>NC_092709.1:91015126-91669912 GCF_047496885.1 Scyliorhinus torazame
CGGGATTCACGGCAGCCCCCGGCGATTCTCCAACCCGGCGGGGGGTCAGAGAATGACGCCCCTGATGAGACACCTTTGGCATTAACCTGTGTTAATCTCAGACATTAACTGATAGGCATGATCAGCAATTCTTACTTGGATATTGCTTTATATCTCTTAATATTTATCTTTAATCTCAAAATAGGTAATGGCCATAAGGGATGCGATCCAACGGCCACACTGCGCCCAAAGAGTAGCTTACCGTGGTGCAGCATGGCTGCTGAAAGCTGGCAGGCCCCGCTCCCAGGATCTACCCGGCTCACCACGCCTCGCTAGATTCAACACAATCTTGCGAGACGTCGCAAAGCGAATCCTGCCTACAATGGGGGCGGGATCAATTTTGGGCAAATCTGCGTATTAGAGCGAGGCAGTAAGCCTCACTCTATTGTGCAGATTCCCGAGGTACCTGAAGCTTTGGGATTCATCCCCTTCGCCTCGGAGATCCGGGCAAGCACTGTTTCGTACTGGTCCCCACAAATGGGGACCAGACAGAACGACAATCATGGGATCTCCAAGGAGATCGGAGGCCCTCAGCTGCATGCCCTTTGGGCAGGGTGGTGTCCTGGCACTGCTGGTGCCACCTAGGCATGCTGGTTGTGCCAATGGCGTCCCAAACTCTCATTACAATGGAGGGTTCCAGCCAGCGGAGGTCCCCACTGTACAAAACGGGACTATGTGCAGCCTCGGCCGTGCTTTCCGCGATCAGGCCCCTTATTCAACATGAGTCGCGTTGAATAGCCATGTGTTTCTCAGCACTGCGAGCACTGGGAAACGCGTGGCTAAACATGGCAGCTTGCTAGGGGACTTTGTTCCCTTTTGGGAGAATCGGGCCCAAGAAGTAAATAGTTTTAAACCCTTTCTGATTAACACTGCTCCTAAGAACTGCAGAAGAAAATAATCTCCCTCTTGTCTAAAATGCACCAGTGTTGTCACTGGATTTATCTACTACATTTTTACCGAAATGTTACAGGGGGAAAAAGCTCATATGCTTTTCTCTTGGGGATAATTTTCACCTTCATCATTTGGTCAGTGAACTAGCAAAGTCTCTGGTCCACTCTAGAACTGATTTAAAATTGTGGGCTGGTTCACTGATCAATAATCACATCCCCATAAGCAGCACACTGATTGCGAGGGCAGGGAACCTAGCAAAGTGGCTGCTACTTGAAGACATTCTGCTGCATTTGGAAGGAAAAGCTGCACTTGCATAGGATGGTGAGTGGGGAAAGTGAGTTGCTGAAGCCGCTGTGAATAGGATACATGAATAGGATGGGAATAGAGGGATACGGACCCAGGAAGTGTAGAAGATTGGAGTTTAGTCGGGCAGCATGGTCGGCACGGGCTTGGAGGGCCAAAGGGCCTGTTCCTGTGCTGTACATTTCTTTGTTCTTTGTGATGGTGCTCATAGAACAAATGAACAACAGGAAGGAGGACTCCTTTCCTTTGATGGGTGGTCAGGCAAATTAGTCAGCAGCAAGGAAAAGAGGTCGTAGAGTAAACCAGTATCACCAGCATTGTACCCACAACTTGGCAGTAGTGTAGGAAACAATGTAATAACTTAATAACAATTTAATAACTTCACCAGGATTGCCAAAGTAAGGTTCTTTCTCATTTCACTCTAACTCTCTGACCAGCTGACTTTGGTTCCAGCACACTATATCCTCCCTCTTCCTGATTCCTAAACATCTTCTTGGATCACAATAGGATGGATCAATGCCTCTCCTTCTGACCGTATTCAGGCACTCAAGGCACTTCCATTTGTGTCAGGGTGTGCATTGAGACAGCCCCGCACTGATTGCTCTGCTCTGGAGACTAAGGGCTGGATTCTTCCGCCCCGTCCCTGCAAGATCACCATGGACGGGACGCAGACCATGCAAAGGTCCATTGACCTCGGGCGGGAATTTCCGGTCACTGGGCAGGCACGGTTGGAGAATCCCGCCCTAAGGGTGAATTCTCCGCCAGCGACATTCTCCATTCCACCGGCAGCGCACCCCCGACCGCATGTTTCCCGGTGGTGGTGGCCACAATGGAAAATCCCATTGGCCAGTGGCGGAACGGAGAATCCCGCTGCCAGTGATGGCTCACCGCCGAGAAACTCTCGGCTGGGAAGAGGGAGAATTCACCCCTAAGTGCTGTTGCTGGTGTAGAATTGCGAGAACTGTGCATTCCCGCCAGGAGCACCGGCAAGGAATAATTCATGTCAGGCAAATGGGCCAGCACCCACTCCACATGCAACCCCACCCCTCCCTATTCCCAGCCCCATTGACGTCTGATTCGCTGGGGTCGGGAATCACGTTCAGAGCTCGACAAGCTGGAGCAACTTTTAAGTGCTCCACTCAGCACAGACTGTCATTCCAGCCAAGAAGATGGCTGTTAAAAGACCAGCTCTAAGAATCTTGGAGTCGGAGATTGACTGAATGCTGGATGCTATTGAGGAAAAGAGGGACACACTCTTCCCCAGGGTGGGGTGTAGACTGAAGCCTGCCATCTGAACAACACCTGGATGAGGTAGGAGAGGCTGTCAGTGCTGCCAGCTTCACCAAGAGGACTGGCACACAATGCCGTAAGAAGATGGATGACCTCCTTCGAGCAGCTCAGGTGAGTAACCACATCTGTGCACCTGGCATCACTCCCATCCCTCATTCATGACATCTTCCCCAATTCCCTAAAGGCCAAGAATACCCCACCGGCCTGCATCTCCCTTACAACCCACGCTCCACAATCTCCAACACATGTATTGTCCTCTTCGGGCAGGAGCCTTGCACGCACATGCCACCAGCTACAAAGATCATAAAATTCACATCCCAGCGTCTCTGTGTCTTTTCTGTGTCCCCAAGGATAAAGTGACCCATTATTGTCCGGAGAGCCAGAAGGCGGGAGTGGGCATCCTAGATATTCGGGTTCACACCAAGATGTCTTCCTCTTTGTTCTTGTGCTCTCCTCACTGTTGCATGCCAGATTCTGCATGAGGAATGGAAATAGGGGGCAAGATTCTCCATTGGGAGACAAGGGGCAGGATTCTCTGTTTCCCCGCGCTGATTTTGATCAGAGGTTGAAAATGAAGCTTGGGCTCTTGATGACCATCATCTGACCCAATTTCTGTTAATGGATGGGGTCCCACCTCTGGAAACGCAAGCTCCAGCCGGTTAATTTGAGGTTGCCCTGAATATGTGAAGAATTGGTGCACAACCAACAGTAAGTTGATGGTTCTGTTCTCAACGTGATTCACTTTGCGATATTCTCTCGGATTAAGTATGAATGAAGTGGTGGTGGAAATAAAATAATTCACTATGACTCCTCAAGTGTTTAAGTAAAAGCTATCTTAACCATAACATTCGGTGTGGAAGCTAATCAGAACAAAATGTATTTTTTGTCTCGTATTGATCGGAACTTAACAGGATTGGGGAGAAGCAGGACAAGGGGACTTCATTCTACGACGTAAAATTTTAATTACACAGATATTATGTAGAGGAATGGGGGAGGGGAGGTGAGTGTGCGAGGAAAGGGGTCGGGGAAGAAGAGAGTTTACTGGGGGCATAGCAGGATTCCAGGAGAGAAGCGGCACTGCGAGAGAACAGAGAATGCAGAGAGGTGGGGGGAGGGCATGAGGATGGTGGTGCTAGTATAGGGAGGGACCACAGGGGAGAGGAGGGAAGGGGTGGACAAGGGGGACCATGACGTTCCAAGGAAGAATACAGTAATTGTGGACAGTGGGCGGTGGAAAAGAGATTGGGCGCGACGCGCCATATGGGAGGATCGGCGTTTGCACCATTTTTTCCCGCGGTGCTGGTCCGACGGCAGCAGGCGTTCTCCGAGGAGCGGAGAATCGGCGCCATTTGCGCCAGCACGTTGCCGGTCGCGGGCCGCTGCCGGAGCCGGGCCGCCGATTCTCCAGCCTTGATGCGCCGAGCGGCCGTGCGGAAACGGCAGAGTCCCGCCTGCGCCGTTCACCCCTGCTCGCAGCCAGCGGGAACTCTGCGCGTTGGGTTGGGGGGCGGCCTGTGGGGCGGGGAAAAGCGCTCCTTCACCGGGAGGAGCCTCCGATGGGGTCTGGCCCGCGATCGGGGCCCACCGATCGGCGGGCCGGCCTCTCCAGCCCGGCCCTATTTTATTACGCGGCCGGCCCCTGAACCTCCACGCCATGTTGCGTCGGGGCCGGCGCGCTGAGGAAGTCCCCCGCACATTCATGGGTTGGCGCGGCCCAACTGCGCATGCGCGGGTTGGCGTGGCGCCCATTTGGCGCTGGGAAGGGAGGCTGGAGCGGCGTGAACCGCTCCAGTGCCGTGCTGGCCCCTTCGCTACTGCCTGCGCCAGTTTCGCACCGTCGTTGAACGCGATGGCGTTCACGACGGCGCGAACACACTGTCTTCATTTCAGAGAATCGTGCCCATTGCATCAGGAAGAAAAATCATGTTGAAGACTAATTGCAAGAATCTCAGGAAGGATGATCACAGGAGGGAAGAGAGGTCATACACCCTGAAGAAAGAGATTGTTCTCTTGCTGTGACCCACGTTTAAACCTTCCATTCAAACTTGTTCTCAGTAATGTAAATGTGCGAGCGATACACATCATGTTGGTTAGATAACAGAAAGGAAGGTAATTACATTTTTGGTATAATTTTGAGTCAAAAGCTATCACCAATCTTTCTTTATTAAGTACCGATCAAAACACAATCCGTATTCAGCATTATTCTGTTGTTAAGTAAATTCCCAGCTCAATCTCTTGCCTTTCTGATCTCTTTTTTTCAGCAACCAATAACATTTGCAAGGGAAACAGAATGTGTTGAACCATCAGCCGGATCCTGGAGATGGCACAAGGCTGATTGCATGATCTCTTTGCAACTCAGATCAGGATCATTATAGGTTCTCATTCTTCAGACACAAAAATGCTGCAATTTTTTTGGCTCTTAAGTAACAAAACACAGGGGCGGCGCGTGCCGGTGGCGCACTGCTGCCTCACAGTGCTGAGGATCTGGCTCCGATCCTGCCCCCGGGTCACTGTCCGTATGGAGTTTGCACATTCTCCCTGTGTCTGCGTGGGATTCACCCCCACAACCCAAAGTTATGCAGGGTAGGTGAATAGGCCACGCTAAAATTGGCTCTTAATTGGAAAAAAAAGAATTGGGTATTTTAAATTTCTAAAAAAGTAACAAAACTGGGTACATTTGATCACTGTTAAAAAGCATGGGCTGGATTCTCCGATCCCCAATGCCAAAATCGCAACCGGCAACGGGGCGGAGAATCGCCAAATCGGAGGCGGTGCCGCTTTAGCAATGCTCCGCCCCCTGAAAAGTGGCGTACTTGGAGAGTACGCCCCATGCCGTATCCACGGCCTCCGAGCGTTGGCTGAGGCCCGCCGTGCGATGCTCTGTCCCTGAACGGCCAAGTTCCCGAAAGCGTGGGTCACGTGTGGTCTCACCCATCGGGACCTCAGCGTGGTGGCTGCGGACTTCATCCAGCAATGCCACAGTCGGGAGAGGGGCAATCCGCGGCCAGGGGCGGACATATTTAGAGATTGGGGGCACTGTGGTGGGGGCACAAGCCGGCCAAAGGGGAGGACTATTTCGCGGGCTCGGTCCGCGAGCGGCAATGAATTGTCGCAGCATTGACAATGCACATACGAGATCATTGCTTCTCTCAACTTGCTCTGGAATTCTGCAACACTGATGTAGCTGCATGGTAAAAGCTGATTTGGTTATTCACTAGCAATACTATTTGAAACACTTTGTCAGAAGGAGATTAATTAATTACTTTTTGAGTATCTGTTGTTCAGGTCCACACTGTGATAAATAACCTCCATTCTCAATGCACCACTGGTGAACTCCATATCATGGAATCATATGGTCTTCATTTGACATCTGACTTTGCGACCTTGTTAAATTTTTCACAAAATGACTTGGAATAGATCACATAAGATTGTGGAATTTGCTTAATTTCATGTTTTATTATTTTAGGAAGTGTATAATGTGTCAATTTACAGTAATAAAGACTGAAGTAGTGCAGTCAGCCTTGATTAATGAATCTAATTTAAAATGAAAAGTGCAGTGACACTGCAAACTGCCTCAATCTGTCATAATATACACCAGTATATCATGGTGCAGACTGATGGACACACAGTGGGACCAATCAACATACACAACACCGCAGCCAATCACCAGTGAGAGCACACGCACTATAAAGACAGGGGACATCAGAGTTTCCGCTCATTCAAGTAGCAGCTAGCTAGGATCACAGAGCTTACAGCCTGCAACACAGACATTCACCATGTGCTGAGTGCATCAACTGGTTAGGACAAGGCAAAGGTCTGTAGTTAAAGCTGGTATCGTATTTATCCACAGTTCAAGTATGTTTAAATAGTTAACCTTTTAATAAAATAGTGTTGCACTACTTCAAGTGTTGGTGATCTGTATGTGATCCAGAACACCCAACACATCATGATACCAGGTGTGGTTGCATACTAGCACTTCTTAGACCTACCTGCAAGTGATCTGTCTTCCGCCAGCATTCCGTCATTCTGCAACATGGACATCAGCCCGCCGCCACCGCTCCGCATCGCCGGCAACCTCAGGGCCAACTGGAAGATTTTCAAACAGCGCTTCCAGCTCTACCTCGAAGCCATGGACAGGGAGGGCGCCTCGGACACCAGAGAGATTGCTCTTCTCCTCTCCACGGCCGGGGACCATGCCATCCATATTTTCAACTCTCTCACCTTTGCAGATGACGAAGACAAGACGAAGTTCAAGACGGTTCTCCTCAAATTTGACACTCACTGCAGCGTAGAGGTGAATGAAAGTTTCGAACGCTACGTGTTCCAGCAGCGTTTGCAGGGTAAGGACGAGCCTTTCCAATCCTTTTTAACGCACCTCCGCATCCTTGCGCAATCTTGCAGCTACGGGACCACCTCCGACTCCATGAAACGCGACCAGATCGTTTTTGGTGTTCAGTCGGACCCCCTACGTCAGCAGCTCCTCAAAGTAAAGCAACTCACCCTAGCGACCGCCATCGAGACCTGTGTCCTAGATGAAAATGCCACCAGTCGGTACTCCCATATACAAGCGGCTGAAACAGCGCGGCAAGGTCCCCACGAGGCGGAACGGGTCCAAGTGATTGAACACCTCCAGGCCCTCAGCCTGGATGAGGGCGGCCATTTTGCGCGCTTTGTGCAGACTCCCGCGCTTGTACGCATCAAACAAGGGGACAGTGACATGGAGGAACGTAATGCGCAGGCGCGCACCACACAGGACCGCACCGCGCATGTGCCGTGGCGCAGCGAACGTGCTGACGTCACGACGTGCGGCAACTGTGGCTCCGCCCATTTAAAGCGGCAATGCCCCGCAAAATCTCGCCAATGCCTACAATGTGGAAGACTTGGCCACTATGCTGCCTGCTGTCGAGCAGCTCAGCCTTCCAATTCATATTGCTTCAACTAGCCTCGCAGGCATGTTCGGGCAATTCAACCCACGGTCACAGAATCAGATTCCGACCTCCCACACAGCAGTGACACCGAGGACCCGAAGGCGCCTTTTCGAGTCGGTGTCATAACGATAAACAGGCTGTCCCCGAAGCAAAGACACCAGCTGCTGTCGGTATACAGCATCGATCCAGACGATGAGTGGTGTGCCACCCTAGCGGTCAACCGGTCCCAAATACGATTCCGCCTGGACACTGGTGCCTTCGCCAATCTCATGGCGTAGTCTGCTTTCCAAAGCCTTCGTGTCAAACCAACCATTCTCCCATCGGCCTGCCAGCTATTGGACTACAATGGCACCATCATTCCTGCTACCGGCTCATGCCAACTCGAAGTGACGCACAAGTCACGAAAAGCCATCCTTCCTTTCGAGATTGTGGGCTCCTCGAAGGACTCTCTGCTTGGCGCACAGGCGTGCAAATTGTTAAACCTCATTCAAAGAGTTCACGCTCTCTCTCCTGATGACACGTCTGCCTTCCAGGATGCTGACTTCAGGGCGCAACTCGACGCCATCATCGACCAGCACCGCGACGTCTTCAAAGGCATGGGCACGCTCCCATATACTTACAAGATCATACTCAAACAGAACGCCACGCCTGTGGTGCATGCACCTCGCAGAGTCCCAGCACCCCTCAAGGACCGCCTCAAGCACCAGCTGCAGGACCTCCAAGACCAAGGAGTGATCTCCAGAGTTACGGAACCAACCGACTGGGTCAGTTCCATGGTGTGCTTAAAGAAGCCTTCCGGCGAGCTCAGAATCTGCATTGATCCAAAGGATCTGAATCGCAACATAATGAGGGAGCATTACCCAATCCCCAAGCGCGAAGAGATCACATGCGAGATGGCTCGGGCCAAGCTCTTCACAAAACTTGGCGCCTCGAAAGGATTCTGGCAAATTCAACTAGGCAGATCCAGCAGGAAACTGTGTACCTTTAACACCACTTTTGGCAGATATTGTCACAACAGGATGCCGTTTGGGGTCATATCGGCGTCAGAAGTATTCCACAGGATCATGGAACAAATGATGGAAGGCATTGAAGGTGTTCGCGTCTATGTTGACGACATAATCATTTGGTCCACCACCCTGCAGGAGCATATCAGTCGCCTCCAGCGCGTGTTCAAACCCATACGGGAGCAGGGCCTATGCCTCAACAGAGCCAAATGCTCCTTCGGCCAGACGAAACTCAAGTTCCTAGGGGACCACATCTCCCAGTTGGGTGTGCGGCCGGATGCGGACAAGGTGGCTGCCATCACAGCCATGAAAAAGCCAGAGGACAAGAAGGCGGTCCTCCGATTTCTGGGCATTGTCAACTTCCTAGGGAAGTTCATCCCTAACCTCGCCTCTCATACCACAGCTCTCAGGAACCTGGTCAGGAAGACGACAGACTTCCAATGGCTTCCTGCCCACGAGAGCGAATGGACAGAACTTAAAACTAAACTTACCCCGGCCCCGGTATTGGCCTTTTTTGATCCAGCGAAAGAGACAAAAATTTCGACCGATGCCAGCCAATCTGGCATTGGGGCAGTGCTCCTGCAACGCGATGAGGCCTCATCATGGGCCTCCGTTGCATATGCGTCACGCGCCATGACCCCCACAGAACAGCGCTATGCGCAGATAGAAAAAGAGTGCCTGGGCCTGTTGACCGGTGTCGTCAAATTTCATGATTATGTGTACGGCCTTCCCCAATTCACCGTCAAGACCGACCACCGCCCGCTGGTCAATATGATACAAAAAGACTTGAACGACATGACGCCTCGCCTCCAGCGCATTCTGCTCAAACTCCGGCGATACGACTTTCAGCTCGTATACACCCCAGGCAAAGACCTGATCATAGCCGACGCTCTGTCCAGAGCAGTCAACACCCCGTGTGACCCAGCGGGATTAGTCTGCCAGGTTGACGCCCATGTGGCCTTCGTGGCCTCCAATCTACCGGCGACGGATGAACGCCTTGTCCAAATTCGCCGCGAGACTGCGGCTGACCCCCTGCTACAGCGTGTCATGCGCCACCTAACAGACGGGTGGCTCAAGGGCCAATGCCCGCAGTTCTACAACATCAGAGACGATCTGGCGGTAGTCGATGGTGTCCTCCTGAAGCTGGACCGTATTGTTGTCCCGCACAGCAGGCGCCAGCTCGTCTTGGAACAGCTACACGAGGGCCACCTTGGCGTGGAGAAGTGCCGCCGACGGGCCCGAGAGGCAGTGTACTGGCCCGGCATCAATGACATCGCCAACACAGTGCTCAATTGCCCCACCTGTCAGCGGTTCCAGCCAGCCCAACCACGTGAGACCCTACAGCCCCATGAGTTGGTCACGTCCCCTTGGTCCAAGGTCGGCATCGACCTGTTCCACTCGCTGGGCAGGGACTATGTTCTGATTGTAGACTATTTTTCAAACTACCCGGAGGTGGTACGTTTGCACGACATCACATCGTCTGCAGTCATCCGTGCCTGTAAGGACACCTCTGCTCGTCACGACATCCCACTCACTGTGATGTCGGACAATGGCCCCTGCTTCGCAAGCCAGGAATGGTCCAACTTTGCCAGGAGGTACAACTTTGTGCATGTGACATCCAGTCCCCTGTACCCCCAATCCAATGGCAAAGCGGAGAAGGGTGTCCACATAGTCAAACGGCTCCTCTTCAAGGCTGCCGATGCGGTATCCGACTTCTACCTCGCCCTGCTTGGCCTATCGCTCGGCCCCACTGTCCACTGGCCTGTCGCCAGCCCAGCTGCTCATGGGTCGCAGCCTGAGGACGATGGTGCCGTCCATTCACGTCCCAGTCCTCAACAACGTTCCGATCCTTTAACGAATGCAACTGTCTCGTGCACAGCACAAGGCGGCTCATGACGCCCGTGCAGCTGATCTCCCTGCTCTGGCTCCAGATGACAATGTCCGCATCCATCTTCCGGATGGTGGCTGGTCTGCAACTGCTGTGGTTCTTCGGCAGGTGGCTCCCCGCTCGTTCCTGGTTCGTCTATCGGATGGTTCCATTCTGCGCCGTAATCGGTGTGCCCTTCGTCTCGTTCCACGCTCGCTATGTGATCCTCCGCCAGTGCCAAGCCCTCCTGTTGTCCCTGACCTGGACTATGCAGAGATTCCGGTTACTCTGCATCCTCCTCACTCTGACACAGTCCAGGCCGCTCCTCAGCTGGTGGCTCCTGACCCACCCTTGAGGCGGTCAACCAGAATTCGTCGCCCACCTCAGAGACTTAATTTGTGAACTTTGCACTAATGGACTCTCTGGTGAAATGAAAATGAAATGAAAATCGCTTATTGTCACAAGTAGGCTTCAATGAAGTTACTGTGAAAAGCCTCTAGTCGCCACATTCCGGCACCTGTTCGGGGAGGCTGTTACGGGAATTGAACCGTGCTGCTAGCCTGCCTTGGTCTGCTTTCAAAGCCAGCGATTTAGCCCTGTGCTAAACAGCCCCTGTTCTGTTCTTCCGTTTAATCGTTCAAGTGGTTTGTATGTAGTGTTCATCTCGTTATTTGTGTGACACACAGTTTTCTTCTGCACCAGGCACCTTCCCATGTAAATAGCTTAGTTTTATGTACATAGTCCTGTAAATATTTTGCACACACGTAGTCAGGAACATTCACCACACACTATTTATTGTCACGCAGGCACATTTTTTTATATAAAAGGGGGGATGTCATAATATACACCAGTATATCATGGTGCAGACACACACTGATGGGCACACAGTGGGACCAATCAACATACACAACACCGCAGCCAATCACCAGTGAGAGCACATGCTCTATAAAGACAGGGGACATCAGAGTTCCCGCTCATTCGAGTAGCAGCTAGCTAGGAGCACAGAGCTCACAGCCTGCAACACAGACATTCACCATGTGCTGAGTGCATCAACTGGTTAGGACAAGGCAAAGGTCTTTAGTTAAAGCTGGTATCGTATTTACCCACAGTTCAAGTATGTTTAAATAGTGAACCTTTTAATAAAATAGTGTTCCACTACTTCAAGTGTTGGTGACCTGTATGTGATCCAGAACACCCAACACATCACAATCTATATATTAACTGTTCATAAAACCCATTCTTGGCAAAAAGTACACATATGAAGTTATATAAATTATATTCTTCCCTTCAGATTAGATTGTTCTTGAGGGTCATTGGCTGAGATCATGACTTGCATTTTATTTAATAATAATAATAATAATAATCTTTATTATTGTCACAAGTAGGCTTACATTAACACTGCAATGAAGTTACTGGGAAAATCCCCTAGACACCACATTCCGGCGCCTGTTCGGGTCCACTGAAGGAGAATTCAGAATGTCCAATTCACCCAACAGCACGTCTTTCGGGACTTGTGGGAGGAAACCGGAGCACTAGGATGAAACCCACGGAGACATGGGGAGAACGTGCAGACTAACCATGGACAGCGACCCAAGCCAGAAATTGAACCTGGGTCACTGGCGCTGTGAAGCAACAGTACTAACCACTGTGCCGCCCAGGCCATTTATGTATTCATGTAATAATAATGATAATAATTGCTTATTGTCACAAGTAGGCTTCAATGAAGTTACTGTGAAAAGCCCCTTGTCACCACATTCCGGCACCTGTTCGAGGAGGCCGGTACGGGAAATGAACCCGCGCTGCTGGCCTTGTTCTGCATTACAAGCCAGCTGTTTAGCCCACTGTGCTAAACCAGTGAGTGTGTGTTGAAAGTTGAATATTGTATTTATATATTCTTAAGGTATCAGCTACGGCTCAGTTGGAAGACTTTCAACGCTAAAACTGATTGCAGGGAAGAGATCACACAAAATAGATTATGGAGACCCACTCCAAGGACTTGAGCACATATTTCAGGCTGACAATTCAGTGCAGTAACTGAGGGAGTGCAGAAATGTCAGTGCTGCTGGCTTGCAGATGAGAGGCTGCCAGCTCAGGTAAATGGAAAGGATTCCATGGCAATATTTGAAAAAAATTCAGGGGACTTAAGAAAATAAGAACATAGAAGTGTAAGGTAGTAGGAGCAAGAGTAGGCCATTTGGCCCACTGATCCTGCTCCATCATTCAATAAGATCATGACTGATATGATTGCGGCCTTAACTCCAATCCCCTGCCTGCTCCCCATAACCCTCTCACCTTGATCAAAAATCTAAGTGTCCAGCTATAACCTCCTTAATAATAGATTCCAGCTTTTCCCCTATGACATATTTTAAGCTAACTGACCTGTAGTTTCCTGCTTTCTGTCTCCTTCCTTTCTTGAATAGATGAGTTACATTTGCTATTTTTCTAATCTAATGGGATCTTTCCACAATCTAGGGGAGTTTGAAAAATTAAAACCTATGAATGCATCTAGTGAGCCACTTATTTTAAGTCCCTTAGTCCATCAGGACCTGGGGACATGTCAGTTTTTAATTGCTAATAATGTTTGCAGCACCTTTTCCCTGTGATTGCAGTAAGTTTAAGTTCCTCCCTCCCTTTCACCTCTTGTTTCGCAGTTATTTCTGGGATGTTATTTGTCTTCTCTGCAGTGAAGACAGGCGCAATCTATCTATCAATTCATGAAAACATTTCCTTATTTTTCATTTCCTAGACTCACTCTCTGGTGGTCCAACACTCACATTAGTTACTCTTTCCCATTTGAAATACCTGGAGAAACTCTTGCTATTTGTGTTTATATTTCTAGCGAGCTTTTTCTCAGACTCTAATTTCTCCAACTGCTTGTTCTTTGGTAATTCTTTTCTGTTTTTTATATTCTGTGTAAACTCCTGACCTGTCACTGACCTTTATGGATTGTGTGCTTTTTCTTTCAATTTGTTATTATCTTTCACTTACTTAGTGAGCAATGGATATGTCCTTCCCCAAGAGTCTTTCTTTATCACTGGAATGTATCTTTTTTTAATATAAATTTAGAGTATCCAATTATTTTTTTCCAATTAAGGGGAAATTTAGCATGGCCAATCCACCTACCCTGCACATCTTTGGGTTGTGGGGGTGAGACCCACACAGACACAGGGAGAATGTGCAAACTCCACACGGACAGTGACCCAGGGCCGGGATCGAACCCGGGTTCTTAGTGCCGTGAGGCAGCAGTGCTAACCACTGTGCGACCATGCTGCTGCACTGGAATGTATCTTTGCTGAGTGTTATAAAATACTTCCTTAAACATCTGCCACTGCATCTCTACTGACCCATCCTTTAACATAATTTCCCAATTCACAGCTTTACCCTCATAATTGCTCTTATTTAAGTTTAAAACACAAGTTTTAGACCAACTCTTCTCTTCCTCAAACTGAGCGTGAAATTCAATCATATTATGATCATTGCTACTTAGAGCCACCTTTACTCTGAGGTCATTAATTAATCCTGTCTCATTGCACAGAACAATCCTAGAAAGCCTGCTCTCTGGTTGGCTCCAGAACTTGCTATTTTAAGAAACTGTCCCAGAAACACCAGTAACTCTCTTCCAGGCTATCTTTTCCAAGATGATTA
Organism: Scyliorhinus torazame; assembly: GCF_047496885.1. Taxonomy (NCBI): domain Eukaryota; kingdom Metazoa; phylum Chordata; class Chondrichthyes; order Carcharhiniformes; family Scyliorhinidae; genus Scyliorhinus; species Scyliorhinus torazame. The sequence goes on from NC_092709.1 coordinate 91,029,094, forward strand.
ATCCAATTTATGGGTGGGATTTTCCACGCTCCCCACAGAGGCGGCCGGCCATTAGCCGGTGGCAGGATCTTATGGTCCCACTGCTGTCAACAGGGATTCCCGCTCTATGCAGCCCCCACTGTCAGGAAACCCGCAGCAGGGGTTCGGCATTGGCGGGACCGGAAGATACTGCCAGTGAGAATGGCTGGAAACGTCCGGCCATTGTGTAGATTAAAATCGCCCATGACTATTGCTGCATCTTTCTCACGAGCCCCTATTATGCCTTCTTACATGCCCAGTCCTACAGTGTGGTTACTGTTTGGAGGTCCATTAACTATTCCCACAAGAGACTTCTTGGGTGCGGTTTAACTGGAAAAGAAATCCATGTCATGTTTTGGGGGCCTTTAGTGGGGTGTTTCTTGGCAGCTGCAATGCTGAGAAACACCGCACTATTTAAGGGAAATTTGTTGTGTATTTTGGCCTTGGGGGGTTTCTGACGACTTAGAATCATTAGCCATACCCCCACCCCCCCAACCTTGGGGAGGCCCCTGGGAACACCCGCTCACCCCTCCCACCCCCAACCTGGTAAGAACCCCCAGACCTGATGCCTGGCAGTATCAACTGGGCACCTGGAACACCCTGGCAGTGCCACCCGAACAGTGTCCCTGCCAGTGCTACCTGGGAATCCCGGCGGTATTGGATGGTATGGCTGAAGAATTGAAAAAGAGCTGAGTTACAGAAAGCTTCGCGGGCGGTATCACTATGTTCAGCATTGACATTGACCCCAAGACTTTGGCTTATCATTTCCAGAGTTAGCAGGTTACACTTTAAATTAGATGTCCGGTTGCTGCATATAGGTGGGGGTCGCATGTTTGGTGGCTCCTGCCAGGGTTGTCTTTTTTAGGCTCTTCACACCCAATTTTTTGGAAAGTTTTTATGTGAGAAGTTGTCGGTAGATCTGAAGCATTTCAAGGAAAAAACAGAAAAAAAAACCAAAGAGAAAGGGAGTGAGCTAAATTCCGCAGTCGAACGTGATGAGGAGTTCAGCGGGAGAAAAGATAGCGAGAGAGAGTTCACCGGGTGGGCCAATGCACATCACAGTGGTAAAGATGGCCGAAGTGATGGCCGGGGAGTTCGAGCGGCTGTTTTCAAAACACTTTGACAGACATCTTACAGAGATGATGACCTCGCTCAAGGAGTGGGTGCTTGGTACCCTTGCCCCGATGAAAGAGGCGTTGGCGAAGACTTTGATGGAGGTGCGAGAGCAAAGGGAGAAGATGAAGGGGGTGCAGGAGGCATTGTCGCGGCGACCAGTTCACCTCGATGGTTGAGGAGCTACGGAGAGTGGTGAAAAGCAGCCGAGGGCTGAGAGCCAAAGTGGAGGACCTGGAGAACAGGTCACACAGGCAGAACTTGAGGATCGTGGGTGTGCCTGAGGGGCTAGAGAGCCAGGGTCTTACAGGTTACTTTGCTGAGGTCTTCACAAAGTTGATGGAGGAGGAGTCCTCCCACTACGAATTGCATAGGGCCCACCAGTCACTCTGGTCGAAACCAAAAATGAATGAACCGCCGAGAGCTGTGATCTTCAGTTTTCACAATTATCAGGTAAAGGAGCAGGTGCTGAGGTGGGCGAAGCAGAAGTGGGAGGTGAAGTGGGACGACAATGGTACACGATATACCAGGATCTTACGGTGGAGCTCGCGAAGAGACGGGTGGCATTCTGTCGGATTAAGGTGACGTTGTATCAACGCAACCTGCGGTTTGGTGTGGTCTGCTTGACGAAGCTGAGGGTCACACATAATGACAGGGACTACTACTTCGAGACAGCAGTGAAGGCAGAGGTGTTTGTGAAGGCAAAAGGCCTAGTACTGGACTGAGTTTGGACTTTGACGGTTTTTGTTCGGGTATTTCCTGTATGTTGTTCTTTCTCTTTATGACTGTTGACCTTTAATTGTTTTGTGTAAGAGGTGTTTGGGTTGGGGATGATGGTTGGGATTTCTGGTTGGTTGGGTTTGGGGGCTTGTTGTATTGCAGGAAGTTGGGAGTTTGGAGGGGTTGGGTGTGGGAGCCTTTTGTGTTGGTGTGTTTTTTTTAATGTGGGGGAGGGGCTCTGGCACAGGCCAAAGCACTAGCAAATGCATTGTTGGCTAGTGAATGGGAGTGAGGTCGGGGGAAGGGCTGCAGTCGTTGGAACCTGTATGGGCAGATTTCGATGGGCCTGGGAGGTGTGAATGGTGGGGGGATGGGGACCATACTGGGTGAGGTGGTGTCGAGAGGAAGTGATTGGAGGGGTTCTGGGAATGGAGGGAGGGGTAGGGGTGATGGCTAGGGCTGGGTCTCGCCAGCTAGGCGGGGCCTGGGAGGATGGTCATGACAGATAGGGAAGGGGGGGGGGGGGAGAGGGCGGGGGGGGTTGAGTGGCCCCTGGTCAGAATGGCGACGTGGAACATGCATGGGTTTGGGGGACCGGTGAAAAGAGCGCAGGTATTATCACACTTAAAGGGCTTGAATGCAGGCATGATGCAGTTACAGGAGACCCATCTGAGGATGAAGAATCACATGAGGCTGAGGAAGGGCTGGGTGAGCCAAGTGTTTCCTTTGGGCTGTGACAGCAGGGTCCAGGGGGGGGGTTGTGATATTCGTGGGCAAACAAGTGAGATTTCAGATGGAGAAGGTGGCAGCGGGACCAGGGGACAGGTACGTGATAGTAACGGGTGTGTTGGTAGGTAGGCTGGTTAGCATATATGCCCCGAACTAGAATGACGCTTGAGAAGAAAATGTTGGCTGCCATTCCGGATTTGGATACTCACCTGTTGATATGGTGGGGGGGGGGGGGTATTGGAATACAGTATTGGAGGTCCCGGTCACGCTTGCTGGCCCCTTCAGGGAGGGGGGCTGCTGGTTGGGTTTATGATAGGAGGGCTGGACCCGTGGAGGAATTTACGTCCACGGGATAGGGAGTATTTGTTTTTTTCGCTGGTGCCTAAGGTGTACTCAAGGGTGGACGTTTTTGCAGTGGGGAAGATGCTGCTAGCTGGGGTGAGGAAGGCAGGGTATTCAGCGATCGTGATATCGGACCATGCATTGCACTGGGTGGATATGGTTTTAGAGAAAGGGCCAGGCCAGAGGCTGGCGTGGAGGTTAGATGTGGGTTTGATAGCAGACCCAAATTTTTTCACTAAAATGGGGAAGGTGATTGAGGAGTTTATGGGGTTTACCGGAATTGGGAGGTTTCGCCGTCGGTGGTCTGGGAGGCGTTGAAGGCGGTAGTGAGGGGTGAGGTCATTTCATTCAAGGCAAAGGTGGATAAGGAGACGCGGGAGGAGTGCCAGCAGCTGACAGAGGAGATTTTGGAGGTAGTTGGGAGTTATGCGGAGGATCTGGAACCGGGGCATTTGGTGAGGAGGAAGGAGGTGCAGGCAAAATTTGATCTATCCACAGGGAGGGCAGTTTGACAGCTGAGGCGAGTCATAGATTCATAGATTATCATAGAATTTACAGTGCAGAAGGAGGCCATTCAGCCCATCGAGTCTGCACCGGCTCTTGGAAAGAGCACCCCACCGAAGGTCAACACCTCCACCCTATCCCCATAACCCAGTAACCCCACCCAACACTAAGGGCAATTTTGGACACTAAGGGCAATTTTAGCAAGGCCAATCCACCTAACCTGCACATCTTTGGACTGTGGGAGGAAACCGGAGCACCCGGAGGAAACCCACGCACACACGGGGAGGATGTGCAGACTCCGCACAGACAGTGACCCAAGCCAGAATCGAACCTGGGACCCTGGAGCTGTGAAGCAATTGTGCTATCCACAATGCTACCGTGCTGCCTGCATCAGGGGTCGGGGTGCCGTTTGAGTATGGAGAGGTCAGTCGATTGTTGGCGGGTCAGTTCCGTCGGCAGGTGGCAGTGAGGGTGATTGTGTGGATTAGAATGGGATGGGTGGGTTGTTCGTGGCACCGGAACAGGTGACTAAGGAGTCTGAAGACTTTTATAGAGACTTGTACTGCCGGAGGATATGTCAGATATTAGGGAGGTCCTGGAGCAACTGGAGTGTCCAGAATGGGGGAGGAAGAGAGGGTAGAACTGGAAACATCAATCAGGGTGGAAGAAGTGCAGGCAACGATAGGGAAGATGCAGTGGGGTTCCCGGTGGAATTTAATAAAAAATTTATGGATAAGTTGGCTGATGGTAGAAATGTTTGAGGATGCGATGGTTAGAGGAATATTGCCGGATCCGATGGGGCAGACATCCATCTCACTATTACTTACAAAGGATAAGAATCCGGTAGAGTCGTACACGCCCATTTCTCTACTGAACGTAGATGCTAGGATATTGGCAAATGTGTTGGCATTGCGGTTGGAGGAGTGCCTCCTGAAGGTGGTTAGGGAGGATCAGACAGGGGCCATTACGGGCAGGCAGCTGTCATCGAATGTGCGGTGGCTGCTGAATGAGGTGCTTTCTCTGGCAGAGGGAGAGAGTTAGAGGTGCTGGTGGCATTAGATGCGGAGAAGGTGTTTGACAGGGTGGAGTGGAGCTATCGGTTTGCGGTGTTGGAGAAATTTGTGGCACGGGTGAAATTGTCGTACAAGGTTCCGACAGCATGTGTACGAATGAACAAAATGAATTCAGGGTACTTTCTACTATTTCGGGGAATGAGGCAGGGATGCCCTATGTCCCCCCAGCTGTTCATGCTGGCGACTGAGCCTATGACCATTGTGCTGAGGGGTTGTGACTTAAGGAAGGTGATAGTGGGGGCGTTGGTGAAGCATAGGGGTCTCTGTACGTGGACGATCTGCTATTGTACATCTCGGACCTGAGCTCTTTGGTGAGGGATGTAATGGGGTTGCTAAGGAGATTCGGGCGTTTTTGTGATTCAAATTGAATTTCGGAAAATGTGAATATTTTGTGGTGTCTTCTCCAGGTACAGAGGTGTGAGTGGGGTGGAGGGGGGGGGGTTGCCATTCCGGGTGGCGACAACTCATTTTAGGTATCTGGGGGTGCAGGAGGCACAGGGTTGGGCACGGCTTCTTCAGCTCAATTTCACAAGCTTGGTTGGGAGGGTGAAGGAGGACATGTTGCAGTGGGATAGTCTCCCCTTGTCGTTGGCAGGCCGGATGCAGGCAGTAAAGATGAACATTCTCCCACGTTTTTTGTTTCTGTTCAGTGTCTGCCAATCTTTTTACCATTTTTTAAGGGTGTGGATAGGCTGGTCTTGTCAATGTGTGAGCAGGGAAGTGGCGAGGATAAGGAAAGCGGTGCTCCAAAGGGGGCAGCAGTCGGGGGGCGGATTGGCCCTTCTGAACTTGCTATACTATTACTGGGCGGCAAATGTGGACAAGGTGCAGGGCTGGAGCAGGGAGATGGAGGCCGTATTGGTGCGGATGGAGGCAGGTTCCTGTCAGGGGTCAGGTTGCAGGCAGTGGCAATGGCGCCGCAGGGAAGTACTGAGGGAGTCCTGTGCTGTTCGCCATGCTGAAGACTTGGAGGCAATTCCAAGTTGAGTGTGAGCTCGAGGATGATGTCGATAAGAGGGAACCATGGGTTTGAGCCAGGGAGGATGGATGCAAGATTCCAGGGATGGGAGGAGAGGGGGGGGCGGGTGAAGGAGATGAAGGATTGTTTTTTTGAGGGGAGATTCACAAGCTTGGAGGAGTTGGGGATGAGGTTTGGGCTCCAACATGAGGAGGGCTTTGGATACATGCAGGTGTGGAACTTCGTGAGAAAGGTCTTTCCAAACTTTCCTGTGGCACCGTCCTGTTCATTGCTGGAGGAGGTGCTGTCAGTGATGGGGCTGGGTTTGATTTGGCGATTTACAGAAGGATCATGGAAGAGGATAAGCTGTCCATGGAAGGGATTGAGGCCAAGTGGGAGGAGGAGCTGGGGATGGCTTTGGAGGCAGGATTATGGTTTGAGGTGCTGCGGAGAGTTAATGCCTCAACCTCGTGCGCGAGGCTGGGGTTGATTCAATTAAAAGTGGTGCACAGGGTGCACTTAACGGCGACGAGGATGAGCCAGCTGTTTGAGGACCCCCCCCCCCCCCCCCCCCCCCCCCCCCCCCCCGGTGCCTTGACGTGGCTGGGGGATCTAATGAAGTTCCTACATTTGGAGAGGGTGGAATTTGCCCTGAGAAGTGCAGATGAGGGGTTCCACAAGAGATGGGGTTTGTTTACCTTACACTTTGAGGATCTGGTTGCTGTCAAGGGGTGGTTGGGGGGGCGTTGGGTTAGGTTTGGGTTTATTCTTCGTAAAAATGTTACAATCTTGAAAATTTGAATAAAAGTATGTTTTTAAAAATTACTAAGTAGAAGCTGCAGAAAACCTACTTCAAAATGAGGGAAAAATAACCGTCCATAGAAATCACAAATCACAATTTCTTTTGTTATGATTGATGTTGCTTCCAGCACCCACAATACTGCAAAGTTAGGCATTAACTATCCATTTCAGTAACTATTCCATTTCATTGTAATTAGAGGTTAGATGACATTTTAAGTCCAATACAGTGAGCCTCTGAATCCGGTGAGAATGAATTCCAATTAAAATCCTTTCAAATGAAATGTTCTAAAGTCTCGTGGTTACAATTATTAAATAATCTAAAGTGTCTAAAGTTCAGATGGTTGAAAACGTAGAATCAGGAATGTAAATAAGTGTGACTAATTAAAACAGATTGCTTAAATTACAGAAAGAACGACCCTGCATCAGATCAAATTCAACATCATAGTCACTAACATGTGATGTGACAACAGGGATTTAAGACAACAGCTGGAGATTATTTCATTTAGATTCAATGGGTTGGGCTTTCATTCCAGTGTTGGGACCCTGATGTCAGGAACATTTTGAAGCTCCAATCCCACTACACATCGTTCCTGGGCATCCAGCAATATCTAGTGGCCTGCAGAACCGTTCACCATCCCATTCGGAGCTGTAGGAACATTTAGTGGAGGAGGGATGTAGACATGTAGGCCTGGTATGAAAGGTAGCTGGCAGTCATGATTGTGGACACTGGCATCCTGGGTGAATGCAAATGCCAGAATGTAGCGGTGCAGCAATGCGGCATGCAGCTGTGGAAGGATGGCCCTGCAATTTGTTGATGCCTCCCTGGAGGTACTGTTAAAGGCAATGGCAGCACAGATGAGCATCCTGTTCCGGAGAGTGGCAGGAGGTGGCTAGACAGTCAGACAAAGCAGGCATGGATGGATTTCGCTGAAGAGATGAGCAGCCATGTTGTGATCAGCAGAATGTGGGTGCAGTGAAGGAACCACTTAAATAGCTTTCTGCGCTCTTACAAGGTTGACAGCAATGCTACACTGAGATGACAAGCATCCAGTTCTGAAGTCAGCACATACCTATGAGGAGAGGGTGCATAGTGCTCAGGACCAGCGATAGAAAATGTGCCCAGGTGCAGTGAGCAATGATTGCACCACAAGCATTTGTTGAGGAGGTGACACCAGAGCCACAGGAAATCACATGGACACCACAACCACTGGATACAGAGATGGAAGTACTATGGTCTTAATTCTCTCATTCTTGGCTTTGTAAGAAAAAAGAGCATACGGCACTCGAAAAAGGGGTATGTGATGGCCAGGAAGGCGGAGGTCCTTGAAATTGCCAGTGTGGCAGGAAGTTGGTGTGGGTGAGATGGATGTACTTTCGAGAGAAGTGAAAGCAAGTTAACAGTTTCAAGCGAAAGGATGGAAAGGGCCCTGTGGGGGGGGGGGGTGTCATCCTTGACATCATTCCTGCCTACCCCAACCCTTTAATATGTGCATACACATCCTCATTTGTGTAGTCCATGTCAATGGGCTTCTGCAGCTCTAGGTAAGCAGCCACTGAAGTGGAAGCTTTCTAGGGCCCATTATGAAACAGCAGTCTCAGCTATCGCTGTGCCATTGGTGCAATTTCAGGGCAGAAAGATGCATCTGAGGCATCACCATCACATCAATTAAGTGCACTGTCCACTCATGCTAGCTTAAAATGAGCAACACGAGATAAGCAGCATTTGTGTGAGCAGGAGAAGGCGATGGAATAAAATCAGATGTGGGCAGCCCCCCTTGAAGGATGGAAAGCAACTTCAGTCATGCTCAGCTGGGTGGAGGTGCAGAGCCTCTGGGTCTTTCTGGAAGCAATGGGAAATGTGTGCCCAAATGTAGGGGTTCCCTGACACACTGTAGACCCTTGGGCAGAGAATGAAGGGATCTATTTTCACGAGATCTGTTCTGCAATGACTCAGGCATGTGGATGCATGAGTTCCTCCAATAAACGAGTGACGAAGCTCATGGACAGCTGTGGTGAATGTATTCACCATAATGCATGACACTGTAACCATTGTATCCACCTAATGTAACCTTTGACCTGGAAGTGGTGATACGAGCTGCTTCCAGGTACTGTACTGTAACCCCGGTGGGCTCCGCCTCTGGCTCCGCCCTCACCGGGGCCATATACAACCTGGCCACCTGCGGGTGGCACTCATCTGCACAACCGACTCTGGCTAGGCAAGTTCTTGGTGAATTGAAGGCATATCAACTTATTAGTCGTAGACAGCACCATGGAAGCCGCTCTAAAGCTGGACAGGCTCGAACTCGACGCCCGCGCGTCCGAAGCCAAGGAAATATTTGAACATTGGCTTCGATACTTCGAGGCCTACATCGACTTCGCCACAACGGCTCCCTCGGAGACCCTCAAACTGCGACTCCTCCACGCTCGGGTGAGCCATCGAATCTCGGTAATGATTGAGAAAGCAGCCACGTACGAGGAGGCGGTCGCAACCCTCAAGGCGCACTTCGTGAAGCCCGTAAACAAGGTGTTCGCTAGACACCTCACTACTCGCCGTCAGCACGCCGGAGAATCGCTGGACGAGTATCTGGAAACCCTGACTCTACTCGCGAGGAACTGCAGCTATCGAGGTGTGACGGCGGAGGAGCATATGAACTCACAGATCCGGAACACCTACGTGACGGGGGTCCACTCGAACAGCACGGTAGCATTGTGGATAGCACAATTGTTTCACAGCTCCAGGGTCCCAGGTTCAATTCCGGTTTGGATCACTGTCTGTGCGGAGTTTGCACATCCTCCCCGTGTGTGCGTGGGTTTCCTCCGGGTGACCCGGGTTCCTCCCACAGTCCAAAGATGTGCAGGTTCGGTGGATTGGCCGTGATAAATTGCCCTTAGTGTCCAAAATTGCCCTTAGTGTTGGGTGGGGTTGCTGGGTTATGGGGATGGGGTGGGGGTGTTGACCTTGGGTGGGGTGCTCTTTCCAAGAGCCAGTGCAGACTTGATGGGCCGGGTGGCCTCCTTCTGCACTGTAAATTCTATGATAAATATCAGGCAGCGTCTGCTAGAAAACGGGACCTCCGGTCTGCGGGACACGGTAAAGCTAGCTACCTCAGTAGAGGTGGCCTACCAGAACCTCTGCGTGTTCCCCGCGGGCCCGACGAAACCCTCGTGGACACTATCGTCAAGGCCTACGTCGCAGGCCTACGCCGCGTGTCTGCCAGCCCAGCCCGGAGAACCGCAATGCTACTTCTGCGGCCAGGGCCAACACCCCCGGCAGCGTTGCCCAGACCTGCGGGACAAAGGGGCACTACGCGAGAGTCTGTCTGGGCCGACCGAAGGCCCAGAAATCTAAAAACGCACCAGGCCCGACCTATGGACTCACAGGCCCGAAAACCCCGCAATGTGGCTGCGTGCCTGCCCGGAATGCCCCCTCCAGATGCGTCATCGGCATCGTGCGAAATGTGGGGGACACCGACCGACACGTGCGACTCATGGGGACCGCCATCTTGGCTGCCGGCTCCGGCACCGACCGACACGTGCGACTCATGGGGACCGCCATCTTGGCTACCGGCTCCGGCACCGTCCGACACGTGCGACCCATGGGGGCCGCCACCTTGTGACTCCACCGACCACGCAGGCTACCCGCAGCTGGGCGCGGTGACCCTCGACCAGTCGCAGTCGAAACCGTTAAAGAACGCCATGATAGTCGTCCGGGTCAACGGGCACGAGACCCCCTGCCTCTTTGACTCCGGGAGCACGGAGAGCTTTGCCCACGCACAGTAAGGCGCTGCTCCCTCCACACCTACCCCGCCTCACGAACACTCGCCCTTGCCCCCGGGTCTCATTCGGTCCAGATCCGGGGGTACTGTATCGCCAATCTCGCGATGCAGGGGACGGAGTATACCCGCTTTAAGCTCTACGTCCTCCCCCACCTCTGCGCCCCCCTACTGCTCGGATTGGATTTTCAGTGTACTCACTGAAGCCAGACCCTATAGTTAGGCGGACCCTTGCCCCCCTCACAGTATGCAGCCTCGCGACCCTCAAGTTCTCCCTCCCCCTTCACTCTTTGCAAATCTCACTCCTGACTGTAAGCCAATTGCCACCAGGAGCAGGCGGTACAGTTCGCTAGACATGGTATTTATCAAGTCAGAGGTCCAACGACTGTTGAGTGAAGGGATCATAGAGGCCAGCATCAGCCCCTGGAGAGCGCAAGTGGTGGTCGTCCGGGCCGGGGAAAAGAACCGGATGGTTGTGGACTACAGCCAGACAATTAACCGGTTCACGCAACTGGATGCGTACCCCCTCCCCCGCATAGCGGAGATGGTCAACCAGATCGTGCAGTACCATATATTCTCTACGGTCGATCTGAAGTCGGCCCACCACCAGCTCCCAATCCGCCCGGAAGAGCGTCACTACACTGCCTTTGAAGCAGCCGGCCGACTCTTCCACTTCCTCAGAGTTCCCTTCGGCGTCACTAACGGGGTCTCGGTCTTTCAGAGAATGATGGACCGAATGGTGGACCAGTACGGTTTGCGGGCGACATACCCGTACCTGGGCAACGTGACCATCTGCGGCCATGATCAGCAGGACCATGACGTCAACCTTCAGAGGTTCCTCCAGGCCACCCAATCCCTCAATCTTACATACAACAAAGAAAAGTGTGTCTTCCGTACTACCCGACTGGCCATCCTCGGCTACGTCGTGGGGAACGGAGTCCTAGGGCCCGACCCCGACTGTATGCACCCCCTCACAGAACTACCCCCTCCCCACAGCCTCAAGGCCCTAAAACAATGCCTGGAGCTGGTCTCCTACTACGCCTACTGGGTCCCCAACTACGCGGACAAAGCCCGCCCACTTATTCAAACCACCAGTTTCCCGCTGACGGATGACGCTCGGCCTTCAGCCGCATCAAGGCTCACATCACCAAGGCCGCAATGCATGCGATGGACGAGTCCGTCCCCTTCCAGGTAGAGAGCGATGCGTCAGACGTCGCCCTGGCCGCCACCCTCAACCAGGTGAGCAGGCCAGTAGCATTCTTCCCTAGGACCCTCCACGCTTCCGAAATCCGACACTCATCGGTTGAGAAGGAAGCACAAGCCATAGTGGAAGCCGTGCGGCACTGGAGGCACTACCTAGCTGGTAGGAGGTTCACCCTCGTCACCGACCAGCGGTCGGTCGCCTTCATGTTCAACAACGCACAACGGGGCAAAATTTAAAATGACAGAATCCTGAGGTGGAGGCTCGAACTCTCCCTCTATAATTACGATATCAAGTACGCCTTGGGAAGCGCAACGTGCCCCCAGATGCCATGTCCCGCGGCACATGCGCCAGCGCGCAAGATGACCGACTTCGGGCTATCCACAATGACCTCTGTCACCTGGGGGTCACCCGGCTTACCCACTTCATTAAGGCCCGCAATGTGCCTTTCTCCACCGAGGAGGTGAAGGCAATGACCAGGGACTGCCAAGTCTGCGCAGAGTGCAAACTGCACTTCTACCGGCCAGACAAGGCCCGCCTGGTAAAGGCCTCCCGGCCCTTTGAACGCCCCTCCACCAACCGTAATATATATTTTCTCACCGTCATCGACGAGTACTCCCACTTCCCCTTTGCTGTGCCCTGCCCCAACATGACCTCGGCCACTGTAATAAAGGCACTGCACAGCATTTTCACACTGTTCGGTTTCCCTGCCTACATCCACAGCGACCGGGGTACATTGTTCATGAGTGATGAGCTACGCCAGTACCTGCTCGGCAAAGGTATCGCCTCGAGCAGGACTACAAGCTATAACCCGCAGGGAAACGGGCAGGTGGAGAGGGAGAACGCGATGGTATGGAAGGCCGTCCTTCTGACCCTCAGGTCTAGAAGTCTCCCAAACCCCCGCTGGCAGGAGGTCCTCCCCGACACCCTCCAGTCCATCAGATCACTCCTCTGCACAGCCACGAACGAGACCCCTCACAATCGTTTGTTTATCTTCCCCAGGAAGTCCATCTCCAGGGTCTCGCTTCCACCTTGGCTGTCAACTCCGGGACCTGTCCTTCTCCGGAGGCACATGAGGAGCCATATGACCGACCCGCTGGTCGAGAGGGTCCAGCTGCTCCACGCCAACCCCCAGTACGTCTACATCGCGCACCAGGACGGACGGCAAGGTACGGTCTCCCTACGAGACCTGGCACCAGCTGGTTTTCCTGCCAACGCGCCGCCCCCGCTACCCACCCCCGCTATCCACCCCCAGCGCCCCGTACGCCCCCCTGGGTCTCCTGTATTGTTCCGCGCAGACACTGCCACCACCCCGTCTACCCCCACACCCCAACCGTCTCCGACTCGCTGGACTGAGGCTCCAGCTGCAGACACAATGCCCCTGGAGTCACCACCTGCAACAACCGTGCCCGCCGCACTGCCAGAGCTGAGGAGGTCGAAGAGAACGATCCGGCCTCCAGTGAGACTGAATATGTAATGACCCCACGTCACCCCCGCTGGACTTGATTTTTTAACAGGGGGTGAATGTATTCACCATAATGCATGTCACTGTAACCATTGTATCCACCTAATGTAACCTTTGACCTGGAAGTGGTGATATGATCTGCTTCCAGGTACTGCACTGTAACCCCAGTGGGCTCCGCCTCTGGCTCCGCCCTCACCGGGGCAATATATAACGTGGCCACCTGCGGGGGGCACTCATCTGCACAACCGACTCTGGCTAGGCAAGGCAGGTTCACGACTAATAAAGCCTTATGTTCACTCGCTCTCTCGGCCTCTTGGTGAATTGAAGGTATATCAACAGCCATTCATAGAATCGTGCTGAGTGGATACAAGAATGTTGCACTTCTATGCACAGATTGCATGCCACATTTTGTAGCTTTGATCAGGCAGTTTCACTGAAGGTGCAAAGATGCAGGGCCAGGCAACCAGATGGCCCCCCAGCAGTTGATTCAGTTGGACACAAATGTGTGTTATGAAAGGGCTGGAGCAAGGAGGGATAATGTCAAGGGGACACCCCGTGTGGGAGAGGTGTTGTGCTGTCCTCAAGAGAAGCATGTCTGTATCAGTGCAGACTCCTTGAGATTCCCTGCCAGCTGGTCAAATGTTTGACACCTTAGCTGTATCTCTGGAAGGCCTTGGAGGTCAAGATCACCTTGCTAAATATGACTTCCTCCTCCGTAGGTGTGTGCTGGCAGCTTTTCCACATATTTCTCCTCAAGGTTCATACCCTGAGCGTCATGCTGCGGAGAGTGCAACAGATCACCACCATACAAGAAACCCTTGAGGGCGTATACTGGAAGGGAGTATCTGACTGGTTAAGGAACCAGAACAGCGTCTTCAGGAGTCTGAAGCTGGCTCTATGGTGGCCCATGTGCTGAGATCACAGAGGTTGTAGTGTTTCTGTGCCTCCATTTGCACCAGGGTTGTGTCCAGGTGTCAGCAGACATTTCTTCAATGGAAAATCCTTGTTCACCAGCAGCCATCCATTAGTCTCTCTGATGGCATTAACAGTTGTGGAACCTGCAATTTCCTCAGGATGTAGGCATCAAAGCACCTGCGAGGAAACCTTGCACTCAGTTGCAGAAAATGCTTGTGGCAATCACAGGCGAGCTGTATGTTAAGGAATAGAATGTCCTTTGATTGCTATATGCCCCTTGTTGCTTCAGTGGGCCTTGATGGGTGCAGTCGATCACACCTTGCATCAAGGGAACCCTGCATGGTTCCTCGGTCTGGAATCAGCCGTACATTATAGTCACAGATAATCATCAGGCAAGTCACAGATACTTTGCATGAGATGTCTTCAGAGACATCTCCTGCAAAGTATCTGTGACTTGCCTGATGATTATCTGTGACTATGATGTACGGCTGTTTGTGAGATGAATATGAGTATGTTGCTACCTTTTGAAATGATCCAGAGGCAAAAAAGTTCAAGGCCAATGTCACTTTCAAGGATACTGGCAGAGTATGTTCACGTGACTAGCAAGGCCGGAGGTGTTCCTCCATGTGGGCACACAAATCTGCAACCATCTACCTTGATTGACATTGCCTCCAGTGGCATTGCTGCTCCAACATGTCCAGGATGCTAAGTCTTTGATGTTACATCCTATGCTTAGCATTGTGCCTCTGTGCCCTCCCTGCCTTCTTCCTAATCCTATGTGATTCTATTGTTTGAGGGCATTAATGCACCAGCATGGCAATGTGGATAGCGGCACAAAGGTTGGGAACTGGGGACATTTTGTTGCTGGTGACTACATGTCTTCCATGCATTGTGGGGAAACAGAAAGGGTATCATCATGGCAGGCATTTTGGATGTGAGCGTTCCTTATAGGAAAGGTGTTGTACTGGACCAATGCAATCCAGGAAGTGCTGTTCTCAGGAGAAGCATGTCTGTATCAGTCCTGCAGCAGGCTCTCAATTGTTTGTCAACTACTTCAAACACACAGACGGGTTGCCACGATCACGAGAAGACTCCTCCACCAAAATCACAGGAAGAGGGAATGTTTCAAGAAACTGGCATGCCACTTGGCCCTGCAATTTCCCACCATGCATGCCTCCAAACCTGGCTCCACCTCAGGATGAAAATTCAGCCCAAGGACATTCCTAAGCTGAAATATATTTACATCAAAATATCTCAACTCTGTAATTTCCTTTCTCTTAACAAGTTCATACAAATGTTATCCCTGCAAAGTTGTGGTTATGTGCCATGTTGCAGATTAAAGCACAAAATTACACATACTACACAGTACTGTATAAATATTCTAAACATTAGTAATAAAGGACTATTTTTGTCTATTGCTTAGACAAAAATCTGGCTGTTTAAATTTAGAGCCAATTTAACACCTCCTATCCTGTCATGTGTTCCTTATTGATAATATTATCTCTGTAAATGCTGGCAGTGTTCTTTTGGGAATTAGCAGGCCAAGCCAGCACCTGGTTAAGTACAACACAGATTGATTCTGATACCAGAGAAGCAACTTGCACAGCTTGGGGCGGGGGTGGGTGGGCAATGTATGGTTCATAGCTGGCAGCTGCCAATTTATTCCATATCTTATTCAGACAGGCTACAAATAAATTGAAGAAGGAAATCTGACTGGCCATCGACATTTATATTTCTCTTTGGTTCAAGGACTATTTGAAAATGTATTGCGTACATCAAATTTTTCAATAACTTCATGTATTTTCAAATTATTCCAGATATTTTGTGATCCATTTATTTTTCTATGCAGTGTACTAATTTATCCCAATTAAAAATAACATTGAACAATGCCAATGTGAACATATTTAGCTAACAACAAAGCAAATGTTACAAATAGCATCTTTATTTCTAAGATCCAAATGACTGATTTGTCAAATATCATGCCATAATTGTGAGGTGGGGTGGGATCAATTTCAAGGTCAACTTTACTACCCATTAATACCAGATGTTATGTGGTCGTTGCAGAGTTATCACTTGCTACTGGTGCCGAGGAACTTGTGTAAAAAGTGGACATTTCATCTAAAATGTGGTGAGGGAGGGCGAGGGAGCCATTAACCCCTACCTATTCCTAAATGTGGGCATTAAATGTTGAGGTGCTTTAATGGCAGCTGGATTCAAGATTTAACTCTGTCCACAGAGTTAAATGCACTACATTATACACACACTATGGTCTGGAATTTGCAGTGGCAACGATGGCAAAATGATAAAGCATTTGCCATTATTACTCCTCTAAACCTGACAGCCACGTTGGGAGTCCGCACATGCACAGCATAATGCAGAAATCCAAACAATGTTTCGATGTTTGGCGCCTGTTCAGGTACACCAAAGAGAATGCAGAATGTTCAATTCACCTAACAGCATGTCTTTTGGAACCTGTGGGCGGAAACCCACGTACCTGGAGGAAACCCACGCAGACACGGGGAGAACATGCAGACTCGGCACTGTCAGTGAACCAAACCGGGAATCGGACCTGGGACCCAGGATCTGTGAAGCAACAGTGCTAAAAACTGTGCGATTGTGTCGCCTCTATGGGAGCGATTCCCCAGCCGCGTTGCGCTCACGTGAGAGCACAACGCGGCTGGAGAATACAGGGAGAGGCCTGCAGCAAGCCTCCCAACAGGTGGCTCCCTGGCCCTCTCGCTGGAACATGGGCACCTTTGCCGTGCCCAGCTAGCACCTTGGCACTGCCACCCTGGTACTGCCAGTGCCCGTATGGCACTGCCAAGCCAGCAGGAGTGCTGCCTGGGTGCCCAAATGCCAGGGTGGCACTGTCGGGGGTGAGGGGGGCCATGCCCATGAAACAAGGGTGCAGGGGGTGTTTGAAGGGTGGGGGAGTGCAGAGCAGATAGGTAGGGGCCTCTGGGAGTTTGAGGGGGGTGATGGGTGCAGGTTCTAGCAGGGAGGGAGTGCTGTAAGGGAGCTTGGGAGGCCCTGAAGAGGGGGACCCCATAGCGGGGTGTCCTGATTTGGGGTGTCTAGGGTAGTGTCCATGTGTGGGGGGTGTGGGGGACTTGGAGGTCAGGGCACCCTTTCATATTGGTGGCCTGATCTCAGCTCCCCAGTGCTAAAGAAAATTCTGAGTATGGGATAAACCGGTGAGAAACTCCTCAGGGCTCAAAAAAGTGACTAAATGTCATTGAATAGCGGTGGGGAACCCGCCGGCAGAGTCAGTGGGAAACTCCTTGAAAAGCCCGCCACAAATCTTTTGGTAGAATCGCGCTTTATGTTTCTTCAGAGGGTATGTTATTGCAGTCCCCCCTCCAACTGCAATCAATGGAAAATCTATGAATTGACATGAAATTCCACTCTGAGGCTGTCAGATTCACTGGAAAAAAACATCAAAAGGGTTAGAACTTGTTGAATGAGGTCTAACTCGATTTTTACAAGTCTGTATTTACTAGAGAATTACTGCCAATTTGAAATGTTTAAATTTTATGATATTTATGATATAAAGTTTATCATAATCCAATCATCATAATGTACTAATAATTTAGGGGCGGCATGGTGGCACAGTGGTTAGCACTGCTGCCTCACAGAGCCTGGGACCTGGGTTCAATTCCGGTCTTGGGTGACTATCTGTGTGGAGTTTGCACTTTCTCTCCGTGTCTGCATGAGTTTCCTTCCACAATCCAAAGATGTTCAGGTTAGATGGGGATAAGGCGGGGGAGTGGGCCTAGATAAGGCGTTATTTCAGAGGGTCAGTGCAGATTTCATAGGCCGAATGTCCTCCTTCTGCACTGTAGGAATTCCATGGTTCTATGGAACCTTGCTATTAACTGATATCACTGCTGCTGCATTTCAAGAGATCTCCTTGACTTGATGCTAAATTTAAACTGCTGTCAGGAAAATGCAAAGGGCACGCTAAAGAGACTTCTAAACCTTTGTGGGAAGCTTCTTCAATGTCAAAGATGAATACCGTTGCTCCATTGCTGACCACAAAATCCAGGCCAATATCAAACTATGGAATCATTCATTGCTTTTGCAGTGTTTATTAATTAAAAAGCCCTGATCTCAAATTTTCCACCCAATTTTGAAGTGGGAGGCACTGTTTACTGCTCAACCCTAACTGCCCTTGAGACGGTGGTGGTGAGTCACCTTGTTGAACCTACAGTGCTGTTAAGTAAGAGATTCTAGGATTTTGACTTGGCAATGATAAGGGAACAATGAGATATTTCCAAGTCAGGTTGATGTGTGACTTGGAGGTGATGGTGTGCTCACGCACTTGCTGGCCTAGCCTTTCTAAGTGGTTTGGAAGGTACTGTTGAAGGCTTGGCGACATGTTGCAATGCATCTTGTAAGCGGTACACACTGCTGTCATGACACAGGTGGTGGAGGGAGTGAAAGTTTTAGGTAGTGGATGGTGTATTGATCAAGCTTCTTAAGTGTTGTTAAGGGCACATGGTAGCATAGTGGTTAGCACTATGGCTTCACAACGCCAGGGTCCCAGGTTTGATTCCTGCTTGGGTCACTGTCTGTGTGGAGTCTACATGTTCTCCCCGTGTCTGCATGGCTTTCCTCCGGGTGCTCCGGTTTCCTCCCACAAGTTCCAAAAGACGTGTTGTTAGGTAATTTGGACATTCTGAATTCTCCCTCTGTGCACCTGAACAGGCGCCGGAATGTGGCGACTCAGGGCTTTTCACAGTAACTTCATTGCAGTGTTAATATAAACCTACTTGTGACAATAAAGATTATTATTATTATTGTTGGAGTTGCACTCATCAAGGCAAGCAGCGAGTATTCCATGACACTCCTGACCTGTGCCTTGTAGGTGGTTGAAAGGCTTTGGAAAGTCAGGAGGAGTTCCTTGCCAAAGAATACTCAGCCTCTGACCTGCTCTTGTCGCCATAGTATTTATATAGCTGGTCCAGTTAAGGTTCCAGTCAAAGGTGACTGCCAGGATTTTGATGGTGGAAAATTTGATGATAAAATATGGTTGAATACCAAGGAGAAGTGTTTAGACTCTCGTGTTGGAGCAGGTCATTGCCTGGTATATGTTTGGTGCGAATGTTACTTGCAACAAATGTTATTTGTGAAAATAGAAGATAACCTAAAGTCAATTTGGTGTGTGTACTGACTCTATCCCGAAAAAACTTTTACCCAAAGCATTTCAAAAATATCTGGGAATTCCCATTAATGGAAATGCCTAAACATTAATATACTGAAACAGTACAGTAACATACAATAGTTTAAATATATGGGTGAGTAGATATCATCATCACTGAAGTAGCTCAGCATAATGATGTAGTTTTTGGGCTATAATCAATGAGTCATAGACGGCAGAAAATACAGGCTTGCTGGGTTAATTTTAATAATATCTAAGGGGATAATAGAGCTCAAAAAACACTCTGGGATACAAGTATTCATATGTAATACATTCATGAATCCCCTGGGCTAACCTAATGGGTGAAATAGTTTACTGCTTCTGTTCAAATAACAGACAAGGGATTTCAAATGAAATGTTCACGTTAATATGCCAGACCATAATATCAGAGCAATAATCTTTAATTAACTGAACACTACGAACATTCTTCTAAGAGCGTTGACAATATGTCTGTTTAAAAATATTGCTAGGCTTGCAATTATGCTGTCAGCTTTAATTGTTTATGGTACGTATTAGTTTACAAATTCTGGGGTGGGGAAAAGGTTGACGGGCTTTAATTCAACATTAAATAGGTCGCTGCACTAGATGAAGAGAAATAATGTGCACTCGTTAGGGATAATAGAATCAAGTTTTACTTATAAAACCATCACTAGCCCCTCACATCTGTCAATCTATATCAATGACTTGAATGAAGGGACTGAATGTATGGTAGTTAAATTTGCTGATGACACCAGGATAATTAGGAAAGTAAGTTGTCAAGGGAAGGTAGTGAGACAGGTAAGTGAGTGAGTGAGCAAAGATTTGGCAGATGGGGAATAATGTGAGGAAATGTGAACTTGTCCATTTTGGCAGGAAAGATACAAAAGTAGTCTCCTATTTAAATGGAGTGAGATTGCAGACCTCAGTGGTACAGAGGGATCTGGGTATCCTGATATATGAACCACAAAAAGTTAACATGCAGATACAGCAAGTGATTAGGTAGGCAAATGTAATGTTGGGATTTATTGCAAGGGGAATGGAATACAAATGTAGGAAGGTTTGACTACAGCTGTCCAAGGCCTTGTGAGACCACATCTGGAATATAGTTTACAGCTTTGGTCACCTTATTTAAAAAAAATATAACTGTGTTGCAAGCAGTTCAGAGAAGGTTCACTCGACTTTTGGGATGAAGGGGTTATCTTGCGAAGAAAGATTCAACAGGTTGGGCTTATACCCATTAGGGTTTAGAAGAATGAGAGGTGACCTTGGGAGCGATTTAGCGGGGAAAAAACAGAGTCCCGGTTTGGGCACGTTTAGCGGGATGTTTCTTGCTGCCTGCAGTGCCGAGAATGAGCCCGCTATCAAACAGGACTCTTTTATTCTGGCCTCGGTGAGAACGCCCCCTCGAGGACGCATTTATTTCGCTTCCTGCACTGACGAGCCTAGCTCGTCAGTGCCAGAAGAGATCAGGGCACCACTTTTAAATGGCAACCCTGATTTCTCGAACCCCTGGTCGTGCCCCAAAGCTTATAGTGGTGTGGGTCACCCTGTGCTTCTGGGAGAGGGGGGGTCACTCGAATGCTTCTGGGAGAGGGGGGTTGCCCTGATGCTTCTGGTGGGGGGGGGATGGTCACCCCAATTCGTTTTGGGGTCCACCGGATATGTTGGGGTCTATTTCAAGCGCTGGTCGTGGTGCCCTTTTTAAGATGGTGCCCTGATTTTTGTGGAGTTGGCATTGCTGACTCTATCAAGTCCCGCTCTGCCACAGTGACGGCAAAAACCACACCCCTAATTTTGTTCGCACGGAGTACACTACAATCTTTTTTTTTTAAATAATATTTTATTGAAAATTTTTGGTCAACCAACACAGTACATTGTGCATCCTTTACACAACATTGTAACAATACAGATAATAATGACCTTTTTAAGTTTAAACAAAAACAACAACAAATAAATAAATATTAAATAACAAAAAAATAAAAACTAGCCCTAATTGGCAACTGCCTTGTCTCAGGCCACACACCCCCCCCATCCCCCCCCATCCCATCCCTCCACCCCCCCCCCCCCCCCCCCCCAAGTCCTGGGCCGCTGCTGCTGCCTTCTTTGTTCTCCCCTATCTATCTTTCCGCAAGATATTCGACGAACGGTTGCCACCGCCTAGTAAACCCTTGAGCCGACCCCCTTAGGACGAACTTAATCCGCTCTAACTTTATGAACCCCGCCATATCATTTATCCAGGTCTCCACCCCCGGGGGCTTGGCTTCTTTCCACATTAGCAATATTCTGCGCCGGGCTACTAGGGACGCAAAGGCCAAAACATCGGCCTCTTTCGCCTCCTGCACTCCCGGCTCTTGTGCAACCCCAAATATAGCCAACCCCCAGCTTGTATCGACCCGGACTCCTACTACTTTCGAAAGCACCTTTGTCACCCCCATCCAAAACCCCTGTAGTGCCGGGCATGACCAAAACATATGGGTATGATTCGCTGGGCTTCTCGAGCACCTCGCACACCTATCCTCCACCCCAAAAAATTTACTGAGCCGTGTTCCAGTCATATGTGCCCTGTGTAATACCTTAAACTGAATCAGGCTTAGCCTGGCGCACGAGGATGACGAGTTTACCCTGTTTAGGGCATCTGCCCACATCCCCTCCTCAATCTCCTCCCCTAGCTCTTCTTCCCATTTCCCTTTTAGTTCGTCCATCATAGTCTCCCCTTCGTCTCTCATTTCCCTATATATATCCGACACCTTACCGTCCTCCACCCATTTCTTTGAGATGACTTTGTCCTGCACCTCTTGTGTCGGGAGCTGCGGGAATTCCCTCACCTGCTGCCTCGCAAAAGCCCTCAATTGCATGTACCTGAATGCATTCCCTTGGGGCAACCCATATTTCTCGGTCAGCGCTCCCAGACTCGCAAACTTCCCATCCACAAATAGATCTTTCAATTGCGTTATACCTGCTCTTTGCCACATTCCATATCCCCCATCCATTCCCCCCGGGGCAAACCTATGGTTGTTTCTTATCGGGCACCCCCCCAGTGCTCCGGTCTTTCCCCTATGTCGTCTCCACTGTCCCCAAATCTTCAGTGTAGCTACCACCACCGGACTCGTGGTATAGTTCCTTGGTGAGAACGGCAATGGGGCTGTCACCATAGCCTGCAGGCTGGTCCCCCTACAGGACGCCCTCTCTAATCTCTTCCACGCCGCTCCTTCCTCCTCTCCCATCCACTTACTCACCATTGAAATATTAGCGGCCCAATAATACTCACTTAGGCTCGGTAGTGCCAGCCCCCCCCTATCCCTACTACGCTGTAAGAATCCCTTCCTCACTCTCGGAGTCTTCCCGGCCCAAACAAAACCCATGATACTCTTTTCTATCCTTTTGAAAAAAGCTTTCGTGATCACCACCGGGAGACACTGAAACACAAAGAGGAATCTCGGGAGGACCACCATCTTAACCGCCTGCACCCTCCCTGCCATTGACAATGCTACCATATCCCATCTCTTGAAATCTTCCTCCATCTGTTCCACCAACCGCGTCAAATTTAGCCTGTGCAATGTGCCCCAATTCTTAGCTATCTGGATCCCCAGGTAACGAAAGTCTCTTGTTACCTTCCTCAACGGTAGGTCTTCTATTTCTCTACTCTGCTCCCCTGGATGCACCACAAACAGCTCACTCTTCCCCATGTTCAATTTATACCCTGAAAAATCCCCAAACTCCCCAAGTATCCGCATTATTTCTGGCATCCCCTCCGCTGGATCCGCCACATATAGTAGCAGATCATCCGCATATAAAGATACCTGGTGTTCTTCTCCTCCCCTAAGTATTCCCCTCCATCCCTTGGAACCTCTCAGCGCTATCGCCAGGGGCTCAATCGCCAGTGCAAACAGTAATGGGGACAGAGGACATCCCTGCCTTGTCCCTCTATGGAGCCGAAAATATGCCGATCCCCGTCCATTCGTGACCACACTCGCCACTGGGGCCCTATACAACAGCTGCACCCATCTAACATACCCCTCTCCGAACCCAAATCTCCTCAACACCTCCCACAGATAATCCCACTCCACTCTATCAAATGCTTTCTCGGCATCCATCGCCACTACTATCTCCGTTTCACCCTCTGGTGGGGCCATCATCATTACCCCTAACAACCTCCGTATGTTCGTGTTCAGCTGTCTCCCCTTCACAAACCCAGTTTGGTCCTCATGAACCACCCCCGGGACACATTCCTCTATTCTCATTGCCATTACCTTGGCCAAGACCTTGGCATCTACATTGAGGAGGGAGATTGGTCTGTAGGACCCGCATTGTAGCGGATCCTTTTCCTTCTTTAAAAGAAGCGATATCGTTGCTTCTGACATAGTCGGGGGCAGTTGTCCCCTTTCCTTTGCCTCGTTGAAGGTCCTCGTCAGTAGCGGGGCGAGCAAGTCCAAATATTTTCTGTAAAATTCAACTGGGAATCCGTCCGGTCCCGGGGCCTTTCCCGTCTGCATGTTCCTAATTCCTTTCACCACTTCTTCTACCGTGATCTGTGCTCCCAATCCCATCCTTTCCTGCTCTTCCACCTTGGGAATTTCCAGCCGATCCAAAAACTCCATCATTCTCTCCCTCCCATCCGGGGGTTGAGCTTCATACAATTTTTTATAAAATGTCTTAAACACTTCATTCACTCTCTCCGCTCCCCGCTCCGTCTCTCCATCTTCGTCTCTCACCCCCCCTATTTCCCTCGCTGCTCCCCTTTTCCTCAATTGGTGTGCCAGCAATCTGCTCGCCTTCTCTCCATATTCATACTGTACACCCTGCGCCTTCCTCCATTGTGCCTCTGCAGTGCCTGTGGTCAGCAAGTCAAATTCCACATGCAGCCTTTGCCTTTCCCTATACAGTCCCTCCTCCGGTGCTTCCGCATACTGTCTGTCCACCCTCAAAAGTTCTTGCAACAACCGCTCCCGTTCCTTACTCTCCTGCTTCCCTTTATGTGTCCTTATTGATATCAGCTCCCCCCTAACCACCGCCTTCAACGCCTCCCAGACCACTCCCACCTGAACCTCCCCATTGTCATTGAGTTCCAAGTACTTTTCAATGCATCCCCTCACCCTTAAGCACACCCCCTCACCCGCCATTAGTCCCATGTCCATTCTCCAGGGTGGACGCCCTCTTGTTTCCTCCCCTATCTCCAAGTCTACCCAGTGTGGGGCATGATCCGAAATGGCTATAGCCGTATATTCCGTTCCCCTCACCCTCGGGATCAATGCCCTACCCAACACAAAAAAGTCTATGCGTGAATAGACTTTATGGACATAGGAGAAAAACGAGAACTCCTTACTCCTAGGTCTACTGAATCTCCACGGGTCCACCCCTCCCATCTGCTCCATAAAATCCTTAAGCACCTTGGCTGCTGCCGGCCTCCTACCAGTCCTGGACTTCGACCTATCCAGCCTTGGTTCCAACACCGTGTTAAAGTCTCCCCCCATTATCAGCTTTCCGGTCTCTAGGTCTGGGATGCGTCCTAGCATTCGCCTCATAAAATTGGCATCGTCCCAATTCGGGGCATACACGTTTACCAACACCACCATCTCTCCCTGTAATTTGCCACTCACCATCACGTATCTGCCCCCGTTATCCGCCACTATAGTCTTTGCCTCGAACATTACCCGCTTCCCCACTAATATAGCCACCCCCCTGTTTTTCGCATCCAGCCCCGAATGGAACACCTGCCCTACCCATCCTTTGCGCAACCTAACCTGATCTATCAGTTTCAGGTGCGTTTCCTGTAACATGACCACATCTGCTTTAAGTTTCTTAAGGTGTGCGAGTACTCGTGCCCTCTTTATCGGCCCGTTAAGCCCCCTCACGTTCCACGTGATCAGCCGAGTTGGGGGGCTTCCCACCCCCCCCCCTTGTCGGTTAGCCATCATCTTTTTCCAGCTTCTCGCCCAGTTCCCACGCAGCTGTATTTCTCCCAGACGGTGCCTCCCCGCCCATCCTTTCCCGTACCCACTCCCCCCTTTCCCCAGCAGCAGCAACCCAGTAATTCCCCCCTCCCCCCCCCCCCCCCCCCGCTAGACCCCCGCTAGCGTAATTACTCCCCCCATGTTGCTCCCAGAAGTCAGCAAACTCTGGCTGACCTCGGCTTCCCCCCGTGATCACGGCTCGCACCGTGCGGCGCCCCCTCCTTCCTGCTTCTCTATTCCCGCCATAATTATCATAGCGCGGGAACCAAGCCTCTCCCTCGGCCCCGCCTCCCATGGCCAACGCCCCATCTCCTCTTCCTCCCCACCTCCCCCCATCACCACCTGTGGGAGAAAGAAAAGTTACCATACCGCAGGATTAATCATACAATCCCTCTTCGCCCCCCCCCCCCCCCCCACTCGTCCCACCACTTTGTCCAAACGTTCATTTTCGTAGTCCAATCATTCCAATTTTTCTTCTACAATAAAAGTCCACGCTTCATCCGCCGTCTCAAAGTAGTGGTGCCTCCCTTGATATGTGACCCACAGTCTTGCCGGTTGCAGCATTCCAAACTTTATCTTTTTTTTGTGAAGTACCGCTTTGGCCCGATTAAAGCTCGCCCTCCTTCTCGCCACCTCCGCACTCCTTCTCGCCACCTCCGCACTCCAATCTTGATAGACGCGGATCACCGCGTTCTCCCATTTACTACACCGAGTTTTCTTCGCCCATCTAAGGACCATTTCTCTATCCTTAAAACGGAGGAATCTCACCACTATGGCTCTGGGAGCTTCTCCTGCTCTCGATCCTCGCACCATAACTCGGTATGCTCCCTCCACCTCCAACGGACCCGTCGGGGCCTCCACTCCCATTAACGAGTGCAGCATCGTGCTCACATATGCCCCGACGTCCGCCCCCTCCACACCTTCAGGAAGGCCAAGAATCCTCAAGTTGTTCCTCCTTGCGTTATTTTCCAGTGCCTCCAACCTCTCCACAGATCGTTTCTGGTGTGCCTCCTGTATCTCCGACTTCACCACCAGGCCCTGTATATCGTTTTCATTCTCTGCTGCTTTCGCCTTCACGACCCGAAGCTCCTGCTCCTGGGTCTTTTGTTCCTCCTTTAGCCCTTCGATCGCCTGTAGTATCGGGGCCAACAACTCTTTCTTCATTTCCTTTTTTATCTCCTCCACGCAGCGTTTCAAAAACTCTTGTTGTTCAGGGCCCCATATGAAACTGCCACCTTCCGACGCCATCTTGGTTTCTGCTGCAATCCGGCCACTTTCCTCTCCTTTTTCCATCCGTGCCCAGGGGGAACACCCTTCTGGTTTACCGCACGGTGTTTTCAGCCGTTAAAATTGCCGTTGGGGCTCCTATCAAGAGCCCAAAAGTCCGTTTCACAGGGAGCTGCCGAAACGTGCGACTCAGCTGGTCATCGCCGCACCCGGAAGTCAGTACACTACAATCTTGAGAGAAAACGGAGTTGAGCAGCTGGAGAGCTGCATGCCGGTTTTCCTGCCTCAGCCAGCACTCCACGCACTGAGGGGAAGATCAAAAGGGGGCGTAATAAGGTGGATAGCAGGAAAATATTTCCTCTTGTGGGGCGACTAAACTAGGGGATACAGTTTAAGAATAAGTTTAAGCCACCCTTTTAAGGTGGAGGTGAGCTGAATCTTTTTCTCTCAGAGGGTTGTTAGTCTGTGGAATTCTCTTCCTCAGTAGGCTAGGTCGTTGAATTTATTCAAGGTTAATTTAGATAGATTTTTGATACACAAGGGTGTCAAGGGTTAGGAGGGGCGGACAGTGAAGTGGAGTTGAGTTCACAACCAAATCAGCCATGATCTTACTGGATGCTGAAGCAGGCTCAAAAGGGCCGCAGGGTCTAATGCTGCTCCTAAGTCATATGTACCAATTTTCCCAGAAGACATTTATCTCTGTTTTTTATAGCTCCTTTGGGATGTCAAATATTGCCACTGTTTATGTAAAAGCTTGTGTGTATACGGTCCTCAAATTACAATTTAACCTTGACGGAAAAGCGCTATCAATGCTTCTTCACTCAAAGAAGACAATAGCTTGGTATCAATTATGGATTTGACATTTAATCAGTTGTAATCCATGGATCTTTAAATAATTATTACAGAGGACAAAATGAGAGAAGCATCAGCTGCCGAAGTGCCAATGCTATTTAGCCACAATAGCTCATGCCCAGTAGTATCTACAGTACTTACACTGAATAAATCTGCTTGATCATTGCAATATTTTTCCATTTGGATTCTATCTTTTTCAATCATTTTTAAAAATTTGGAGTACCCAATTCATTTTTTTCCTAATTAAGGGGCAATTTAGAGCGGTCAATCCACCTACCCTGCACATCTTTGGGTTGTGGGGGGAAACCCACACAAACACGGGGAGAAAGTACAAACTCCACACGAACAGTGACCCAGTACCATGATCGAACTTACGACCTCGGTGCCGTGAGACAGCAGTGCTAACCACTGCGCCACCGTGCTGCCCATATCCTTTTCAATAATGAAGATAACCAAACAATTTGCTTCACTTCTGCGAACCTGATTACTTCTTATTTTGACCATCACAGCACTAAAGAGAAGTCATACTAAAAATGTATGTTCTGCACTGGTGCAATGCTGGTGGTCTTTTTAAGTTTGGGATAACGCAGCATATTGAAAGTGTATAACAATGCTTAACACCTCAGAAAATCTGACCTGAGTATATTTGGTATTTACAAAGGGTTCCAAAATTTAAAACCACATTCTGTTTGCCAACCCCAAGACCCCTCAACTGAATGAGCACAAACAAATCACCAAGTTATGTAAAGTGAAGAATATACTGCTTTATCCCAAACTTGACAAGACCACCAGCATTGCACCAGTGTTACTTTTGTTTTCCCACTTTCATTTCAATATCTTATGGCAACCATGGTCTTTGTAAAATTGCCAAATTAATACTGATTAATGAGCATTTCTGACATCTGGACTACTCTTTACTTTTAGCTGGATTGCAATTTCCCATATTTTACATATGAGTCTCACAGTCTGTTATTTCTAAGTATGAGCTGACCCCCAAGTTTGAAGACATTAGGCGGAGCCAATTTAGAAGGACAAGCAAAGTAATAATATTTATTATACGTCAACCAAGGCTGAATTCTTACTTGGAGATGGGGAGGAGTGGGGGTGGAGAGGAGGGGGGGCACTCTAGGGCAGTGTTTTTCAAACTTTTTTTTCGGGGACCCATTTTTACCAACCGGCCTATCTTCGGGACCCACGCCGGCCGATCTTCGCGGCCCACGCCGGCCGACTTGCGCGACCCACCATTTTCCCTTAACTTGTTTGTTGCTGACAAAAATCGTGTTGGGTCCCTTTGGCCCCAATGGTCCCTATGGCCCCCCGAACTTGGAAAAAAAGAGGCTGCGACCATATAAAAAAATGCGCAATGCATGCCCGATCTTCAGTGCGCATGCGCACCGATGATCGGGCACGCATGCGCAGAGCGGCCGATTTAAAAAAATCTGTTCCTGGCCATTTTGAAGGCCGCTCACAGTCGGCATTATTAAAAGCTGGCTGCTGCGGTTGTTGCGTGCGGATTTGCGCGATCGGGAGCACTGCCACGGACAGCTTCGCGACCCTCCTGACACCCGCCCGCGACCCACCCACAGCTGCTCTAGGGGGCTGGACGGAGGTCAGAGAACCCACAAGAATGGATGTTCTTCAGGCCCTATGAAATATAAGAGGTTTTTGATGAACACATTTTCACTCTGATCCGTGCCACAACCAACCGAGTTCAGAGCAACTTCAGTTTCCTTCACTGTGCAAGGCCCATTTATTGTTCTGGGCGACCCTTCGAACATTGATGTACTCCTCTATATGTCCGCAGCTTATTGGAAGCCGGAGGGGGAAAATCAGAAGCTACTGGGATTGGAGGCCAGGCAGTGGGAGATCATAGCCAAAGGCTGAGGACCAGGAGTTGCAGAGATTAGAGGTGGTGGTGGTGGTTGGTAGCAGAGGTGGAGAGTGAAATCGGAGGCAGAGGGGGTTGGCGATCGCGGGGAGCGGTGAGAGTTCGGAGGCAGGGGTGTTGCTTCTGGGATGAGATGAGATGTCTCTCGGGGAAGGTTGTATGCCAAATGGGGCTGCTTGGAGGCTTCTTGAGGGAGATTGTAAGGGTCAGGGTGTCGTGGTGAAGCAGGCTCACTGAATGTATGAAGTGGGAAGGCACTTACCTCCTGGTCCAGGGGTCATCGCCTTTCTTTAGCTGCTGGGTTTACGGAGGTCTGGGAAACTCAGCCAGCGGAGATATATTTTGAAATTGGGAATCAATATAAGACTGACAGCCTCATGATAATACTTAATTTACTAACTCCCTTCCCATCTCCCTTCCACCCTTGGAGGAGGGGCTGGTTGTCCTTCCCTTGTGCTGTCTCCATTCAAACCAGAAGTGGAGGGGTTGTAGTCGATATTCAGGTCTTTAATACTTTAACCTCGCACATGATGTACACTCACCTGTTTTTGGGGTTACAATTTCTGGGTAGTTGTACACGAGTCTTAGTGAAAGAGTCTCAATCCTGTATTTTGATCCTATTTATATGAATACTGATTTTTTTTCTTCACCACTCTGAGATGGATTGAAACCCAGGTCCTCAAGCACAAATTGTTAACCTACACCAACCATTTTCCTTTCCTCATCCTTTAGTTTCTAATACGCTAAAGAATTGTAAATAGTTTGTTGGTTGAACAAACTGTTTAGTAGTATGTGCGTCTCCATAGAACATACAGTGCAGAAGGAGGCCATTCGGCCCATCGAGTCTGCACCGACCCACTTAGGCCCATAACCCAATAACCCCTCCGAACCTTTTTGGGCACTAAAGGCAATTTGGCATGGAGAATCCACCAACACTGCACATCTTTGGACTGTGGGAGGAAACCGGAGCGCCCAGAGGAAACCCACGCAGATACAAGGAGAACACGCAGACTCTGCACAGATAGTGACCCAGCGGGGAATCGAACCTGGGACCCTGGCGTGGGAAGCCACAGTGCTAGCCACTGGGCTACCGTGCTGACATGTGTTACTTCATATATTACATTAAAAATTATTGGAGTACTGGATGAAGTTTACTGCCTATATCTAAAACTGCTGCCCTCAACTATAATACAAACAATGCCAAAAATAAAAAAACATGGCAAGTGAAGACATTCTTTTAGAGGTCCTTTTTTTTCAGATAGTAACTGGTTTTCTGTGTAATTAAATCAGGACAGAATTGCTTTTGCATAATAGAAACAACATGACATGTTGATATAATTCTCGTGAACCACTGTCAGGGGTTTAAAAACATTATTTGTACAATTCCTGGCACTTCCCTTGAAGATTGGAATTTTTCAAGTATCAAAAGGAAATAGATTTGGATTCACAAAGAGAAACAAAGTCAGAGGGAAGTAGGTCAAAGGGCATAATTGTCTTTAACCAGGACTTAACCAAGTCTTATACTCAGAAATCTTGGCGTGTGGTATAATAAATATTAGCAGTTTGCCAAGCCCTCTGAAGTAACCCCTTGCCTACATTTCCAAATTCTCGGCTCAGCTTTCACTTATAAATAATCCACTGAATAATAAAATGTGCAACGCAGCACAAAAAATTAGCATGTTGTTTTCGTATTTTTTTCAAAATGTTTTTGAAAGTAATTCAATTTTCTATCCTCTTTAAGTTCCCTATTCTGGACCTTGACTGAGAGGGGTGATACTCTTCAGGTCTTCCACTATGTTATTCAAAGGGGAGCCAAGTGGCGGAAAAGATCAGTTAGATGTCCTTTCCCTGTCTTTTGGGAGGTTCTTTGCTATCGATTGCATGTTCCTAATTAGACCAAATGGTCTAATCAGATTCAGAGACATGGAGTAAGATATCTCCTGTGAAGCAATATTGTGAACACATTCTTTGCATGTCCAGCTACTACAGAGCAGAAATCAATGAAGTCAACAGACAGCTGAACAAAATTGAGCATAGGTCAGAGAAAGTCACGATAAAACGTCCATGTGTCGGAGGTAGTGAAGAGCTAACAGGTTGAACCCTATTCTGAAAGGTCGACGTTATGAGGGAGCACCTCCTTTGATAAAATGGATAATGGTATACCAAAGGTAATTTTGTCAAATTTAAACCTAAATTGCAAGAGTAGAACAAAGGGACACATGATCAAACATATGAAGAGGGCACTCAGTAGTGCATATGACTCTGCCATGCTTTGTTAACTCCATGTTATTACAATTATACAGCCCTTCCTTGTTGCTTTCCTCTGCCTAGTTGATGCTCTACCTACAAACGGAAAAAAGAAATATTTTTATTAAGAACATCTCCATCTCAATGAGGAGCCTTCAGGCCAATTCACATCCAGCAACCTGCTCTGAAAACCCTGCTCAGATTTTGACATCTGTGACAAATTCTACCATAACATTCGAGGCACTGGCGTAGTGGCATTTCACTGGACTAATAGTCCAGACGCTCAGGGTAATTCTAAAGAAAAGTAATTTCACCGTATTTCCTAATACTATTGGATCTGTTTTAAAAACTCCCGGGTAACTCCTGTGGTGTTAGCCAAAGAAACACAGGGAGTTATTCCAGTGCACTCTAGAGTTTCTGTTGAAAGGTCACAGGGCTGAAACATTGGGCAGGATTTTACAGGCCTCTGATAGGTCAGTAGCTGATGAGGGGGGGGTCTTCCTCTAGCAGAGTGACAGAAGATTTGTCTCATTATAACAAAATAACTGTTGGCTGAAAAATTAAAGTGGGATCAGCTGGCCAACCAGAAGCAGGCTCACCCATGAAATTTACATTGGGTGCAGGGATCATCAGCATAGCGTAATAACCCTCATGAGACCCATGGGGATGATCCGATTGATCTCCCCGAGGGGCTCTTGGAATACGAGCTTCTCCACTGAGGCCTAGCAGGTGGAGCTCATGAACAAAGTACTTAAAGCCGGCCAGGATTGGGACTGGCATGATCGGTAGTTCCGGCTTGGGCCTGTGTGCTGTAAGCCACATTGCGGCAGTTATTAGTTTGCCTAAATAAACCTTTGTTGTTTAACCTTCTTGGGACTCCTGAAGATATTATACTGGCGACGAGGAAAAACTACAGATGTGATTCTGGATGTCCGGAACCTGTTTGAATTTTTTTAGCACAAGAGCAAGGTCAGAAAAAGTTTTCAAATATCGTTTTTTGGGAAACTTGAGGCTTTTGATGCAGACGTAGAAGATTGGGCCCAAAATGCTAAACGGATGAGGTACTTATTTCAAGCGATGCCAATTATAGGAGACCACTGACAAAAGGCAATACTCTTGACCGCTTGTGGAGCCCCAACCTTTACTGTGATGAAACATTTTACCTACCCGCGGGCCCCAAATTTAAAGAACTTTGATGAACTGGTAGTACTTGTAGCAGACCATTACGACCCCAAACCGTCGTTGATAGTACAGAGGGACAGGTTCAACATGGCCGGGCAAACCCTGGGGGAGTTGGCCAAGGAATTCCTGATGTTCCTATGCAAGCTGGCTGAGCATTATGACTATGGGCCATCCCTTCCAGAGATGCTGCAGGACTGCCTCGTGTGTGGCATAAACAACACAATGACCCAACGCAAGTTGTTGGCAGAACCTTTTGGGACTTAAAAATGGCCATAGAATTATCCCTCTCGAGTGACAACGTAAAGAAGGGAGTGCAAGAACTCCACGGCTCCATGGATATGGAAGTAAATAGCATTGGCCGCACCCCCCCCCCCATTCTGGTGAGAAACACCCCTCAAGAGCAGAGCCTATGGGATGCAGTCGCCATCCTAGCAATGCCGTGGTCAGATCCATTGGCCAAGAGCCGCTGCAGCCCGGCGAGACATCTCTCCTGAGCTCCAGGGGGATGACTCACAACAATGCTGCACCTGTGGTCGCAGGAACCATGGGGACTGGGAATGCCAGAACTGCCAACGAGAGCATCGCCCTGGTCAGGGGATATGTCTACCCAGAGCCAGGGCTTCACACTTAGCACAACCCGAGGAGGACGGTTACATGCAACTAAATTGCGTTACAATACCAAAAGTAGTCCACATTAAGATCACCAACCCCAAGTAAATGGCCAGCCACGAGAGTTAGAAACAGACACAGGTGCTGCTGTCTCGGTCATTCGACAACAAACGTTCTGGCACGTCCGTACAGAGATCTAATACCTGGACATAAAGGACACTAAGGCACGATTGGTGACAGATACCGGAGAGTCACGGGCAGTGTGGTAGTCTATGTAGAGGTATTACGGTACCTGGTAATGCTGGAACACCATTGGTAGAGATTGTATGCTTCCTTTTGGTCAAGCTGTATGGTAGCTCCACCCTACAAGGCGGGGTATAAGAGCCTGTGCCGCCCCAGCAGCGTTCATTCTGTACCTGAGCTGCTGGGGGAAACATCTAGCTTATTAAAGCCTTCAGTTGGACTACAACCTCGCTTTAGTGGTCACTGATCGTGTATCAGGCAGCAACCAGTTCACCTGCCATTGCTAGTGGTTCAGACGCCCAGAACAAGTATGTTGGGCCACGGCTGGTTGCAGAGGCTCTGCCTAGATTGGCAACAGATTTTTAAAATAGGTACAGTCGAATTGTACAAGGTCCTGGGAAAATATCAGGAAGGTGGATTGGGAAAAATAAAGGGAACCATGGCCAACATTTATGTGAACCCAGAAGCCCAACTCAAGTATATTAGAGCCACACGGTTTCATATGTCCTGCTGTCGAAAGTGGATGATCTCAGGCGGCTGGAAAATTTGGGGATTATTCACCCATTTCAGCTCGCGGAGTGGGCATCACCAGTAGTCCCTGTGCTGAAGCCAGACAAGACCGTCCACCGGTGTGGCGATTATAAAATTACGGTGAACAGTGCCTCCTGGTTAAACGGGTACCTTATGCCGCATGCAGAGGACCTTTATGCAAAGTTTTCTGGGGGTCATTCTTTCTCCCAAGTTGTATATGAGACGCTCTTGGAGTAGAATGCAGTGTCCATGAAATATGTGACCATCAATACCCACAGAGGCTGCATGAATATACCAAGCTTCCATTTGAAGTTTCATCTGCCTGCGCGATCTTCCAGCGGGTTCTGGAGAGCATCCTTCAAGGGTTCTCAAGGGTGGCAGACTATTTAGACAACATCTGATTACCGGAGCCACTGAGAAGGAACACCTAGATAATTTAGAGGAAGTCCTCTGCTGTTTCTCTGAGATAGGCGTCCGCCTAAAAAGGGGCACGTGTGTCTTTCAGGGGAAAGAGGTCACATACCTGGGGTACCAGGTAGACAATGATGCTGTGCACGCAGTAGAGGAGAAGGTTTCAAGCTGTCAAGCAGGTCATACGCTAGAGAATACGGCAGAGTTATGGTCATTCCTAAGGCTCATAAGTATTATAGAAAATTCATTCCGAATCTGGCAACCATATTGGCACCAGTACATGCATTCCTAAAGAAACATCAGAAATGGACATGGTGGGCGCCATAAGAAGGGGCATTGCCAAAGTAAAATGGCAAATGTCATCCTCTAGGCTGCTAACACATAACGACCCTTTCAGACCGTTGCTAATCACGCGAGATGCCTCCCCGTATGGCACCGGGGTGGTGTTGTCTCATGGGTTGGACGACAGGTTGGAAAGGCCAATAGCCTATGCATCAAGAACCTTGGCTGACGCAGAGTGCAAGTACGCTCAGTTTGTAAAGGAAGGACTGGCTGTTATCTTCACAGTCAAAAGCTTTCATCAATAAGTTAATGAGTGGCACTTTGCAATCATCATGGACCACAAACTGTTATTCGGCCTTTTCAAGGAAGTCAAGGCGATACCAACGATAGCGGCGGCCAGGACTGCGGGTTTTCATAACTATGCAACAGGAGCTTAGTGTTGAAGATGGCATTCTCCTGTGAAGAGCCCGTGTACTGGTCCTGACGAAAAACAGGAAAGCCATACTGCAGGACCTGCACAACCGGGCGTGTCCAAAATGAAGATGTTCGCCTGAGTTTATGTGTGGTGGGCGGGGCTCAATGGTGACATCGCGAGGTTGGTGAAGCAGTGTACAGCATGCCAATGACATTAAAAGCTCCCGTTGTCAGCCTCACTTCACCACTGGGAGTGGCCAGGCCGGCCCTGGGTGTGGTTACATGCCGACTTTGCAGGGCCTTTCTTAGGGTCAATGTTTTTATTACTTGTCGATGCCCACTCAAAACAGGTGGACGTTTACCGGATACCGTACACCACAGAGGAGGCGGTTGCATTATAGTGGTATTGTCGCTGGACGAGTAATCCAGAGACCCAGGATAATGATCTGGGGATCCAGGTTCGAATCCCACCACGGCAGGTGATAGAATTTGAACGCAATAAAATATCTGGAATTAAAAGTCCAATGATGACCATGAAACCACTGTTGATTGTCATAAAAAGAAAAATATCTGGTTCCCCTGGTCCAGATCCACAGCAATGTGGTTGACTCTTAAATACCCTCTGAAATGGCCTAGCAAGCCACTCAGTTGTATTCAACCACAAAAACACAAAAAAGGAATGAAACCGGACGGACCACCTATCATTGAACAAGGCACCAGCAAACCCATCGCTGCCGACCCTGCAAAGTCCTCCTCACTAACATCTGGGGGCTTGTACCAAAGTTGGGAGAGCTGTCTCACAGACTAGTTAAGGAACAGCCTGATATAGTTATACTCACAGAATCATACCTTACAGACAATGTTCCAGATACCACGCTCACCATTCCTAGGTTTCACTGGCAGGACAGACCCAGCAGAGATGGTGGCACAGTGGTATACAGTCAGGAGGGAGTTGTCCTCGGAGTCCTCAATATCAACTCTGGACCCCATGAAGTCTCCGGGCTTCAGGTTAAACATGGGCAAGGAAACCACCTGCTAATTACCACATACCGGCCACCATCAGCTGATGAATCAGTACTCCCTCATGTTGAACACCACTTAAGAGGAAGCACTGAGGGTGGCAACGGCACAGAATATGCTCTGGGTGGGGGACATCAATGTCCATCACCAAGAGTGGCTTGGCAGTACCACCACAGACCAACCTGGCTGGGTCCTAAAGGACATAGCGGCTAGACTGGGACTGCAAATAGGCGGTGAGGGAACCAACAAGAGGGAAAAGCATACTTGACCTAATCCTCACCAATTTGCCTGCTGCAGATGCATCTGACCATGACAGTATTGGTAGAAGTGACCACCGCACAGTCCTAGTGGAGACAAAGTCCCATCTTCACACTGAGGATACCCTCCATCGTGTTGTGTGGCACTACCACCGTGCTAAATGGGGATAGACTTTGAACAGATCAAGACTGGGCATCCATGAGGCACTGTGGGCCACCAGCAGCAGCAGAATTGTACTCAACCACAATCTGCAACCTCATGGCCCAGCATATCCCCCACTCTACCATTACCACCAAGCCAGAACATCAACCTTGGTTCAATGAAGACTGCAGGAGAGCATGCCAGGAGCAACACCAGGTATTACAAATAATGAGGTGTCAACCTAGTGAAGCTATAACACAGGACTACTTACGTGCCAAACAGCATAAGCAGCAAGTAATAGACAGAGTAAGTGTAAGCGATTCCACAGCAAAAGCATCGGATCGAAGCAGTGCAGTCCTGCCACATCCAGTTGTGAATGATGGTGGACAATTAAACAACCCACTGGAGGAGGAGGCTCCACAAATATTGCCATCCTCAATGATGGAGGAGCACTGCGCAGATGTGCACAAGACAAGGCTGAGGCATTTGCAACAATCTTCAGCCAGACGTGCCAAGTGGATGATCCATCTTGGTCTCCTCTGGAGCATCACAGATGTCAGTCTTCAGCCAATCATTGAGGATGGGAATATTTGTGGAGCCTCCTCCTCCAGTGAGTTGTTTAATTGTCCATCACCATTCACAACTGGATGTGGCAGGACTGCACTGCTTCGATCTAATGCGATATCAAGAAACGGTTGAAGGTTGATACTGCAAAGGCTATGGGCCCTGACAATAGTACTGAAGACTTGTGTTCCAGAACTTGCCACATCCCTAACCAAGCTGTTCCAGTACAGCTACAACACTGGCATCTACACAGCAATGTGGAAAATTGCCCAGATGTGTCCTGTACACAAGAAACAGGACAAATCCAACCCAGTCAATTATCACCCTATCAGTCTATTCTCCATCATCAGCAGAGGGCAGTAGAGCGGAGCTGCTGATTGGCTGTTGCAAGGGAAATGTGCATACCTCCGTTGTGGTCACCCTAACTTGAAAGTGTACCTGAGCTAGAGACCCTAGCTGTTCGAGTGAAGACAAGCATCCAGCAGAGGGCAGTAGAACGGAGCTGCTGATTGGCTGTTGCAAGGGAAATCTGCATACCTCCATTGTGGTCACCCTAACTTGAAGGTGGTTTGTGGAGGAGCTGTTGTCAAGTGACACTTAAACCTGAAACACTTCTTCAGTGTTTCCCTCCCTACCCCCTCCTCTAACCAAAAAAAAACAACCGCTGTAAAGATCAAGAGGAAGGCTCAAGGTCAGGTAGAAGTAGAAAGAAGTTGAACCGTGACGCCACAGCCTGTAGGTAAGGGATTGGCTGGTGACTGGTAAGTAGTTTTTATTTTATTTTCCCTCAGGTGTTATCGTGCAGGGTGCAGAGGTTGCTGAGTGAGTGCTTGCTGAGAAGGGGAGTGAATAACAGGTAAGCTAATTCTTTCTTTTTCTTTTTTTATCTAGAGGGGATGGCAGGGAAGGTAGTGCAATGTTCCTCCTGCAGAATGTTTGAGGTGAGGGACGCTGACAGTGTCCCTGCTGATTTAATCTGTGGGAAGTGCACCCATCTCCAGCTCCTCAGAAACCGTGTTAGGGAACTGGAGCTGGAGCTGGAGGAACTTCGGATCATTCGGGAGGCAGAGGTGGTCATAGATAGAAGCTTCAGGGACGTAGTTACTCCGAAGAATAAAGATAGATGGGTGACGGTGAGAGGGGCTGGGAGTAAGCAGTCAGTACAGGGACCCCCTGTGGTCGTTCCCCTTAGTAACAAGTATACCGCTTTGGATACTGTTGGGGGGGGGGACTTACCAGGGGTAAGCCATGGGGTGCAGGCTCTCTGGCACAGAGTCTGTCCCTGTTTCTCAGAAGGGAAGGGGGGAAGAGGAGTAGAGCATTAGTCATTGGAGACTCCAGAGTTAGGGGGATAGATAGGAGATTCTGTGGGAACGAGAGAGACTCGCAGTTGGTGTGTTGCCTCCCAGGTGCCAGGGTGCGTGATGTCTCGGATCGTGTTTTCGGGATCCTTAAGGGGGAGGGGGAGCAGCCCCAAGTCGTGGTCCACAAAGGTACCAACGACATAGGTAGGAAAAGGGATAGGGATGTAAGGCAGGAATTCAGGGAGCTAGGGTGGAAACTTAGATCTCGGACAAACAGAGATATTATCTTTGGGTTGTTACCCGTGCCACGTGATAGCGAGACGAGGAATAGGGAAAGAGAGGAGTTGAACGCGCGGCTACAGGGATGGTACAGGAGGGAGGGTTTCAGATTTCTGGATAATTAGGGCTCGTTCTGGGGTCGGTGGGACCTCTACAAACGGGATGGTCTACACCTGGACCAGAGGGGTACCAATATCCTGGGGGGTAAATTTGCTAATGCTCTTCGGGAGGGTTTAAACTAGTTCAGCAGGGGCTTGGGAACCTGAATTGTAGCTCCAGTAAACAGGAGGTTGAGAGTAGTGAGGTCACGAGTAAGGTTTTAAAGTTGCAGGAGTGTACCGGCAGGCAGGAAGGTGGTTTAAAGTGTGTCTTCTTCAATGCCAGGAGCATCCGGAATAAGGTGGGTGAACATGCAGCATGGGTTGGTACCTGGGACTTCGATGTTGTGGCCATTTCGGAGACATGGATAGAGCAGGGACAGGAATGGTTGTTGCAGGTGCCGGGGTTTAGATATTTCAGTAAGCTCAGGGAAGGTGGTAAAAGAGGGGGAGGGGTGGCATTGTTAGTCAAGGACAGTATTACGGTGGCAGAAAGTACGTTTGATGAGGACTCGTCGATTGAGGTAGTATGGGCGGAGGTTAGAAACAGGAAAGGAGAAGTCACCCTGTTAGGGGTTTTCTATCGGCCTCCGAAAAGTTCCAGAGATGTAGAGGAAAGGATTGCAAAGATGATTCTGGATAGGAGCGAAAGCAACAGCGTAGTTGTTATGGGGGACTTTAACTTTCCAAATATTGACTGGAAATGCTATAGTTAGAGTACTTTAGATGGGTCCGTTTTTGTCCAATGTGTGCAGGATGGTTTCCTGACACAGTATGTAGATAGGCCAACGAGAGGCGAGGACGTATTGGATTTGGTACTGGGTAATGAACCAGGGCAGGTGTTAGATTTGGAGTAGGTGAGCACTTTGGTGATAGTGACCACAATTCGATTACGTTTACTTTAGTGATGGAAAGGGATAGGTATATACTGCAGGGCAAGAGTTATATCTGGGGGAAAGGCAATTATGATGCGATGAGGCAAGACTTAGGATGCATCAGATGGAGAGGAAAACTGCAGGGGATGGGCACAATGGAAATGTGGAGCTTGTTCAAGGAACAGCTACTGCCTGTCCTTGATAAGTATGTACCCGTCAGGCAGAGAGGAAGTGGTCGAGCAAGGGAACCGTGGTTTACTAAGGCAGTCAAAACACTTGTCAAGAGGAAGAAGGAGGCTTATGTAAAGATGAGACATGAAGGTTCAGCAAGGGTGCTCGAGAGTTACAGGTTAGCTAGGAAGGACCTAAAGAGAGAGCCAAGAAGAGCCAGGAGGGGACATGAGAAGTCTTTGGCAGGTAGGATCAAGGATAACCCTAAAGCTTTCTATAGATATGTCAGGAATAAAAGAATGATGAGGGTAAGAGTAGGGCCAGTCAAGGACAGTAGTGGAAAGTTGTGCTTGGAGTCCGAGGAGATAGGAGAGGTGCTAAATGAATATTTTTCGTCAGTATTCACACAGGAAAAAGACAGTGTTGTCGAGGAGAATACTGAGATTCAGGCTACTAGACTAGAAGGGCTTGAGGTTCATAAGGAGGAGGTGTTAACAATTCTGGAAAGTGTGAAAATAGATAAGTCCCCTGGGCCGGATGGGATTTATCGTAGGATTTTCTGGGAAGCTAGGGAGGAGATTGCTGAGCCTTTGGCTTTGATCTTTAAGTCACCTTTGTCAACAGGAATAGTGCCAGAAGACTGGAGGATAGCAAATGTTGTCCCCTTGTTCAAGAAGGGGAGTAGAGACAACTCCGGTAACTATAGACCAGTGAGCCTTACTTCTGTTGTGGGCAAAATCTTGGAAAGGTTTATAAGAGATAGGGTGTATAATCATCTGGAAAGGAATAATTTGATTAGACATAGTCAACATGGTTTCGTGAAGGGTAGGTCGTGCCTCACAAACCTTATTGAGTTCTTTGAGAAGGTGACCAAACAGGTGGATGAGGGTAAAGCAGTTGATGTGGTGTATATGGATTTCAGTAAAGTGTTTGATAAGGTTCCCTAAGGTAGGCTACTGCAGAAAATACGGAAGCATGGGATTCAGGGAGATTTAGCAGTTTGGATCAGAAATTGGCTAGCTGGAAGAAGACAAAGGGTGGTGGTTGATGGGAAGTGTTCAGACTGGAGTCCAGTTACTAGTGGTGTACCACAGGGATCTGTTTTGGGGCCACTGCTGTTTGTCATTTTTATAAATGACCTGGAGGAGGGTGTAGAAGGATGGGTAAATTTGCAGATGACACTAAAGTCGGTGGAGTTGTGGACAGTGCAGAAGGATGTTACAAGTTACAGAGGGACATAGATAAGCTGCAGTGCTGGGCTGAGAGGTGGCAAATGGAGTTTAATGCAGAAAAGTGTGAGGTGATTCATTTTGGAAGGAATAACAGAAGACAGAGTACTGGGCTAATGGTAAGATTCTTGGCAGTGTGGATGAGCAGAGAGATCTCGGTGTCCATGTACACAGATCCCTGAAAGTTGCCACTCAGGTTGAGAGGGTTGTTAAGAAGACGTACGGTGTGTTAGCTTTTATTGGTAAAGGGATTGAGTTTCGGAGCCATGAGGTCATGTTGCAGCTGTACAAAACTCTGATGCGGCCGCATTTGGAATATTGCGTGCAATTCTGGTCGCCGCATTATAGGAAGGATGTGGAAGCATTGGAAAGGGTGCAGAGGAGATTTACCAGAATGTTGCCTGGTATGGAGGGAAGATCTAATGAGGAAAGGCTGAGGGACTTGAGGCTGTTTTCATTAGAGAGAAGAAGGTTAAGAGGTGACTTAATTGAGGCATACAAGATGATCAGAGGATTGGATAGGGTGGACAGTGAGAGCCTTTTTCCTCGGATGGTGATGTCTAGCACGAGGGGACATAGATTTAAATTGAGGGGAGCTAGATATAGGACCGATGTCAGAGGTAGGTTCTTTACTCAACGAGTAGTAAGGGTGTGGAATGCCCTGCCTGCAACAGTAGTGGACTCGCCAACACGAAGGGTATTCAAATGGTCATTGGATAGACATATGGGCGATAAGGGAATAGTGTAGATGGGCTTTAGAGTGGTGTCACAGGTCGGCGCAACATCGAGGGCTGAAGGACCTGTACTGCGCTGTAATGTTCCATGTTCTATCATCAGCAAAGTGATGGAAGGAGTAATCAACAGCGCTATCTACAATAATCTGCTCACGGATGCTCAGTTTGGGTACTGCAAGGGTCACTCAGCTACTGGTCTGATTACAGTCTTGGTTCAAACATGGACAAAAGAGCTGAATTCCAGAGGTGAGGTAAGAGTGAGAGCCCTTGACATCAAGGGAGCATTTGACCGAGTATGGCATCAAGGATCCCTAGCTAAACTGGAGTCAATGGGAATCGGGGGAAAACTCTCCGCTGGTTGGAGTCATACCTGGCACAAAGGAAGATGGTTATGGTGGTCGGAGATCAATTAACTCAGCTCCAGGACATCACTGCAGGAGTCCTTCAGGATAGAGTCTGAGGCCCAACCATCTCCAACAGCTTCATCCATGACCTTCCTTCCATCATAAAGTCAAAAGTGGGGATGTTTACGGATGACTGCACAATGTTCAGCACCATTTGCGACTCCTCAGATAATGAAGTTGTCCATGTCCAAATGCAGCCAGACCTGGACAATTTTCAGGCTTGGGCTGACAAGTGGCAGGTTACATTTGCACCACACAAGTGCCAGGCAATGAGCATCTCCTACATAAGAGGATCTAACCATCGCCCCTTGACATTCAATAGCATTACCATCGCTGAATCCCCCCCACAATCAACAACCTGGGGGTTACCATTGATCAGAAACTGAACTGGACTAACCATATTAATACTGTAGCTACCAGGGCAGGTCAAAGGCTAGGAATCCTATGGCGAGTAACTCACCTTCTGACCCCCCCAAAGCCTGTCCACCGTCAACAAGGCACAAGTTAGGAGTGTAATGGAATACTCTCCACTTGCCTGGAGGAGGGCAGCTCCAACAACACTCATGAAACTCAACACCATCCAGGACAAAGAAGCCCGCTTGATTGCTCCTCCTTCCGCAAACATTCAAACCCTTCACCACCTACGAACAGTGGCAGCCGTGTGTACCATCTACAAGATGCACTGCAGTAACTCACCAAGGTTCCTTAGACAGCACCTTCCAAACCCAAGGCCACTACCATCTAGAAGGGCAAGAGCAACAGATACCTGGGAACCCCACCACCTGAAGTGTCCCCTCCAAGTCACTCACCACCCTGACTTGGAAATATATTACCGTTCCTTCACTGTCGCTGGGGCAAGATCCTGGAACTCCCTTCCTAACAGCACTGTGGGTGTACCTACACCTCAAGGACTGCAGCGATTCAAGAAGGCAACTCACCACCACCTTCAGAAGGGCAACTAGGGATGGGCAATAAATGCTGGCATAACCAGCGACGCCCAGATCTCGTAAAACGAAGTTTAATAAACTTCACGGACCACCATTAAGAAAATTATTTCAGTGACCATGGTATCCCAGAGGTCCTCATTACTGATAACGGCACCCCTTTCACCAGTGAGGAATTCTCAAAGTTCATGGAGGCGAATGGAGTGAAACTTGATTGCTTCATTTGGACCGCCCGATGCCACCCTTCTTCAAACGGCCTGGCTGAGTGGGCGATCCAGGCTTTTAAGAGAGGCTTAACGAAACAAGCAACAAGGTCAGTGGAGACAAAATTGGCATGTTTCCCGTTCAACTGTTGGACCACGCCACATATAATGCAAGGGATAGCACCGGCAGAATTACTGATGGCCGAAGACTATAAACCCGTCTAAGCCTAAAGTTTCCCAATCTTGGTGGGAAGGTGGAGAAGAAACAAAGAGCTGGATTCTCTGTAGGCAGGATCCTCCGTTTCACTCCTCCACGGATTTCCCGACAGTGTGGGGCTGCCCACAATCGTAAACCTGATTGACCGACTGCTAGGACGGAGAATCCCACTGCTAGCTGGGGTGCACCGCACCATAAGACGGGTGCGGCAGGACAGAGAATCCCACCAAAGATCTCCAGAAAACGTACCATGACCACCGGAAGCAGGACAAAGGGTTCAAGCCAGGGGACACCTTGCCCATAAATTTTATGGACTGTACTAGGGACTGTAATAGAAAAGACCATCTCTTATACAGTCAAAACTAAGGAGCAGATGGTATGCAAACACGTGGACCATCTCAAAGGCAGGGAGCCCACACCAGAGCCAGCCCCACCAGATGAATAAGTCCTTTGTCGCTCTTGCCCTGCATCCATGGGCCAATAAGCAACACTCCCTCAGGGCCAGGACACAGATATGTGCAAGATGGAGGATTTGGGGTCAGGGATAGAGACAGATGCACCCATAGTCTCGGGTGGCAGTCTAGCCACGGAGAGACCTCGTCAGGACCACCACAGACAGACGGTGTGAAAGTTATGCTCCCCGATGCATTACCCCCCCACCCACCGCCAGCCCCACAACTGCTGGAAACACATGTGGCCACCTAAAATGGCATCCAGCAAGGGATGCTGGGAAAAGTGGTCAGGTTCTCTGGACAAGCAGGCTGCAGAACAGATCAAGCAAAGTTGCAGCCCAGGATTTGCAGACTTCAAAAGATTTCACAGGTTGATGTGAATAACATAAGCAAATGGCCATCTCTAGATCATCCCAGGAACAATAGAACTGTCCTGTCATTCACACTTGTTTACCAGACACAATGGCACCTAAATTCCTTATTTGGAAAGCCTACATGCATCCAACACTTCCAGGCATGGCCACTGAGTGCCCCCCCAAAAAAATTGATGTGGCAGCCCCTGATTGGACTTGATCGATCAGGCTGATCGAGCCCTAATCAATTGATTGACAAATGACCCAGAGACCACCCACCAAGAGAGTCACGAAATTCAAACAGCATAAACGTTACTGCAGATTCATTCTCTCACTTGCAGCTGCAGCAACCAACAACGGTGACTTCCACCGGCCGACGAAGGAGACCATCCACGCTACCAACAGAATGAAGACCAGAGCCAGAAGAGAACCAGATTGATAACCAACTAACAGAGGCACAAGACCGGAACTGCCGATAACAGGCCTGTACCTGCCTAGCACTTGTCAGTCACTCCCAAGTTAAGATAAGATCTAGGAACTATTGGTGTATAGTGTAACCTATGA
This sequence comes from Scyliorhinus torazame, assembly GCF_047496885.1. Taxonomy (NCBI): domain Eukaryota; kingdom Metazoa; phylum Chordata; class Chondrichthyes; order Carcharhiniformes; family Scyliorhinidae; genus Scyliorhinus; species Scyliorhinus torazame. The sequence continues at coordinate 91,073,532 of NC_092709.1, forward strand.
TTGGGAGTGTGTGATTGACTAACCATAACTATTGTGTGCGTGTGAATAAATATTGTTCTGTTTTATACACTGAGTCTCATAGTCATTTGTCCACCCTATACGGTCAAGACACACTGTGGCTTAGACAGGCACAACATATAGCTGCGAGCAAAGCGGCGAAGGAGATCCCCTCCATCTCCAATGATAGAGGGACCTACGGACTTCGAAGGGGTGGATGGGGATGTAATAACCCTCAAGAGACACATGGGGAAGACCCAATTAATCTCCTTGTGGGGCCCATGGAATACCAGCTTCCCCGCTGAGAGGCGGAGGTCTAGCATTTGGATCTCGTGAACAAGGTACTTAAAAGCTAGCCAGGATTGGGACCGGCAAGATCGGTAGTCCCAGCTGGGACTTATGTTTGCCTAAATAACTCCTGAAGATAGTGTCATGATATCCATATTAACATATCATGGTGCAATCACACACACACACTGATGAACAGGTAGATGGACCAACCAACACACACACAACATCACAGCCAATCACCAGTGAGAACACACGCACTATAAAATAGGGAACACCACAGTTCCCGCTCATTCTACCAGGAGATAGCTCAGAGCACAGAGCTCACAGCGTGCCACTCAGACATAGACCATGTGCTGAGTGCCTCACTAAGATAGTGATAGGGCTGGGTCCACAGGTTAACTGGTGAATAACATCCACAGCCAGAAGTTAATAGTTATTATTGTACAGAATAACAAAACAGAGTTGTACCATCCACAACCGTGTTGGTTCGTTTGTGTATCAGAACACCCAACACGACATGATACCAGGACTGGAAACTCGCCAGCGACTGTGAGACCTACCTGCACCTCTTCAGAGATCCGCCATCCTGCGCCATGGACACCATCAGCCCGCCGCAGCCGCTCCAAATCGCTGGAAATCTCGGCGTCAACTGGAAACTGTTTAAACAGCGCTTCCAGCTCTTCCTAGAAGCCACAGACAGGGAGAATGCATCGGACACCAGGAAGATCGCCCTCCACCTCTCCACGGCGGTTCAACACGCCATCCACATCTACAACTCCCTGGCATTCGCGGAAGGCGAGGACAAGACGAAGTACAAGACGGTTCTTCGAAAATTTGAGGAACACTTCAGTGTGGAAGTTAATGAGAGCTTCGAGAGGTACCTCTTCCAGCAGTGCCTGCAGGGTAAGGATGAGCCTTTTCAATCTTATTTGACACACCTCCGTATCCTCATGCAGTCCTGCGGCTATGAGGCCACCTCCGACTCCATGATTCGGGATCAGATAATTTTTGGGGTCACCTCGGACACCCTACGCCAGCAGCTCCTCAAAATAAAGCGCCTCACCCTAGCCACCGCCATCGAAACCTGCGTCCTCCACGAAAACGCGACCACCCGGCACTCCCAATTCCAGGCGGCCGAATCGGCACGGCAGGGGTCCTACGCGGCCGAATCGGCATGGCAAGGGTCCTACGAGGCCGAGCGGGTCCAGTCGATTGAGTTCCTCCCAGCCCGCGGCCTGGACTAGGGCGGCCATTTGGCGCGCTTTGATGCCTCCCGCGATTGTACGCGCCAAAAGAGGAGACATCAACGCAGAGGGACGTGACGCGCAGGCGCGCTCTACGCAGGACCGAACTGTGCATGCGCGGTGGCGCAATGAACGCCATGACATCATGACGCGCGGCAACTGTGGATCCGCACACTTAAAGCGGCAATGCGCAGCCAAAACGCGACAATGCCTCCGCTGTGGCAGGATGGGCCACTACGCTGCCTGCTGTCGAGCAGCTCAACCTGCCAACTCTCCGCAATTCCGCCAGCCTCGCAGGGCGTGCGGGCCATTCAGCCCCCACACACCGAGTCATACCCTGATGACGTGCAGACCGGGAACCCTTCCGCGTTGCGGTAATAGACAGGAACCGGCTGTCCCCAAGTAGGACCCACCAGCCGATGCCAGTGCACAGCAATAATCCGGGCGATGAATGGTGTGCCACCCTAACGGTCAACCGATCACCAATCACATTCCGCTTAGACACTGGTGCCTCAGCCAATCTCATTGCATGGTTAGCCTTCCACACCTTGAAGGTCAAACCACCGATTCGGCCATCCCACTGTCAGCTGGTCGATTACAACGGGAACGTTATCCCAGCCATGGGGTCCTGCCAACTCGAGGTTGCACACAATTCATACACAGCCACACTGTCTTTTGAGATAGTTGGATCCTCGAAGGACTCTCTGTTAGGTGCACAGGCGTGCAAGATCCTCCACCTCGTTCAGCGGGTACACACTCTGTCTCCAGAAGGCACGTCCGATTTCCCGGATGCAGACTTTAGGGCGCAGCTCCACTCACTCCTTGCGCACAACCAGGAGGTTTTCGAGGGCATGGGCACACTGCCCTACACGTACAAAATACGGCTCAAACCGGACGCCACCCCATTCACGCACCTCGTAGGGTCACAGCACCATTCAAGGACCGCCTCAAGCAGCAGCTGCAGGACCAAGGAGTGCTTTCCCGGGTCACGGAGCCAATACCAAGGGTCAGCTCCATGGTGTGCGTCAAGAAGCTCTCCGGTGAGCTCCGGATCTGTATTGACCCAAAAGATTTGAATCACAACATCATGAAGGAACACTACCCCATACCCAAATGAGAAGAAATCACGAACGAGATAGCTCGGGCAAAAATATTCACCAAGCTTGATGCCTCAAAGGGCTTTTGGCAGATTCAGCTGGATCAGTCCAGCAGGAAGCTGTGCACTTTCAACACTCCCTTTGGCAGATACTGCTGCAATAGGATGCCGTTTGGCATCATCTCGGCATCCGAGGTGTTTCATCGCATCATGGAACAGATGATGGAGGGCATCGAAGGGGTGCGCGTCTATGTTGACGACGTCATCATCTGGTCCACCACACCACAGGAGCACATCAGTCGTCTCCAGCATGTCTTTGCACGGATACGAGATCACGGCCTGTGCCTCAACCGAGCCAAGTGTTCTTTTGGTCAAACTGAGCTAAAGTTTCTGGGGGACCACATATCCCGGTCAGGGGTGCGTCCGGATGTCGACAAAGTGGCAGCTATTGCAGCCATGCCGCAGCCGGCAGACAAGAAGGCAGTGCTATGCTTTCTCGGGATGGTCAACTTCCTGGGGAAGTTTATTCCCAACCTTGCCTCGCACACAACGGCTCTTCGCCACCTGGTCAAGAAGACTACGGAATTCCAGTGGCTGCCCGCACACCAGAAGGGATGGGAGGAGCTCAAGATCAAGCTCACCACCGCCCCGGTACTGGCGTTCTTCGACACTACTCGGGACACAAAGATCTCGACTGATGCCAGCCAGTCCGGCATTGGGGCAGTACTCCTGCAACGGGACGACACTGCATCATGGGCCCTGGTCGCCTATGCCTCGCGGGCCATGACCCCCACAGAACAGCGCTATGCGCAGATTGAAAAGGACTGCCTGGGTTTGTTAACCGGCATAGATAAATTCCACGACTATGTGTATGGTCTTCCGCAGTTCACTGTGGAGACCGACCATCGCCCCCTAGTCGGCATCATTCAGAAGGACCTCAACGAAATGACCCCTCGCCTCCAGCGCATTCTGCTCAAGCTCCGGAGGTATGACTTCCAACTTGTCTACACCCCGGGAAAGGACCTCATCAACGTGGATGCCCTGTCCAGAGCAGTGGGCACACCGCCCGAATCGGAGGGGTTCGTTTGTCAGGTTGACGCACAAATAGCCTTCACATCGGCCAAACTGCCGGCTACTGATGCACGTCTGGCCCACATTCACCGCGAGACTGCGGCTGACCCCCTTCTACAACGTGTGATGCGCCACATGACGGAAGGGTGGCTCAAGGGGCAGTGCCCACAATTCTACAATGTCCGGGACGACTTGGCTGTCATTGATGGTGTCCTCCTAAAGTTGGACCGGATTGTGATCCCACACAGCATGCACCGGCTTGTCCTCGAACAATTGCACGAAGGCCATCTCGGGGTTAAAAAGTGCAGGCGGATGGCCCGAGAAGCTGTGTACTGGCCGGGCATCAGCGACGACATCGCCAACATGGTGCTCAACTGCCCCAGCTGCCAAAGGTTTCAGCCGGCGCAACCCCCTAAGACACTTCAGCCCCATGAGTCGGTAACGTCCCCCTTGGCAAAGGTGGGTGTGGACCTCTTTCATGCGCTCGGTAGGGACTACGTCATTATAATTGACTATTTTTCCAATTATCCGGAGGTCATACACCTGCACGCCTTGACATCATCAGCTGTCATCAGAGCATGCAAAGAAACCTTCGCACACCATGGCATTCTGCTTACCGTCATGTCGGACAACGGGCTCTGTTTTGCGAGACAAGAATGGTCTTCTTTTACCGCTTCATACGGCTTCACACACGTGACGTCCAGCCCTTTGCATCCCCAATCGAATGGCAAGGTGGAAAAGGGCATCCATATCGTGAAGCGGCTCCTCTGCAAGGCTGCTGATGCCGGATCTGACTTCTGTTTAGCCCTGCTGGCCTATCGCTCAGCCCCACTGTCCACAGGCCTCTCGCCAGCCCAGCTGTTGATGGGTTGCACCCTCAGGATCACTGTGCCGTCCATTCATGTTCCTAAACCCGACCATGCTCCAGTACTGCAAAGGATGCGACAGCAGCGTGCTCAGCAGAAGGTGGCACATGATACATGGGCAACTGATCTTCCTGCCCTGGCGCCTGGAGACAACGTCCGCATACACCTACCAGAGGGTGGCTGGTCGGCAACCGCCGAGGTTCTCCGCCGTGTGGCTCCCTGCTCGTTCCTGGCTCACATGCCTGATGGCTCCATTCGCCGGCGTAATCGGCGGGCCCTTCGGCTGCTTCCTCGCTCGCTACGTGATCATGCACGGGTGCCACGCTCTCCTGTTGTCCCTGATGTCGACTTCATGGAGCTTAGAACATAGAACATAGAACAATACAGCGCAGTACAGGCCCTACAGCTTCCCGCCACTCTGCCTATTCCTCTCTCACCCGTGGCCAGGCCCCTTCCTCAGCCGGTGGATCCTGACCCACCTTCGAGGCGGTCAACCCAAATTCGTCGTCCACCTAATAGACTGAACTTATGAGCCTGTTTGCACATTGGACTCACTGACTTGTTGTACAATAATGTTTACGTGCTTCTTTCTTGTCGTTCCAGGAGTTCTCTTTCGATATTTGATGACTGCACTTGTTTTGTTTGTGGTACAACCTCGTTGCTCTGTTGCACCTGACACCTTCCTATGTATATAGTTTAGCCTCATGTACATGTTGTAAATATTGCACACACATACTCAGATGCACTCAGTACACACCAATATTTATTATCATGTAGGCACTTATCTTTGTGAAAACGGGGGGGTGTCATGATATCCATATTAACATATCATGGTGCAATCACACACACACACTGATAGACAGGTAGATGGACCAACCAACGCACACATCACAGCCAATCACCAGTGAGAACACACGCACTATAAAACAGGGAACACCACAGTTCCCGCTCATTCTTCCAGGAGATAGCTCAGAGCACAGAGCTTACAGCGCGCCACTCAGACATAGACCATGTGCTGAGTGCCTCACAAAGATAGTGCTAGGGCTGGGTCCACAGGTTAGCTGGTGAAGTACGAACCACAGCCAGAAGTTAATAGTTATTATTGTACAGAATAATAAAATAGAGTTGTACCATCCACAAACGTGTTGGTTCGTTTGTGTATCGGAACACCCAACACGACAGATAGTATTCAGCATATTAGGTAAGGTAAGGTAACGTTGCCATAGTCTCAGATGGCCATAGGTTGCTTTCCTCTTTGAGGGGGAGCGCTGACTGGTGGTGATGGAACCTGAGGATCACCACACCTCAGGTGAGGGACAAGGTTGAGGAGGCATGGCCTTCATCAATAACCTCAGCCAGTACGGGAATTGAACCAGCGCTGCTGGCATCACAATCCAGCTGTCTAGCCAAGTAAGCTAAATCGACCCCCAGAAGCCTCAATGTATATTAACTCTTGTCATGTGAGAGTACCATTAAGACATGGGTGTTTAAGAAATGAACCTTTAAGAAATGGAATTTTATCAGTGATGTCAGAGTATGGGTGGGGCTGGGCAGTCTGTCAGCTTTTTACTTTCGTTTTAGGCTGTTGGCTGCAGGGTGTATTTTAGTTTCGTTTTCAGAGCTGGGTAGCTGCAGTCACAGCCAGATGGTGTATTAGTCTCTCTGTAATCTAAAGACTGTAAATCGATCCTTTGGTAATTTAAAACTAATAACTGCTCTCAATAGTGAATTAAAACCTGATCTTTGTGTTTTAAAGGTGTTTTTTTAAAAGTCTTAGGGATGTTAAAATGAAAGCTTAAAGGATTACTTAGTGTTGTATTTTTTGGGGGTTGAATTTGAATAAATGGCTGCTAAGATGTTCACTATATGTTTTAAAAAGGTTAACTTGAGTTCATAGAATAAACATTGTTTTGCTCAAAAAATACTTTTCCATTTCTGCTTTACCACACCTGTAGAGTGGACAGTGTGCTCCCCATACCACAATCTATTAAAGGTTGTGGGTCAGGTGAACTCCATGATACACTTTGGGGTTCTCTAAACCCTGGTCCATAACAAATTGGGGCTTGAGGGGGATAAAAGTCTATCTATTGAACTGGCTTAGTGAACTTAAAGACAGTGAGGGGTGAGCATATCGTGGTTGCATTTCAGGTGTGGTATTTTAGTTTAAGTAGAGAGTGTGTTGTGGACAACGGCTCTTCCAGAGGCTCTGACATTTTTGGGTGTGGAGACGGTCACACGCAGTACCTTACGGACAGAGACTAAAAGCAGACTGATAGATTTGGAAAAAACATTGCAGTTAACATTACCTGACAAAATGCGAAATGAGGTAATTATGGCGGTAGCTGAGCCTTTAAAATTGCCTGAGATACAGTCTGCCTCATTAGAAATGGCAAAGATCCAGTTGCAGATTAAGAAACTTGAACATGAAAAAGAATTAAAGCAGCTTGAATATGCAATGAGAGAAAAAGAAAGAGAAAGGGAGATACAGATCGGGGAAAAAGAAAAGGGGAGAGAAGAAAGAAACAAAGAAAGAATAGCCCGAGCAGAACAAAAGGAAAGAGATAGCGAGGAAAGGGAAAAAGAGGGAGAGTTTGAACTTCAGAAAATGGCTATGAAACATAAGTCAGTTAAAATTGACTGACGTAAAGGGAAACGTACAGTTGGAGGATAGAGATGAGGATAGTGAGAAAGAACGTCATAGTCGAAGGCTTGGTGGGGATCTATTTAAATATGCCCAAGCATTGCTAAGGTTTGACGAGAAGGAAGTGGAAGCCTTTTTCATTTCATTTGAGAAGGTAGCTAAACAAATGAAATGGCCACAGGACATGTGGGTATTACTGATTCAAACAAAGCTGGTAGGTAGGGCTAGTGAAGTGTTTGCATCACTACCGGAGGAGGTATCTGTGACGTATGAGGAGGTGAAAAAAATCCATCTTAGGTGCATATGAACTAGTGCCTGACGCCTACAAAGGTTTAGAAATTTAAGGAAAGAATTTGGTCAAACATACATGGAGTTTGAAAGTCTCAGAGTAATTTTGATAGTGGATAAGGGCTTTGAAAATAGACCAAACGTATGAAGCTCTCAGAGCAATTATACTTTCGGAGGAGTTTAAAAATTCAATTCCTGATGTAGTGAGAACTCATGTGGAAGAGCAGAGGGTTAAAACTGCGAGGTTGGCAGCATTAATGGCAACTGATTGATTATGAATTAGTTCATAAATTGAGCTTGGTTTCCGACATCAGTTTCAGCCTGTGAAGGATAGAAACTGGGGACATGAGAAATACTCAAGTGGTAAAAGTAAAGGTGATCTGATAGGAGATAATAAGGAGAGTGTACCTCAGATTAAAAAAGAAACCCAGGAGGGGGGAAAAGAAATGAAAAGTTTCAAACGTTTCCACTGTAATAAACTAGGCCATGTAAAGTCACAGTGTTTGTGGTTGAAGAAAAGCACTGGGAAGGCTGATGTGGTAAAACCGGATAAGGCAGTGGGTTTGTTAGAGTGGTAAAGGAAAGCCCAAGTGAAGCGAAGGAGGTGCAAAAGATTGTACAGCCTGATCAAGAGGTGATTCTTAAAAAGGAGCCAGATTTCTTTAAAGAATTTACTTGTGTGGGTAAAGTTTACTCATGTGTATCAGGTGGAGCAGGTAAAGAAGTCACAATTTTAAGAGATACGGGAGCTAGTCAATCTTTAATGGTAAGAGATGAGGAATGATGTAGTTTGGGAAGAATATTGCCAGAAAAGGTGGTAATATGTGGAGTTCAGGGTGAGAGGAGTAGTGTTCCATTATATAAGGTAAGGTTGGAAAGTCTAGTGAAGAGTGGTGAAATGGTTGTAGGAGTAATAGAGAAACTACCTTGTCCAGGAATACAGTTTATCTTGGGTAATGATATAGCTGGATCGCAGGTGGGAGTGATGCCTACTGTGGTTGATAAGCCAGTTGAAATTCAGTCAACTGAAGTGTTGAAGGACGAATATCCTGGGATTTTTCCGGATTGTGTAGTAACAAGGTCGCAAAATCACAGGTTAAGACAAGAGGAGAAATTAAAGAGGTAAGATGAAGTTGAAGTGCAATTATCAGAAACAATTTTTGATCAGATGGTTGTAAAAGAACAAGAAAAAGTGGAGGATGAGGCAGATATTTTTAGTTCAGGAAAATTGGCGGAGTTACAACAGAAAGATGTAGAAATAAAACGGATATATCAGAAAGCATATACGGAAGAGGAATCTGAGAGTATACCAGAATGTTATTACCGTAAAAATGATGTCTTGATGAGAAAATGGAGACCTGTACATATGCAGGTGGATGAAAGGTCGGCAGAAGTTCATCAAGTAGTATTGCCGGTAGGGTATAGAAAGGAGGTGTTGCAAGTTGCACATGAGGTACCAGTGGGAGGTCATTTGGGAGTAAGGAAAACTCAAGCTAAAATCCAGAAACATTTTTATTGGCCTGGACTACATAAAGATGTAGTTAAATTTTGTCAATCATGTCACACATGTTAAGTGATAGGGAAACCTCAAGCAGTGATAAAACCAGCACCCTTAATACCCATTCCAGCATTTGAGGAACCTTTTACAAGGGTCCTAATCGATTGTGTAGGACCGCTTCCTCAAACAAAAAGTGGGAATCAATATCTTTTGACGATAATGGATGTGTCTACTAGGTTTCCAGAGGCCATTCCAGTATGTAATATTACAGCTAAAAGGATTGTGGAGGAGTTACTTAAATTCTTCACTAGATATGGACCGCCCACAGAAATACAATCGGATCAAGGAACAAATTTTACTTCAATGTTATTGAAAGAAGTTATGGATAGCTTAGGAATAAAACAATTTAAATCAACTGCGTACCATCCAGAATCGCAGCGAGCGTTAGAAAGGTGGCATCAGACATTAAAGACAATGTTGAGGGCGTATTGTCAAGATTATCCAGAGGATTGGGATAAAGGAATTCCATTCGTATTGTTTGCAATTAGGGATGCACCTAATGAATCTACCTAATTTAGTCCTTTTGAACTAATTTTTGGTCTTGAGGTAAGAGGACCACTTAAATTGATTTAGGAAAAATTGGTGGGTGAGAAATCAGAAATTACACTATTGGATTACGTGTCAAAGTTTAGGGAACGATTAAATAGTGCAGGTGAATTAGCTAGACAACATTTGAAAGTTGCACAAAATGTGATGAAACGGGTAGCGGACACGAAATCCAAAATTCGTAGTTTTGCCAGTGGGGATAAAGGTTTAGTGTTGTTACCAGTGGTAGGGGAGCCTTTAAAAGCTAGGTTTTGTGGACCGTATCAGATTGAAAGGAAATTAAGTGAGGTGAATTATGTGGTAAAACACCAGATAGATGGAAGACTCACCGAGTGTGTCATGTGAATATACTTAAAAGGTACTTTGAAAGGGAAGCAGAGAAAAAGGAGGTTTTAATGATTCTAACTCAAAGTGACGAACCAAATCCAGATGACTGTGAATTTGACCTCAAATTAAATTGGAAAATGTGGATGTTCTTAAAAATTGGGATGAATTGTTAAGTTACCTTCCAGAGGAAAAACAAACTGATCTGAAAGAGTTATTGATATCACATGGGCAAGTTTGTAGAGATAAATTGGGAAGTACTAAAATGGCTCTATCTGATGTAGATGTGGGAAATGCTCCTCCTATCAAACAATATCCATATAGACTTAATCCTTTAAAATTGGCACAGGTTAACAAAGATTGTGAGTATGCTTAAAAATGGCATAATTGAAGTGGGTTTCAGCCAATGGAGCTCACCCATAGTGATGGTACCTAAACCAGACAGTACCCAACAGAAAGGGGAATGCAGTTATCCTATGCCACGTTTGAGGGATTGCATTGAGAAATTGGGTAAATCTGCTTTTATTTTCAACTTCCAGACATGGAAAGAACATTTTAAACATCGTATGGAGTTCTTCGATTGACTTCAGGAGGCGGGTTTGGTGATGAACCTAGCCGAAAGTGAATTTGGAGAAGCCCGAATCACTTTCCTTGCGGAGTTTCCGTTATCCTCAAGACGAAGGAAAATAATGCAATTTCTTAGCATGAGTGGATTTGATCGAACAGCTGTGCAAAAGTTTTGAGGCGTGGTTACTCCACTGATGGAATAGCTGAAGAAAAGTAAAAAATTTCAATGGGCAGCGGACTTTCAACAGGCATTTGACTGCCTGAAAGCTGTGATCACCAAAGTTCCTGTATTGGAGAATTGCAAGGGACTCTGTGGTCAGATTGAACTAAATTATCTGATTCTGAAGAGAAATGCTGAGGAGTAGAGGAATGGATGAATCGTGCAGAGACTTTGTTCAAAGAGACTGTCAATTGAGAAGGATTTCGGTTGGAGGAAGAAGAACAATGAAAAATGGACTATATTAAATAAGACTCTCACACATTTACTGTGCTTCCAGAAAGCTACCCAGCAGCCTACCAGGGGAGACCTTCGTACACAGGATCTCAGTGTCGCATCAAGGGACCAGGCATTGGGTAAGGGTGGGTTCATCCTTATGCCATTGCATCTGACCCTGTCAGTAACCCCCTCCCCGGAATCCCCATCCTATTCCTGCGATGATCCCTGGTGAAGGCTTTGTCTGTTAATGGCTGTAGCCTGCAGCTCTTAGGACTGAGATTTCACTTAATCTGACCAGAGGCCCAATGCTGTACAGGTAGGTGTGTGCCTAGCTAGTAGTTGTGCCAACATTTAATTGAAATGCGATGCAGAATCCTCACCAGTTCTCCAACTGACGGGCGGGATCCCCATCACCACTACTGAATTCCACTCTTGAACAATTTTTTAAAACAATTTTTTAAATTGGGGTGTACCCAATTCATTTTTTCCAATTTAGCATGGCCAATCCACCTACCCTGCATATCTTTTGGGTTATGGGGGCGAAACCCATGCAAACTCAGGGTTAGTGTGCGGGCTCCATGTGGACTGTGGCCCAGAGCCGGGATCGAACCTGGGACGTTGGTGTCGTGAGGCAACAATACTAACCACTACACTTTGGGGCAGCACGGTAGCCTTGTGGATGGCACAATTGCTTCACGGCTCCGGGGTCCCGGGTTCGATTCCGGCTTGGGTCGCTGTCTGTGCGGAGTCTGCACATCTTCCCCGTGTGTGCGTGGGTTTCCTCCGGGTGCTCCGGTTTCCTCCCACGGTCCAAAGATGTGCAGGTTAGGTGGATTGGCCATGATAAATTGCCCTTAGTGTCCAAAATTGCCCTTAGTGTTGGGTGGGGTTACTGGGTTATGGGGATAGGGTGGCCGTGTTGACCTTGGGTAGGGTGCTCTTTCCAAGAGCCGGTGCAGACTCAATGGGCAGAATGGCCTCCTTCTGCACTGTAAATTCTATGAAATTCTATTAGACCTGTTTGCATGTGTTCTTTTTTAAAAATGAAAAGGTATATTTACTGTGTACATTTCTTAGTGGATGGTGCAAAAGTGAAAAATGAAACCATCTTGACGTTGATGGTTTATTTTTTTTTCTGGGGGAGGTGTCATGTGAGAGTACCTTTAAGACATGGATGTTTGAGCAATGTACCTTTAAGAAAACAGTGATGTCAGAGAGTGGGTGGAGCTGAGCGCAGGTCAGCCATTTTGCAGTTTAGTTTTGCAGTTTAGAGGAAAAGAGCTGGGTGTGTGTCTGTGTTTTGCAGTGAGCTGGATCTCTGCCATGAAAGACTATCTCTGGATCATTTGGGTGACTTAAACTGATAATAGCGAAGCCTTTAACCTGATGTGATTTTGTTTAAAGGTGTTAAGTCTCTGGAAGTTTGAAGGAACATTTTAAGGAATTATTTACTGTTGCAATATGTTCTGAGCTATCTTTGAAGTAAGGGGTGTTAAGAGATCCAATGTTTATTTAAGATGTTAAGTTGAGTTCATGGAATAAACATGGTTTTGTGTTTTAAAAACCCACGTGTCCATAATTGTAATCCCACACCTAGGGATGCCATGTGCTAGGAAAAGCAACAAATATATTAAAGGGAGAGGTTGGTTGAACTCCATGATACATTTTGGGGTTCTGAAAATGCCTCGCCCATAACAATATCACGTGGGCAAGTTTGTAGAGATAAATTGGGAAGTACTAAAATGGCTATGCATGATATAGATGTGGGAAATGCTGTTCCAATCAAACAACATCCATATAGACTTAACCCTTTAAAATTGGTACAGGTTAAGAAAGAGATTGAGAGTATGCTTAAAAATGGCATAATTGAAGTGGGCTGCAGGCAATGGAGCTCACCCACAGTGATGGTACCTAAACCAGACGGTACCCAATGGTTGTTTGTGGACTATAGAAAGTTTAATGCAGTTACAAGAACGGACTCTTATCCGATCCCACGTTTGGAGGATTGCATTGAGAAAGTCGTTTTATTTTTTTTTCTTGGGGGGGGGGGGGAGGAGTCATGTGAGAGTACCTTTAAGAAATGGGTGTTTAAGAAATGTACCTCTAAGAAATGGGTGTTTGTCAGTGATGTCAGAGTGTGGGTGGAGCTGGGCTGTCTGTCAGCTTTTTACTTTCGTTTTAGGCGGTAGGGTATGTTTTAGTTTCGTTTTCAGAACAGGGTCGCTGCAGTCACAGCCAGGAGGTGTATTAGTCTCTCTGTAATCTAAAGACTGTAAGTTGATCCTTTGGTGATTTAAAACTAATAACTGCTCTCAATAGTTAATTTATACCTGATCTTTGTGTTTTAAAGGTTTTTAAAAAAGTCTTATGGATGTTAAAAGGAAAGCTTAAAGGATTACTTAGTGTTGTATTCTTTGGGGGTTGTATTTGAATTGATGGTTGCTAAGATGTTCACGGTGTGTTTTAAAAAGGTTAACTTGAGTTAATAGAATAAACATTGTTTTGCTTAAAAAATACTTTTCCATTTCTGCTGTACCACACCTGTGGAGTGGGCTGTGTGCTCCCCATACCATAATCTATTAAAAGTTGTGGGTCAGGTGAACTCCATGATACACTTTGGGGTTCTCTAAACCCTGGCCCATAACACTCTACATATAACCAGCATATTAACTCGGTTTTTCTCCACAGACACTGCCAGATCTGCTTAGTATTTCCAGCATTTTCTATTTTTATTTTGTCTATCCCACAATTGAAACAGAGTAACAGGGCAGTAATCTAATTAGATCTTTGTGAACTCTGGTCTGCAGAAATTACCCACTTCATTTTCCTTTGTAACAATGATTCCAGTCACAAAAGTGATTCATTATACATGAAACAGCTTGAGACATGAGGATGTGAAAGATGCCATCTAAAAGCAAGTTTTCCTTTCTTCTTTCCGAAATAGCAGTTTTTCTTAATATATTGTACCAAAAGCGGAAAATTAAAATCAAATCAAAATGGCTGGACTAATCAGCTGCTGGATGTGGAGTAGGTATAAACATTTTGGAGGTTGATATTTCTACCATTTGTGAGCCACTGTTATCTGCATTTCATTGCTGTTGACTGACAAAGGTGAACCATATCACTTAGCTTTTAAATAGCTGTTATCTGACAGAATTTACTAACACCATCAATTAAACAAACATAATTATGTATGCCTCGTAACTGTTATTACAATAACAGAGATAACGCTGGGATTTAGTTTCACTGTTTTTAATGTGTTAATGTTGGTGGCCCCCAATTATTCTGCCATTATGAACTGTGTAGGGTAGTGTTACTAACTCTTTTGTCAAGAGCCACAATTTCATTATTTTCTGGGGTTATGAATACCTCATTATGTTCGCCAGAGAGTCTGTGCCTTTTGCTCCCTGCATAATGAGCTCTTGAGTTTAGGGTTGCCAACACACCTGGAATGGATGAGAGACTACCAGATTTGCTGTCAATCTCCTGGCGGCTATTAAAAGCAATCGAGGCGATTTTAAAATGATAATTCTGCGATTCCATTGCTTAATTAATAGTTTCTGGCCCTAGTCCATTCATGAACGGTGATGACAAGGCTCGCACTAGATGCACAGGTGCAGTGTGATGACAAAGAATGTAACGATGTGACCATGTACATGTATTGTGCTCACAAACATCACTGCTGCTGTTACCTACTTTTAGTCCCACCGGTCTGGGCTTCAGGTTGACATCGAGAGAGACAAAACAAAACTAAAAAGGAGCCAGGAGGTAAAAGAATACTTGATTAGGCGAAGGGGACTGTCTGAATTTTCAGCTGGTCCTGCCTATAAAATTCATACCACTAGTATCCAGCCACAAAGCTTTACATGCAGCTGAAATAAAGTCCCTGGACTTAAAAGGACAGGAGTTTCCTTTTGGGAGACGTTCTCCCACCAGAGGTGAATTGGCCCTAGTTTGCCTGGAACTAGAAACGGCGTGCAATTGTAATTCCCGCCCCTTGCCATGTTAATTAATGCATGATGGGGAGCTTGAGGGATTGAGTTTTGGCTATTGGACCGTCATTTTGAGCATGCGGCCCAATACCGAGGTCCAGCAGCTGACCCCCTCCCTCCCAAAACATAAATCCTGTCCCGGTCCCTGCTGACAAAAAGGGGCTTCCTCCCCCCTCTCCCACCATCACAGGAATTGTTGTGTCTCCCCCCTCCTCCCAACAGCACACATGCATACATGACCCCCAATATCAGAGACCCCCTCCATATCAGAGACCCATCCGACACCAGAGTCACCTACCTCCACACATCAGCCAGCCTCAGACAGGCGTGCAGAAAGCAGCACCTGTTACTTCACGGAAAGCTGAAACCGCATCACAAGGCTTTAAACACCCTCCAATCCATTTATCTGCACCGGTGTCACAAAGGGGTGAGTCAGACGGGCTGGTCACTGCCACAGTCTCCTTGGTGGAAGGCCCTGGGATGGGCACCACCGTTTTCTCCTCCTTTGCAGTACTCGTGGGCCCTGGGTAACTACTTAGCATGGAGGGGCAGTTGGAGTGAGCTCCAAAAGCCTCAATGTCAACTGCTGTTGCCAATCCTGGAGGCCTGCCTTTGTCTGAACTGTGGTGTGAACCCTTCGCAATGGTCCCCTGCGTCTGCACCATGATCTGGAGCCCCGCAGCAAAGATCCTCTGTATCAGGACCAAGCTCTCAAGACCCTCAGCCATGATCATCAGAGACTGAGCGACGCCTTGGACTTTGCCATTAGGCTCATTTAAATACCCGGACACCATATTCACCTGCCACCAGGGAGTCAATGGGCGTGGCTGCGAGACCTCAAATGAGCGCTGATTAACACTGGTTTCCACAATCATGGAGCAGGCACGGGGGGGGGGGGGGAAGAGATGGTCTCGCAGGCCATTAGAGACCTCCGGGTGGTCGGAGACAGGGCAGGGTAGTACCCTGGCACCTGGGCACTGGCAGGTTGGCACTGCCAGGGTGCCAGGCTCGCAATGCTAATGTGCCCAGGTGCCAGGTTGGCACTGACAGGTGCCAGGTTGGTATTGACAGGTGCCAGGACCGTCGGGGCCATGCCCATGAAATCGGGGTGGGGGGTGGGGAGGGCTGTATGAAGGGGCCAAAGAAAGGTTAGGGAGTGAAGGAGAGTGGCCTAAATGGGGGGTATTCTGAAAGGGGGTATCCTGAAAGGGGGAGGTGTAGAGTTTGGGGAAGCTGTTGAAAATTATGCCCTGATCTGTGAGGAGCCGGTCCTGCTGGCAAGCCCAGCTCCCCAGTGCCAGAAAACACCCAGAGTGTAGCCTTGACGGGGAGAAACTCCCCGAGGCCCAAAGAAACGACTAAGTGCCGTTGAATAGAGGTGTCAATCTTAGCACTGCAGAAACAGCCTGCCAAACGTAACGTGCCCGACACCAGACTGAAAAATCTTTCGGTCGAATTGCTTTTGAACAAAACCTTGGTAATGTTGCTTAAACGTGCATGTTATATTTTTGGCGAGTGAACTTAACTTTGGGCTCAGTAAACAGATGGTGTCAAACAAGATAATTATGATTGAACACCAGTTTGTTTCTTGTAAAAGTGATTACTTTGCCTGCTGAACTCAGTGACATTGAGTAAATTAATACCATCAGTCTCCCATTCATGATTTTTCTGGCTGCATGACATGTCAGCAAAGGGACAGCAAGCGGAACTGCCAGCTATTAATTGTCAAATACATTTCTGGCAATAAATAGCAGATTTTAAACATCAATATCTGCTTATCTCTTGGTAATCACTTGTACCAAATCTCCTTTAGTCCATGAAAAGGCATTTGATTGCAAACCAGTGAAAATCAAAGATGTAAAATATGCTGCATGTTCCAGAAATCACATGAAAGCTGTGACGCTAACCTTTCGTTGGGATTCATTTAGATCATTTATGTGTCAAACTCTGGTCAAAACGTAGCATTCAAAAACATGCACAAATGTATTTGGCTGATGCTTTGACAATACACCTAAACATTGTATGATTCACTTGGAAACGATTATCTTGTTTGGTCTTGGCGCAGAGGCTTTTGTGAATACTGCAGCGATGGAAAGAGATTTGAAATAAATTGAATAGAACAGTAACATGCCTGTCAGTACCCCACGTTCTCCCACAGGATGAGTTTCTGAATTCCGACTCATCATTCGGAAGTGCCAAGTAGAGGCCAAGTCATTCCCCACAGCAGGGTGAAAGTGGTGGATTCAGGAAGGGGCAGAAAATATTAAAATAAATTGCGCTCCAAAGAAAATAAAAATGTGAGTCGAATGGTGGTTAAACTGATGATATTATTAAGACAGAGCTCAGTTTCCAAATGTTTGAACTTGTTGATAACATATGGAAAAAATCTCTTACCAGATGTTGAGTGAGCCCTTCAACATTGTAAGCACATCCTTAGTAGGCCACACCTTGTTTTGGCCAGAAACTCTACACCCCACCCATGGAACAAAATTATATTATCAACCTACAGAAATCATGTTTCACATTATTAGAAATTGCTGTAGCAGACAATTTTATTCCTCCATACATTAGATTCAAACTGGATCAGGATCAACTTGACTCAAATGCGATGTCCTTGCTTTTACATTCCCTTCCTTATTGCACTGTGGGAGGACCTACACCAGATGGACTGCAACAGTTCAAGGCAGCGGCTCAAGGGCAATTAGGGGTGGTTAGCAAATGCTGGCTTTGCCAGCGAAATCAACATCCCATGATAGATTTTTTAAATATTCAAAGATGTCCATGTTTATTTAGTATTAGGAGTGCTATTAAATAGCAACAGATACAATTAGCTTTCCTTTTCCCAAAGATTGGGTATTACACTCTCATCAGCTGTTGATGACTCTGATGGGGATTCTGTTTCACAGTAAAGCCAGCTATGAGATTGAGAACTGGATTTGAATTCATTTCCATGTGGTGTGATTCAAGTGAATTTGAAAGTACCAGCTGCAACTGTAGGAACAATGAGGGCCAAGACCACACGTTTGCTCAGGGAAATGAATACATAATAATTGTTCTCTGCTGATTATAAGAGTCCGATGTGAAATTGGTTTGAGCAGATTCAACTCAATTCCTGTGGGCGTGGGCCCAAAGCACAAAACTAATGCTAATTACTTTGGCAATTGCACTTAGAGGAGCCACTAAGTAATAAGGGATGGAAAAGTAGCACATTAGCACAGTAGTAGCTGCTCTTCAATTTTCTTCACAACACATTGTTGTGGCTGAGTAGAGCTTGTTTTACTCTGCACTTAGCCATGTTATAACTGACTTCGAAAATATGTTTATCACACAGAATGTTTCTATGAGCATTAGAATCCCTCATCTAAATAAGCACAAAAATATACTCAAACAAGTTAGAATGGTTCAAAATTAATGTTACCACAACAACGTCCTTTGAGTTAGTTTTTGATCTTCCAATTCATCTCATCATCTGTCCCAATATATAGTTTAGTTGCTGACTAATATTGCTCAACAATGCCAAGATCACAACACTCTTACATTCATCAGTGTAATCCACCTTTACTGTCATCAACGGTGTTTTCATTGTATTGTGGCTATGCCGGCAATATTAACTACCCATGATGGCTGGGAGAGGGTTGCAATAAAGTTCTACCTTTAACTGTGGCAGAACCTCCTTGTCCCTGGTCTTGCCAGGTTTTCCAAGCACTGTCATGCTCCCCCATAAATAACTGCTCTTTTCTTTTTAACTTTGGTGCCATTCAAGGTGGTAATAGCCATTCATCTGATTTTCTAAATAAAAACCATTCAGACCAGCAGTGAGACTAATTTCATTTTGAAAAAACCCTTGAACGCACTTAAGGATTTGAAGTGTAAATTGTGGCTCCTTTTCTTATAGGCCAATAGGAGTGCAAAAATGTCCAGTTTTGTGGCATCCATAATTGCGGTTGGGCCATTTTTCAGAAATCTAGGTAGGCCGTCTAAAATTAGGCCAATTAGATCCTTCCGGAGGCTACTGAACGACCTATCACATGTTTAAGGACCCTGACCAGAAACTGGGGGGCTTGCTCTGCTTTGGTAAAGAATGCAAGCCAGCTAGTTGGAGACTACCAACAAGGAGGTAAATTACTTTTTATATTTGTGGAGCTGGGAAAACCAGGAATGTTCATCCTGGTTCCACAATGCTTCTGCCAGCAGTGGCCATGCACCTTCCAACCCGCCATTAATGTTTTCTCTCCCTTCTCAAGAGGGCCATTGCAATGGGGTGAGATACCTGTGAGGCAAGATAAGTGCCAGTAGCTCACCCTGAATATTTAGATACATTTAGAGGCTCGAGGACCAACTTTCTGCCTCTACCTTTAGGCGCAGTAATTGTTTTCCTGTGCCTATTTGGCATATTACACACAGCTAAAGGAAGTTCTAAGCTCTTGTCTTCCAGTTATCTGTAGGTTTATGTCGTCCACAAATAACAGGCACGATTGGACTAAATGGGAACAAAGTTCCATAGTGAGTACGTTTAGACACATGTTAGAAACACAAGGCTATAAAACACAACTCGTGTTTGATACGGGGCCTCAACATGGAATGCGCGGTCGAGGCCGCAAATAGCCCGGTTTTGTACACTGAGGAGCTCCACTCGCCGGAACTCCTCAGTGTAGCAAGAGATCGGGACGCCATTTCAAAGTGGCGTCCCGATCTCCAAGACCCCTGAAACGAACCCCCACAAGTCCCAACACACTATGGGAGGGTACAGCATGGGAGGGTGGAGGGTTCCCACCCCACTCCACCGCAACCCCCCCCCCCACCCCCCAACACCCCCTGCGTAGGGTGCGCAGAGCAACCCCGGCCTGAGCACATCCATGCAAAAAGCACCAGCCTGGCACGTTGGGAGAGCCCCAGGAGTGCCATTCCGTCTCGTCCCCATTTCTGGAGACCAGTGCTGAACGGCAAGGGCCCAAGGTCTACGAGTCAAAGGGCAGATAGATCCTACGCCTCGGGTACCTCTGAAATCTGCCCATTAAAGTGAGATTAGCTGTCTCGCTTTGATATGCAGATTTTCTAAACAGTGAGCCTGCCCACATCGCAACACCTCGCAAGATCGCGTTAGATCTCGTGAGGCGTTGTGAGCCGGGTAGATACCTCGAGTGTGATCTCCCGGCTTTTATTAGTCACGCTGTACCGCGGTGAGCTGCTTTTTTGATGCAGCGCGGCCATTAAATCGCGCCCCACATCTCAGTAATGTGATAGAAAGGAATGTAATATGTTTATAACAGTTAAGATTAAAAACAAAAATTGATGGAAATACTCAACAGGTCAGGCAGCATCTGTGGAGAGAGAAACAGAGTTAAAGGGCAGAATTTAAAGGAAAAATTAATTCGTGGCGGTTTTACAGGGAGTTTCTCTCCAGTTCTGCACACTTAGTCACTGGCTGCGATCCAATGGCCACGCTGCACCTGAAAAGCAGATTGCCACGGCACAGCGTGGCCGATAAAAGCCGGGGCTCTGTGCTGCCTCAGCCGCGCATTCACCATTGTTATTTACTTATTTAATGCGAGTGGCATTGTATAGTCATGCGTTTCTCGGCACTGTTAGTGCCGGGAAACACGCGGCTAAATGCACTCGCTGTGGCCTTTGTTCCCATTTAGTTGAATTGTGTCATTAGATAGCAGTGGGGAACCCTGAAACACCCGCCACAAATGAACTTGGAACTTTTTCCATTAAATGCCACCCTTAGAATTTCTTTCAGCAGTGGGGAGCTAAACTCGGAGATTGGGCCGTCATTTTGAAAGGGTGCCTCAATCTCTAAGTGAGCTTGTCGGTCCCCCACAGCATCCAGCCATGGGCAATGTCATGCTCCACACATATGGGGACTAACCACATCCACCCAAGTGTGGGCATCCCACTATGGGGTCCATGGGAGGGCCCCCCTCTTCAGGCGCACCCATGTCTCCTCACAGCGCCCCACCCTTCCAGGACCGCCACCTGTTACCCCCCAACCGCCCAGAAGCCCGTACGTACCTGCGAAGCACCCTGCACTCTTAAAAACCCCTTCCACCCTTCTTTCATGGGCATGGCCCCCCTCGGCCTTGACCCTTGGCAGAGCCACCTGGCACCCAGGCACCTTTGCGCTGTCACCCTGGCAATGTTCCTGCCAGCTTGGTAGTGCCACCCAGGCAGTGCCAGGATGGCAGTGCCAATGTGCCATTTGGGCTGTCCCAAGGTGCCAGTTTTCCATGGGGAGGGCCAGGGAGCCACCCTGCACTGTCCCTGACCACCAAGGGTCTCCAGTGGCTCGGAAGATCTCCCGGATACCCTTCTGCCTGATCCACATTTGTGAGGACAAGTACTTTAAAAATTAATTTAGAGTACTCAATTCATTTTTTTCAATTAAGGGGCAATTTAGTGTGGCCAATTCACCTAGCCTGCACATCTTTGGGTTGTGGGGGCGAAACCCACGCAAATACGGGAATGTGCAAACTCCACACGGACAGTGACCCAGAGCCGGGATTGAACTTGGGACCTCGTGAGATAGCAGTCCTACTCACTGCGCCACCATGCTGCACTGTGAGGACCACTGAATGGCGCCTGGCTGCATTCCCCTTGGGGAGGCTGGTAGATCCTGGGTAAGTTTTCCTAAGTAGGATTAAACCCTACGAAGGGTTCCCCAGTCTGGAGGAGCTAAGCGAGAGGATAAAGCTGCCGAGGGGGAGTGAGTTCAGGTATCTGCAGGTTAGGGACTTTGCGCGAAAGGTCTGGAGGGGGTTCCTTAGGTTGCTGGAAACACCCTGCTGGAGCGACTGCTGCTTCCAGATGTGGAAGGAGAAGGAAGAATTGGGGATATATACAAGTGGCTGGGGGAGCAGGGAGGCGAGCGGGTGGTGAAGATCAAAGAGAAATGGGAAGCGGAGTTGGGAGGGGAGATCAATTTGGGAGCATGAAATGAAGCATTACGTAGGGTAAACGGGACCTCCTCCTGTGCAAGGATGAGCCTGATACAGTTTAAGGTGGTACACAGGGTGCATATGACTCGGGCGAGAATGAGTGGGTTCTTCCAGGGGTTAGCAAATGAGTGTGAGAGGTGTGGGCGGGGGCCAGCGAATCACACGCACATGTTTTGGGGTTGCGGAAAATTGGGAAGATTCTGGACGGGCGTGTTCACGGTCTTAGCCAGGGTAGTGGAGGAGGAGGTGGACCCGGACCATTTGGTGGCGATATTTGGGGTTTCAGATAAGCTGGGGCTCATGAAGAGGAGGAAGGCCAATGTTGTGTCATAAGAACATAAGAACTAGGAGCAGGAGTAGGCCATCTGGCCCCTCGAGCCTGCTCCGCCATTCAATGAGATCATGGCTGATCTTTTGTGGACTCAACTCCACTTTCCAACCCGAACACCATAACCCTTAATCCCTTTATTCTTCAAAAAACTATCTATCTTTATCTTAAAAACATTGAATGAAGGAGCCTCTACTGCTTCACTGGGCAAGGAATTCCATAGATTCACAACCCTTTGGGTGAAGAAGTTCCTCCTAAACTCAGTCCTAAATCTACTTCCCCTTATTTTGAGGCTATGCCCCCTAGTTCTGCTTTCACCCGCCAGTGGAAACAACCTGCCCGCATCTATCCTATCTATTCCCTTCATAATCTTATATGTTTCTATAAGGTCCCCCCTCATCCTTCTAAATTCCAACGAGTACAGTCCCAGTCTACTCAACCTCTCCTCGTAATCCAACCCCTTCAGCTCTGGGATTAACCTAGTGAATCTCCTCTGCACACCCTCCAGTGCCAGTACGTCCTTTTTCAAGTAAGGAGACCAAAACTGAACACAATACTCCAGGTGTGGCCTCACTAACACCTTATACAATTGCAGCAGAACCTCCCTAGTCTTAAACTCCATCCCTCTAGCAATAAAGGACAAAATTCCATTTGCCTTCTTAATCACCTGTTGCACCTGAAAACCAACTTTTTACGACTCATGCACTAGCACACCCAGGTCTCTCTGCACAACAGCATGTTTTAATATTTTATTATTTAAATAATAATCCCTTTTGCTGTTATTCCTACCAAAATGGATACCCTCACATATGTCAACATTGTATTCCATCTGCCAGACCCTAGCCCATTCACTTAGCCTATCCAAATCCCTCTGCAGACTTCCAGTATCCTCTGCATATTTTGCTTTACCACTTATCTTAGTGTCGTCTGCAAACTTGGACACATTGCCCTTGGTCCCCAACTCCAAATCATCTATGTAAATTGTGAACAGTTGTGGGCCCAACACTGATCCCTGAGGGACACCACTAGCTACTGATTGCCAACCAGAGAAACACCCATTAATCCCCACTCTTTGCTTTCTATTAATTAACCAATCCTCTATCCATGCTACTACTTTCCCCTTAATGCCATGCATCTTTATCTTATGCAACAACCTTTTGTGTGGCACCTTGTCAAAGGCTTTCTGGAAATCCAGATATACCACATCCATTGGCTCCCCGTTATCTACCGCACTGTTAATGTCCTCAAAAAATTCCACTAAATTAGTTAGGCACGACCTGCCCTTTATGAACCCATGCTGCGTCTGCCCAATGGGACAATTTCCATCCAGATGCCTCGCTATTTCTTCACGGCGGGACCTGGCTGGTAGTCCGTCTACCGTAGTCCTCGGGGGAGGGGGGGGGCACTCGCGCCGGCCCACGGCGGCCCTTCGGCGCCAGTTCGCGCGCGCCAAACCCTCTGCCGCCGGCCTAGCGCCCGGAAGTGCGGATGATTCCGCAACTTCCGGGCGGCCCGACGCCGGAGTGGTTCGCGTCGCACTTGGCGCTGGCGTTGGTCCCGCCCAAGGTTTTGGCCAACAGTTTGGCGTCTACATTTAGTAGGGAGATTGGTCTGTAGGATCCGCATAGCTCTGGGTCCTTGTCCCGCTTCAGGATCAATGAAATAGTGGCCTGTGACATCCGCTAAAAGTCCAACATCCAGTCTCCAGTGCGGGTGTTGGCCACACTCCTTGCTCACCTGTAGGTCAACCCAGTGCGGGGCATGATCCGAGATCGTGATTGCTGAATCCCCAGTTTCCACTACCCCCGTCAATAAAGCCCTGTTCAGGATAAAAAAGTCAATCCGGGAGTACACTTTATGCACAGGTGAGTAGAAGGAGAACTCCTTCACTCTTATCCACCCCTCCCATTTGCTCCATAAACCCCTTTCGCTCCTTTGCCATTGCTGGCACACTGCCTGTCCTTGAGCTCGACCGGTCTCGCCCTGGGTCAATGACTGCGTTAAAGTACCCCCCCATGACCAACTTGTGCGTATCCAGGTCCGGGTTCTTCCCCCAACATCCTCTTTATGAACTCCACATCATCCCAATTTGGCGTGTACACGTTCACGAGTACCACTGGCAGCACCTCCAGCTTTCAACTAACCATAATGTAATGGCCTCCCCACATCTGCAACTATTCTTCCCGCCTCGAATGACACTCGCTTGTTAATCAGGATCCCGACCCCTCTAGTCTTAGAATCCAGCCCCGAGTGAAAAACCTGTCCGACCCATCCCTCCCTTGATCTAATCTGATCAGTTACTCTAAGGTGCGTCTCCTGTAACATTGCCACGTCTGCCTTCAGTCCCCTCAAATGAGAGAACACGCATGCCCTCCTAACCGGCCCATTTAGCCCTCTTACATTCCAAGTGATCAGCCTGGTTGGGGGGCTTCTCGCCACCCACCCCTCCCTCCGCCGATCAGCCATCACCTTTCTTGGGCCAGTCTCCAGTCCGCGCCCCACGCATCCGCAGGCCTGCCCCCAGGCAGCCTTCGCCCCCGACCTCCTTTTTGCCCACAGCAAAAGTCCCACACATTCCACCTCTTAAGGGCTCAGCACCCCCATGCCCAATCCTCGGCACGGGCAAAATGCCACATGTGCGTCTAGGCATTGCCAGACTGACAGTACCCCTCCCAGCCTGGCAATGCCTCCCAGGCACCCTGTCAGTGCGTGACTGGTACCCAGGAGGTACTGCCAGGGTGCCAGGCAGTCAGTGCCAAGATGCTCAGATAGCACCAGCAGTGTCAAGGTGCCACCCTGCCCAAAGGCCTTCGATCACCTGTGAGACCTCCTTAAGTGCCGTTCCACCAAGTCCCTGTTTGTGGCGACCAGTGCTAAACGGCCCGGTTGGGGTCTCCTCGTCGAGGCCGTTAGACCCCAGGGACTGGTAGCTCAGGCGGAGACATATTAAAGTGTGCAGTTAAATTTAGGTTGCACACATTGTGGCAGGATCCAGATCACAAGCTCCTATTAGACCTTGCGAGGCGTAACGAGCTGAGTAAATCTTGTAAGAGGCCTCTCACAAGATTTACCAGCCACATCACTTTCCGAGTCGGGTGCGACGCGGTTGTTAGATGGCGCCCACAGTTTATGGTGCATAAACATTGACTATAAAAGTGGCAAATTGTTTTCCCCTTTCTCTTCCTATTACTCATACACAATGTTACCATTGTGTCTTCAACAGAACTAGAGACAAGCTGCTTGAGTCCAGCATTTCATGTGTTTATGCTTATTCTGCTGCTGACTGCTGAAAGACTTGGGGGTGACATTGTTTGGATTTTGGAGCTCCCGAGGACCTGACCAAAGACTGTCCTATCTTTTTTTCTCTTTATTCTTCTTTGGGATGTGAATGTTGATGGCAAGGCCAGCATTTGTTGTTTGTCCTAATTATCCTTGATTTGTGTGGCTTGTTAGCCCATTTCAGAGTTAACCACAACATCTTTGTCAATCTCTACCTATCGCTGACCCTCTATCCAGCCCCCCTTCTCTACGCACCCCTGCGCCCCCCCCCCCCCCCCCCCCCCCCCGGACAACTGTATCAATTAGATTCTGTAGGCTTGGAGTCATTTGTATGCCAGACCAGGTAAGGGTATTAGTGAACCAGATAGATTTGTTACAACAATCAAAGATAGTTTCATGGTCACCATTACTGAGATTAACTTTTAATTCCAGATCGTATTACTTGAATTTTCATTTCACCAACTGCTGTGGTAGGATTTGAACCCATGTCCCCTGGGCAATAGCCGGACTTCTGGATTACTCATCCTGTGGGATTATCACAATGCTGCCATCTTCCCATATTCGATCCTGTGCAAAGGGGAAGGGATGGGAGTGCTTTGAGCAGAGTCACCATTTCCATACTCTCGTTTCTCCATCCCTTCTCATGGTCCCCTCTTCCAATATTCTGTTAGTCAAGAGCTGGAGAGAACTTTGCTGCACTTGAGGAGCTGTTGAAAGGCCAAGGTGGGGCTTTTCTTCATTCTGTTTAAGCCACCACAGGATATAATTCCTCAATATCCATCCCACTAAATCCATTGCCTTAAACATCTTAATTAGATCACCCCTCAACATTCTAAATTTACTGAAATTAAAAAAGAGTTAATGCAACCTGTCCTTATAATTGAACCCTTTAAGCCCTGGTCCCGTTATTGTGAATCTACTGCGTACTCTATCCCAATCTAATAGTCTAATGCATCATTCCTGAGTCAAGGCATCAAAAACCGAACACAGTAAGATTCTGTGCACGTTTGAACTTCGGAACGCTTACTGATGATCTTTGTACCTGTGTTCTTGGGTGGGAATCTCCGCCCGTTCACGGCAGCGGGAATCTCCGCCCGTTCACGGCAGCAGGGTAGCATGGCGGACTCGCAACGTAGACTCCGGCCCTCATTTATAGTCATTTTTGGGCATGGATACCTAAACATATTTGCCCTTTGTGGTATTATAAGGTATTACGGTACCTGATAGGCTAAAGCACCATTGGTGGAAACTGTATGCTTGCTATTGGTTAGAGTGTATGATAGCTCTGCCCTGATAGGCGGGGTATAAGAACCCGTGCCGCCCCAGCAGCCCTCATTCTGTACCTGAGCTGCTGGGGGAAACATCCAGCTTATTAAAGCCTTCAGTTGGACTACAACCTCACTTTAGTGTTCATTGATCGTGCATCAATTTAATAAGCTAGTTTTTTTTAAGAAGAAAGGATGGAGCTCCGAATCAAGCCGGGTGTCTGCAACTTAGCCCCCACGCGGCGAACTCAGCGGCAATCTTTAAGCACTGGCTGGCGTGCTTTAAAGGGTATCTCGAGACGGCCGAAAACGCACCCACGGGACAGCAGAAACTGCACGTCCTGCACTCAAGGGTGAGCCCGGAAATTTACACCCTCATCGAGGAAGCGGAAGACTTTGATGCAGCAATAGAGCTGCTAAAAGGACACTATATTCGCCTGGTAAACCAGGTCTACGCCCGGCACCTGCTTGCAACAAGGGGACAAACCCCTGGGGAATCGCTGGAGGAATTCTACCGTGCACTCCTGGTGTTGGGCAGAAGCTGCGGCTGCCCGCAGGTTTCGGCGAGCCAACACACGGAACTCTTAGTCCGGGACGCTTTCGTGGCAGGTATGCTATCGTCACAAATCCGCCAGCGCCTGTTAGAAAAGGACACCCTGGGCCTCAGGGAGGCATGGGCCCTTGCAGGCTCCCTGGACATGGCCTCCAGGAATGCCTGCGCTTACGTTCCCGACCGCGCGGCAGCCCCTGGGGCAACGTGGAACCCCTCCGTGGCCGACCCCGAGACTATCCCCATTCCTCCACAGGCCTGCGCTGCAAGGTGGCCTGGCAACCCCGAGGGGCCCCGCTGCTACTTTTGCGGGCAGGAAAAGCACCCCCGCCAGCGCTGCCCGGCCCGCGCATCCACCTGCAAGGGATGCGGCAAAAAGGGTCATTTTGTGGGGGTATGCCAGGCCCGAGAGGTGGCCGCGGTCTCCAGCGGCGAGTGCGGACCGCGACCACAGACTTCTCCACGGGCCCTGTGCGGCCGGCGGTCGCCGCCACCTCCATATCCCAGGGCCACGTGCGGACCCCGGGCGCCGCCATCATGTTCAGCGGACGTTGGAAGGATGTGCGACCAATGGGAGACACCATCTTGGATGAACCCCCAGGACCCCAGCTCGGCTGATTACACACTGCCCGATCAGAACTCTCAACTGCTGCGATTGGCCTCAGTGTCTCTGGATCAGTCTCGGCCTCGAACACTCTCAACCGCTACGACGACCGTATTCATCAACGGGCACGAGACGTCCTGCCTAATCGACTCTGGGAGCACGGAGAGCTTTATACACCCCGACATGGTAAGGTGCTGTTCTCTCCTCATCCACCCCGCTAATCAAAAAATCTCACTGGCCTCCGGTTTACACTCAGTGGAGATAAAGAGGTTTTGTGTAGCAAACCTCACAGTCCAGGGAAGGGAGTTCAAAAATTTCCCTCTCTACGTCCTTCCCCACCTCTGCGCGGCTACACTCCTGGGTTTAGACTTCCAGTGTAACCTTCAAAGTCTGACCTTCTAATTTGGCGGCCCTATACCCACCCTTACTGTCTGCGGCCTCGCGACCCTGAAGGTCGACACATCTTCCCTGTTTGCGAACCTCACCCCGGATTGCAAACCCGTCGCCACCAGGAGCAGACGCTACAGTGCCCAGGACCAGATCTTTATTAGGTCAGAGGTCCAAAGGCTACTGAGGGAAGGGATCATTGAATCCAGTAACAGCCCCTGGAGAGCTCAAGTAGGTGTGGTAAAGACCGGGGAGAAGCATAGGATGGTCATCAACTACAGTCAGACCATCAACAGGTTTACGCAGCTGGACGCGTACCCTCTCCCCCGCATATCCGACCTGGTAAACTGGATCGCGCATTATAAGGTCTTCTCCACGGTGGATCTCAAGTCCGCCTATCAGCAGCTCCCCTTCCGCACTAGTGACCGCAAATACACTGCCTTCGAGGCAGATGGGTGGCTCTATCACCTCTTAAGGGTTCCCTTCAGTGTCACTAACGGGGTCTCGGTCTTCCTGCGCGAGATGGACCGAATGGTTGACCGTTGCGGTTTACGGGCAACATTCCCGTATCTCGATAATGTCACCATCTGCGGCCACGACCAGCAGGACCACGACACCAACCTCCGAAAATTTCTCCAGACCACGAAAATCCTTAACCTTACATACAACAAGGATAAATGCATGTTTAGCACCGACCGTCTACCCATCCTCAGCTACGTAGTGCGAAATGGAGTTATAGGCCACGACCCTGAATGCATGCGCCCCCTTATGGATTTCCCCCTCCCTCACTGCTCCAAGGCCCTGAAACACTGCCTAGGGTTTTTCAGTTACTACGCTCAATGGGTCCCCATATACGCGGACAAGGCCCGTCCCCTGATTCAATCCACAGTTTTCCCCCTGTCGATAGAGGCCCGCCAGGCCTTCAGCCGCATTAAATCAAACGCCACGATGCACGCCATCGACGAGTCCCTCCCCTTCCAGGTCGAGAGCGATGCGTCCGACGTAGCTCTGACGGCCACCCTCAAGCGGGCAGACCCGTGGTCTTCTTCTCCCGTACCCTCCATGCTTCCGAAATCCGCCACTCCTCAGTCGAAAAGGAGGCCCAGGCCATAGTAGAAGCTGTGCGACATTGGAGGCATTACCTGGCCGGCAGGAGATTCACTCTCCTCACTGACCAACGGTTGGTTGCTTTCATGTTCAATAATGCACAGCGGGGCAAGATAAAAAACGATCAGATCTTGCGGTGGAGGATCAAACTCTCCACCTCCAACTACAAGATCTTGTATCGTCCCGGGAAGCTAAACGAGCCTCCTGACGCCCTGTCCCGCGGCACATGTGCCACAGCACAAGTGGACCGCCTCCGAGCCCTCCACGAGGACCTCTGCCACCCGGGGGTCACTCGTTTTTTCCATTTTGTCAAGACCCGCAACCTGCCCTACTCCATCGAGGAGGTCAGGACCGCCACCAGGAACTGCCAAATCTGCGCGGAGTGCAAACCGCACTTCTACCGGCCAGAGAAAGCGCACCTGATAAAGGCTTCCAGACCCTTTGAACGCCTCAGCATGGACTTCAAAAGCCCCTTCCCCTCCACCGACCGCAACACGTACTTCCTGAACGTGATTGACAAGTACTCCCGGTTCCCATTCGCCATCCCCTGCCCCGACATGACCGCAACCACCGTCATCAAGGCCCTCCATAGCATCTTTGCACTGTTCGGGTTCCCCGCTTACATACACAGTGATAGGGGGTCCTCCTTTATGAGTGACGAACTGCATCAATTCCTGCTCAGCAAGAGCATCGCCTTGAGCAGGACAACCAGTTACAACTCCCGGGGTAACGGACAGGTAGAGAGGGAGAATGGTCCAGGAACCTCCCAGTCTCCCACTGGCAAGAAGTCCTCCCGGGTGCCCTCCACTCCATCCGGTCATTGCTTTGTACGACCACCAACCAGACACCTCTTCTTGTCTTCCCTAGGAAGTCCTCCTCTGCGACCTCGCTCCCGACCTGGCTGGCAGCACCCGGACCCATCCTGCTCCGAAAACACGTGCGGCCGCACAAGTCGGACCCGTTGGTCGAGAGGGCCCATCTGCTCCATGCTAACCCCCAGTACGCCTACGTGGCGTACCGCGACGGCCGACAAGACACGGTCTCCCTACGGGACCTGGTGCCCACCGGAACCCCACGCACATTCCAGCCACCAGTCCCACCCTCCCCTCCACTGCAGCACCTTACAGGAGGATCGGTCCTTCCGCCGCCCCCGGCTAGGCCCCCACTCCCACCCACCGACACCCCCCGCAGGCACTCCCTTCCCAGGTCAGCCGTTTTCCCCACCAGCGCCGTCTAGGGGTGCCGAAGCTGCCATGGAGGTCGAAGCCACGCTCCTGGAGTCACAGACGCCCGAGCTTCCACCGGATTCACCACCGAGGCTCCGACGATCACAGAGGACGACCAGGGCCCCCGATCGACTGATTGCTTCACTTTAACTGTAATCTGTAAATATAAACCATCAAATGTACATAGCTACCAGACTTGTAAATAGTTTCTAAACACTGTATGGAGGTATTACGGTACCTCCATAACTAATTATACCATGTTGTTATGTTTTGTAGTTTCTGGCCACCACCCCTGCTGGACTCTTTTTGTTTTTAAACAGGGGGTGAATGTGGTATTATAGGTATTATGGTACCTGATAGGCTAAAGCACCATTGGTGGAAACTGTATGCTTGCTATTGGTTCGAGTGTATGATAGCTCCGCCCTGATAGGCAGGGTATAAGAACCCGTTCCGCCCCAGCAGCCTTCATTCTGTACCTGAGCTGCTGGGGGAAACATCCAGCTTATTAAAGCCTACAGTTGGACTACAACCTTGCTTTAGTGTTCATTGATCGTGCATCACCCTTCAACAACACTCACTTTCTCACCATCAAGAAAATATCCCGATTTATCTTTTTTGAATCCAAATCAACGACTGTATACTCCCCAAACACTGATCGCCACAATATTTTCAACTCAATAGGCAAAATTTACTGCCTTTCCCTGTGGTGAGTTTGGTGCCAGGAGGAGCATCTAAACAGGCGAGAGGGGAGTGGATGTGGGCCCCGTGGGAACCCCGCCGCCTTTGTCCTCCACCCTGATTAGGTCTGCGGCAGGAAGGCCCACTGACAGATTTCCCGCCCTACCACCAATTGAGGCTCTTAAGTGAGCAATTAATATTCATGTATTTTCATTTTCTGCTAATGACCTCTTGTACAGAAGTCTAGAAATGGATTCTAGAATCATTAAAGATTTTACTACAAGAAATTGGTATTTCATTTTTAAACTAATAAGAAAAGTTACATTTTGGATATTGTCAAGTCGCCCTCAGGAACAAAATAGTGGCTATTTTGCCAATCAAGTACAGTATGCAGTCAAACACCTAATTGGCACTGCACTGAAAGAATAATAGCTCACAGCTCAAGAGCTGCTGAGAGTGCCACCTGCTGATAAAAATCTATTGGACGGTCAGACTCCTCCACTATTAACGCAGGTTCTTAAAAATAAATATTTATTAAATTGGGCTGAGATAAGCACTGGAGAAAGAAGGATACTGTCTTGTGAGGTTGTATCTAACCCTTTATGATTTGATCCCAATTTCCATGAGTAGAGATCCAGTATTTGGTTTAAACAGAGAAATGTGACTGGGGAAAGGCAGAGAGGTTGAGAGATACATGCGGTTGAGCTCCCTGCCAACAGCTGCAGCTCTGCTGAGACCAGTAATGCCCGAGACTGGACATGGTGATAGGAAATTAGACTCACTTAATTCCTGCATTAACCCGAGAGCTGATGATGTCAACCAGCATTACATAAATGCAGAGTCAGATGACTAGAAAAGAGACTGTGCTTGCCTAAAGCTGCCGTTGCACTTAAAAAGATAGTTGCTCCAAAACGTATGCATAAATGAAGCAGTGCAAAAATGAGCTGAGTGATATGCAGAGCCATGGCTAATTAATTATGGTTTGAGAAGTCTTCAGGAGATATATAAGAACATTGTACAGAATCCGTCAGTAACCTCCCATTTGGCATCTTCCAATCTTAAGATTTTGTGCCATGTTAACTAAATTCAGATGATATCCTAGGAAAGCTTTCGAAGTTAACAAAATCAAATCACTTGGTCTGCACAAGGACACTGTCGAGTATGAAACAAAGTTTGATTGTTTTGATGTCTGAAATGCTGAAAAATAGTGAAACCAATGCATTATTACTAAAAGGTAATACATGGGGCAAGTCAAAAGCATTGCCCAGAATGCTATGCCCCTTCCCCAAGACGTGGGCTGGGAGGTGGTCATGGAGGTCTTAAAATTGGGTGATGTGGTGCCTGTTATCTTCCCATCTCCGTTGATGTTTACCAGTGGTGGGTCGTCTGCCAGCCCTTAGGTTCTTAAGTGGTCAATTAACAGTTATTTAAGGGCCTCTTCCCACAGTCTTTGATATCTTGTCAGTGGCGGATGGGCACTTCCTGGTGACTTCCCCGCAGGCTTGGGGAGTGGGGAACTCTCCCGATTGGGCAGCCTGTGGTGCACCCAACCCCACTCACCTTTACACTGAGCCTTTTCAATGATTGTCGATACGGGGCCTGTTGCAGATCCAGCAGTGGCCATCATTCCCAGTGGCTCTGCAGGACCTGAATGTTGCCAGCCCTCTGATTGCTACCACAGAGGAATGGAATCCATGACTGTAGGGAATTAATTGCCCCAACAATGTAAAATTGAGTCATGGTTTCCATCACCATCAGCAGAATATTCAAGGGCTTACTGAAGTTATAAGATATAACTTATGTGGTCCAGATATCCTTTCTGATTATACAGTTTCTGTTGCTTTCAATTTTCCTTTTCTCCAAAGCAGCATTTGTGAACTGACAAAATTAATTCTAATCTCTAACTAGTGATAAAAATGGAAATGTCACCCTGCTGGAATAGAGAGTGACATATATTTTCAGGGCAGAGTAGAGGGAATTTTACTCTGCACCTAACTATGGCTATCTTTAATTTTGGAGTGCTTCACAGTGACCCCGAGTACCATCATTCAGGATGTTGCTCAAAAATCCCAACAAAAATTTAATTGTAAAATAATATTATTGTAACTTTATGTAAATGAGAATAATTCCTGGTCTCTTCCTGCATCAAGTGGTGCACCAAGGCAAACTTTTGTATGATTCCATAGCTAATAATTCCTGGAACAAGTCACTAGTCTGTCACCTTAATGAGAATAAAGTAATTGTAAACTATTGAAAAATAAGAAATTAAGGGGAACGTTTTAAGCCCCCCAGGAAGAGTAAAAAACCAAGGGTCAATTACTTGCCTAAGTGCAAAGTAATAACTTGAAAGAAGCGATTGTACATACGTAGCCAAATGAATTGAAACAGAAGTAATTAAATACAGACAAACCTCTTCTGGTTTAACCATGGTGGGCAGGGGGCAGGAGAGTGACCTGCTGACGAGGGTGAGTTAGTAATCATAATTGTTAAACACAGAATTGTTACATCGCAGAAGGAAGCCACAGATTCTAGCAGTCATTTGGATTTAATGTCTCTGGATTGAGTTTTCCAGGGTTTGGGAAATGAAACAGCAGAAGTGTGGTGAGAATAACCAACGCAGCAGTTAAGTGCTGTTTCCACCTCCCAAAACTAACCTACCGTGATCTGCATCACTTCCTGCAATTACTGACACCTTCTGATCTCTATCTTTCTCCCTACTGCAATCTCTATCTATCTGCATAAAATATTGTCATGAGAATGTCACTTTAAGAAATGTTTGAATGCTCATGTTACTGCAGTGATGTCAGAGTGTGGGTGGAGCTGAGCTCTGGTTCTGCTTTTTAGTTTCACTTTGAGAAAAGCTTGGGTGTGTCTGTGTTTTTTTGGTTTCAGAGTTGGAGCTGGAGCCAGACAAAGCAGGTGTACTGTTGTTCTCTCTGCCATGAAAAGACCATCTCTTGATCATTTGGTGAACTCAGAATTATAACTGTTTTCAGTAGTGAATTTAAACCTGATGTGCTTCTGTTAAAAGGTGTTTTTTTAAGTCTTATGAATGTTAAAAGGAAAGTAAGGATTACTTAGTGTTGTATTCTTTGGGGCTTGTATTTGAATTAATGGTTGATAAGATGTTCACTGTATGTTTTAAAAAGGTTAACTTGAGTTCATAGAATAAACATTGTTTTGCTTTTGCACCTGTAGAGTGGGCCGTGTGCTGCCCATACCGCAATCTATTAAAAATTGTGGGTCAGGTGAACTCCATGATACACTTTGGGGTTCTCTAAACTCTGGCCCATAACAATATCAGATAAGCAACGATGTTCCAAGACAAGAAGACACAATTGCATAGAAATTTATGAGTTCACACACCCAACAACTATATTTAAAATATAGTGACTTATCCCAATACAAACTCATTTACCCAGAAAAGTAATCAATTTCGATCTTCAATGCAGTGGAAGATACTGTTACAGTGTCAGAAAAACTTGGCAAAGTCTTCCGAAGTTGGTGGCATGCTGGCACCGTGGTTAGCACTGCTGCCTCACAGCGCCAGGGACCCGGGTTCAATTCTGGCCTTGGGTGACTGTGTAGAGTTCGTACTTTCTCCCCGTGTCTGCATGGGTTTCCTCCGGGTGCTTCGGTTTCCTCCCACAGTCCAAAGATGTGCAGGTTAGGTGAGGTTAGGCTGGGTTGTGAGCCTTGGTAGGGTGCTCTTTCAGAGGGTCTCATTCTGCACTGCAGTGATTCTATAGTTCTAAATACTTTGCCTTATTTGGTAGCTGTCTTAAATTTTATTATGATAAAACTGTTTATCGCAGTAAAGAAGCAAAAGCTGTTGCAAGGACAATGGATACTGCAGGCTTTCCTTCCCAGCAGCTGGCCAGCCTCTCAGACCAGCTGGTTACTGGGTGGGAAACTACGAAAACTCTACTGAGATCCTCCCATTAAATTCAGCTGCACCTCTCTCTTTCCTATGATTGCACGATTATCGGCTGCTGATATTTTCTCCCTCTCTCCTTGTAATTATTCAGACTCTAATGTCTCAATGGGGTTTAGTTTTCCATTCAGAAGGCAAAAATAGATGGCAAAATGTTGAGAAAAATAAAGGTGCAATGAGGAGAATTAGTCAGAAGAGGGCACTGCAGGGAAGGAGCACCTCCTCAGAAACCAGGGAAAGTCAAAGGGAAATCAGGAACAACAGACCTCTCTAGCCTTAGATTGGACTTTCAAATCTGATGCACATCACTGTTCAAAGTAATGTACAGCTTCCTATGCATAAAGAGCGTCACTCCATACAGTTCTCTGATGTTGACAGATCTGAAAAATGTGGAGGGGCTTTATTGACTGGGTCAGGTTACGGTATTAGGCTCCGGTGGCAAGTGTGCGGACGAACAGGACAACTTCGGACTACTTTAGACTGCACCGGGGGACGAGACAGGGATGCTCCCTCTCCCCACTGTTGTTTGCGCTGGCTATAGAGCCGTTGGCAATCGCTTTGTCGCTCTGAGGGCTTCAAAGGACTGGAGGGGACTGGTCCGGGTGGGCGGGGGGTGGGGGGGGGGGGGGGGGTGAAGCACAGGGTTTCACTCTATGCGGATGATCTGCTTCTGTACGTTTAGGACCCAGTAGAGGGGATGGAGGAAATCATGAAGATTTTGGGGGAATTCGGCCGGTTTTCAGGGTATAAGCTAAACATGGATAAGAGCGAGATGTTTGTGGTTCAGGCGAGGGGACAGGAGGGGCGACTGGGGGAGCTGCCGTTTAGGTCAGTAGGGTGTAGTTTTAGGTATCTGGGCATCCAAGTGGCGCAGAAATGGGACCGGCTGCATAAATTGAATCTGGCCCGGCTAGTGGTCCAAAAAAAGGACGACGATTTCCGGAGATGGGACGCACTCCCGTTGTCCTCCCGAGGATCCTATTTGTATTTCAATGTCTCCCCATTTTTATTCCGCGGTCCTTTTTTAAGCGGGTCAACAGAGTGATCACGGGCTTTGTCTGGGCGGGCAAGACCCCGCGGGTAAGGAAGGCAATGCTCGAGCGGAGCCGGGGAGAAGGCGGGCTGGTGCTGACAAATTTTAGCAATTATTACTGGGCGGCTAACATAGCCATGATCTGGAAGTGGGTGGTGGGGACGGGGTCGGCGTGGGTGCGTATGGAGACGGCTTCTTGTTCGGGCACCAGTCTGGGGGCATTAGTAACTGTGCCTCTGCTGCTCCCGCCGGCGCGGTACTCCACCAGCCCTGTGGTGGTGGTGGCCCTGAGAGTTTGGGGCCAGTGGAAGCGGCATGTGGGAGCAGTGGGTGCATCGGTCTGGGCCCCAATTTGTGATTACCACCAGTTTGCCCTGGGGAGTATGGATGGGGGGTTCAGGGTATGGCGGAGAGCGGGGATTGAGAGGATGGGGGATGTGTTCGTAGAGGGGAGCTTTCCGAGTATGAGGGTGCTGGAGGAAAGGTTTGGGCTGGCGAGGGGAAACAAATTTAGATACTTGCAGATGTGGGACATCCTTCGTGAACAGGTGGCAACCTTCCCGCTCCTACCGCTGAGGGGGATTCAGGACAGGGTAATTTCCAGAGGGTGGGTAGGGGAGGGGAGCATTTATAAGGAGCTTATGGGGTTGGAGGAGACGCAGACCGAGGAGCTGACACGTAAGTGGGAGGAGGAGCTGGGAGGTGAGATAGAGAATAGTTTATGGACAGACGCGTTGAGTAGAGTCAACTCGTCTGCAACATGTGCCAGGCTCAGCCTGATACAATTTAAGGTTGTGCACCGGGCTCACATGACAGTGGCCCAGTTGAGCAGGTTCTTTGGGG
Organism: Scyliorhinus torazame; assembly: GCF_047496885.1. Classification (NCBI taxonomy): domain Eukaryota; kingdom Metazoa; phylum Chordata; class Chondrichthyes; order Carcharhiniformes; family Scyliorhinidae; genus Scyliorhinus; species Scyliorhinus torazame. Next base: position 91,110,621 of record NC_092709.1, read on the forward strand.
TGGAGGACAGGTGTACAAAATGCACGGGAGGATTAGCGAACCATGCCCATATGTTTTGGGCATGTCCAAAGCTTCGGGGATTTTGGCAGGGGCTTGCGGACGTCATGTCCAAGGTTTTAAAAACAAGGGTGGCGCTGAGTCGAGAGGTGGTGATTTTTGGGGTGTCGGAAGATCCGGGAATCCAGGAGGAGAAAGAGGCAGATGTTCTCGCCTTTGCCTCCCTGGTAGCCCGGAGCCGGATACTATTGGCATGGAGGGACCCAAAGCCCCGAAGTCAGAGACCTGGCTATCGGACATGGCCAGCTTCCTCTGTATGGAGAAAATTAAGTTTGCCTTGAGAGGTTCACTGTTAGGGTTCATCCGCAGGTGGCAACCGTTCGTCGACTTCCTTGCGGAAAATTAATCGCCAGCGGGGGGTGGGGGGGTGTGGGAGTAGTTTAGGTTAGAGTAGGGGGGTAATAAGGTTGGGATCTGTACGAAAGATAAACGGGTTTTGCACTATGTTTATGGTTTCATGTATCTTGTTTATTTTGTTGTTGTTTCTATACCAAAAATCCCTCAACAAAATGTTTATTAAAAAAAAAGTCTGAGAAATGCTCCCAAAATAAACTAGGCAGAAATGATTGAGAGATTTGATGGACCTTACATGCTGAACAGATTAGAAGGTTCAAATAAGCAACTCCCAGGGAGACTGAATGAATACAGAACTAGAATTCTGTATTCTGTAGGGCAGCACGGTAGCATGGTGGTTAACACAATTGCTTCACAGCTCCAGGGTCCCAGGTTCGATTCCGGCTTGGGTCACTGTCTGTGTGGAGTCTGCACGTCCTACCCGTGTGTGCGTGGGTTTCCTCCGGGTGCTCCGGTTTCCTCCCACAGTCAAAGATGTGCAGGTTAGGTGGATTGGCCATGTCAAATTGCCCATAGTGTCTTAAATTGCCCTTAGTGTTGGGTGGGGTTACTGGGTTATGGGGATAGGGTGGAGGTGTTGACCTTGGGTGGGGTGCTCTTTCGAAGAGCCGGTGCAGACTCGATGGGCCGAATGGCCTCCTTCTGTACTGTAAATTCTATGATTCTATGAATTGGTAAGATTGTACAAGTGTCTATCCTTGTGGTCTAAAGGAACTCATTGGGGGCGATTCTCCGGCCCCGCTCATGTAGGCGCAATTTGCATTCTGGCCAAAGACTCTCACAAGAGGGCTATAATGCAATTTGTACCGGTGAGAACTCATTTTGAGACTACCCCCGCCCCCGGCTGGCGGGAGCGAACCACATTAGCATATTTAAATTCCAATTGAAATACCCAGAATCGGCGTTAAACTGAATTCACTCGGCTCCTGTAATTCTCACAGCCACTGGCGCAACGTGAGGCTGCCAGGAATCACCACTGGTCTCTGAAAGTGAAGACTAGATGTGATAACCATGGTGGGGGGCTTGAAGGTCATTGAAACCCCCTGTTGATCCGGCTGGAAAGAGCCCTGGTACTGCCCCCGACACTCTGATAGGGTCAACATAGCAGTTACCTAGGAGCACTACCTAGGAGCAGGGCCTGAAGGAAGAGGGGGCTGACCCCATTGGGGGCTGCTGATGACAGCGATTGGGTGTGGAGCTCTTTGGCGGCAATTGGTGGGGGTTTCTGTCGGGTTGTCTTAAGATTGGGTTGGCCCAGACCTGACGCCGCCTTTCGGTCCCGCACACCTTATTCATGGTGCAAATAAAAAAAATTCGAAGTGTGGGTAGATTGCCATCTGGATCACGCTGACCCACCTGGCAGGAAACGCAAAACGGGCAGGATTCTCCGAGTCGCAATTGCGCTGGGCGCCAGGCGGAGAATGGGTGTTGATGCTGAAATTCGACGCGACGCCGCTCCCGCGATTCTCCTGTCACCGGTGAATTGCCACCACGGTTTCGGAAAATCCCGCCCCATGTTTCCCGCCGGAGACCACACAAAGAAATATTTCGGGAGAATTGCGCCCTGTTTGCCTTTCGTGAAAAAAGCTACAGAGCCCTGATTTTAACCTGGAGTGGATTCAGAGCAGGTGAGATGCAGGGCAGGCGAGATGCTGGACGCAGGACAGACAGGAGTACCCGAGTGACCAGGTTCATTTTAACACCTGTGGTGGGATTCTCCGACCCCCCGCTGGGTCATAGAATCGGCGGGGGGGGGGGGGTGAATCCCGCCCCCGCCGGCTGCCGATTCTCCGGCGCCGGAGATTTGGCAGGGATCCCCCGGCGATTCTCCGGCCCGCGATGGGCTGACGTCCTGCCCGTTCTATGCAGGTCCCGCTGGCGTAAATTTGAGTTGGTCCCTTACCGGCGGGACCTGGCGGTGCGGACGGACTCTGGGGTTCTCGGGGGGGGGGGGGGGGTTGGGTGGGTGCGGGGCAATCTGGCCCCACGGTGGCTGGCCCGCAATCGGGGCCCACCGATCCGCGGGCGGGTGTGTGCCGTGGGGGGCACTCTATTCCTACGCGCCGGCCGTGTAAGCCTCCGCAATGGCCTGCGCGAAGGTGAACCCTCCCCCCCTGCGCATGCGCGGGGATGAAGTCAGCAGCCGCTGACGCTCCCGCGCCAGCCGGCGGAGTCCCTTCTGCCCCGGCTGACGCGGCGCCAAAGGCCTTCCACGCTGGCCGACGGGGCGCAAACCACTCCGGCCCTGGCCTAGCCCCTGAAGGTGCGGAGGATTCCGCACCTTTGGGGCGGCCCAACGCTGGAGTGGTTCCCGCCACTCTGTCCCGCTGAGACCCCCCGCCCCGCCGTGTATGGGAGAATCCCACCCCTGGAGTTTATTTCAACTGTCTGTCTGTCCTATCTCCCACCTGAAGCTGGTACAAACAGCAACAGAGTCAGTGGGCAGAATGATGAATTTGTGTAAGAGGCTTGTACTATTGGAGACCCAGCACAAGATGAGCATGTGGGGATTGGTGTGTGGATCTCTCCAAAGAGCTGCTGGAAGAAAGAATCCTCGGGAGGACCAGGAATGCCGATGGGGTCTGGAGTGCACTCTTGGACCCAAGGAATTTTAAAAAAAGAGAAGAAAGATATACTTACGTTGACTTCATCTGAAAACGTGGCTGCCTCCCACCATGGTCTATTGGCAGATTTTCCTCATCAGGTCACACACTTAACATTTTAATTTGGGCCCGCATCTCCCATATAGCAAGCGGTTCTTGTGTTGCTGGAATCCCAGTAATTAAATGGTGGGAAGGAGAACACTGTGGGATTCAATGATTTCAGTTGGCCACTATTTTAACCTCTCACATGCCCCATAGCGACTGAGTTAAAATTGAGGCTTCAGTCATTAACAAAGGCAGACAGCCGTTGCATATTACAAGTAGTAGGAAATCCAGCTCAACAAGAGTACTTGCTTAACTCTGGAAATTTGGTGAGTGACCAAATGTGGCACAGGGAGGGAATAAGTGCTGTCTTTTACAAAACAAGGAGGTCAAGCGAAGGAGCAAGAAACAGGAAAAGTGGAGTGCTGAAGTCTACAGGCATTAATTAGGTAAGCAGATGGGTGATTGGGTGGCGAGTTTTAAGGTTTTTTAAAACTCTGCAGGAAATAAGTACTGTATTAAACTAGTTAAACTACTTGATATAACTACAGTCATTGAGTACTTTAATTCATTAAATAATTCAATAAAACTGGTTTAAGAATGGCAGAGCAGGTTGTTTGTCTAGACTGCAAAATGTGGTAGCCTGTGGATGGCGAGACTGCCCCCAGCAAACATATCTGCAGATGTCTCCGTCTCAAAACTCTCCAGCCCAGTCATTGAGCTGGAGTGCGCGTTAGAGATATATAAGGCAGGATGTGGTATTTCTGGATAGTTTTACCCAGAATATAGTCACACCTCAGGGCAAAACCCAGATTCATGAGAGAGAGGGTGTTATCGATAGGGATCTGGGTAGCGGGATTTAGGAGAAGTTGAGAAAGAGGTCCCGCAGACAGGTGCGATGAGCTTTCTGCCTGTGAGGCCAAAGTGAATTACAGTATTGTGATATAATTCACAGTTATGATTCACTCGTGAACAGACACCCTCTCATGAAATTCCCCTTGTTATAGCGTGCACTTTGAACATGCTCAGACAGATCTAGACATTAATAGGATAATACAGGTTACTGAATAATTTTCTCTTCAGATAGATTTTCTTTTGTCCATTTAAAACACCCAATTACAGTTTCCTTGAGGCAAAACATAACAATTTGCTTCATGAGCTTGTCGTGACATAGCGCAAATATCTGATCCGCATTCTTGACGATCTCTATTATCAGCAACATCTGTCTGGGTTTGGCTAGACAATTTCTAATAATGTTTCTAATCATAATCTACCTGCTAATCTGTCCTTCCATTATGCATGACATTAATGCTAATTAAGTAGGAACATTCTGTTGATTGCTATAATTATTTGATTATCAAACCGAACATGATCAAAGGATGCACAAATTTTGCGCTCTTACATCAAGTGCTCATCTTAACTGTTGAAACACACACTACTCAGTGCTCCAACCTAACACACTGTGGACAGCACGGTAGCACAGTGGTTAGCACAGTTGCTTCACAGCTCCAGGATCCCAGGTTTGTTTCCCGGCTTGGGTCACTGTCTGTGTGGAGTCTGCACGTTCTCCCCGTGTCTGCGTGGGTTTCCTCCGGATGCTCCGGTTTCCTCCCACAATCCAAAGGTAGGTGGATTGATCATGCTAAATTGCCCTTGGTGTCCCAAAAAAGGTTAAGTGCGGTTACTGGGATAGGGTGGAGACGTGGGCTTGAGTAGGCTGCTCTTTCCAAGGGCCGGTGCAGACTCGATGGGCCGAATGGCCTCCTTCTGAACGATAAATTCTATGATTCTATGATTTTAACCGTGAAAATTTAAAGAAACTGAAAATTTGGGACATCTGAAATAAAATTTGTGGGAACACACAGGTTAGTGAATATCTGCGAGCTAAGTATAGGCTACTAACTTCTCAGAACAGATTTAATAAAGGGTCTCACCCAAAATGATAATCTATCTGTCTGCTTTAGATTCTGACATTTTTGTTTGCATTTTCAACATTCTTTTGATTTTTACCTCTCAAACTTTGGCAGTGAACTCCACACAAGATCAAACGTGAGGGAAAGATAGCTACATGACAAAAATTATAATTGTAAGGGGAGTGTCATGGAAATGCTTCGGTTCATCACGAGCATTCTTACCTCCAGTCTGGTCCTGTCCACATCCTTTGGTAGCTTGACACGAGCTTTCATTGTGACAGCCAACATTTCATACGGGTAAACCTGCAAAAAGTAAAAGTAACTCAATGGTAACTCAGTTGTATCTCATTTTTTTTTCATTTCTGATGCCAAGTTACTATCGTGGAAAATAGTAAACCTGGAAAAGATCATCCAGTCCACCTTCTTGCTTTTCAATTAACCTTACACCCCAATTAATTTCTCAACAAAAAATAGACATCAGCTTGATATTTTGAGAGATGTATCTAGTTTGTTTCCTAGTTTGTTCTGGTCAGTATTTTGTCAATATTTCTACAATTTCTCTGCTTATTTTGTAACCATGTTGCATGATTTTACAATTATCTACATTAAATTTTTGTCCCACCTTGCACTATAATCTAAACCCCTATGTATATGTTTGGGGAAATCTATATGTAACGTGAGGGGCGCGCGATTCACTCCAAAACTTTTTTGGGTGGGTTTGGCGGGTGTTTTCACCGGCATTTTGGGTGAGATCCAGACCTGGATTCACCAGCACTGAGTCATTTTTCGGGGCCTTGGGGAGTTTCTCCCCGGTCCATCCCACACTGACAAATATTTTCACAAATGTTTGGGGAGCTGAACTCACCAGCGGGAGCAGCTCCTCATCGATCGGGGCACCATTTTGAAAGGATGCCCCAATCTCCAAGTGAGCACTCCCCCCCCCCCCCAACCACCACGGACAATACCATCCCCCACGGACATGGATCTATGCCGAGTTAAGTGCTGTCAATTTCAACTTCAAAATCACTCAAGCGTGAAGGGGTGGTGGTGGTTGGAAGGCACTTAACTCTCTTTGAAGTGGACAACACTAACACCAAACCCATTCGAGTATTGCCCACTGTAATTGTTTCTCTGGCACCCAAATGTATATTTACCTCCCCAGTCTCCACCCCCCATCCCTCCCCCCCACAAACAGTTGCCTACTTATGTGTTGTAAATAATTTTGCCAGTTGTACAGAGTTGCTGCTGCTGAGCTGGTGCACAATACTCTACCAGTTATTCTATTTTTTATTATTACTTTTTTTGGGGGTATGTTTGGGTGTGCTCTTCTCTTCTATATATATATATTTCTTATTCAGTGTACATAACGGTAAATATACTATGTTCAAAACCCCAATAAAAAACATTTATATGAAAAAAAAAACTCTCTTTGAAGTGGTTGACGTTTCTAAACATTATGGTGAGAGCATTTCCGAGTTACACAACTGTGAAGGAAAATGAATGAGGCATGGCTGACAATTGTGTGTGTGTTAATCACAGCCTAGTAAGAGAAATGATTGAATGGCTTGCAATTCAAGGATCTGAGGGGTTTAAACACAGCTGACTGGTTTCTCTCTCCAGGAATTGACATGTGGAGTCAGAAGCTGTATTGCCAAGGTGTTAGAGCAGTCATTTTTTTCACTGTCCGTGTCTGGACTGCTCCCTAGCTTCCAGATGGGGGTCTCTTTTCTGGAGGGCTTACTGACAGGGGTCTCTTTTCTGGGGCGTCCCTTTATTTGGGGGTCTCTGGGAAGGTGCCTTTGCTTCGGGTGATTCGGGGGGGGGGGGAATTCCTTTATTTAGGGGGTCTCTGTGGGAGGTGGTGGGGGGCTCTGGTGGGGTTGGGTGGGCAGAAGGGTTTTGGGGGCAACCCACCTCAGGAGTTACCCCCTTACACACCGCGAGATCCACTACATCAAGGTGTCATGAGAATGTCGCTTTAAGAAATGTTTAGCTGCAGTCACAGCCAAGCGGTGTATGAATCTCTCTGTAATCTAAAGACTGTAAATCTATCCTGGTGATTTAAAACTAAGAACAGTAATGACTTTAACCTAATGTACTCCTGTTTAAAGGTTTGTTAAGTCTTTTGGGTGTAAAAGGACTGCATACAGATTACTTTGTGTTGTATTCTTTGGGGGTTATCTTTGAATTAATGGTTGCTAAGATATTCACGGTTTGTTTTAGAAAGGATAACTTGAACATAGAACATTACAGCGCAGTACAGGCCCTTCGGCCCTCAATGTTGCGCCGATCTGTGAAACCACTCTAAAGCCCATCTACACTATTCCCTTATAGTCCGTATGTCTATCCAATGACCATTTGAATGCCCTTAGTGTTGACGAGTCCACTACTGTTGCAGGCAGGGCATTCCACGCCCTTACTACTCTTTGAGTAAAGAACCTGCCTCTGACATCAGTCCTATATCTATCTCCCCTCAATTCAAAGCTATGTCCCCTCGTGCTAGACATCACCGTCCGAGGAAAAAGGCTCTCACTGTCCACCCTATCTAATCCTCTGATCATCTTGTATTCCTCAATTAAGTCACCTCTTAACCTTCATCTTTCTAACAAAAACAGCCTCAAGTCCCTCAGTCTTCCCTCATAAGATCTTCCCTCCATACCAGGCAACATTCTGGTAAATCTCCTCTGCACCCTTTCCAATGCTTTCACATCCTTCCTATAATGCGGCGACCAGAATTGCACGCAATACTCCAAATGTGGCTGCACCAGAGTTTTGTACAGCTGCAACATGACCTCATGGCTCGGAAACTCAATCCCTCTACCAATAAAAGCTAACACACCGTACGCCTTCTTAACAACCCTCTCAACCTGGGTGGCAACATTCAGGGATCTGTGTACATGGACACCGAGGTCTCTCTGCTCATCCACACTACAAAGAATTTTACCATTAGCCCAGTACTCTGTCTTCCTGTTATTCCTTCCAAAATGAATCACCTCACACTTTTGTGCATTAAACTCCATTTGCCACCTCGCAGCCCAGCGCTGCAGCTTATCTATGTCTTTCTGTAACTTCTAACAACCTTCCGCACTGTCCACAACTCCACCGACTTTACTGTCATCTGCAAATTTACTCACCCATCCTCACAATTTACTCACAAACAGCAGTGGCCCCAAAACAGATCCTTGAGGTACACCACTAGTAACTGGACTCCAGTCTGAACATTTCCCATCAAGCACCACCCTTTGTCTTCTTCCAGCTAGCCAATTTCTGATCCAAACTGCTAAATCACCCTGAATCCCATGCCTCCGTATTTTCTGCAGTAGCCTACCGTGCGGAACCTTATCAAACGTTTTACTGAAATCCATATACACCACATCAACTGCTTTACCTTCATCCACCTGTTTGGTCACCTTCTCAAAGAACTCAATAAGATTTGTGAGGCACGACCTACCCTTCACAAAACCGTGTTGACTATCTCTAATCAAATTATTCCATTCCAGATGATTATACATCCTATCTTGCATAAACCTTTCCAAGACTTTGCCCACAACAGAAGTAAGGCTCACTGGTCTATAGTTACCGGGGTTGGCTCTACTCCCCTTCTTGAACAAGGGGACTTCATTTACTTTACTCCAGTCTTCTGGCACTACTCCTGTAGACAAAGATGACTTAAAGATCAATGCCAAAGGCTCAGCAATCTCCCCCCTATCATCCCAGAGAATCCTAGGATAAATCCCATCCGGCCCAGGGGACTTATCTATTTTCACACTTTCCAGAATTGCTAACACCTCCTCCTTATGAACCTCAAGCCCTTCTAGTCTAGTAGCCGGAATCTCAGTATTCTCCTCGACAACATTGTCTTTTTCCTGTGTGAATACTGACAAAAACTATTCTTTTAGCACCTCTCCTATCTCCTCGGACTCCACGCACAACTTCCCACTACTGTCCTTGACTGGCCCAACTCTTACCCTAGTCATTCTTTTATTCCTGACATATCTATAGAAAGCTTTAGGGTTATCCTTGATCCTACCTGCCAAAGACTTCTCATGTCCCCTCCTGGCTCTTCTTAGCTCTTTCTTTAGGTCCTTCCTAGCTAACTTGTAACTCTCGAGCGCCCTAACTGAGCCTTCATGTCTCATCTTTACATAAGCCTCCATCTTCCTCTTGACAAGTGTTTCAACTGCTTTAGTAAACCACGGTTCCTTCGCTCGACCACTTCCTCCCTGCTTGACAGGTACATACATATCAAGGACAGGCAGTAGCTGTTCCTTGAACAAGCTCCACATTTCCATTGTGCCCATCCCCTGCAGTTTTCCTCTCCATCTGATGCATCCTAAGTCTTGCCTCATCGCATCATAATTGCCTTTCCCCCAGATATAACTCTTGCCCTGCAGTATATACCTATCCCTTTCCATCACTAAAGTAAACGTAATCGAATTGTGGTCACTATCACCAAAGTGCTCACCTACCTCCAAATCTAACACCTGTCCTGGTTCATTACCCAGTACCAAATCTAATATGGCCTCGCGTCTTCTTGGCCAATCTACATACTGTGTCAGCAAACCCTCCTGCACACATTGGACAAAACGGACCCATCTAAAGTACTCGAACTATAGCGTTTCCAGTCAATATTTGGAAAATTAAAGTCCCCCATAACAACTACCCTGTTGCTTTCGCTCCTATCCACAATCATCTTTGCAATCCTTTCCTCTACATCTTTGGAACTTTTTGGAGGCCTATAGAAAACCCCCAACAGGGTGAACTCTCCTTTCCTGTTTCTAACCGCAGCCCATACTACCTCAGTAGACGAGTCCTCATCAAACGTCCTTTCGGCCACCGTAATACTGTCCTTGGCTAACAATGCCACCCCTCCCCCTCTTTTACCACCTTCCCCGAGCTTACTGAAATATCTAAACCCGGCACCTGCAACAACCATTCCTGTCCCTGCTCTATCCATGTCTCCGAAATGGCCACAACATCGTCGTCCCAGGTACCAACCTCCTGTATACTGGAGCAAGTTCACCCACCTTATTCCGGATGCTCCTGGCATTGAAGAAGACACTTTAAACCACCTTCTTGCCTGCCGGTACATTCCTGCAACTTTGAAACCTTACTCATGACCTCACTACTCTCAACCTCCTGTATACTGGAGCTACAGTACTTGAGTTCATAGAATAAACATTGATTTGCTTTAAAAAATACTTTTTCATTTCTGCTGTACCACACCTGTAGAGTGGGCCATGTGCTCCCCATACCACAATCTATTAAAAGTTCTGGGTCAGGTAAACTCCATGATACACTTTGGGGTTCTCTAAACCCGGACCCATACAAATTGGGGGCTCGAGGGGATAAAAATCTACCTATTGGATTGGATTAGCACATGTAAAGACAGTGAGGGGTGAGCATATTGTGGTTGCTTTTCATGTGTGGTATTTTAGTTTAAGTGGGGAGTGTGTTGTGGACAATCGCTCTTTCAGAGGCTCTGAAGTTTTTGGGGGTGGAGACGGTCACACGCAGTACCTTATGGAGAGAGACTAAAAGCAGATTGTTAGATTTGGCAAAAACATTGCAGTTAACATTACTTGACAAAATGCAAAAAGATGAGGTAATTATGGCGGTGGCTAAGCATTTAAAGTTGCCTGAGATACAGTCTGACTCATTAGAAATGGCAAAGATCCTGTTGCAGATTAAGCAACTTGAACATGGAAAAGAATTAAAGCAGCTTGAATATGAAAGAGAGGAAAAAGAAAAAGACAGAGATTGAGAGGACAAAGAAAAGGAGAGAGATGAAAGGAGGAAAGAAAGAATAGCCTTAGCAGAACAAAAAGAAAAAGGGAGACACAGATCAGGGGAAAAGATAAAGAGAGAGAGTTTGAACTTCAGAAAAGGGCCATGAAACATGACAGTCAGTTAAAATTGGCAGACGTAAAGGGAAACATACAGTTGGATGATAGTGATGAGGATAGTGAGAATGAGCATCATAGTCGAAGGTGTGGTGGGTATCTATTTAAATATGTCCAAGCATTGCCAAGTTTTGACGAGAAGGAGGTAGAACCCTTTTTCATTTCATTGGAGAAGGTAGCTAAACAAATGAAATGGCCACAGGACATGTGGGTATTACTGATTCAAACAAAGCTGGTAGGTAGGGCTAGTGAAGTGTCTGCATCACTACCGGAGGAGGTATCTGGGACGTATGATGAGGTGAAAAAAATCCATCTTAGGTGCATATGAACTAGTGCCTGAAACTTACAGACAAAGGTTTAGAAATTTAAGGAAAGAATTTGGTCAAACATACATGGAGTTTGAAAGGCTCAAACAGAGTAATTTTGATAGGTGGATAAGGGCTTTGAAAATAGACCAAACGTATGAAACTCTCAGAGGAATTATACTTTTGGAGGAGTTTAAAAATTCAATTCCTGATGTAATGAGAACTCATGTGGAAGAGCAGAGGATTAAAACTGCGAGATTAGCAGCCGAAATGGCAGATGATTATGAATTAGTTCCTAAATCAAAGCTTGGTTTCCGACATCAGTTTCAGCCTTTGAGGGATAGAAACTGGGGATATGAGAAATACTCAAGTGGTAAAGGTAAACGTGATCTGATGGGAGGTAATAAGGAGAGTGTACCTCAGATTAAAAAAGAAATCCAGGAGGGTGGAAAAGAAATGAAAAGTTTCAAATGTTTTCACTGTAATAAACTAGGCCATGTAAAGTCACAGTGTTGGTGGTTGAAGAAAAGCACTGGGAAGGCTGATGTGGTAAAACAGAATAAGACAGTGGGGTTTGTTAGAGTGGTGAAGGAAAGCCCAAGGGAAGCGAAGGAGGTGCAAAAGATTGTACAGACTGTTCAAGAGGTGATTGATAAGAAGGTGCCAGATGTCTTTAAAGAATTTACTTGTGTGGGTAAAGTTTACTCGTGTATCAGGAGGAGCAGGTAAAGAAGTCACAATTTTAAGAGATACGGGAGCTAGTCAATCTTTAATGGTAAGAGGTGAGGAGTTATGTAGTTTGGGAAGAATGGTGCCAGAAAAGGTGGTAATATGTGGGATTCAGGTTGCGAGGAGGCGTGTCCAATTATATAAGGTAAGGTTGGAAAGTCCAATGAAGAGTGGTGAAGTGATAGTAGGAGTAATAGAGAAACTATCTTGTCCAGGAATACAGTTTATCTTGGGTAATGATATAGCTGGATCGCAAGTGGGAGTGATGCCTACTGTGGTTGATAAGCCAGTGGAAAATAAGACAACTGAAGCGTTGAAGGATGAATATCCTGGGATTTCTCTGGATTGTGTAGTAACAAGGTCGCAAAGTCACAGGTCAAGACAACAGGAGACATCATAGAGTGAAGATGAAGTTCAAGTGCAATTATCAGAAACGATTTTTGATTAGATGGTTGAAAAAGAACAAGAACAGGTGGAGGATGTGGCGGATATTTTTAGTTCAGGAAAATTGGCAGAGTTACAACAGAAATATGTAGAAATAAAACGGATGTGTCAGAAAGCATACACGGAAGAGGAATCTGAGTGTATACCAGAGTGTTATTACCGTAAAAGTGATGTATTGATGAGAAAATGGAAACCTTTACATATGCAGGGGAATGAAAAGTGGGCAGAAGTTCATCAAGTAGTATTGCCGGTAGGGTATAGAAAGGAGGTGTTGCGAGTTGCACATGAGGTACCAGTGGGAGATCATTCGGGGATAAGGAAAACGCAAGCTAAAATCCAGAAACATTTTTATTGGCCTGGACTACACACAGATGTAGTTAAATTTTGTCAATTATGTCACACATGTCAAGTGATAGGGAAACCTCAAGCAGTGATAAAACCCATTAATACCCATTCCAGCTTTTGAGGAACCTTTTACAAGGGTCCTAATTGATTGCTTAGGACTGCTTCCCAAAACAAAAAGTGGGAATCAATATCTTTTGACGATAATGGATGTGTCTACTAGGTTTCCAGAGGCCATTCCAGTACGTAATATTACAGCTAAACAGATTGTGGAGGAGTTACTTAAATTCTTTACCAGATATGGGCTACTCACAGAAATACAATCGGATCAAGGATCAAATTTTACCCCAAAGTATCAAAGAAGTTATGGACAGCTTAGGAATAAAACAATTTAAATCAACTGCGTACCATCCAGAATCGCAGGGAGCGTTAGAAAGGTGGAATCAGACATTAAAGACAATGTTGAGGGCTTATTGTCAAGATTATCCAGAGGATTGGGATAAAGGAATTCCATTCGTACTGTTTGGAATTCAGGATGCACCTAATGAGTCAACCAAATTTAGTCCTTTTGAACTAATTTTTGGTCAGGAGGTAAGAGGACCACTTAAATTGATTAAGGAAAAATTGGTGGGTGAGGAATTGGAAATTACATTATTGGATTACGTGTCAAATTTTAGGGAACACTTAAATAGAACAGTTGAATTGGCTAGACAATATTTGAAAGTTGCACAAAATGTGATGAACCGGGTAAGCGGACAAGAAATCTAAAGTTCGTAGTTTTGCCAGTGGGGATAACGTTTTAGTATTGTTACCAGTGGTAAGTGAGCCTTTAAAAGCTAGGTTTTGTGGACCTTATCAGATTGAAAGGAAATTAAGTGAGGTGAATTATGTGGTAAAAACACCAGATAGAAGGCTCACCGAGTGTGTCATGTGAATATGCTTAAAAGGTACTTTGAAAGGGAAGGATAGAAAAAGGAGGTTTTAATGATTCTAACTCAAAGTGACGAACCAAATCCAGATGACTGTGAATTTGACATACCTCAAATTAAATTGGAAAATGAGGATGTTGTTAAAAATTGGGATGAATTGTTGAGTTATCTTCCAGAGGAAATACGAACTGACCTGAAAGAGTTATTGATATCACCTGGGCAAGTGTGTGGAGATAAATTGGGAAGTACTAAAATAACTATACGTGATGTAGATGTGGGAAATGCTGTTCCAATCAAACAACATCCATATAGACTTAATCCTTTAAAATTGGCCCAGGTTAACAAAAAGATTGAGAGAATGCTTAAAAATGGCATAATTGAAGTGGGTTGTAGCCAATGGAGCTCACCCATAGTGATGGTACCTAAACCAGATGGTACCCAACGGTTGTGTGTGGACTATAGAAAGGTTAATGCAGTTACAAGAACGGACCCTTATCCTATTCCACATTTGGAGGATTGCATTGAGAAAGTGGGACAATCAGTTTTTATTTCCAAACTGGATTTACTTAAAGGTTACTGGCAGGTAACTTTATCCGACAGGGCAAAGGAGATTTCAGCTTTTGTGACTCCAGATGGTATATACCAATTCAAAGTTCTGCCATTTGGCATGAAAAACACCACAGCCACATTTCAACGGTAAACTAACACAGTTGTTTCAGGATTACCCAATTGTGCGGTATACATCGACGATCTGGTAATTTTCAGCCAGACATGGAAAGACCATTTAAAACATCTGATGGAGTTATTCGATTGACTTCAGGAGACGGGTTTGGTGATGAACCTAGCCAAAAGTGAATTTGGAAAAGCCCAAGTCACTTTCCTTGAGAAGTTTTCGATACCCTCGAGACGAAGGGAAATATTGCGATTTCTTGGCATGAGTGGATTTGATCGAACATTTGTGCAAAGGTTTTGTAGCGTGATTGCTCCAATGATGGACTTGAAGAAACGTTGAAAATTTCAATGGACAGCGGACTTTCGACAGGCATTTGACTGCCTGAAAGCTGTGATAACCAATGCTCCTGTGTTGGAGAATTACAAGGGACTCTGTGATCAGGTTGAACTAAAGTATCTGACTTTAAAGAGAAATGCCGAGGCGTAGAGCAATGGATGGATCGTGCAGTGACCTTCTTGTTCAAACAGACTATCAATCATGAAGGATTTCAGTTGGAGGAAGAAGAATGAAAAAAAAATGGACTATTATTATACCTGTTTGCGTGTGTTGTTTTTTTGCAATGATAAAGTATATTTACTGTGTGCATTTCTTAAAGGATGGTGAAAAGGTGAAAAATGAAAGCATCTTGAAGTTGATGGGTTTTTTTTTCTTGGGGCGAGGTGTCATGAGAAGGTCACTTTAAGAAATGTTTAGCTGCAGTCACAGCCAGACGGTGTATGAATCTCTCTGTAATCTAAATCGATCCTGGTGATTTAAAACTAAGAACAGTAATGACTTTAACCTAATGTGCTCCTGTTTAATGGTTTGTTAAGTCTTTTGGGCGTAAAAGGACAGCATACAGGTTACTTAGTGTTGTATTCTTTGTGGGTTATCTTTGAATTAATGGTTGCTAAGATATTCACTGTTTGTTTTAGAAAGGTTAACTTGAGTTCATTGAATAAACATTGTTTTGCTTTAAAAAATACTTTTTCATTTCTGCTGTACCACACCTGTAGAGTGGGCCGTGTGCTCCCCATACCACAATCTATTAAAAGTTATGGGTCAGGTGAACTCCATGATACACTTTGGGGTTCTCTAAACCCTGACCCATAACAATGGTGATGGTGTCCATACCTTTTGCAATCCTCATCCGTGTGATTCCCGGTCCCGGGAATCACGCGGGCCTAGAGAATAAGGTGCCCGGCCTGCTAAGCTGCTGCGTGGGCGCGAACCTCGATCCTGACGACAGAGGGGGGCCGGCATTTTTCGCGATTTCTCCCCGTCGCTGGATTCTCCGCCACATCGGGAACTCATTACCGGTGGCGAGCGGTGGAAAATCCAGCCCGGGAGCTATAGGTGAGGGCTCTGATTTTCTTTTTTATTCGTTCATGGGATGTGGGCATCGCTGGCTGGCCATCATTAATTGCCCATCCCTAATTGCCCTTTAGGGGCAGTTAAGAGTCAACCACATTGCTGTGAGTCTGAAGTCACATGTAGGCCAGACCAGGGAAGGACAGCATATTCCCTTCCCTAAAGGACATTAGTGAATCAGATTTTTTTTAACGACAATTGACAATATTTTTATTGAATTCAAATTTCACCACCTGCAATGATTCGAACACAGGTCCCCAGAGCATTACCAAGAGTTCATGGTTTCTAGTCCAGTGACAATATCATTACATCACCACTTGCCCTCACAGCATTTTGTATGGGAGGAAAGGTACCGGAATATGTAACCAGGTGAGGTCACTCAGATGGTTGAAGAGCGGAGGAATGGGATACAAATTGTCAGTGATCCAGGTTTCCATCAGACCCGAGGTATCAATGGCACCTCTCTAGAATGAGGTTACAAATGTGTCTTGTTTGCTAGGAAATGTAAGATTTTCACATTAACACTACAGGGAGGGAACATAGAATATACAGTGCAGAAGGAGGCCATTCGGCCCATCCAGTCTGCACCGACCCATTAAGCCCTCACTTCCACCTTATCCCCGTAACCCAATAACCCCATGTAACCTTTTGGACACTAAGGGTAATTTAGCATGTCCAATCCACCTAACCTGCATGTTAGGTAGAAGCCCAGCTAAGTGTTCAAAACGTTAGGGAATGGAAAGATTGTAGTAGGAAGATGGAGAGATTTACCTTCTGGAGAGTGAGATCAGCCAGTTGTGTATTGGGGAAAATAATCTTTTCTCATTGACAAATTGTTTCCTGTAACGAGGCAAGTAATTTTGTATATTCTCTCCCTTTATCTTTCCTATCAATGAACACTTGATAACCATTCATTAGAAACTGCAGGATGTCATCTTAAAAATAACTTTCACTCTGATGTTCTTTCTATCCATGTGGGAAGACACCACTTATCCTTTATATCTCTCTGATGGAATTGCTGAAATCAAGAGCTCATTGTGTGAGAATCATGACTTGGCTCCTGTTGTACCATTCTGTAGACCACTTTAGAAGCTTTTACTTTCAATACAGAAATGAATAAAACAGCAGGGAAGCAAAACTGAGACCTTAACCTGATCAGTTCCGGTTGGTGGGTAGAAACCAGGGACTTAAGATGAGAAAGCAACTTCTTACCTTGTATTCTGTAAAAACAAGAGTTCATTTCAGTGAGATTTGAGCAACAACTTTAGAGAATCAGAACAGATGACTGAAACTCAAAGTAGCTCCATTAGTAGAATTTTGATATTGATACGGTATTTGAAATGATTCCTCACCTCGCATTCCCCAGCTGGTATCATGATTTGATTCAAAGTCGGAAGTCTAAAGAGAGGAAATATCAAATATCTCAGAAACTTTCATAAATGTCAAAAGGTTGACAATTCCTTCTAACTTCTTTCACATTATGAACTTTATCAGTATTTTTTAAACAAAGATTTTTTTCTTAAATATCACTTTGTGTGATATTATTCATTAAGGTTAAGAATTTCAGATGCCTGAAACTGAGATTTTTTAAAGCACCAAGCTCCCTGAGGTTCCATGAAGAGTAACACTCCCTTTAGTCTGGCTCACCAACATACAATCTTTGTTAACGTTCCATTGTCATCAGCGATTTAGATAGTTTTAGATGTGGATTCTATGGGCTGGTGCAAATGTTGAATATAAATATTGAGCAGGTGGGTGGAGCAGGAAAGGCCAATCAGGAAGACCAGAAGACAATGGAGCAGAAGTAGGCCATTCGACCCATCGAGTCTGATTCACCATTCAATGAAATCATGACTGATCTCTTATGATAATCCTCAACTCCACTTTCCTGCCTTATTTCCATAAACCTTGATTCCGTTACTGATTAAAAATGTCTATCTCAGCTTTGAACATATTTAATGACCCAGCCTACAGCCCTCTGCAGTAAAGAATTCCACAGATTCACTACCCTCTAAAAGAAGAAATTCCTCTTTATCTCTGTCTTAAAGAGCGATCACTTACTCTTGAGATTATTCCCTCTGGTCTTAGACTCTCCCACAAAGTAAAAAAAACTTCTCAGCATCTACCCTGTCAAGCCCCCTGAGAATTCTATGTCTCAATAAGGTTGCCTCTCATTCTTCTAAACTCAAACGAGTACAGGCCCAACCTACTGAACTTCTCCTCATAAAAAAGTCCCTTCATACCCAGGATCAACCGAGTAAATCTTCTCTGGACTGCCTCCAATGCCAATATATATTTCCTTAAATGAATGGACCAAAACTGTTCATAGCATTCCAGGTATGGTCTAACTAACTAGTGCCTTGTATAGTTTCAGCAAGATTTCCATATTTTTATACTCCGTTCCCTTTGAAATAAAGGCCAACATTCCATTTGCCTTCCCTATTACTTGTTGAACATGCCTGCTCCTTTTTTGCGATTTATGCATGAGGATGCCCAAATCCCTCTGTGCTGCAGCTTTCTTCAGTGTTTCTTCATTTAAATAATATTCAGCATGTAATATTATCTACAGGCATATCACCACACCAGGCTGATGTCAAAGATCCTGATATTTTAACTCTGTTTCTTTTTCCTCAAATGTTGCCAAACACACTGAGCATTTCCAGCACATTTTATTTTTATTTCAGATTTCTACCATCCACAGAATTTTGATTCTGTGGCGGGGTAATTTATGTGAGTACACCATACTGTGTTTGCCTGTCCTCCTGTACCAATCTGGCAATAACCATGGGGACATATTTTCACAGGCCTCACTCGACAGAGAGAGTGGACAATATTGTATCATCTGCTAAAGCAGTTAACATACATCATTGCGCAGGCATAGCCAATGAGTCGATCTTCAAACTTGTCTCCAAAACTGTGGAATCTTGTAACTTGGTTCTACTCGTGGATAACTTGGGATTTCAAACTTCGCATGAAATTTTCGTTTTTTTTTGGCAAAGCGTTGTCTCAGGAACGAAATGCGGTGTGTACCCTTTCCCACCATATTTTCAAACACAGGGAAAAAAGTTCTGGAGGTGGGTCCCACACCATTCCGCAGGAATGTCGGCCTTCCCTGGTGTAACCAAACTAAAAATTGAAACAGAGATCTCTCCATGAACACAAAGACCCACACCCTCCCCTCACGGGCCCAGGGAACCACCCCTCTCCCCCATGGACACAGGGACGCCCCTACCACTGAGAAGGGGAACCCACCCCAACATGGACACAGGGAATTCCCCCCTCACAGACACAGGGGGCCCCGCCCTGATAGACACAGGGAACCCCCCCTCCCCCCTCCTCCCAACCCCCCCCTCACCCCGACACTGCCATAGTCCTTCCCCCCCAGGGGCTGAACCTACCTGTGCCCCCCCCCCCCCCTCCACCCACCCCACCCCCCCAGCGGGCTCTCTTCAATAGGTTGACGTTGGTCCAGACCTGTTGTAAACCTTGCCGATGTGGCGGGAAATCTGAATGTGGGGGGAAGCCCGCTAGCAATATTGAAATATATTCAAATGAAGTTCTCGACCTTCCCGGCATTAACTGCCCTGTTACCGGCAGGGCGTGGAGATGATCATGTTGCGAGATCTCGCCAGTGAGACTTTAGTTTAACAACTTTTGTGGGTTTTTGCGCTCGGCGCCGTTTGCACAAAAGGGGCGCAAAATCCTGGCCTCTGTCCCCCAAACAGATCATAACAATGGATAAATGTCTGATTGTTCTTCCAACAGATTGACCACTTGAGGGGATTTGCAATTTCTGGAATAGGTTTATGGAGGAGAATCCTTTTCAGTAGGAAGAGTTTTTGAATATGTCAGCTCAATTAGATTATTAGAAGTTCATTTTTTAAAATGCTCATTTCAAAGATATCCTGAAGTTTGCCGAGCGTGAATACTGGATTTGGCTATGGAGGATACATGGGGGATATGAGCAGTGGGATCGGGGTGACATCCAGGGCTGGGGTGTCCAGGCAAGAACTGCCATTGCCATGGCCTACAAAGCAGCCATCTTGCAGCACACCCCACTGACCGCCCATCGTGGCCCATAGTTGTGCAGAGCGCCACCGGCAGTATGGGTGCCCTAACCCTCCCAAGGCCACCTCCAAGGAGCCAAGAGACTGCCCTCCCAACCAGGCGGCACCCAGCTGCCAGGGCACCACATGGCCCACCCAAGGGGACTCCCACAGTTGATCCTATGGGAGGGCATAGGCCAGGGGCCGCAGAGCATACCGCTGGCATGTGTAGTGCCAGCCGCCAGTACCCTTGCCAGCAGGAACGGGTGCCGGTATCAGAGGACCCCTGGTACCAGGCACCGACGGGCCAGAATTGCGGTGCGGAGGGCGACATGTCTTGGAGACTGGCCGGGGTGGGGATGGGGGCATGCATAGCAGGGACTGCAGGGCAGGACAGGGCAACCGTGCAGTCTGATAGACCTGGTTGAGCATGGGGGTAACCGCCATGCTAACATGTCTGCCTTGAAATCCCTGCAGAGAATGGATTTCGGTTTTCAACCAGGAATGGTTGTCCTCTGCTTGGCTGCCGTAGCCCTGGCAGATGCCATTAGACTGTATGAGCAGGAGCTGCTCGGGGAAGACCCTGCAAGAGCGGGGTCCAGCCTGTGAGGATGGAGAGCTGGCCATCCAACAGGCCGAGGAGGAGGTGGGACGGAGGCACCGCATCAGGGCTCATATATGTACCAGCAGCGCCTGTCATTCGAGGACCTGCCGCATCATTGTGCACCTGGAACCACGGGGATATGGTGGAGGACACCAGCTCCCGATGGCCCTCAATGTGACAGTTATCCTAAAGTTCTACGCGACGGGGTCCTTCCAGGTGCCGACCTGTCTGGGATCTCAGAGCTGCATCTGCGCCGTAATGGAAGCCCAGTATGCGCGGGCAGTGCAATACATCAACCTGAATATGGACCGGGCCCGCCATCGCTGGGTTGCCCCAGGTCCAGAGGGTGATCGACAGGATGCATGTCTCCCTATGAGCGAAGCTGCATTAGGGGCCGGCTTCTGCATAAGGGGCTGGTTTGTGGTGACCTAGCGGGCCTAGTTTTGAGCCAAACAAAATTGGATATCCTAAGTTAAAGAACTGGACACTTTAAATTAAAATAGGGTCAGCTCCAGCAAACGGCCTGCTGGGAATTTGGACTTGGCCAAGTTTGAATACACAGAACTCAGATAGGCTGCCTGGACCTGTTAATCACCCTTCAAGAGATCATTGCACCATATTGATATACATCGGTCTATTGTCCAGTCTAGATTGTGCCGGACTCCTGGATGCCCCGGGTTCCCGCCGTTACCTTATTTGGACAGGGGTACGTGCAGGATGCACTATTGAAAATGGACACATGGGGCAGTCCCAGGTGTCCTGCAAAGAGGTCACCAACCCATTGGGTGCTGGTACCCCGTCCAGAGGACTCATTGGCAGGAGGCCAAGGGAAGTGGTAAAAGGGTGCAAAGAAAAATGGGATCAAAATAGACATTTGGGGCACATAGAGTGCGAAGACTTGATGTGGAAGGTGACCTTCACCATCCAAAAACTGACCAAAAGGGAAGGGAGGAAGAAGCTGCTAGCAAGACCCACCTTTGTGACGACAGACCAGAGGGGCTCAGGAATCGGACCCACCCTTCAACCAGACCATCTTTGTGGGTAGTATGACCAAATCTTGGGTGTTTCTTGGATATATTATACTTGGGTTAATTTATGGGTTAACTTTGTTAATAAAGATTGTTGAACTTGTATTTGTGTTTGTTCTTTGTTCTCCACACTATTAAAAGACACCTAGGTGAAATCTTTGAGTAAGTGAACTGGTCAAAAGTATCTGAATTGGTCAGATGCAACAGGTTCCACTTGATAACATGGAGTTGGTATGTGGCCACCAGTTGCTCATCATGCATGTCTTTGCCCGATACCAAGGCAGTGTGCACAACACTCGACGGTACCCGGCAGCTTTGAGGCGCATCCCCGGGTGAGGCGGTGGCTACTGGTCGACAGAAGTTATCCGCTGCAGTTGTGACTGATGACGTCTATCCAGAGGCCTCAGACTGAATGCAGAGAACTGCTACAACGATGTCCATGCCGTGAACAGTGCGTGATCGAGTGGTTCATTGGCGCCCTGAAGATGCGGTTCAGTTGCCTGGACCGCACTGGAGGGGCCCTCCAGTATAACGCTAGGAGTGTGTCCCACATCGTGATGACCTGCTGCGTCCTCCACAACAATGCACAGCAGAGGGGTGACATGCTGGAGGAGGAGGATGAATGCCAGGCCTCATCCGATGAGGTTGCAGAAGAGGGTCAGGTGAACAGGGCATGGAACTCAGGCAGCCACTGGATCCCTCACAACGTGTGTGCCTAATCCACCTTACACGGGATGCTCACATCGGCAGCAGGTTTACCGTCTAGTGGGCCTGGCCATCGGTGGCTGTACCATCCCATCCTACCCTACATAGCCACCCACCTCCCCGCACCCCCGCCCCCCCACCTTGTCCAATCACCCCTTCCCCTGTGCACCCTGCACAGTTTGTAAGAGGGAATGGGTTGTTGGGGGGGCTGCCACATGTGCCATTGGGACCGCAATCTATCAGGGGCTCACTTGGTTCCCCAATGCCAACCTCCGCCTCGCCAACCGCTTGCTCTCTGGGCCCACCGACCAGGTCCAACACCCTCTGCCCTGCGGCGGTCAGGCTCCCCGCCTCCTGTCTTCTCCCTCTCCCGGCGGTTGTGGGCCTGGGCCCCCTTCTCCTGGGTGGGCAGGGGTGGGGGGAGTCGGAACAGACAATGCACAGTGTGAGACACTCAGACACAGCCAGCACAGGGGGTCCGTGGCTAGTGGACTGTTTGTGCAGGGCACCTGGTGTGGTGGGCGGAATGGGTGGGATGTGCGTGGACTGCCGTTGGGTATTTATCGATCGCCCCCCAAGGGTGGGGGGGGGGGGGGGAGGAGCTAAGGGTGTGTGACAGGGGTTGGTGTCGGGGGCATGGTAGCGGTGAGTCACTCGGGCCACCCTGCGGAAGTTGTGCAACTTCTTCTTGCACTGCTGTCCGGTCCTGGCGGTGGGGCCCATAGTGTTCACGGCCTCCATCACCTGCACCCAAGCCTGGTTGATATCTGTGAGGTGCAGCCTCCTTCCCACCCCGGGGAACAAGGTGTCTCGCCTCTCATCCATGCCATCCTACAATATCTCCAGCTCCGCATCTGCGACCGCTCTTCGGGATGGCTCATCTTGGCTGGAGTGAGTGTGTGTCGGGTGTGGGGTGCTTAAATGCGGCTGAAGCCTATCAGGCTCTGCAGTGTCAATCCTGACCCCGGCAAATCAGACAGCGGTGTTGGTTGGAATTGCACTAGTTCCACGTGACGCCCGGTGGCAGCCCATTAACGTGTCCGCAATCGCTTTGGGACTGACACAGTTTTTGTCAATGTAGAACTCTCGTGATTCAGTCCCGGTGTCAGCACTTAGTCTCTCAAATGGAAAATCCTGGCCGGACTCTTCACTGAGGACCTTACATCAGCATATTGATCTTTAACGTTGAAAGAAATTGGCTAGTCTTTGATTTCCCTAGCCTGCACTTGCTCTCCCCACCACACCTTTCCCCCCCATGCACCCAACAACCAAAGGAGTATGTTCACCGGAACGTCTCTATTATGTATGGATCCAAGTTGGACTTAGCTCTGATTCAGACATTTCAAAGCTGGTTATATAATATGTGCATTATTCGAGTAACAAACCGTCATTTAAAAACAGAAATCTTCAACATAAACCTTGTTTACCTTGTGTGATCTATTTTTTCCATAACCTGGAAGGGAAGCCGATTTGGAGTGAGGAATTCCTGCAAAAAATTGTAATTTATTCAATTAGGACCTATCTAGGTTGTTAGATCAATTGAACAGAAAATTAAAGAGTATCCCCCACAGATATAAAATGCAATTTTAAATAATTTATTCACAGGGGCGTGGGCATCGCTGGGTGGGCCAGCATTTATTACCGATCAAATTTTCACAGTAACTTCATTGCAGTGTTAATGTAAGCCTTCTTGTGACACTAATAAAGATTATTATTATTCCCTTCAATTGAGTGGCTTATTCGGCATTTTCTGAGGACACTTCAGAGTCACCAACGTTGTTATGGATCAGGTAAGGATGGCATTAGTGATCCAGCCGGGTTTTTATGACAATCTTTTAATTTCAGGTTTTTATCAAATTCAAATTTCGCTATCTGCCATGATGGGATTCAAACTCGGGTCCCCAGAGCATTTTTTAAATAATTAATAATCTTTATTGTTACAAGTAGGCTTACATTAACACTGCAATGAAGTTACTGTGAAAAGCCCCTAGTCACCACATTCCCGGCGCCTGTTCGGGTACACTGAGGGAGAATTCAGAATGTCCAAATTACCCAACAGCACGTCTTTCGGGACTTGTGGGAGGAAACCGGTGCACCCGGAGGAAACCCACGCAGTCACAGGAGGAATGTGTAGACTCCTCACAGAGAGTGACCTGAGCCGGGAATCAAACCTGGGACCCTGGCGCTCCGATGCCACAGTGCTAACCACTGTGCTACCATGCCACCATTACCCTGGGTCTCAAGATTTCTAGTCCACTATGCCATTGCCTTGATTTCTAATTTAATGAATAAGGTGATAAGTCTGTCAAACAACAAAGTGGGAATTCAATTGTAAATGTGCAGAATGAACTTACTTGTCTGAAAGAGTGATTCACTGCTTGATCTTTGTAACAGCTCTCTATCAGCAGCAGGGCTCCGAGATGATGATTTAGGGTCCAGCTCAAGGGGGTCAGCCGAGGCATCCATCTCACCTTTCAGTATCAACCAGCTTGTCTTCACCTAGAAACGATTTCAAGTCAAAGATTTACTGGTGACAAGGAGACCAAAATGCAGATTTCCTTTTTTTAAACTGTTGCTGGAAAATGTCTGATGTCTTATGTAATAATTCTATGACTTCAGTCTAACTTACACATATCCACACTTAATAGTTTATCAGGAGGGGTCTTCCGGTGGTGGCTATGAAGTCACACATTTGGTGGCTCCCGCTCTGGTCAGACATTTGGACCTTACCCCCCGACTTTTTTCCGGTTTTAAGCTGTAGATTTGAAGGCTGAGGCAATTGGGCACCGTTTCCACGTATCGGCGGATGGAGAAAAGAACCAGAAATGCACGAAAAGGCAGAAATAGGAAGATAGGCAAGAGCTGTGCTGAAGGTGCAGCAGGAGACAGCAAGACCGAGGACCGGACCCCTGGTGTGTCGGCCCAGCGATCAACGGAGCAGTTGATGCAGGTCATCCAGACGGCTTTGCCAAGCAGAAGCGGGACTGCCTGGACCCGATTAAAGAATCAATCGATCGGCTGGAGCACAGATTGGACGCCCAGTATCGGGCGATCCAGAAGGTTGAAAAGGCGCTGGCTGAGCAGGAGGAGCATCAAACTGCGGTGGAGCTGGAGGTGGGGATGCTGCGGGACCTGCAGAAAAGGCTTCTGGAGAAGATGGAGGACCTAGAGAATAGGTCCCGACGGCCGAACTTAAGAATTGTCAGGCCCCAAGAGGGGTCTGAGGGAGCTGATGCTGGGGCATACGTAGCGGGTATGTTTGAAAAGCTGCTGGGGGAGGGGACATTCTCCCGACCCTTGGAGGTGGACAGGGCATAGAGAGCGCTTGCGAGGAAGCCGCGAAAGGGGGACCCTCCGAGGGCAATGCTGGTGAGATTCCACAGGTTCCTGGACAAGGAATGTATTCTTCAGTGGGCCAAGCGAATGAGGAGCTGTAAGTGGGACAACAGTATCCTGTGGGTGTACCAGGATCTGAGTGTGGAGGTGGCTAGGAAAAGGGCAGGCTTCAACCAAGTTAAGGTAATCTTCTTCAAGAAACAAGTGAAGTTTGGACTGCTGTATCCGGCTCATCTCTGGGTCACACATGAGGACCAGCATCATTATTTTGAGTCGCCCGAAGGCACATTGGACTTCGTGAAAAGAAAAGGACTGGTGGTGGACTGAGAACTCTTGAACTTTGTTGCAACTTGTTGGCTCATATTGGTTTAAAAAAAAAAAAATTCTCTTCTGTTTTTTGAGTTCTGTTTAAGAAGTGGGGCGGGGGGGGGGGAAAGTTTTTTAGTTTTCGGGCTTTCTTTTTGGTGAATGTTGGCAATGCCTTTTTCTTTGATGTGCACTTTTGTGGGGTGGAGACGTGCTTGTTTGGGTTTCGGTGTTTTTTTTCAGCTGGGTGATTGTGTGGGGATCGTTAGATGAGGGAAAAAGGATCAGTCTTTGTGTGAAGAACCATCTGCCATCAATCCTGGATTTTAAAAAAATATATATTTATTAAAGTTTTTTAACACAATTTTTCTCCCTTACAAACAATAACCCCCCCCCCCGTAACAAAAAAAAACGAGAAATCGCACAGAGCAAGATACATACATGGCAAAATGACATATTTACACAGCTTTGTACACTGGCCTTCACCCGTATGTTATCTCTTGCTCATCCACCCTCCCAGGCAGTCCCCCCCCCCCCCCCCCCCTCCCCAAGGACGTCCCCCCCCCCCCCCCCCCAAGGACGTTCCCCCCCCCCAGGACGTCCCCCCCCCCCCCCAAGGTTGCTGCTGCTGCTGACCGACCTTCCTCTAACGCTCCGCGAGATAGTCTAGGAACGGTTGCCACCGCCTGTAAAACCCCTGCGCAGACCCTCTCAAGGCGAACTTAATCCTCTCCAACTTTATGAACCCAGCCATATCATTTATCCAGGCCTCCAGGCTGGGGGGCTTCGCCTCCTTCCACATTAGCAAGATCCTTCGCGGGGCTACTAGGGACGCAAAGGCCAGAATGCCGGCCTCTTTCGCCTCCTGCACTCCCGGTTTGTCCACTACTCCAAATATTGCTAGCCCCCAGCTTGGCTTGACCCGGACTTTCACCACCTGAGATATTGCTCCCGCCACTCCTCTCCAGAACCCCTCCAGTGCCGGGAATGACCAAAACATATGGACATGGTTCGCCGGGCTCCCTGAGCACCTTCCACATCTGTCCTCTACCCCAAAGAACCTACTCAACCTCGCCCCCGTCAAGTGCGCTCTGTGGACCACCTTAAATTGTATCAGGCTGAGCCTGGCACACGAGGAGGAGGAATTAACCCTACCTAGGGCATCAGCCCACAAACCTTCCTCGATCTCCTCCCCCAGCTCCTCCTCCCATTTACCCTTCAACTCTTCTACCAGCGCTTCCCCCTCTTCTTTCAACTCCTGGTGTATTTCCGACACCTTGCCCTCCCCGACCCATACACCCGAGATCACCCTATCTTGAACTTCTTGTGCCGGGAGCAACGGGAATTCCCTCACCTGTCACCTCACAAAAGCCCTCACCTGCATATATCTAAAGGCATTTCCCGGGGGTAACTCGAACTTCTCCTCCAGTGCCCCTAGGCTCGCAAACGTCCCGTCGATGAACAGGTCCCCCATTCTTCCAATCCCTGCCCGATGCCAGCTCTGGAACCCCCCGTCCATCTTCCCCGGGACAAACCGGTGGTTACCCCTGATCAGGGACCACACCGAGGCTCCCATTGCACCCCGGTGCCATCTCCACTGGCCCCAGATCCTTAGCGTTGCGGCCACCACCGGGCTCGTGGTATACTTTGTCGGCGAGAGCGGCAGCGGTGCCGTCACCAACGCCCCCAGGCTCGTTCCTTTACAGGACGCCATCTCCATCCTCTTCCATGCCGCCCCCTCTCCCTCCATAACCCACTTGCGGATCATCGCCACATTTGCTGCCCAGTAGTAGCTCCCCAGGTTTGGCAGCGCCAACCCTCCTCGGTCCCTACTGCGTTCCAGGAACCCTCTCCTTACTCTCGGGGTCTTATTCGCCCACACAAACCCCATAATACTCCTGCCTACTCTCTTAAAAAAGGCCTTAGTGATCACGATGGGAAGGCACTGAAACACAAACAGAAACCTCGGAAGGACCACCATTTTGACCGACTGCACTCTACCTGCCAGCGAGAGCGGTAACATGTCCCATCTTTTGAAATCCTCCTCCATTTGCTCCACCAACCTCGTCAGATTCAGTTTATGTAGGGTCCCCCAACTCCTGGCTATCTGGATCCCCAGATACCGAAAGCTCCCCTCCGCCCTCCTCAGCGGTAGGTCCCCTATCCCTCTTTCTTGGTCCCCCACCTGGAATACAAAGAGCTCACTCTTCCCTACATTGAGCTTATAGCCCGAAAACTCCCCAAACTCCCTTAGAGTCTGCATGACCTCCACCATCCCCTCCATTGGATCCGCTACGTACAGCAACAGGTCATCCGCATATAGCGACACCCGATGCTCTTCTCCCCCTCGGACCACCCCCTTCCATTTATTAGACTCCCTCAATGACATGGCCAATGGTTCGATCGCCAATGCGAACAACAGGGGGGACAGGGGGCACCCCTGCCTCGTCCCTCGGTACAGTCGAAAGTACTCCGACCTCCGCCGGTTCATCACTACACTTGCCATCGGGGCTCTGTAAAGGAGCTTAACCCAATTGATAAACCCTACCCCGAACCCAAACCTGCGCAACACCTCCCAGAGGTACTCCCACTCTACTCGGTCAAAGGCCTTCTCCGCGTCCATAGCTGCCACTATCTCCGCCTCTCCCTCCTCCGATGGATTCATTATCACGTTTAAGAGCCTCCGCACATTTGTGTTTAGTTGCCTGTCTTTTACAAATCCCGTCTGGTCCTCGTGGATTACCCCCGGGACGCAGTCCTCGATCCTCGTGGCCAGCACTTTTGCCAGCAACTTTGCATCCACATTGAGGATCGAGATTGGCCTGTACGATCCACATTGCAGTGGGTCCTTGTCCCACTTTAGGATCAAAGAAATTGTCGCTTCCGACATTGTCGCGGGCAGGGTCCCCTCCTCTCTTGCCTCATTAAAGGTCCTCACCAGTAGCGGGGCCAACAGGTCTGCGTACTTCCTGTAGAACTCCACCGGGAATCCGTCCGGTCCCTTCCCCGCCTGCATGCTCCCCAAACCCTTGCTCAGCTCCTCCAGCCCAATTGGTGCCCCCAAACCAGCCACCTCTTGCTCCTCCACCCTCGGGAATCTCAGCTTATCTAGGAATCGTCTCATCCCCTCTTCCCCCGCTGGGGGCTGTGATCTGTGCAGCTCTTCATAAAAGGCCTTGAATACCTTGTTTATTTTCGTCGCACTCCGAACCGTGGCTCCCCTTCCATCTTTGACTCCCCCTATTTCCCTCTCTGCCATCCTCTTACGGAGCTGGTGTGCCAGCATCCGACTAGCCTTTTCCCCATACTCGTAGGTCGCCCCCTGCGCTTTCCTCTACTGTGCCTCCGCCTTCCCTGTGGTCAACAGATCAAACTCCGTCTGGAGCCGTCGTCTTTCCCCATCAATCCTGGATTAACCTTTCACGAGTTCAGATCTTGTCCTCTAGTTCTACTCTTCAAACTTAATTTAACGTCATTTTCTGGACTTACCTTTCCCTTCCCTTTGACTTTAATACTGGTGGTAGCCTTCTGATTCATAAGATGAAGGCTTGCACAGTGGTGATCAACATTGTGTTAAGCAGTGTTCAGGAGCCCCATGCTGGCATGGTAGTCTCTGACACAGCTGCTGCAGAGAGAGTGGCTGAGAAGGTGTATAATGTGTTGGTCTCTGTTTTCTCTGGGCCATCTTCTCAGCCAGCTGAGCTTTTGACTTGAGCTGCAAAGCTCAAATAGTGTCTCGCTATTCTCATTTTTCTTTCCCAGGCCATGATGTTCAAGGCAGGTGGGCCATGCCATGTGGTCTGCACCCATTTTGTGTTGAAACCTCCCTGCAGATAAAAGGTATTCTGACTCAGAGATACTGCTGACAGCAGTGTCAAATTCCTTGTAGAACTGGTCTTCTGCTTCTGCAATGGACCACAGCATTGGATACTCACGAGGTTAACTGGGTCTGTTTGAGTTGGGAGGTAGATGGAAAGAACATATTCTGAACCATTTGGGGGGGGGGGGGGGTTCTATCATCGAGAGTAGTGAGTTCCTTACAGTGAAACCTACACCTTCCTCACATTTTTCCTTTGAACATTTTCCCTGCCAGATGACAGCATAAAGCTTTATTTTCAGTGATCTGCTCTTGGCAGGTTTGGTTTCTTGTGGGAAGCAAGGATAACGTTCAAGTTCCACATCGATCCCGGGCTGTCTTGCGCGTGTTGTCGACCAGCTGAAAGTTGTCTGTCTGTCCCATGCACATGGAACTGATGTTCCAGTTTGTCAATCAAAGTGTTGGCATCTTCTTTCATTTTGTTTGTTTGCTTGGTCTGATTGCTTCCATCCACTAATTGAGCAAAGACTCTAAGCTCCAAGCATTCAATGAAGCAAACAGGACCGTGGCAGGTCAGCATCTTTCAAGCAGGGGGCAACTGACTTGAGGAGAGAGGTGGCTGACCAGTAGGATACAATGGTTCCTCCCATAATCGGAGACAGCCTATAACACCTGTTCTCTAAGCCAATCAAGCTGGTATAACTCCTAACTGCTTCCTTTGTTGTGTAAACGCCCTGCAGCGAAACTGGAGTGTCCTCTGCCGGGCGCAAGCCTAGGTAAAATTTATGGTGACCCTGATTGAAAATTGATCTTGTCCGCAGGGACATAATGTACAAATCTCCAGCTAAAAGGATAAGAAATGTACCCAACATCACTCTCATCCTAATGGGTACCTCTATACGCAGCTTCAGCAAGCTGTGCAAAATGCTTGGTACGCAAACATCAAGTGTCACTAAGTGTTCAGGTACTGTTGACCCTGGTGTTGTGCAGGGTGGGCCTGGGAATGTTGCTGAAGAGCTCTTCAATCAGATGGACAATTCTGTACCACTTGTCCCTCTGGAAACTTTTGTGTAGAAAAACACCTTCGACCACAAGTCCAGCAGACAGTGGTTCACACGTAATGTCTTTGAGGTCCTGTGGGAAAAGGAGATGATAGCTCCTGCCAGATGGTTCCCTGAGTAGACTCATTTGGCAGATTGAGTCATTGGCAGAACTTTCAAACCTGCACCAAGACTTAGCTTGGCAGCTGGAGGGAAGGGCCCTTCCTGTTAAGATTCTTCCTGGACACTTAAAGTCTCAACCCTCTGCATGCTGCGGTTAGAAAGAGACCGCTGCCCACCTCCTTATGGAATGTGCCTTTGCAAAGCAGGTTTGGAAGGAGATGCAGAGTTTTTTGTTGAGGTTCCTCCCAAGATCTCCCTGAAGCAAGGGTCTATGCTTTCCATTAAATTGTAGATATCAAATTGATCTCCCCACTATATTAGCAATAATGTTAATTCTTATTTAAATGGATTAGTCACGTAATTAGCAGAAAGAGCAATTTCAGACCAAAATATTAATTGTTCTTACAAAAACATATGATTTTCTCAGATCAGAATGTCCATAACAAAAGACTTAATAATATTTATGTGGTGTATTTATAGGGCCTTGGCCTCAGGCCATCTAGTCAATTAAGTAACTTTAAAGTATAGTCACAGTTGTAATGTAGGAAATGCGGCAGCCACGTTCCTATATACAGTAATGAGGAAATGTGCATTATTGTTTTTCAATTATGTTGATGGAAGGACTCCAAGAAGAATTATCCTGATCTTCTTTCAATAGTATCACACAACCTTTTATGTCCACCTGGTTTAATATCTTACCTTTTTGCCACCGTGATCAAAATAAATATGTCCTTCTTCATCATTGTCTTCACTCCAAAATCCTCTGCTTCGCCAATCACCTACTATAATATAATACGGTTAGTGTTAGCCTGGAAAATTGATAAGACTTCTAAATTCCATTTTTGAAACTGCTGACATGAAATATAAGTTCCCAAGGAGGTGTTGGTGTAGTGGTATTCAGTGGACTACTAATCCAGAGACTCAGGATAATGCTCTGGTGACCAGGGTTATCCTGTACTAGGTTTGAATCCCACCATGGCAGATGGTGAGATTAGAGTTCAATATTTTAAAAATCTGTAATTGCTGGTTACCGTCAACTGCTAGGGTGGAGGGAAGGGGAGGTTGGTTGGGGTAATGGGGGGGGGGGGGGGGGGTGGTTTGGGGTTTTGTGTTAGCTTTATTGTGCAATGTTATGTTTTATAAATGTTAAAATTTGAATAAAAATACTTTTTAAAAAATCTGTAATTAAGAGTCTAATGGTGACCATGTCGATCGTCATGAAAACCCACCAAGCTCACTAATGTCCTTTCAGGAAGGGAAATCTGCCACCCTTATCTGTTCTGGCCTACATGTGACTACAGACACACAGAAATGTGGTTAACTCTTAAATGCACTCTAAAATTATCTGGCAAGCCACTCAGCCCTCGAGTATTGTTGGAGCTGTACTCGTCCAGGCAAGGGGAGAATATTCCATCACACTTTTGACTTGTGGCGTGTAGATAATGGACATGCTTTGGCGAGTCAGGAGGTGAGTTACACGCTGCAGGATACCTAGCCTCTGACCTGCTCTGGTAGCCACAGTATTTATACGGCTAGTCCAGTTCAGGCTTCGGACAATGGTAACCCCACAGGATGTTGACACTAGGGGATCCAGCAATGGTAATGCCATTGAATGCCAAGGGGCGTAGTTAGATTCTCTCTTGTTGAAGAAGGTTGTTGCCTGGCACTATATGGCGGGAATGTTACTTGCTAGTTGACAGCCCAAGCCTGGGTATTGTCCAGCTATATTTAGATATGGACTGCTTCGGTATGTGAGAAGTCGTGAATGATGCTGAACATTGTGAAGTCATCTGTGAACATCCCCATTTCTGACCTTAAGATGGAAGGAAGACGAAATGAAAATCGCTTATTGTCACAAGTAGGCTTCAAATGAAGTTACTGTGAAAAGCCCCTAGTCGCCACATTCCGGCGCCTGTTCGGGGAGGCTGGTACAGGAATTGAACTGTGCTGCTGGCCTGTCTTGGTCTGCTTTAAAAGCCAGCAATTTAGCCCTGTGCTAAACCAGCCCGTGTGCCCTATTTTCTGTCGGATTTTGTTCCTTTGTACCAGCCCTCTCTTACACCACTATAGGGTCAATAGGGTTGAGTTTGCCGTCGTTGTTTCTGGTGTCTAGGCCGATGCTGGGTGTTCTGTCCAGTTTTGTTCCTTTTTATTAACTTTGTAGTGGTTTTATACATCGGAGTGGACTTTTAAGAGTCAACCATGCTTCCGTTGTTATGGAAGAGACCAGACCAGGTAAGGACAGCAGATTTACCACAATCAACAGTGGTTCATGGTCATCATTAGACTTTTAAATCCAGATTTTTATTGAATTCAAATCCCACCATCTCCCATGTTAGTATTTGAACCCAGGTTCCCACAGCATTACTGTTCTTCATGTTTCTCTTTACCCCAGTTATGGCAGATTGACCCTCTGAAGAAAAGGGCTTTGCAACATTACTGCTGATTAAAGTGCATTAATACTGTTAAGGATTTAAAAGACGCTTAAGGATTTGAAAAAAAATGTTGAATTAAGCATACCAGTGTTTATCTTGACATTGACATACATTTGTAAATGCGTTCATGTACAGAAAATGACTGCGACTTCATTCTTCTGTCGAAATAAGTGGATACTAACATAAATGGTTTTGAGATATGTGGCCAAGGCTGCATTAGTAATAGTCATATTGTGCAGTGTCTATATTTAACACTTTTAATTAGTAGGCTGCAATTTTAGTTGCATTTCTCACATTATTATTACAATGCTTTGTTTTTTACCTAATTATATATATTCTGAAGGAATAGCATTATACTTGTAGTATTGTTCCACTGCCTGTTAGCAGGAGTATGAGGCTAGAAGCCCCTCCTAATCCAACATCTACAGTTTCACTGTTCCAATTTATATTCTTTTGAATAAAACAAATGAACAATCAAAGGGAACAAATTGACAAAAGATCAAATCAACAAATTAAAAGGGTCGCCCCTTAAAGGTGACAAAAATCCAGACTCAGAAAGGAAACTTATAAACATTGAATCAAAATGTGCTCGTGTGTTCCTATTTATAGAAGCACAAATGAATCTTGAGTTAATGCCACCACCTGAGTATAATTAAAAGAAAATGAACAGGAAGCACGGAATAGCTGGTGAAAGAGTTTGTGCATGTTAGAGCTTTCTTTCTTGTATTAATTTTAAAACAAAGTGATGAGGTGATAAATATACCATAGTTTATTCAGTGCAGCCACACCCAGTTCCACGGAAATTCTATTAATTAGACTCAGAAAGTCCCAAAAGACCCTCCAAGCAGGCCTCCTCCTCATGTTATTAGGTCAAAAAATGCTTGCTAACAGCTGCCAATAGAGCAGGCATGGCTTGCTATTAGGCTTAGCCTGCTCATCCCATTTTGTTAAAATGCAGCCCAACTAAGATTCTTTCCTGAATTTTTATTAGCATGAAATATCTATATTAAATAAATGAATTACAGCCATAAAAATTACAATTGTGGTGTACCGAGTGTAAAAATACCTCTCTTACAGGACAGTGGGAGTATCTCCATCACATGAACTACAGCAGTTTAAGAAGGCAGCTCACCACCACATTCTCAAGGGCAATAAATGTTGGCTTCCCTCAAGGCCCCCCTTTTTACACTGGGCACCTTACCTCTAAGATCTACCCCCAGGGATTCTCCTCCCAGCCTCTTCATCAAGACCCCCAACCCCTCTCTCCTTACCACCACGCCTCTCAACCCCACCCCGAGTCCCAACTCACCTCTCTACCTTGAGACCCCTGCATGACCTAGTTCTAGATTCTGTGATTTAGAATCTGGGACTGCTAGTAGTCACCATCCTGGCTACTGCTTGTGCTGCTGAGACCACAGGGGTCGGAATCATTAATTTTACATCGGCAATTAACACTGGAATTTACAATGGCAATTGGAGTGAATTACCTTGGAATATCCTGATTCACTTATTCGCCAGCCTCTAACATTGCTTCTTTTGAAGACCAAAGCGCGCAAGCAATTTTGATATTTTGTGACAGTGGAAATTAGGTGATAATTAAGCTGCAGCTTGTTTTACGTCACTACCAAATTTTATTTAAATTAATTGGTATAAAATTTAATTAATTGCAATTAAAGTTACAAATTTACTAATGAAAAGTCAAGACTATGCCCTATGCTTGGTCTTAACTCTTACAACTTACCACTGGGTAAAAAAAAAAACTAGAATAACATTTAGGTTCCCATGATAAAAGCTGCCCGATTTTCCTTTCCAGTGAAATTAATAAAAACTTAGGTACAGTTTCTGTAACCAATTGACTAACCCACAACATCCATTTTATACTCTAGTGGTAAGTTTAAATTTATTACCCCCTGTTATATCTTGTTCCCAGAGGTTTGAATAATAATTACACGTTTTCAGACTTGAAATTCCAGAGCTTCAGTATCTTTGAATATCTCTGTTTGAGTATCTTTTTTACAGTTCTCCATGTGGCTGTTGGACTTTGGGCAGTATTTTCCCATCTAGTTCATGGTGGGTTTCGTGGCAGATGGTGCTGTAAATTTTGAAGTGAGGCCAAAAATGAGAAACCGGTCATCGGAAAAATTGTCCGCTCACCACTTTCATGATGGGTGGAAGGTGGGTCAGGGTCCCCGTTGAACCATGGCGGCGGGCCAATCTGCATGAATGACTAATTGATAAATGGTCATTAAAAACACTACTCGCCAGGATCACAAGCTTCTCCCGATTACGTGTAACGTCAACTGGAATTCAAGCCGGTCGGATACACGTTTGGACATAAGTCGTGGGCTCAGCTGACGGCCCTCACTTTGCTCATGATGGTGAGTGCAACATTCAGAGCTTATCGGCAAAACCAGTAATGCCACGTTGGTGAGGGTGTAGCCTTGCTCTCCTTACCGGATTCCTCCCTTGTTTGGAGAGTGTTCTCTGGAGGCTCAGGCAGCAGGATAGGAACCCCAGGCAGAAATCAGCACCACAACCGGAGAGGGGAATTGGAGAGTGGGGGAGAATTGGAGAGTGTGGGGGGGGGGGGGGGGGAGGGGGGGGGGGAATTGGAGAGCAGGGGGAATTGGAGAGTGGGGGGGGGGGGGAGAATTGGAGAGTGGGAGGGAATTGGAGAGTGGAAGGGAATTGGAGAGTGGAAGGGAATGAGGGAAGGAGAGATGGAGACAATGGACAAATGTGGGGTTCGAGGGAGAAAACGTTGGCAGGTGGGGTAGATGTGGGAGAGGGGAATGATGGCATGCAGGCAGAGAGGAGACCAAGAGTGGGGAAACTGGAGCCCAATATGAAATACAGGAACAGAGACATAGCAGGGGTGGAAAGGGGACAGAACTGTACAAATTGGAGGGGAAGCAGGCAGACCCAATAATATGAGGAGGGGTGTGTTAGCATGGCACACGTGGGGGCGGCTTGCACAAAGGCTCATGGATGTGGGGGAGGGGAGAGAAGTACACATGAGGAAGGGGTTGCATAGAGACCCGATGTGGTGGTGGTGGTGGGAGGGAAGAGGCACACCGTGTTGTCAGCAGTCAGGGGGAATATGACAGCAAAGAGAAAGGCAGCCATAGTTCCGGGTCTGAGGCCAAGCAGTCAGGCTATCATGGTAACATCAGACCTGGGGATTAGTGCATCTAGTAGTCAGAGTGAAGTCAGTCGTGGGGCTTTGTGGACCATGCTACAAGGCAGAGCATGGCATATACATTGTATTCCCTCTTCAAGGAGGGGCAATGGCTGTGTGCACAATTGGGAATGGGCACAGTTTAGTGTGGAGGACGTGGTCATGGTCCTGGTGTCGCTGGCCATGGACTTGTTTGGTACTGGGCTGCAGATGGGATAGTTAAAGTGAGGGGAGGCATCTGCAACTTGCGAGGGGGGGGGTAAATGAGATAATACAGAGGGGTATGTGAACCTCTCCTGGGTGGGGTGGCCGGTCTCTGTATGTGACCATGCCCACCACCTCGTGATGGGAAGGGGTGAGGTCCACAATGGGTACTGTAGAATCATAGAAAAGAATACTTACAGTGCAGAAGGCCATCGGGTTTGCACCGACCCTCCGAAAGAGCACCCCGCCCATGCCCATCCCCCCACCCATTTCCCATAACCCCATCTAATCTTTGGACACTATGGGGCAATATAGCATGGCCAATCCACCTAGCCTGCACATCTTTGAGCTGTGGGAGGAAACCGAAGCACCTGGAAGAATCCCCCGCAGCCACAAGGAGAAAGTGCACACAGTCACCCAAGGCCGGAATCGAACCTGGGTTCCAGGCACTGCTAACCACTGTGCCACCCCATTGGGACATTGATAATCATTGGTTCAGGTTGGAGGTTTGGAATAGCCACAATAATGACAAGTGGAACCAGGATTATTGGGGGAGGCTGGAGAAGAATAGGAGGCATCTCTATCTGCACACCATGGAATTCCAATAAGATTGGATGCACAATGCAGGCATAGAGGGAGGGTCAAAGCTGGTCTTGAAGTAAAAACTGAGCAGCATCTCATAAAGTCAACTTAATGGCACATTCAGAAATCAAAACTAGAAAAGAACCTGGCCGGGAGTGTTCCGAGTTGGTATGGAAGGAGCCCAGGGCTGCACTAGGGGCCCCATTTTCATGAGGCAATCTCAACCTGCTTGCATTCAAAACATCAAAATAAAGTTGGAGCTGAGAGAAAAGTGGAAGA
The DNA here is from genome assembly GCF_047496885.1 of Scyliorhinus torazame. Taxonomy (NCBI): domain Eukaryota; kingdom Metazoa; phylum Chordata; class Chondrichthyes; order Carcharhiniformes; family Scyliorhinidae; genus Scyliorhinus; species Scyliorhinus torazame. Next base: position 91,148,008 of record NC_092709.1, read on the forward strand.
TCTCCTTGACAAGGTTCCATTGGAACCTTTGTCATTTCTAGCGTTGTAACAAAAGACTGTACGAATCATGGCTTCAATGTACGGCCACTCCATTTCAGAATTAACGCACAGGGGATGGGAAAAATGGGAATGCAGCCAACCATTAAGGTTACACAGGTGCTGAATATATGCCACATAATCAATGAAAGACTCTAATGGGCTTTCTCCAGCTGGCATGGACAATGACCCAAAGGACATCAAGTCACAACTTAAGTAAAATCAGTATTACAATTGGAAGGTTGAGTTTGATAATGTGGTACTTGTCATTAATGGCTCCAAATCTTTACCAACCTCTGTAGTATTGAGATGTTAACCGTCAGTGCTGGCATCTTGTTCTCCTCACTCTGCAAGTTTGTCTCTCAGTTACACGGCTGTATCAGCAACTAGGCTAATGGCAGAGACACAGCTTGAGGCCACCACAGTGACATGCTGTTACTGAGTTGGTGTTTGGCCATCTGTCCACTGATTTAATAATCTGTTATACCTCAGATTCCTCAGAGAGAAGAAGCAAGCAAGAATGTAGCCTGCGCTCAATGCTGCCTTCTTGATCATACTCATGAAATAGAGGAGGAGATAAAGGGCCCGGAGCCACCAGCGCAGCTTTGAGAGGAGACTTCACCTGAGGTTCATGGTCCAGGAAAGTCCAAGCAAGAACCAAAAGATAAGGAGGCTAGACCCGTACCATAGAGGGGACTCACTTGAACAAGGATCCACCAACGAAGTTTCAATATCTGCAGATGAATGAGAGTCAAAGCTGCACTCGTTTGTGCTTGTCCATAGAAATGGTGGATCACATCCACCACATTCTGCGAGAGGATTAATGCCCTGTGGAATGGGAGGACATTTCCTGCTTGTCGCCCTGAAGGTTACTGCCACACTTTGTCTGCAGTTTGTTCCAGGCTGTCATACATAAATGCATCAAGGATGAGACAGAGGCCTTCTACAGTAAGGGTCATCATTATGTGAAGTTCACTCTTGATAAGATAGTCAAGCTGCTAGATTTAATGGTTTTGCAGCTATCACAGGCTTCCCAAAAGTGCAGGGTGCAATTGACTGCACACATGTGGCTTGGCACCAGCCCCTGATGTTCAATAAATGGAAAGGATTCCACTCCATCAAGTTCAACAGATGCACAATCATCAGAAGCTCATAATGCACATTTGTGCCAGGTAGCCTGGGAGTTGCCATGACTCATACATCTTGAGTCACTTCCAAGTGCTTCATATATTCAAAGGGTCTCAATGAGTATCAGGCTAGTTGCTTGGGGAAAGGGAGTATCGCTCAAACGATAGCTCCTGACATCTGTGCATTAGCCTCCGAGTGCATCGTCCTCCGAGTGCCTCAGGGAAAAGTACAATGAAGCACACTGCCCCACATGATCCATAATCAAACCGACCATTGGCATCCTGAATATGCACTTCTGATATTTGGACCACTCAGGTGGGGCTCTGAACTACACTTCAGAGAAGGTCTACCGCATAGTTTTGGTCTGTTGCACCCTTCAAAAGAAATGCTCCATAGCTCGGAAATCTTGCCAGAGGAGAAGACTGAGTGGTCCATGGATGATAAAGAGTAGGAATGTCAGGACCCTGAAGAGGGAGATGAGGGCCTGTTTCCACATGATGATGCCATTGAAAAAGCACGTGATGGAAGACATGCAGGAGACATCTTGATAGCCACCAGACTCCAGGAGGAGTACGGTGTAGGCAACAGAAGAAGGCCACATTCTTCCTGTCTCTTAGTGTACTGAAAGGGATTTACAACCAGTCACATCAACAGCAAGTTCTACATTTGCACTTGTGCCTTCAAGTGTCATGATTCACCAGGCCATGACCTGTGAAAATGTCAACAGTGAACCCTGAGTGTGCACGTTCTGCAAAGTGAAAGTTGACACAACAGCGCAACGCTGTATCAAAGAACTTGATGCAGTTGTGGTCACCTTAATACAAAACTACAGCTGACAGTGAAATGAGCACTTGGTTGGGGATATCATCACCTCGTCCGATCTTGTGCGTGGCCATTACCACTTAGGAGGCACAATGGCAGCTATCCCTCACACAATGTTGGCTTGCAAACAATAAGGCTTACAAATTCATTTAGCTCACACTTCCAATAAAGGTTTTGACACATTTCCTTGTCATCACACAAGAGTCCGGGAATGGTCCTGAGTGTGCTTCTCGTCACAGGAATTCCAGGCTCATAAAGGGAGGTGATGACTAAGTGGGAGGATGGCTCACCCTCAATAAGAGGGCACATACATGAATATGCACAATGCCTTCAAATGGCCAAATTATTCTCATTGGAATCAGATGTATTTACAAAAGTCATATTTGCATTGTATGCTCAGAGATCAAATCAGTAGTCCTCACAGCACTGTAACAAGTTGGCTAAGGGAATGATTCTGATGCAACTGATGTTTAACTGTTCATGTATTTTGACCATTGACGTAGCTACTATGAAACTAAAATTGAACTAAACGCTTATTTTTTGTTCCACACATTAAAGGTTTATGTCATTTAGCATGTTTAGTTTTTTCAGTTAATACATTTATCATGTAGTCAGCTTCAATATTAATTTATTATAGCTAAGAAATAAAAATAATGTACATTCATAGCAGCTGTATTAACAAGGAAAGTGATTGGTAGGCTAATATTTTGGCCATGGCATTTCATCAGGACACTGACATTGAATTGTCACAGGAGTTCTCCCTTCCTCTATCCACAACTTCTACGGGACATCTATGGCATTGTCAGAGAAATGGCAGAAACAGCCGTTTCTTGCCATTTGCTCCGTTTCTCCTAGGGATATACCAAGGTTGCGGTAGGAGAGCAGCAGAAATTTAGTCATAGAGTTTGAAATTCACCATGTACAAATATAAAATGAGCAGTCTCATTTTGTTATGCATGCTACCCAATATCCGTTTCACTGCAGTCAATGGAACTGCAGAGAAAGTGGGAGCTGTCATGTGAGAGTACCTTTAAGAAATGGGTGTTTTTTATTGCAGTGATGTCAGAGTGTGGGTGGAGCTGGGCTGTCTGTCAGCTTTTAGTTTCACTTTGAGAAAAAGCTTGGGTGTGTCTGTGTTTTTTTGGTTCTGTTTCAGTGTTGGAGCTGGTAAATTCAGAGTTATAACTGTTCTCAGTAGTGAATTTAAACCTGATGTGCTTATGTTAAAAGGTTTTTTAAAGTCTTATAATGTTAAAAGGAAAGTAAGGATTACTTAGTGTTGTATTCTTTGGGGGTTGTATTTGAATTAATGGTTGCTAAGATGTTCACTGTATGTTTTAAAAAGATTAACTTGTGTTCATAGAATAAACATTGTTTTGCTTTAAAAAAATACTTCTCCATTTCTGCTGTACCACACCTGTAGAGTGGGCCGTGTGCTCCCCATACCACAATCTATTAAAAGTTGTTGGTCAGGTGAACTCCATGATACACTTTGGGGTTCTCTAAACCCTGGCCCATAACAAAGCTGTAGCAAGTGGTCGATCCAATGTCACTTGTTTTCCCTTATCGCCCAAGGTAACTGTCTACCCTACTGTGTTTTATTCATACTTTTCTAATAATTTATTTCTTTTTCAGATTTCCTACTTTTAACCTATTTTCATCATTTGTGTCTTTGTATATTTATCCGAAAATATTTCTCAACTTTTGCCATGTAAACACTGAAACATGAACGGCCTTGATATAGATTTGGCTGAGTCTTTAGTCTGTACGTGGTTTGTAAGAGAATTCTAGTGCCAGCAACTGGCCATAGGGGAGAAGTAATAATGCAATGCATCCATGCAAATCTTGATTGCTGAACAAGGTGTTATAGGTTAGAATTTCTTGGGGATTCTGCCAATCTTCTGATGGTGGAGGATCAATAAAAATCTCAATCCAACAGTGCAATGCGCAAGTCTGCCATTTCCCTGGAATTTCTGCTGAAGTTCTGATTAGAAATTGGGGCCTGAATCTTGTGTTCGTCGGGCGATCAGGCCAGTGCAATTCATGCCACACTTTTGTATGCCCAATTTGCAAACAGAGCTTCCTGCATTGCTTAACGTATCAAATATTTTATTCTTTCCAAAATTCTGGATCTTCATTTCTAAAGGACCAAACCTCTTCGAGAATAAGGTAATCAATTCCAGTGGGGTGATTACATGGAGTTAAAGTCGCTAAGGTGAGAACTGAAGAATTGAAAAATATTTTCGCCAGTCTGCAGGAGTTTCCATCAGGGGACTTAAATTTTACTGGGAGCATGGAAAATTCTGCTGGGTACCTCTGTATCTGAATTCCTAACATATTTCTGGCAGACAACCTCACTGCCAGCAATGCATAATTTGTCAAATTAGTACACAAGAGCTCTTAAAAATTAGACACAAAGTAAATTTGTGATCTTAGGAATATAAGATATAGGAGCTGGAATAGGCTAAATGGACTCTTGAGCCTGATCCATCATTTAATAAGATTGTGGTGGATCCATGACCTCAATTCCACATTTCCACTCAACAGAGAATACTCACACTTCCCATCATCCTACTGCCCTCTCGCTCCCATTCTTCACTGCCACCCTTCTCAAGTGCGGAGCACATCACATCACATGTGAGCAGAGGCAGCTGCTGGAGGCATAGACAAGTGCACAGTCCCTGTCAGAGGGTGTAGGACACCTCAGGCTCTGCTCAGCACAGGCAAGTGGGCTGCGGAGCTTCCCCAGCCGCAGGTAAAATCACAGCTGGTGTGGGCGAGGCAGGTAGCCAGCAGGCTTGGCACCACTGCCATGGTTTCCAATTTTATGGTGCCCTCTCCTGATGACCCGTCCCCAGGGATGGTAAAATTCTGGCCCGTCTGTAACCCCTGTGCTGCTGGCAAAGATCGGTTCCATGTTTTTAATGCCTTTTATATTAGCACAATTGGCTTCTCGTCAGATACATAGAGGTACCCCACTGGACTCACAAGCCACCCTGGAAAAAGCCAAAGGAAGGTGGCATCACATCAGGATCCAGATTGAACATCTCCTTCCAAGACCTCCAGTTGCCCCCAAATTCTCCTCCAAAGGCCTGAGAAAATTCTGCCCTTTGAGTCCTCTAAGTTTACGATCAATCATGATCTGATTTGTGGGTGTAAAAGGCCTTATCAAATTGGATAAAGTGAATAATGAGAAGAGAGAATCTCTGTTGTATTGTGCATCTTGAAGAGTGCGATCCTATTGATGGATGGAAAAGAATTTGAAAAAGGCACAAAATCATTTTGATGTAGAGGGGAAAAAGAGAGATTGACATTGTTGATCTGAGAAGACGAAAGAGAGGGGATGGAAACATTGTGTGGGGGGGGGGATCGGATTTTGTGCCCTGCATTTGGCATGAGCGCAAACAGCGATGTGCATGCAAAATCCCACTAAAGCTGGAAAACAAGAATCTCGCCGGCAAATCTTATTTTCTGATTTCCCGTCCCCCACCAACGATGTAACGGGGTTTCCACCCATTAAGGTCAAGAGCCTATTTTCAATACATTACCATCTCATTAACGGGCTTTCCCGTCCTAACAACCCCCACATTAGGAATTCAGGTTTCAATGACGTGACGCATGTCAGCGAGGTTTACAACAGGTTTTTAAATATGGGAACCAGGCGAAGGGAACCTACTTGAGGCGCCAAGGTAAGTATAGCTCCTGGAGGTAAATGGAAACGCCCAGGCACTGGGCACTTCCCCCTGGCACCCTGGCAATGCCTCTTGACCGGGGGGCAGTGCAGGGGGTGCCAGGGAGGCCCCTTCTGGGGAGCTGTATGGGGAGGGATTCCTGTGTGGGATGGAGGCCTGTATGCATGTGGGGTGGGGGCGGTGGTTTCTGTGTGTTTGAGGGGGCTCTCTCTTTTTTTGTTATCAGAGATCGGGGCATAAAGGGTGCCTCGATCTCGGGATACTTGACAATGTTGGCTTTTTCTAGCCCGGCCCCATCAGCAGGGTGGTGAGGGCCACGTTGCCATTTTTTGTACCAAATGCTGGATTATCTAGCAAGAAATGCCAGATGTGCAGCGGCGAACTGCATGCCGGTTTCCTCACCTGAGCCAGCATTCTGCAAAAATGATAAAACTCTGCCCATTATTATGACTCTAGTGCAAGTGAGAAGGTTGTTTTCTGCTGAGACTTGGCAGGTCTACATTATAAAATAGACTATTCTTGACATGAATACTACCATGGGTGATTTACAAGTACATACACAAGCTAGAGCAGTGACATAAACTTAGAACAAAACTCCCTGTAAACCATTATAAGTGAACATTTTGCAGCTGGATTTGAGTCAGTCTGTCATAGATAAAAACTGCTGTCATAACAGATTTGTCCAAACGGTCATCTTGATGATAACTAAAGCTGATATGTGTAATCTCTTGACACCACAAAATGTTAACAACAGAATAGTTCAAGAGGATAAAAATAAATTACAAAGTGAATTCTAATGGCAATCTATATGAAAAGAAACTTCCATTTTAAACGATGCTTAAAAACTAGGGGCACGATCTGACAGCTACCAGGCGCGAATCCGTACGAGCCGATTAGATCGCAGGGGAGGAACTGTGCCGGACGCGATTGGTTTCTGATCTAACCAGCCCGCTCCCGTTGGCGAGATCCGGATCTCACCGCAAGGTGGTGAGAAACTAATAATCACCAATTAAGGCCACTCTCCATCTCATTAACGGGAAGGACCCCTATCTAACAGCCTACCGTGATCCAACTGGCTCCCCAGAGAGCGGTCACGCAGGTGTCCTTTAGCACACCTATTTAAAAACGTGAAGGTAGCACAATGGTCGTCGTGGAGATGGGGGGAGGTGAGCAGCCATCTTCCAAATCGGACAAACAGCCCAGGGGCACCGGGTCTGCTGTCCCAGTTCTTGGGCGGAAGGGGGCTTGGCCGGGGGGAATGGCTGCCATTGGTGGGGGATTGCCGCTGGGCTGGGGCTGATGGACTTAGTGCATGGGGATCCAACATGCCATAACCCGGATCTTGTATACCCGCACCAGGGACAACTTCAGCTGCTGCCTGTCTGTGACACAGACAGAGCCCTGTCCGTGGTAATATGGTTCAGGTCACTTTAACTCCCACTAATTACAGCTGAAGACTTTTGCCAATAGGGAATTGGCAATGTTAGTTTTGTGAACACTCCATAGTGGATTCCCGTGGGTAGACGTGCCATGCCGCAGTCGTGTATAACTGCGTAGCATCCCAATCAGATTGTGAGGTCTGTACACTTTGCCTGAACACTGGAGGCATCAACATCACAGAGACAGCAGTGAACAGACAAATACCCAAGGGATGAGCCTCAGCACTGGGGACATCCTTGCGACCAGAGGTTGGGTGTGTGGATCGATAAGGGAACTTGCGCCCAGACAAATAATGTTCCCGGAGGGTGTCTGGAGGCCGCTGACGGCCCAAGGTCTACAGGCGTTGTGGGGATGTTCGAGGAGATGCCGGATAGCATGTGCCACAGGAGGCTCCACCTCAACAAAGGGATGGTGCACCATGCCCTTGCAGAATTGGCACCACATGGAGGAGGAGGATACCATCGGCTGTAAAGGTCACCGCAGCCCTGAACCTTTACGTCTCGGGTTCATTCCAGGAATCGAGCGGGGATTTGTGCGGTATATCCCAACCAACAGCCCACGAGTGCATCTGTGAAGTCACGGATCTCCGGTTTGCCTGGGCAGCTGGCGATATAAATTTTGATCCGGACCAGACCCATCGAGATGCCTGGGCAGCAGGATTCTCCGCCATCGCCAAGTCCCTCTGTGACTGGGCCACGCTCTGCAGCGCCTCGTCAATGTCCACCTGTGTCTGGGACACATTCCTCAGCGACTGGGACATGCTCTGGAGCATGTCAGCAGCACCCACCTGAGACTGGGACATGCTGCGTAGCCCCTTGGAAAGGTCCATCTGTGTCAGGGACACGTCCCCCAGCGACTGGGACATGCTGTCGAGGTCCTCAGCCATGGCCATCACTGACTGACCAACACCTTGGATACCACCACTCATGCTGCTGACATCGTGCTCCAAGTTTTGCACTGCAGTCGCCACCCTAGCAGTGTTCGCCTCAGTGTCACGCATTGCCAGCCCCATATTCTGTGCCCGTAGCCTTTGGGACCCTTCCAAATGACTGTGGACACGCTGGAATGTTGCTGACATCGCACGGCCGCACCTTAGCGTCTTCATCAGCCCTGGGATAACCTGTTCCAGAGGCTCAACATCAGACTAGGTCCCAGCTGTCTCCCTTGGATGTTCCTGCCTCCACCTGATGTGCAACAGCAACCGTGTGGTGCTCACCATATTGTGCCTCAGAAACCTGTCCACTACTTTCGCCTACTGAAGTGTGTGTCTCTGCGCTGGTGGAGGGTGGGGATGGTAGCTGTGATGCCTCAATGGTGGTATCCTCTGTGCTCTCCTCCGGCCTCGGGTGACTGTCTGTGTGGGGTTTGCACGTTCTCCCCGTGTCTGCGTGGGTTTCCTCCGGGTGCTCCGGTTTCCTCCCACAGTCCAAAGATGTGCAGGTTAGGTGGATTGGCCATGCTAAATTACCCTTAGTGTCCAAAAGGTTAGGTAGGGTTACGGGGATTGGGTGGAGACATGGGCTTAAAATAGGCTACTCTTTTCAAGGGCCGGTGCAGACTTGATAGGCCGAATGGCCTCCTTCTGCACTGTAAATTCTATGATTGTATGGTCTCTTGAAAGGTCGGGGGTGGTGGGGCCACCCAGGTTGGGCCGGCACCACCAGGTGGGGATCCTGTGGGAGAATGGACATATGGTCAGTGAGAGGGAAGGATCATTATGTCTAGCATGAACACACGTGACAGGTCATCTGGGTGGAGGCCAGTGGATACTCACCTCGGCGGTGCAGGCCAAGTTCCCCGTCAGTGACCGCTCAGTCCCTGGTCAACCCGTGACCTCCAGGGCCCTCGTAGAGGGGGGGGGGTAAAGATTCTGATGCCTGGCACCCTGCCGCCCCAACTAGGCCATTCCCGTCTATTATGGGCCAACCTTTCCTGGGGGGATAGAGAGGGGGCATTGTGAGCTGCACACTGGGTTAAGCGTGGGCACCGCTCCTGAGAATGGATGGGGTGTGCATGTGGGTGCCAGGGAGTGCTGGGATATAGAGGGTGGGGGAGCAGTGGTGCGATACTAACTGCAGGGACGTCGGTGGGGGGGCCGGGATGGCAGGCAAGACAGGTGCCATTGACCGATGCAAACTCACCCATGTGTCCCGGTGAAGGTCGTTGAGCTTCTTGCGGCACTAGGTGGCGGCCCTCCTGGTGATGCTCCCCGCGCTGATGGCCCCTACCAGGCAGCACTGGCTGACCTGTGGCTGATCCTCCGACCCCCTTGGGAGTACAAGGTACCCGCCGCGTCCAACAGTCTGGCGAGGTCGGCATCTCCGAATCGCTGGGCTAGTCTGCATGATGGCATGCGTGTTCTCTGGGGTTGGCGGGATCGGTTTAAGAGCTGCTCCCCCTCGTTAGGAGGGGAGCTGCCAGGCGCGGTCCAGGGGAATCAGCTGCGAGACAGTCAAGCCCATGGGGCAACATTACCGGCCCTAATTGAGATTAGATTCTGGTGGTGGTCTCGCCAGCACCCGGCAATTCTCGCTCGTTACCACACTTAGAAGCATTTCTCGCTCGAGAACACGCTTTAGGCTTGCTTGACCATGATAATTATTGCAAGCGAACAGTAGACGTGAAGTTAGTGGACAAACATTAATTTTAAAAATAATCTTTATTGCCACAAGTAGGCTTACATAAACACTGTAATGAAGTTACTGTGAAAAGCCCCGAGTCACTACATTCCGGCACCTGTTCAGGTACACGGAGAATTCAGAATGTCCAAATTACCTAACCGCACGTCTTTTGAGACTTGTGGGAGGAAACCGGAGCACTTGGAGGAAACCCAAGCAGACACAGGGAGAACATTCAGACTCCACACAGTGACTCAAAGCGGGCATCGAACCTGGGACCCTTGTGCTGTGAAGCAACAGTGCTACCCACTGTGCTACCGTGCCGTCCACAATTGTCCCCATTCACTTCTAGTAAGTTGAGATGTTACTAGCTTCTCCTGAAAAAGGAGCACGTTATAGGCACCTCCGTGTTACTGTCAGATTGAAAAAAGGCTTAAAAAAGTAACACTTAGTTTGTTGCAAAGACGAGTAAATTGATGAAGAAAAGCTAACTAAAACCATTCCACAAATGGTACATACCACCATAATGCAATATTGTGAGATTCTCAAAAGTAATAGTTGTAAATGGTTTTGACAGAGACCCAGTAATTGCAGTGACTTTTGTGAAATTGTTTAACATTTTCTATGAAAGACATGTTTTAGTATTTCACGGATCATAAAGTTCCCGGAGGCTATTCCTATCGTTTTAGGATAAATACAATAATTATGTAGCACTGGGTGATATGGACCAGAGTGATAAATTCCAGGTTAGATCACTTGTCTGTGCCAGGCGGTGGGAGTATTGATGGGGTATTACAATTGACCTCAACATTCCTGTGCTAGGGAGGTGAAAAGTAAAAACTAACCAGATTGTTAACTAGAAACACCATGGGGATAATTTAACGTTTGTTGCCGGGTTACAAAATGGGTGCAGACAAACCGGAAACCCGTTTGCACCTTGCCAAATGTTTTTTCCTCCTGGCAACATTTTTAAAGTAGCACCCGGACATGCACAAAGCGCGTCACGTCAGCAACATCAATGTGACAATGGCTGATACAAAACCCAGGAACATCAGCCTGACCTCAGCCTTAACCTTTACAACTGACCCCAAGAACATCAGCTTGACCTCAGCGTTTGCCTTGCAAGTATCTCAGATCAGATGGTGTGTCGGCCCATGGCTCAGTGATGCCTCCCTGCGGATTCACCTCCAAGCTGTCTGGGAATGGCGGAAGGTGTTCTTCCCAACCAAGGGCACAGGACACACATCTGTCTGAGCAAGGAAGCATGGACGGAAATTGCAAACAGGTTGGCAGCCATGAGGTCCACAGACGCACCGGGGTCTAATGCAGGAAAAAGGCCAACAACCTACTTTGCACTGCCAGGGGGAGTGCAACATGAGGGCAACCAGCAATGTGTCTCAGTGATGAGAGGGAGCGGCCAAGCAGTAAAATGCAGTAATTCTCAGCAGCATATGCATCATGAGTCCTGAATGCTATGTTGGCCAGAATTTGCAGGCCCATACTTCCATGGTTGACAAGTGGAATGAGAGTGCGAGTATGGACTGCCTATCTGGTTGGTCTCATAATCTGACAGAGAGATGCTTGCTGATATTGGGGTTAGGTGTCTATCAAGATGAGACTCATTATCCTCTTCTTCTGTCTGCAGGAGAAAATTACGCATAATGCCAAGGAATGGGCAAAGATGGACAGAGGAGTGCCCAACATTAGGTTTCAGCTTCATACCCTTCATACCCCCACCTCAATGAATTTTGGGTTTAATATGATGTGAACTCTTCTTACGCCACCTTCGTCTCCATGCTCACTTCTTCAGGCAGGAGTTCTCCCCGCCCCCGTTCAACAGATCCTTTCACCCGCCTCTAATATTCTCCCCCCACATGGAACTCTCCCTCCGGCCGCCTACCTATTCTTGACCTTTTCATTGAGAACTGTCGGTGTGACACTGACCGTCTCAATTTCTCTGCTCCTCTCACCCACTCTAACCTGTCTCCTTTCCAAATTTGCTGCATTCTCCACTCTCGGGTCCAACCCTAAATTTGTCATCAAACGCACCGACAAGGGCCGGGCTGTTCTTGTCTGGCGTACTGGCCTTTAACTTGCAGAGGCTGAGCGCCAACTCTCAGACACTTCTTCCTACCTCCCCCTGGATCATGACCCCACCATCGAGCATCAAGCCATTGTTTGCAGGACTGTCACTGACCTCATCTCCTTTGGGGTCTTCCCTCTGTTCCAATGATGCCACTTTCCAAAACGGTGCTGCTGACATGTCTTCATTATTCCTTAAAAGTGGTTTTCCACCCACTGTGGTTGACAGGGCTCTCAACCGTGTCTGACCCATCTGCTGCACCTCTGCTCTCACCCCAACCCTCCCTCCCGTAACCAGGAGAGGGTCCCCCTTGTCCTCACTTTTCACCCCACCAGCCTCCACATTCAAAGGATCATCCTCCACCTTTTACACCAACTCCAGCATGATGCCATTTCCAAACACATCTTCCCCTCACTCTCCCTGCATTCCACAAGGACCGTTCCCTCCAGACACCCTGGTCCACTCCTCCATCACCCTCAACACCTCACCCTCTTCCCACGGCACCTTCCCATGCAATTGCAGAAGGTATGATGCACGATCAATTGAACAAAGACTAGAGTTGGATACAACTTGCTTTAAGATGTGTGGCCCCCCACAGCAGCTGGTGAAATGGCTGCTGATTGGAGGACACGCATATTTATACTCCGCCTACTGGGCGGAGCCAGCAGGCAGGGACTACCGGCGAACCTGTAGTATAGGTCCTACCTTACATCACCGAATATAGGTGCAACAGTGGTTTACCACATTCACCCCCTCTTAAAATTGAGTCCGGCGGGGGTGGTGGAAAACTATATACAGCAATGAATCTATATTTACAGCATTTGAGCAGAACAAAAATGTCTTTTGAAGTCTGGCGGACCAGTTAGAGGTTTAACCGGTCTGGTGCCTTGATGGTCCGCTGGGAGCGATGTAGTGGTGGCGGCGATGTCAATGCTGGCCCGATGTTCGGTGACTCCGGGAGCATGCCGAAATCCTCTTCTTCCTCGGGCGTGGGCAGGGAAGGACGGATGGTCCTGGTGGGGTTAATGCTGGGAGCGCCGGGGAAGGGGAGGGTGGAGCCGGGCCGGAGGGGTGTATGTGTGTGGAACCTGCTGGTGCCAGGTCCCTGAGGGAGACAGTATCCTGGCGGCCATCGGGGTATGCCACGTAGGCATACTGGGGGTTTGCATGGAGCAATTGCACCCTCTCCACCAATGGGTCCGCCTTGTGGAGTCGGATGTGCCTACGGAGCAGGACTGGTCCTGGAGCTGCGAGCCAAGTCGGGAGCGACACCCCGGATGTGGACTTCCTGGGGAAGACAAAAAGATGTTCATGGGGTGTGTTGTTAGTGGCGGTGCACAGCAGTGACCGAATGGAGTGGAGTGCATCAGGGAGGACCTCCTGCCAGCGAGAGGCTGGGAGGTTCCTGGACCGTAGGGCCAGTTGGACGGCTCTCCATACCGTCCCGTTCTCCCTCTCTACCTGCTCGTTTTCCCGAGGGTTATAGCTGGTCGTCCTGCTGGAGGCGATACCCCTGCAGAGCAGGAACTGACGCAGCTTATCGCTCATGAATGAGGATCCCCTGTCACTGTGGATGTAGGTGGGGAAACCAAACAGAGCGAACATAGTGTTTAGGATTTGATGACGGTGGCAGACGTCATATCTGGCCATGGGATGGCGAAGGGGAATCTGGAGTACTCATCGACCACACTGAGAATATACGTGTTTCGGTTGGTGGAGGGGAAGGGCCCTTTGAAATCCACGCTGAGGCATTCAAAGGGGCAGGAGGCCTTCACCAGGTGCACACGGTCCGGCTGTTAGAAGTGCGGCTTGCACTCCGCACAGACCTGGCAGTCCCTGGTGATTGTCTGTACTTCCTCGATGGAGTAGGGCAGATTGCGAGCGTTGACAAAATGTTACAACCGTGTGACTCCCGGGTGACAAAGGCTGTCGTGCAGGGTCCGGAGTCAGTCTACTTGCTCGCTGGCACATGTACCTCGGGATAGGGTGTCTGGGGGCTCATTGAGTTTGCCGGGACGATACAAAATCTCGTAATTATAGGTGGAAAGCTCGATCCTCCACCTCAAGATTTTATCGTTTTTGATCTTGCCCCGCTGTGTGTTATTGAACATGAAGGCTACCAACCGTTGGTCAGTGAGGAGGGTGAATCTCCTGCCGGCCAGGTAATGCCTCCAATGCCGCACAGCCTCAACAATAGCTTGGCCTCTTTTTCGACGGATGAGTGCCGAATTTCTGAGGCATGAAGTGTGCGGGAGAAGAATGCCACGGGTCTGCCTGCCTGATTGAGGGTGGTGGCTCCGGTGACGTACGATGCGTCGCTCTCTTCTTGAAAGGGCAGTGTCTCGTCTACTGCTGGCATCCCGGCTTTGGCGATATCGGCTCTGATACGGGCGAAGGCCTGTTGTGCCGCGGCTGCCAGGGGAAAGTGTGTGGACTGTATGAGTGGGCAGGCCTTGTCCGCATAGTTTGGGACCCACAGGGCGTAGTATGAGAAGAACCCCAGGCAGCTTTTGAGGGCCTTGGGGCAGTGGGGAAGGGGGAGCTCCATGAGGGGGCGCATGCGGTCGGGATCGGGCCCCAAAACTCTGTTCTGGACCACATAGCCAAGTATGGCTGAGCGGGTCGTGCTAAACACGCACTTCTCCTTGTAGTAGGCGAGGTTGAGGAGAGTGGCGGTGTGGAGAAATTTGGCAAGGTTGGCATCGTGGTCCTGCTGATCATGGCCGCAGATGGTGACATTGTCTAGGTACGGGAAGGTGGCCCGCAAGCCGTACTGGTCGACCATTCGGTCCATCTCCCTTTGGAAGACCGAGACCCCGAAGGGAACCCTGAGGAAATGATAGAGACGACCGTCCCCCTCGAAAGCAGTGTATGAACGGTCCGATTTACGAATGGGGAGCTGGTGGTAGGCGGATTTGAGGTCTATCGTTGAGAAGACCCGGTACTGTGCAATCTGATTGACCATATCAGATATGCGTGGGAGGGGGTATGCGTCGAGCTGCGTGTACCGATTGATGGTCTGGCCGTAGTCCACGACCATTCTGTGTTTCTCCCCAGTTTTAACGACTACCACTTGGGCTCTCCAGGGGCTATTGCTGGCCTCGATGATGCCTTCCCGAAGCAGCCGCTGGGCCTCGGACCTGATGAAGGTCCTGTCCTGGGTGCTGTATCGTCTGCTCCTGGTGGCGACAGGTTGCAATCGGGGGTTAGATTTGCGAAGAGAGAAGGCGGATCGACCTTTAGGGTCGCGAGGCCGCACACAGTGAGGGGTGGTAGGGGCCCGCCAAATTTGAGGGTTAGGCTCTGGAGATTACACTGGAAGTCCAGGCTGAGGAGTAGAGCAGCGCATAGGTTAGGGAGGACGTAGAGGCAGAAGCCGCTGAATTCTACGCCCTGGACTGTGAGTGTGACCGTACAGTACCCCCGGATCGCGACGGAATGGGATCCGGAGGCCAGGGAGATTCTTTGGTTGGCGGGGTGCACCGTGAGGGAGCAGCGCCTTACTGTATCTGGGTGTATGAAGCTTTCGGTGCTCCCGGAGTCCAACAGGCAAGAGGTCACGTGGCCGTTGATTTTCATGCTGGTCGATGCGGTGGCCAGGTTGTGCGGACGAGACTGGTCGATCGTCACTGAGGCGAGTTGTGGTCGGTCGTCGCTGGCGTCGGATGATGGGGAGCCGGGGGCGCCCAGGTCCTGGAATGCTGTCGGTGTCCATGCCCCGTGGGGGAGACAAGATGACGGCGCCTGAAGATCCTGCGGGGGACAAAATGTCGGCGCACATGGGCCGCACGTGGACTGAGGGGGAGATGGCGGCACCCACTGGCCGCGTGTGGTCCGGGGAGATGAAGATGGTGGCGCCCATTGTGTGTAGACTAGGGGGGCGGGGGCGAAAGCGGCGACTGTGCGGGCCTGGAACACCGCGGCGAAGTTCCCCTGTTTGCCGCAAGCCTTGCAAAGGGCCGCATGGGCCGGGCAGCGTTGGAGAGGGTGTTTCTGCTGGCCGCAGAAGTAACATTGGGGACCCCCGGGGTGCGCGGGCTGGCGCGTGGCGCAGGCGTACTGGCTGGGTAAGGTCCCTGCTGGGGCGTCGTCTGTGGGGTCCACGAAGCGTAGGAGGGGTGGGCCACGCGGCTGGGGGGGTAGGCCTGAATGTTGCGCGAGGCGACCGTCATAGAACATAGAACGATACAGCGCAGTACAGGCCCTTTAGAGAGCGCTAGCTTCTTTGTCTCAGCTAGATCGAGCGTGGCCCCTTCGAACAGTCTTTGGCGTATGAGGTCCGACCCAATCCCCGTAACGAACGCGGGACGCATAAGGAGGTTCAAATGTTCAGTGGACGTAACGGCCTGACAGTCACAGTCCCGGACGAGTGGGATTAGGGCCCGCCAGAAGTCTTCTATGGACTCGCCAGGGAGTTGAGAGCGAGTGGCGAGTACGTGCCTGGCGAAGAGCGTATTCGTCTTCTGTGCGTAGTTTTGAGAAACGCCTTGGCGTCGGCGTAGTTTGGGGCGTCCTGGTTCAGCCAGGAAACATGTTGGAGCTCAACCTTGAGTACAGGATCTGTATCTTCTGAGCCTCCAGAACAGGGATGGTCGCTGAGTTGATATACGCCTCGAAGCAAGCTAGCCAGTGATTAAAGTCCTTTTTGATGTCGCTTGATTGTGGATCCAGCTGCAGGCGATCTGGCTTGATATGGAGGTCCATCTTTTATAAAATCTTAGAGCAATAAATTGATGCACAATCAATTGAACAAAGACTAGAGTTGGATACAACTGAGGCTTTATTGCTCAAAGATGTGTGGCCTCCTACAGCAGCTGGCAAAATGGCTGCTGAATGGAGGACACGCGTATTTATACTCCGCCTACTGGGCCGAGCCAGCAGGCAGTGACTACCGGCGAACCTATAGTACAGGCCCTACCTTACATCACCTAATAAAGGTGTAACAGTGGTTTACAACAAGGTGTAATACTGCCTCATTACCGCCTCCATGCTCACCATCCAAGGGCCTAAACACTTGTTTCAGGTGAAGCAATGCGTGCACCTCCTTCAATCTGGTCTACTGCATTTGCTGCTCCCACTGCGGTCTACTCTACATTGAAGGGTTTTATCTTTCCCCCTCCCACTTTTGGCATCCAAACCCGCAACCTTCTATATGCCTCTCCTCCCTGTCTCTATCCCCCCACTTTCCCCCACAATGGCCCTTGTAATGCACCATTACCTGTGCTGAGGCCATATACATGCAGCTGGTTGCTCCACTTGATCGATGCTCCACTTAGTCAAGGCTCCACTGGCTGCACAAGACTCCACAAGCAGCTTCTGGCCCCAATGCCTACTCCAAGGCTCCACTTGCAGCTCCAGGCATCCATCCAGGTAAATGCCTACTTGTACATGCCATGTTGGTCTGGCCATGTACTGGACTGGCATGAAACCCACTGGTGGGATGGTTGATTTGATGGAATGGGGAGGAATTCTGGTTGGGTGTCCATTTGAATCCTGACCATGAAGCTTCCTGACGGATTCTGGTGGAAATGGCAACCTGACATTATCCCACAATAACAGTTGGGACCGCAAATTCCCATCGCCATTTAATTACTGCCAGGAAACTGATTTTTCAGCCCCTACTTGCCACATACCCTGCTACTGGTGAGACTGAAAAATCCTGGCTATATTACTGGGTGGTTTATTCTCATATTCTATCTTTTCCCTTTTTAATCAACTTTTTGGTGGCCCTTTGCTGGTTTCTAAAAGTCTCACACCTCAGACTAGCAACACGTTGTCTTTTAATCTCCTCTTCTCTTCTTTTAAAAACATTTTAGAGTACCCAATTCTTTTTCCCCCAATTAAGCGTCAATTTAGCGTGGCCAATCCACCTACCCTGCACATCTTTGGGTTGTGGGGGTGAGATCCACGCCGACACGGGGACAATGTGCAAATGCCACACGGACAGTGACTCGGGGCGAGGATTGAACCCGGATCCTCAATGCCATGAGGCAGCAGTGCTAACCACGGGGCCACAGTGCCGCCTTAATCGAATAATATTCTTCACTTCCTGAGTGAACCACAGATGGGTCCTTCTTGCTGAGTTTTTGTTCCTCAATGGAATATATTTCTGCTAAACATTTCAAATTGTTTATTTAAATATTTCATACTGTTCATTTACCTACATACCTTTTAGTCCATTTATCCAATTAACCTTAGCCAGTCCTTCCCTCATACCTATGTAATTAGGTTTGCTTAAGTTGAAGATTTGTGTTTACGATTGGAATACGTCCATGTTTTAGAGAATTAACATCACACTTGCTGTTCAGAATGACGGATTTATGGACTTCCCTTATGCGTCTCCATGGCCCTGGTAACTGATCCTGAGGCCCCAACAGGCAGATCCACTTGTTCCAATGCATTCTTCCCATTATCCACGCCTGATGAGGAGTCCGATTCCTCTCTCTCTCTGAGGCGGAAAAGTCCTACCCCCTCTGTTGCATGAGGTTGTGCAGGACGCAGTAGACTACTATGACCTCGAGACCCTTTCAGTCACATATTGTAGTGTGCTGGCAGAATGGTCCAGGTAGTGGAAGATCCTTTTCAGAATTCCAATGGTCTACTCTATTGTAGCCCTTGTGGGATCATAGGAAGCATTATATTGCTCCTCGGCTGATTATCAAGGGTTTTTGACTGATGTCATTAGCCAGATGTTGAGTGAAAAGTCCATCTTTCAGAATCCATTCCTGTAGGTGTGTGGAGACCTTGAAGGTGCAGTACCTGAGAGTCACCAAGTGGGTATGAATTTTAAACGCACCCTGGGAATAAGCACACTCCTTGGGAATCTGTTTCCAGTGGTTGCGGAATTGCACATTTTTTGAGTGGAACCCTTTTGAAAGTTGCAGGCATGTCCCAGGGAGCCTTGATCACAAATGCGTGCAGTCGATAACCCTTTGCACCTGTGGGAAACCCGTGAAAGAACGGAGACCTACTGATTTTGTAGCCTAGCTCTCTGGCTGCTTACAGAAGTGCACAAATTCTCCTCCTCGTCTAAATAGCACACTAGTGATCTCTCTGATGCAGCATTGTGCAGCTGCCTGTGAGATCTGACTCATGTTCTCCTTGGAGCCCTGAAAGGAGCGGCTGACGAAGAATTCAATGTCGCAGTCACCTTTAATGCCACAGATGTTAGGTTAGGTTCCCTCCCAGTTCAAGGGCAGCAGGTCATCTCGAAGGCGAGTACACAGATCAATGACTGCCTTAAATAAAAGCAAAAGACTGTGGATGCTGGAAATCTAAAATAGAAACTGAAAGTGCTCTTCAAGTCATGTTCAACTTGAAATTTCAGCTCTGTTTCTCTCTGCACAGATGTTGTCAGACCAGCTAACTATTTCCAGCATCCCCTGTTTATTTTATTGACTGCCTTCCTGGACATCCACAGCCATCTTTGACATTGCCTCTCAGTCATCTGCAGATAGTTTAGGCACACATGATAGACTCTAGGACAGGTTAATGCTCATTGTCACATTGGTCCCAAGTGCCTCCATCCAGACTAACCTCAGCATTTGTTGTCACCCTTGTTTGCCTTCTGGTCCCTACTGCACCTATTCCAATGCCATTCTATCTCTGTATTGCTCCTCCTCCACCAAGGCGCCAGGAACGCTAGGTGGATGAGATCCATTTTGCTACCAGATAATGAACAGGGCGCAGAAGCCAAGCAAAGTTCTGTCCTCCACATTTGACCTGGCTCTGAAACAAATCTTACACTTACAGATAGATGCCGATCACCTTGGTCTTCTTTGACCTTTGTGTTTTCTGACCACAGCCTGATTTTGCTCACAATATTCCTTGATCACACTGACCGTCCCACTATCACCTTTAAACCTCCCTCGTTCACTCTCGACCCCTGGTAACCCTCTATCTTCCCCCGATCAGTGCCTCACCTGTTCCACACCAGCTCCAAATGGTAGTGTTCCCAATATGCCTCCAACTTAATTGCATAGGTAGCACTTAATTGCAAAATCTTGTGCTTTAATGGGCTGGATTTTATGGGGGTGTCAGGGATCACGCCTGCTGGCTGGAGAGTTGGCAAGAGACAGGCGTTGCCCACTCCAGGAAGGCCTGCCAGTATTAAGTGCCACTCAGACACTTATGCAGCCAGAGGCAGGCCTTTCCCCGAATCAAAGACCTTGAGGCCAGGTCCCGATATAATGGCAGCTATTGGAGGCCCAGGAGTGAGGAATGACCCAGATCACAGGTAATGTGGGGAGGGGTTTCACGGGATGGGAGTTGCAGGGAGAGGGTTTAAAGGGGAGTCAGCAGCATGGGCAGTGGAGTGGCTCTCAGCTGATTACACCCTTCCCGGTGTTGCGTCCTTCAGACAAAAACTGAGTGCCTTTGATCAAGGGAACCCCTCTTTGAAGTGACAAGGTGGCCAGACAGTTTTACCTGGCGTGTACGCCACACATTTACAAGCCCACCCACACTGGGATAATAAGAACATAAGAACTAGGAGCAGGAGTAGGCCATCTGGCCCCTCGGGCCTGCTCCACCATTCAATGAGATCATGGCTGATCTTTTGTGGACTCAGCTCCACTTTCTGGCCCGAACACCATAACCCTTAATCCCTTTATTCTTCAAAAAACTATCTATCTTTATCTTAAAAACATTTAATGAATGAGCCTCTACTGCTTCACTGGGCAAGGAATTCCATAGATTCACAACCCTTTGGGTGAAGAAGTTCCTCCTAAATCTACTTCCCCTTATTTTGAGGCTATGCCCCCTAGTTCTGCTTTCACCCGCCAGTGGAAACAACCTGCCCGCATCTATCCTATCTATTCCCTTCATAATCTTATATGTTTCTATAAGATCCCCCCTCATCCTTCTAAATTCCAACGAGTACAGTCCCAGTCTACTCAACCTCTCCTCGTAATCCAACCCCTTCAGCTCTGGGATTAACCTAGTGAATCTCCTCTGCACACCCTCCAGCGGTAATGGAATATAGTGCTGAAGTGGTCATTAATTGTTCACTTCAGGGTATTAACTGGCAGGGCGGGAAGTCCATTCATCTCTGACAAGAAGCCCGAAAGCACAGATTTGGCATAACTTGAAGCAAAGTCCTGTACGTAGGTATGATGAAATCCTACATCTAAAATAACTCAATCACTAATTCTTAGTACAAGTGTAGGTTCTCCTGTTGACTGTAGGTCCACACTGGAGACTGCTTGAAATACATTATAATTTACTGTAAATGCAACAAGCAAACACCTGTATGTCTCAAAACAGCTACAACTACTGTATCAATCGGAGTGGGGATCAGCCAACCATTCAAAAAGGGAGGTGCCCTCTAAAGAGCATCTGGACCTGTGTGAACTGCAAAAGGAACCAAATGTCTGTTGATCAATAAGGCTGAAGAACTATTAATAAGCGGTGCAGAGTTAGAATCAGGAAATGAGAACATAATAAATAGGAGTAGGAGACCATAAACCACATCAAGCCTGCTCTGCCATTCAATATGTTCATGGCTGATCTTTGGCTTCAACTCCATGTCAGTTGGAACAGTGTATTCAATGTAAAATCTGGTATAGAAAGCAATAAAAACGAGGGAACAAAGACTAAATTAAAATAAAGAGGAAAATGGTTTTAGTTAAGAAGCTAATGGAGTGAATACTCCACAATAATAAAAGTTAGTGCCAGAGAGTTGTTAGCAGTAATCAAGACTTATCATGGTATTAGTAGCATACTTCAGCTGGAATGGCAAAATCCGAAGGTTGGGATCTTTTGGCCTCTCTTGTGGCATGTTTGGAGATGAGAAGAATATTTAAATGGATGGGGCGGTGGTGTGACTGAATCCTGCCACTTTCCCACCTCCATCAGAAATAAGTCAGCGGTGGCACCTAGTTGGACATGCCACCCCACTGCCAATTGAGTTCTTAAGTGGGCAATTAATGACCACTTAAAGGCTTCATCCTGCTGGCACTGGTATTCATTCAGTGGTGCACTGCCATTTAAAACAGCTGCCAGCAACAGATTGACCAACAGCTCTTGGTAGGCGTGACTTCCATCCCGGAGTCCTTGATTTTAAAAAAAAATCATTCATGAAATGTGAGCAACGCTGGCAAGGCCAACATTTGTTTCCCATTCCCCCACCCCAAATTTACTGGGTGATTTCAGGCATGCTGGTGGCCAGTCAATTGCCTGAGTGGTACTTAATAATGGCGGGACTTCCTGGGGGAGGTAATGTGGATTTCTTGCTGCCTCCCCACTGTTGAGATCCCGTCACCTCCATAATATCAAGCCCTGCTGCTAAGCTTAGTCTGTATCTACAAAGTAAGTTCGGCAACTTCACACCATTCAATATATTTGAATGGGAGGTCAAGACGACAAGACGCAATTTTCGGAGGTTTTGGAGGAGCAGAGCATCTCGGACAGACACTTCTGGATTTTTGCAGTTAACTGATCATGTGTGGTTGCCAGAAATTAGTGTTCAATTTGGACATCCTCAATAAGCATCATAACTTGCTGATAATGAATTGGTTATTTCATGCTTGGTATTGACAAATTATGAAACAACAGGATAGCAGAAGGAGGCCATTCGGCCCATCGAGTCTGCACCGGCTCTTGGAAAGAGCACCCTACCCAAGGTCAATACCTCCACCCTATCCCCATAACCCAGTAACCCTACCCAACACTAAGGGCAATTTTGGACACTAAGGGCAATTTATCATGGTCAATCCACCTAACCTGCACACCTTTGGACTGTGGGAGGAAACCGGAGCACCCGGAGGAAACCCACGCACACACGGGGAGGATGTGCAGACTCCGCACAGACAATGACCCAAGCCGGAATCGAACCTGGGACCCTGGAGCTGTGACGCAATTGTGCTATCCACAATGCTACCGTGCTGTGCCTCAAAGTTCTTCCATGGAAATAAAAATGTTTCTGGATTTAAATGATCTATCATAATAAACACATAAGAATGTTAAATGTACTTTGATAATTAGCTGCTGTGAACAGGAACGTAATTACATAGACTAACAGTCATTAGTTTTTTGCATTTCTAATCATAGGAATTACTCTGTAGTGTGGGAGTAACTGTCTGGTTAATCTTTAAGCTCTTTTTGTTTAATAATTGCCAACAAATGATCACTATGCAGTTTGAAGAAATCAGTGATTGCCGACTGAGATTTCAACCAGAAGATTAAAACTAAATGGTCAGGGCTCAAAGCTAGATGATGGGGTAAAAATTGGTTATGGCCAATTGCAAGTGCATAATTATTTATTTGCATTCAACCAGAAAGCCTAAACTGGCTTTGCTTAATGCTCGCCAGTTTAGTGCACCATCTTGAAAAAGGCTAACGTAGGGCAGCACATGGCGCAGTGGTTAGCATTGCTGCATCACGGCGCCGAGGTCCCAGGTTCGATCCCGGCCCTGGGTCACTGTCTGTGTGGAGTTTGCACAGTCTCCCCGTGTTTGCGTGGGTTTCGCCCCCATACCCAAAGATGTGCAGGGTAGGTGGATTGGCCACACTAAATTGGCCCTTAATTGGAAAAATTAATTGGGTACTCAAAATTTATTTTTAAAAAAGAAAAAGGCTAACGTTAGGCTCCTTATTTACATCTGTACGGGGCCCAACACATATTTTGGGCAGCACCACCAGGCAGCTGTTGATACTAATACAGCCAATAGGTCAGAAGCAGGAAATTCCTCCCCACAGTTGGCATATTTTGTACCTTCTTACCCCTTTAAAACAAGCAAACTTAAGTCCAAAGCGGCTTTAATAGGACAAAAATCTCTTGTAAAGGAAATGGAGGCATAATTGAACTTGAACCAACGCCAGCAATTCTTGGATTATGAGGGAGTTAGGAAATAAGATGAAACAAAAAAGGTTGATGCATGCCAGGTGAATTTTTCAAGTAAGATCCAGAAAAACGTACAAAGTTGAGAAGGCAATAGCATAGGAACATAGGAATTAGGAGCAGAAGTAAGCAATTCCGCCCTTGGAGTCTGCTCCGCTGTTCAATCAGACCATGGCTTCTCAAATCCACCTCCCTACCTGTTCCCCATATCCCTTTAACCCATTTTTAAAATCAGAAATATATCTATCTCCTTCTTGAAACCATTTAATGATTCAGACTCCACCGCACTATGGGGCAGTGAGAAGTAGTTCCTGCAGTTCTAAGTGTGTAGATGAGGGTAGTTGATGTAGTTTACATGGATTTCAGCAAAGCATTTGACAAGGTTCCACGTGGAAGACTTATAAAGAAGGCAAATGCTATTGGGATACAGGGGAACTTGATAAAGGCGGATTCAAAGCTGGCTGAGCTGTAGGAAACATTGAGTGATGACAGACGACTGCTTTAGTGACTGGAAGCCAGTGTCCAGTGGTGTACCACAGGGATCTGTTTATTTATACAAATAACATAAATGACTATGTGGGGGGTAGCATCAGTAAGTTTGCGGATGACTCAAAAATAGGCCGGGTGCTTAACAGTGAGGCTGAGAGTCTTGGGTTACAGGAAGATATAGACGGGATGGTCAAATGGGCAGAAAAGTGGCAGATGGAATTTAATCCTGAAAAGTGTGAGGTGTTACACTTTGGAAGGAGCAGTTTGACAAGGAAATATTCAATAAATGGCGTCACACTGGGAAGTCCTGAGGAACAAAGAGATCTTGGCATCTTCATAAATAGGTCTCTGAAGGCAGAAGAGCAGGTTAATAGGGTGGTGAAAAAGGCATATGGTACACTTGCCTTTATCAATCGTGGCATAGATTACAAAAGCAAGGATGTCACGTTGGAGTTGTATAGAACATTGGTGAGGCCACAGCTGGAGCACTGTGTGCAGTTCTGGTTGCCACATTATAGGAAGAATGTGATTGCACAGGTGCAGAGGCGTTTCACCAGGGATGTTGCCTATGATGGAACATTTGTGGAGTACTGAGTGCCGTTCTGGTCGCCATATTATAGGGAGAATGTGATTGCACTGGAGCGGGTGCAGTGACATTTCACCAGGATGTTGCCTGTGATGGAACATTTGAGTTATGAAGAAAAGTTGGATCGGCTTGGGTTATTTTCGTTGGAGCAGAGAAGACTGAGGGGCGACTTGATCGAGGTGTACAAAATTATGAGGGGCATGAACAGGGTGGATAAGAAACAGCTGCTCCCCTTAGTTGAAGGGTTGGTTACGTGGGGACACAAATTCAAGGTGAGGGGTGGGAGGTTCAGGGGGGATTTGAGGAAAAACCTTTTTACCTCGAGGGTGGTGACGGTCTGGAAAGCACTGCCTGGGAGGCTGATTGAAGTGGGTTGCCTCACATCCTTTAAAAAGTACCTGGATGAACACTTGGCACGTCTTAACATTCGAGGCCCAAGTGCTGGCAAATGGGATTAGGATTGCAGATCAGGTGCCTTTCATGCGGCGGTGCAGACTCGATGGGCCCAAGGGCCTTTTCTGCACTGCATCCTTCTGTGATTCTGTAAATCTACCACCTCTCAACCAATATCCCTGACCTCTCATTCTAGATTTCCCCAAAACGGGAACATGTGGTCTATATTTACTTTATCAATCCCTTTTAGTATTATATATACCTCAATCAGATCTTCTCTCATAGTTTGAACTCCAGTGATTATAAACTGTTTAATCTCTCCTCATATGTCAACCTTGTGAACCTCCTCTGAACTGCCTCCAATGCCACCACATTCTGGACATAATACTCCAGATGGGAGTAACTCTTTACTTTTATACTCCAGTCCTTTTGCAATAAACGCTAAAATCCATTTAGCGCCCTTTTGAAGAGTCAATTGCACTAACTAGATTTAAAGTGGGACAGCAGACTTCAGAGGTAGATAAGATCATGAATCACAGGAACAGAATTAGGCCACTCAGCCCATCAAATCTGCTTCGCCATTCAAACCTACTGATATTTTTCTCATCCCCATTCTCCTGCTTTCTCCCCATAACCCTTGATCGCCTTATTAATCAAGAATCTATCTATCTCTGAAATGTTGGATATCATTTTAATACAGTCTATGAATTGAGAGTTAAAGCATTTGTGAAGAGCTTTTACAGCCGTTAAGCCATGGAAATCCGAAAGGGGTTGGTGTAAAATCCTGTACTGGTTAAAAGTGGAGTATAAGCTTTGTTTAAAAGTGTCTTTGGAAAACCTGATCTGGATTTCGGAATGCAAACCGCTGTGGGAAAACATAATTATGAGAGAACACTTTAAAGCGTGTTTTTGGGAGTGGAGTTTGGAAGCTCTCACATGACAATCTTCTGGGGGGATCTGAGGAGACATCCATAAACATTCACTTGGAGTTCAGAGTGGAGAGCGTATTTACCCACAGTCATCTTGTCTGCTTAAAAGGAACTTTGTGTCAATGAGACCATTGTAGATCAAGATGTACTTTGTAATCTATGTTAATCCTAAAACTGGTGTGTAATTGTTAAGCTAAGCGGGAAGAAAAGAGTATTGTAGCAAAATCCAATTTTATCCTGTTGTTAAAACTAATTCCCCATCCTGTGGCTTTGTTCCTTCACGTTATAAAAAAAAGTTAAAGTTACGCGGCAGAATTCTCCGTACTTGTTGACGCGGGGGCAGGATTCGTGGGCTTCTACGACAGCAAAACTGCCGTTGCAACTGGGCCGATTCAGCGACCATTGAGGGGCTAGCACCAGCACAACGTGGAACATAGTCAATTCCAATGGAAAATGGTGTCGGATTTGCTAGGTCGGGATTGACACTCGAGAGGCTGACAAGTTGCAGCTGCATATTAGCACTCAACTCCTCACACACACTCATCCCAGCCACAAATATGGCACTGGTTGTCCTGGAGGGCGGCCATCCCGCTGATGGGTCGACTGGGGCCAGAGGGCACCGAGGGGGGTGGCCTGGCTAACATCCATACGACCCATGGCACTAAGTTCACAGTGGGCAGTCGCGGCATATGCAGCTGCATGGCTGCCTGGAAGGCTGCGGCAATAGTGTTCACCCCAACCCCACAGCCCACCTTCTGGCCATCCCTGCTACTCCCCTGGCCCTGGCAGAAGCCCCGCACGGCCAGCAGCACAACTGTCAGCAAACTATGGCGATGTTGGACACTTTCCGTACCCCCTCTCTCTCCCTCATCAGCCACAGCACCTGTTTCATGATTTTTAAAATCACAAGTGAACCTCGCCGCCGGGAATTCGCTCCAGTGGAGGTGGGGAATCACGGCGGTCACAGAGAATACCGGGTCAGGCCCACTAATGATATGCAAACGGCATATTCTGTACGTGCGGAGTGGAACACATTGCCACCGCTGTTGAGGCCCTGTAGAATTGCGATTTGGCATGAAACAAGCGGCCATGCTTTCGGCATCAAAACCGATTCTCTGCCCAATCGCATTTCCCAACTTCAACGTTCGCCGACAGAGAATTCCTCCCACCGTCATTTGAGCCAGGGTTCTATTCCAGGATCTTCCCATCCAGTTATAACATCAACTAAGATCGTAACAAAGCAAAAACAAGAGCTAGACAGAAACATGCAAAGAAAAGTAAACAAAATACGGCCATTGATTACGGTCAGAAATTGTTTACTCAATGTTGAGTCAGGAAGGCTGTTATTTACCTAATCGAAAGTTGAGGTGCTGTTTCTTTAGCCTACGTTGAGCTTCACTGGTAGGCTGAGGACAGAGAGGTCAGTATGGGAATATGGTAGAGAAATAAAATAACAGGTAACCTGACGCTTGGGGTCTAGCTTGCAGACTGAATGGAGGTATTCTACAACCAGTCACCCAATTTATGTTTGGTCTCCCTAACGTAGAGCATACCACACTTAGTGCAGCAAATAACATTATACTAAATTGAAAGAAATACCAGGAAATTGCTGTTTCATCTGGAAGGAGTGTTTGTGGTGTAGGATGCTTGTTATCCTTTGAGCAAAACCAATTAACGGGGGATCTGATAGAAGTGAACAAGATTATGACAGGTTTAGATAAGGTACACAAAGAAAAGTTGTTCCTTTTACCTGATGGGACATGGACCCGAGGACAGAGATTTAAGGTGATACAGGATGATACAAAGGTGATACAAATGATACAGGAAGGTTGTGAGGGGAAAATGTCTTTACATAGCAAATGGTAATGAACTGGAATTTACTGCCCACAAGGGTGGTGGAAATTGGAGAGGCACTTGAGGGCAAAACCTTGCAAGGCTATGGTTGCAGAATGAGGGAATAGAACTGGATTGCTCGATAAGAGTGCTGGCATGGACTCAAAGGGCTGAAAGGCTTCCTCTGTGCAGTAGTGAGTCTATAATGGGGAGATATATGAAAATTATCTGTCTTGTAATGGCTTGCTTGGTTTTCTGTTCCATTAACCACAATGATAAAGAAAATGGGAAATGAAATTCATTACAGGTAGCTGATTTGTGTCCGCACTGAAGTGGAATTTCATCCAATTATCTCACATTCCTGCCATTGCTTGCGATTATGCCAAGATGATGACACAAGCACAATCTCACTGTTTCTACTCAACTACCTTCCCTTCACTGTGAGGCAAAAGGGGTACAACTGTGCCCAAACAATTTGCATTTATATGGGCCTTCTGACATCTTAAACTTCACAGAAACATAATCAGAGAAAAACTAATGTCTAGCCAAAGAAGGAGATGTTGGGAGAAATTACCAAAAACCTGGTTGAAGAGGTACATTTTAAGAAGTGTCTTAAAGGAGGGAGAGACACTCCTTAAAATGTCTCTTTAGGGACTTCCGGTGGTGGCTATGAAGGAGTAGGTCGCACATTTGGTGGCTCCCGCTCGGGTCGGACCTTTTCTCCTGATGTTGTATCGGACTTGATTTGGTAAATTGATGGTAGAGGCATTTGTGGAGTGGATTCCTACATCGGTGCATGGAGAGGAGAACTAGAAGTGCTCACAAAGGAAGAAACAGACGAACAGAGAAGACTTGGGCTGAAGTTGCAACGGGAGGAAATCCAGGCTTGTCGACCCAGCGGTCAACGGAGCAGCTGATGCAGTTTATTCAGGAGGGCTTCGCCAAGCAGAAGCAGGAATGTTTGGACCCGATTAAAGAATTGATTGCGCGGCTGGAAATTAGGTTGGATGCCCAAGATCGGGCGATCCAGAAAGTAGAGAAGGCGCTGGCTGAGCAGGAGGAACATCAAACTGCGGTGGAGTTGGAGGTGGGGATGCTGAGAGACCAGCAGAACAGGCTCCTAGAGAAGGTGGAGGACCTAGAGAATAGGTCCCGCCGGCAGAACTTGAGAATCGTCGGTCTCCCAGAGGGGTCCGAAAGAGCGGACACTGGGGCATACATACCGGGTATGCTCGAGAGGTTACTGGGGGATGGGACGTTCTCCCGACCCTTGGAGGTGGACAGGGCTCACAGAGCGCTCGCGAGGAAGCCACGAGTGGGGAATCCCCCGAGGGCAATGGTGGTGAGATTCCACAAGTACTTGGACAGGAAGTGTATTTTACGGTGGGCCAGGCAGACACGGAATTGTAAATAGGAGAAAAGCATCCTGTGGATCTATCAGGATCTGAGTGCGGAGGTGGCCAGGAGATAAAGGCGACCCTTTTTAAGAAAAAGGTGAAGTTTGGACTGCTGTATCCGGCCCGTCTCTGGTCACGTATGAGCAACATTTTTATTTTGAGTCGCCCGAGGAAGCGATGGACTTCACTAGAAGGAAAAGACTGGTGGCGGGACTAAGGACTTTGAATTTTGCTGCAGCGCTCACGTTAAAAAAGTTTCTTGTTTTTCTTTTTTTTGCGACGCTATTTGTAATGCCTTCTGTATTGTTTTGGGGCCTGTTGCAGAGCTAAGTGAGTTAAAGTTTACATTTGCACTGATGGGGGATGGAGGTGTGTTTGTTAGATGCTGGATCTTCTGTTTGATCTTTTCCTTGTTTATTGTGGGGGGTTTTCTTTTATTAGGGCAATTGTATTGGGAGTGCTTTTCTTTTGAATATGTGTCCGAGCCCCGGGGGGGGGGGGGGGGGGGGGGGGGACAATAGGTGGGAGAATGTCTGGCTCCATGGGCGGGGTTCACCAAGCTAGCTGGGGGTGCTTGCTCACGGAAACGCAGTGGGGGGTGAGCAGATTTTATGCTTGTTGAAGGGGTTGGTTTACATAGTGCTGTTACTAGGCGGGGAGGGGGGGAAAATGTTCTTCTGACGGGGAGGGATTTTTGCTGTGGGACAGAAAGAAGGTCGGGCGGAGGCTGCCTGGGGGCGGGCCAGCGGATGTGTGGGGCGCTGGCTGGAGACTGGCCCAAGAAAGGTGATGGCTGATCGGCGAAGGGGGGGGGGGGCGCAATAAGCCCCCCCAACTAGGCTAACCACATGGAATTTGAGAGGGTTAAATGGGCCGGTTAAGAGGGCATGCGTGTTCACGCATTTGAGAGGACTGAAGGCGGACGTGGTAATGCTACAGCAGACGCACCTTAGAGTAACTGATCAGGTCAGATTAAGGAAGGGATGGGTCGGACAGGTTTTTCATTTGGGGCTGGACTCGAAGACTAGAGGGGTCACGATCCTGATTAATAAGCGTGTGGTATTTGAGGCGGGAAGAATAGTTGCGGATGTGGGAGGCCGGTACATTATGGCCCGGTGGAAACTGGAGGGGTTGCAGGTGGTACTAGTAAATGTGTACCCGCCAAATTGGCATGATGTGGAATTTATAAAGAGGATGCTGGGGAGGATCCCGGACCTGGATTCACATAAATTGGTCATGGGAGGGGACTTTAACACAGTTATTGACCCTGGGTTAGACCGGTCGAGCTCAAGGACAGGCAGGGTGCCAGCAATGGCAAAGGAGCTAAAGGGGTTTATGG
Source organism: Scyliorhinus torazame (assembly GCF_047496885.1). Taxonomy (NCBI): domain Eukaryota; kingdom Metazoa; phylum Chordata; class Chondrichthyes; order Carcharhiniformes; family Scyliorhinidae; genus Scyliorhinus; species Scyliorhinus torazame. Next base: position 91,178,632 of record NC_092709.1, read on the forward strand.
AGCAGATGGCCGGGGGGGGGGGGGGGAAACACGACCCATGGAGATTTGGACAGCCGAGAGTGAAGGAGTTCTCCTTCTATCCAGATGTGCATAAAGTGTACTCCCGGATTGATTTCTTTATTTTGATTAGGACTCTCCTGACGGGCATAGTGGACACTATTCGGCGATCACAATCTCAGATCACGCCCCGTACTGGGTTGACCTACAGGTTAGCAGGGAGAGTGGCCAGCGCCCGCACTGGAGGCTGGACGTGGGCTTTTGGCTGACGAAGAGGTGTGCAGGCTGCTGAGGAAATGTATTCAGAACTACCAGGAAGTCAACGACACAGATGAAGTTTTGGCGGCGGTGGTCTAGGAGGCATTGAAGGCGGTGGTTAGAGGGGAGCTGATCCCGGTACGGGTCCATAGGGAGAAGGCAGACAGAGCAGAGACGGATCGACTGATAAAGGAGATATTGCAGGTCGACAGGAGGTATGCGGAGACCCCAGAGGCAGGGCTTTTAAGGGAACGACGGAGGATACAGGCAGGGTTTGGCTTGTTAACTACAGGGAGGGCAGTGAGCAGCTGAGGAAGGCGAGGGGGGTGATCTATGAGCATGGGGAGAAGGCCAGCAGAATGCTTGAGCAGAAGCTTAGAAAGAGGGAGGCAGCCAGGGAGATAGGGAAAGTAAAGGACGGGAACCTGGTTGGAGACTCAGCAGGGATGAATAAGGCATTCAAGGAGTTTTACAGTAGGCTGTATGGGTTGGAACCCCCAGCAGGGCCAGAGGGGATGAGGCACTTTTTAGGGGGGCTGAATTTCCCGAAGGTGGACGGGTAGAAGGGCTGGGGGCCCCGATCAGTTTGGAAGAGATAGCAGAGGATCTGAAGGCCATGCAGTCAGGTAAAGCTCCGGGGCCGGACGGGTGCCCAGTGAGGTTTTATAAAAAGTTCTCTGGGATATTGGGGCCGCTGTTGATGAGGACATTCAATGAGGCAAGGGAGCATGGGGTGCTTCCAACGACGATGTCACAGGCCACAATCTCATGATCCTGATACGGGACAAGGACCCGGAGCAATGTGGGTCCTACAGGCCGAGATCCCGATTGAATGTGGACGCCAAACTGCTGGCCAAAATCTTGTCCTGTAGGATTGAAGACTGTGTTCCAGACATGATTGGGGAGGACCAGGCAGGGTTCGTTAAGGGTAGGCAGTTGGTGGCCAGTGTAAGAAAGTTGTTAAATGTGATCATGATGCCCCCAGAAGGTAGGGATGTGGAGGTAGTGGTCGCAATGGACGCAGAGAAGGCTTTTGATCGGGTGGAATGGGAATATCTGTGGGAAGTACTGGGACGCTTCGAATTTGGACTTTATTGACTAGGTCAGGTTGTTGTATCAGGCTGCATCGGGGGACGAGACAGGGATGCCCCCTCTCCTCACTGTTGTTCGCGTTAGCCAGAGAGCTGCTGGCAATTGCGCTGAGAGCCTCAAGGGGCTGACCCCGGGGGGGGGGGGGGGGAGGGCAGTGGAACACAGAGTCTCACTTTATGCAGACGACCTGCTCCAGTATGTATCGGACCCACTGGAGGGGATGGAAGAAATTATGAAGATTCTGGGGGAATTTGGCCGGTTTTCAGGGGTATAAACTAAATATGGGAAAAAGTGAGATGTTCGCGGTCCAGGCAAGGGGGCAGGAGAGGCGATTGGGGGAGCTGCCATTTAGGGTGGTGGGGGGAAGCTTTCGGTAACTAGGTATCCAGGTGGCATGGGAATGGGAACGGCTGCACAAGTTAAATTTGGCCCGACTAGTAGACCAAATGAAGGCCGATTTTCAGAGGTGGGACGCGCTCCCGTTGTCACTGGCTGGGAGGGTGCACACAGTGAAAATAACGGTCCTCCCGAGATTCCTGTTTGTGTTTCAGTGTCTCCCCATCTTTATTCCACGGTCCTTTTTTAAACGGGTCAATAAGGTAATCACTGGCTTTGTTTGGGCAGGTAAGACCCCACGAGTAAGAAAGGGGATGCTTGAGCGGAGCCAGGGTGGTGGGGGGGGGGGGGGGGTGGGGGGGGGGGCGTTGGCGCTGCTTAACTTTAACAATTATTATTGGGTGGTGAATATAGCCATGATCAGGAAGTGGGTGGTGGGGGGGTGGGTCGGTATGGGAGCGTGTTGAGGCGGCTTCATGCAAGGGCATCAGTTTGGGGGCATTGGTAACGGTGCCTCTGCCGTTCCCGCCGGCACGGTACGCCTCGTGGTGGTGGCGGCCCTGAGGGTCTGGGGGCAATGGAGGAGGCATGTGGGGGCGGAGGGAGCATCGGTCTGGTCTCCAATCTGTAATAATCACCGGTTCGCCCCGGGAAGGATGGATGGAGGGTTTCGGAGGTGGCAGAGAGCAGGGATTGAGAGGATGTGGGATATGTTTATAGAGGGGAGGTTTTCTAGACTGAGGGAGCTGGAGGAGAAATTTGGATTGGCGAGGGGAAATTAATTTAGGTACCTGCAGGCGCGGGACATCCTACGCAGGCAGGTCTCAACCTTCCCGCTCCTGCCACCAAGGGGGATACAGGACAGGGTAGTTTCTAGAGTGTGAGTGGGAGAAGGTAGGGTTTCTGACATTTACAAGGAACTCATAGGGTCAGAGTAGATGCAGACCGAGGAGTTGAAACGCAAGTGGGAAGAGGAGTTAGGAGAAGAGATAGAGGCTGGACTCTGGGCGGACGCGTTGAGTAGAGTCAACGCGTCCACAACATGTGCCAGGCATGGCCTGATACAATTTAAGGTCGTGCACTGGGCCCACATGACAGTGGCCCGGATGAGCAGGTTCTTCGGGGTAGAAGATAGGTGCGCAAGGTGTGCGGCGGGTCAGCGAACCAGGTCCATATGTTCTGGGCATGCCCGAAGCTCAGGAGATTCTGGCAGGGGTTTGCGGAGGTCATGTCCAAGGTGTTAAAAGCAAGGGTGGCACCTAGTCCAGAGGTGGCGATTTTCAGTGTGTCGGAATATCCGAGAATCCAGAGGGAGAAAGAGGCAGATCTTCTAGCCTTTGCTTCCCTGGTAGCCCGGAGATGGATTCTATTAGTTTGGAGGGACCCAAAGCCGCCGCCGACGGAGACCTGGCTAACTGACATGGCTAGCTTTCTCTGTCTGGAGAAAATCAAGTTCGCCTTGAGAGGGTCAATGTTAGGGTTCGCCCGGAGGTGGCAGCTGTTTGTTGACTTCTTTGCGGAAAATTAACCATCAGCAGAAGGGGGGGGGGGGGGCTTGGGGTTAGATTAGTTTAGAGTAGGGGGTTAGTACAGGTGGGACCTGTAACAGAGGGAGGCGGCTTTTGCACTATGTTTATAAATTCATGTCCATTGTTTATTTTGTTGCTGTAAAACCATAAATACCTCAATAAAATGTTTATTAAAAAAAAATGTCTCTTTAGAGCTTAGATGGCCACCAATGCTGAGGCAAAGTTTTTGGTGTCAGTGAATAGGTTGGGGTTGGAGGAATGCAGAGTACCTGAATGTTTACAAAGCTGGCAGACGTTACAGAGATAGAGAGAGGAATTGTCATGGAAAGATTTAAAAATGAAGATGAAAACATTTAAGCTGGGGACCGGACTGGAAGACAGTGTAAGTCACTCTTCACAAGGGTGATAGGTAAGTGAGACTTGGTGCAAGGTATAATATGGATAGGAGCCTTTTGAATTGCATACACACATACAAAATATTTCAACCGCAGAGAAAATTAAGACAAAGGTTTGCATCATTACCTATTAAAGAGAATTTTGCCCTTTGAAGAACATAAAAGAAGCGTGAAGAAAAGTCTAACCCGATCCTTACTATAGACCATATACATTATATAGTACCATAGACACCATCTTGCATTTAATCTCTTGGAATGTCTGAATAAATATACTGCGATTCCCAATAGTTATCAAATAAAATTCTGGAATATTGAACTGCCAAGCATCAGAGTATAAAGAGTGCAATTTCATTTCTCAGGTCACAAATAATGTGGTAATAATTTGGCAATCTAAATTCCAACATCAAGAAGTAAATAATGTCATGATGTCACATTTCTCAAGAGTATTGAAAGTCAAAGAGATCTAGGAGTACAGGTCCACAGGTCACTGAAAGGGGCAACACAGGTGGAGAAGGTAGTCAAGAAGGCATACGGCATGCTTGCCTTCATTGGCCGGGGCATTGAGTATAAGAATTGGCAAGTCATGTTGCAGCTGTATAGAACCTTAGTTAGGCCACACTTGGAGTATAGTGTTCAATTCTGGTCGCCACACTACCAGAAGGATGTGGAGGCTTTAGAGAGGGTGCAGAAGAGATTTACCAGAATGTTGCCTGGTATGGAGGGCATTAGCTATGAGGAGCAGTTGAATAAACTCGGTTTGTTCTCACTGGAACGAAGGAGGTTGAGGGGCGACCTGATAGAGGTCTACAAAATTATGAGGGGCATAGACAGAGTGGATAGTCAGAGGCTTTTCCCCGGGGTAGAGGCGTCAATTACTAGGGGGCATAGGTTTAAGGTGAGATGGGCAAGGTTTAGAGTAGATGTACGAGGCAAGTCTTTTTACACAGAGGGTAGTGGGTGCCTGGAATTCGCTACCGGAGGAGGTGGTGGAAGCAGGGACGATAGTGACATTTAAGGGGCATCTTGACAAATACATGAATAGGATTGGAATAGAGGGATACGGACCCAGGAAGTGTAGAAGATTGTAGTTTAGTCGGGCAGCATGGTCGGCACGGGCTTGGAGGGCCGAAGGGCCTGTTCCTGTGCTGTACATTTCTTTGTTCTTTGTTTGTATTAATAGAGAGTAGAATTATCCATAAAGGTTTACAGCCATGATGTTCCTTTAACATTCAAAACAATTCAAATGTCTGTTTCTGTACTAAATTTATCTTCAGATCACAAAATTTAGGTCAAATTGTTTAAAGATTTTCTTTGTTCAAATTGCTTTTCCTCGTATCAGCCTTCCATATTGGTTTGTGCTGTGCTGGTCAAGTCTGTGTTAAGAATCACCACAGTACGAAGTCTTACAACACCAGGTTAAAGTCCAACAGGTTTGTTTCGATGTCACTAGCTTTCGGAGCGCTGCTCCTTCCTCAGGTGAATGAAGAGGTCTGTTCCAGAAACACATATATAGACAAATTCAAAGATGCCAAACAATGCTTGGAATGCGAGCATTAGCAGGTGATTAAATCTTTACAGATCCAGAGATGGGGTAACCCCAGGTCAAAGAGGTGTGAATTGTACCAAGCCAGGACAGTTGGTAGGATTTCGCAGGCCAGATGGTGGGGGATGAATGTAATGCGACATGAATCCCAGGTCCCGGTTGAGGCCGCACTCATGTGTGCGGAACTTGGCTATAAGTTTCTGCTCGGCGATTCTGCGTTGTCGCGGGTCCTGAAGGCCGCCTTGGAGAACGCTTACCCGGAGATCAGAGGCTGAATGCTTCTGACACAGCATTCTGAATGCTTCTGACACAGCATTTAGCCTCTGATCTCCGGGTAAGCGTTCTCCAAGGCGGCCTTCAGGACCCGCGACAACGCAGAATCGCCGAGCAGAAACTTAAAGCCAAGTTCCGCACACATGAGTGCGGCCTCAACCGGGACCTGGGATTCATGTCGCATTACATTCATCCCCCACCATCTGGCCTGCGAAATCCTACCAACTGTCCTGGCTTGACACAATTCACACCTCTTTAACCTGGGGTTACCCCATCTCTGGATCTGTAAAGATTTAATCACCTGCTAATGCTCGCATTCCAAGCATTGTTTGGCATCTTTGAATTTGTCTATATATGTGTTTCTGGAACAGACCTCTTCATTCACCTGAGGAAGGAGCAGCGCTCCGAAAGCTAGTGACATCGAAACAAACCTGTTGGACTTTAACCTGGTGTTGTAAGACTTCGTACTGTGCTCACCCCAGTCCAACGCCGGCATCTCCACATTAAGAATCACCACACAGGTGTTGCTCAGGAGCCCCACTCCGGCATGTCAGTCTCTGCCGCATTTGCTGCACAGGGAAACAATGGGTTGAGAAGGTGCACAATTTGATGGTCGCTGTTCTCTTGGGGCCCTGTTCTTAGCCAGCTGAGCTTTTTGTTTCTGCTCACCTTTCCCAATGCCCTTCCAAACAGTCAGCCAACAGAGATTGTGACCTTCAGCGACTGCCTCCCAGTTGTCAGTGTCAATGTCCGCCATTCTCATATCTCACTTGCTGGTGTCACTGCAGCAGAGATATGGATGCCCAGGAGACTATGACCCAGTGACCAGTTCACTGTACAGAAGGAGAACGTGGCATGATCGCCGAGTTGGTGACCTTCTCCTGCTATGAGATGCAAAGTATATGTCTGAGACAGCAAAGGAAAAAACTATTCAGCCTTTTCTCTTGCCTACTATATGTTGTCCAGGTCTTATCTGGAGGAGTGAGCTGAGGACACAGGCTTGTTTGATCCATAGTTTGGTTTCCTCAGGCAGGTTGCTGTTTCACACTCTCTTAGTCAGCTTGGACATTACAGCTGCAGCTTTTTCAATGCTTGTGTCGATCTGAGCATCAAATTACAGATTGCCGGTGATTAGCAGTGGTTAGCACTGATGCCTCACAGCTCCAAGGACCTAGGTTCAATTCCGACCTCGGGTGACTGTCTGTGTGGAGCTTGCACTTTCTCCCCGGCTGCTCCGGTTTCCTCCCAAAGTTCAAAGATGTGCAGGTTAGGTGGATTGGCTATGTCCCTTAGTGTCCAAAAGGTTTGGTGGGGTTACGGGGGTGGTGTGGGGGCATTTGCCTAGGTAGAGTGCTCTTTCGGAGGATCTGTGCAGACTCGATGGGCCGAATGGCCTCCTTCTGCACTGTGGAGATTCTATGATTTGTGAAGTTATCATCAACCTTCAGCATAATTTGTCAATGCTGATAGATGACAGTCTGGCAACATTCTGGACATTTATCTTCCTGATGATGATGCAGCCAACATCTTTACAAGCATGAGAGAGACTGTCCATTTGTCCCTGAATGTATTAATTCATATGAGATGCTAGTGTGGAATCGTCAGTGTGGAACAATCACTGATGAGGACTTGGCGCACCTTTGTCTCGAGTGTCAGGTTAGCGAGGCTGAATAGCCTTTATAAATAGACACCCTCCATAGACCAGGGTCTAGGAGAGGGATGAGCACAAAATGCAAAACACCAGAGCCCATGTCCTAGGTGGGGCTCGTCTCAAGCAATAAGTTAACCCTTAGGGCGCGATTCAACAGAAAAAAAATCTATCTTCGGTTTTGGCAGTTTTTGGAAGGGTGTTTCTCGTCCCTGAAGTGCCAAGAAACATTACGCTATTCAATAGCACATTGCTATTTTTTTGGCATTGGCGGGCCCAGCAGAAAAGGCTTCTCGCAAATCGGAGCACCATTTTTGAAGGCTGCCTCAACCACCCCCCACCCCCCCCCCCACCCGCCCACTCTCAACCCCCCTTCTCCCACCAACCTCTCAGAGGCCCCCGGGAACACCCCCTCGCGCCCCCTCCCAGGCCCAATCCCTGGCAGTGTCAACCTGAATGTTGGGACGGCTGTGCAGGGAGCTGCAGGTGACACTTTAGTGCTGGCATGTTGAAATACTTCTGGTGCAGATGATAAAAGAATTTACTGTTCTATGAACAAGGAATGTGGTGTAACTCCAGCAATTTAAAAACTCAAACATGGCATCACCTAGCCATAATGTTTTAGTTTGTCTCCTCTTCTTTTGAACCATGGTGGACTCCTACATTATGATTAAGATACTTCTCTCCCTTCGGTTTTTCAATTTAAAAGCACACAAAATGAAAGTATAATCTGATTAGTATGAAGTACAAAGAGCTAAACTTCATTTTCCTCTTTTCAATTTAAGGGAAGTGGCACAATGAAAAGACACAGCTCTTAAACCAGGATAATCAAAAGCTAGATATTGGCAATTTAGTAGACAGTCTGTGGAACAATACCCTGGCAGTAGCATACCCTGCAGAGTGGTATTAAAACATGAAATGATTGAAGTGTACCATGCTGTCTGTAGACGGGGGGCTTTCTATAGATGTTGTCGGCTTTCCCATCAGTTTCTGAAGGAAAGAAAATAAAGAAAAGACAACTTAGCATCGAACTTACCATCAAAATCAAATGTTTCACCCAGGTTGTAGTTTATTGTATGTAAACCCAATAGTATACCAAATTACAGATCAGAAATTTTGGACAAATGTATATCATACATCAAGAAACTACAATGATCCGCCTGTGGTCTGGTTCAGGTTTTATAAGAATCAACGACAACTTAGATTCATATCATGCATTTAACATGATAAAACATAGCAAAGCAGTAACAAGAATGATATCCATGAAAAGATTCCCCTACTGAGCCACACAAGGAAAATATCAGGCCAGATCCCTAAAAGATTGATCAAACAGGTTTAAACAGCATAATAGTAATAATAATCGCTTATTGTCACAAGTAGACTTCAACAAAGTTACAGTGAAAAGCCCCTAGCATCTTAGAAAGTGGAGACAGGTGTTAAGAGGTTTAGAGAGGGAATTCCAAAGCTTAAGGCCATAGCAGCTGAAAGCACAGCTGCCAATGGTGGAGTGCTTAAAATCAAGGATGCAAAAAGGTGGAAATTGGAGGATTGCAGAGATTTTGAAGGTTTGCAGGGTTACAGGAGGTTACACAGAAAGGGTGTGTTGAGGCTAGGGAGAGTTTTCAACACAAGGATGGAAATTTTAAAACTGAAGGGCTCCTGGGTGCAGAACCAGTGAAGGTCAGCAAGCACAGGGGTGATGGATTTGTGAGATTTGGAAGAATTTAACACACGGAGCAGAGTTGTTGGCCGGCAGCTATTGAGCTTGGGACTTCCTTTCCACTTAATGGTGGAGGTCCCACTCTGGACTAGTTTAGCTCGTCGGTGGCACTTTATGGCTCAGGTGTGGTCTTCTGCCATGTGGGTCAGTTGCTGGCCAACCTTCCCGGGTGAGGAAGGAGGATAAATTCCAGCCCATTGTTATGATGGTAGAACTTCGAGTCATTCATGGAAATATTGGACTTTAAAAGTACTTGAGTTGTATATTTAAATAGTGGACATGAGACACCGAAGATGATTGCTGAATGCACAATTAGCTACCGACAGGAATGGCTACAGGGGGTCTTTACGGAACAACGGGACACTTTTCCAATGGGTCCAGGCAATTCAAAGTACTTGTTAAAAACATTGTACATATGTTCTGGTCCTGTCTGAAGTTGGGGACATTTTGGGGCACTTGATCAGCACCATGTCGACGATCTTGCACTTGGACTTGGAGCCCAGTTCCCTGGGGGCCATATTTGAGGAAGTGAACCAGCCGGAGCTGCAGACAGGGACATACATTTTAGCCTTCACTGGTTGGTCGCTGGTTGCTCGAAGGCTGGTTCTGTTGGGGTGCAGGTCACGTTCTGCGTCCAGTACTTCGGTCTGGTTGGGGGTCTTGATGGATTTCTTGTACTTTGAGAAAGCTAAGTTCACCTTGATGGGGGGCTATTGAAGGTTTTTATAAGAGCTGGTGCCCATTTATTCTTTACTTTAAAGTGTTGGTCACCATCAGCTGTTGAGGCGGGGCTATGTCTTGAGTACTTTATGGAACGGTTGAAGCGTGAGAGGGGGTTGTTTTGCTATCTTTCCTATTTTTTTGTTAAAAAATGAATAAAAATATTTTCACAAAAGCAAAAATTAATGTAAATGCATGTGCTTTACCATTTCACCTTACCGTTGTTTCAGTAGTTATGTTAAGACAACCGGATCAGACCCCAACTTTGTTAGGATACAGGACGAAAACCCCAAACAATTTGTCTATTTGCAAAACTGTGAGGAAAGGATACTTCACCCGAGGAGTATGAATCTGACCAATCGGTATTTTTTATGTTAAAACAAACTTTCATTTAAACACAGAATTAACCATATTAACATCAAAGAAAAAACAATCATCAGGTAAACAGTTCTTAAACAAAAGGAAAATCTTGAACTTACTATCTATACCTGTTACCAACTCTAATTAAGCAACCCAATGCAGTTCAAATGCCACTTATGAATAAAGTTAACAAAATAGGGGACTTTCTTAGTTGTGTAGAGACTTATGGAGAGACCCTATCACGAGCAGATCCAGTACGCTCTGTCTTGTCAAACTCAAATCCTATATCAAACTGCTGTCCAAATTAAAATATTCTAGTAGACTGCAAAACTATGGAAATAAGAAGTCTTACAACATCAAGTTGAAGTCCAACAGGTTTGTTTTGAATCACTAGCTTTCGGAGCGCTGTTCCTTCATCAGGTGAGTCACCTGATGAAGGAGCAGCGGTCCGAAAGCTAGTCATTGAAAACAAACCTATTGGATTTTAACCTGTTGCTGTAAGACTTCTTACCGTGCCCACCCCAGTCCAATGCTAGCATCTCCACATCAAACTATAAGCAGACCTGGCTTCTCCCATTAATTACATCATCTGTATCCCACTAACTTTAGGAAAGGAAATCTGCTGTCCTTACCTGGTTTGGCCTACATGTGACTCCAGACCCACAACTATGTGGTTGACTCTTAAATGCCCATCGCAATCACTCGACTGAGTGGAGGGCCCACATCCCATGAATTTTTTTAAAAATCATACACCAGAGTGCTGTTTCAGCACAGCATAAAGTTCAGTATCATTAATTCTCCCTGAATTTCTCACTAGTTTTTTGTCTATTTCGTCACCTTTCAGCCTCCTCGTACAGTGATGTACCATAAATAAAACGCTAACGTGTTGTGTATTTATCCAAACACTTGGTAGCTTAAGAAATTGAGATTATAATCAAATAGTTTCAAAATAGAATCCCAGAACAGCAATGCTAGTTATTCCCATATGTTTGCCTGAGTTAGTTGAACTGTATCAGGCATCAGATAACACATCAGGCTATTAAATTAGCTATTCTATGTAATGTCTAGTGTTGAGGATTGGGAGGAATGAAGGAAAATTATGGACCATTTCACCAATCAGAGAAAGGCAGGCTGTTCTGCAATCCAAAATGAGTGGTTTATAAGATATAAATTGATTTTTTTTTTAAAAAAGTAAATGAAATGTACACATTATTTTTTTTGTACTTTAGGCACATTTTATGGTAACAGATCTGGCTCAGGAACCATGTCAGCTATGATCTACTTTATTTTCACTTGCCTAGCTGATGTCATGTCTGTGTACCAGAACACACAAGTTCCTCAGACCTCGTGGGAAATGTTTAAAGTCTGCAGATGTAGATTGAAGTGATATCCACAAACCGTGAGACTGCACATTCAGCACAATGGATTGTGTTGGCTAAGAATAGAACAATTAATAATCTGAGAATGATTATAAAGTAATCATCTAATTGAGGAGTTCAAGTGAATTTACAAATCTTAAGAATGAATAACGAGGCATTCTAACACCTAAGCTTTGATATCTACACTGTTCTGAAGTCAGAGCAAGATATAGGATGCGATTTTCCGGACTCGTTCGCCACGAGTGGGTCCATAATGGCCGCTAAATCTCACGAGAGGCCAAAAACGGGATTCGGGCTGGCGAGAATTCCGAATGCGATCTTCTTGGGGTTCCCCGCTGAAGTAATCAGGTTCACACCCAGAAAGGGTGGGTTCCTGATTTGAAAGCTTTTGAATCCTTTGGAATGTAATTAAGGTGTCTAAAGTCAGATGTTTTGGTCTCACTGAATTTTTCCCGCTCACCAGCATGATGCCATGCAGGCACAAATTGCCACTGCTCGATAAACACGCAGACCAGGCTCCATGGAGGGAAGAAGGAGGTCAGTAATGCTCTCCACCTTGTATTGCGGTGTATGAGGGGAAAGAAACCCCTTGACAGCTATAGAGGGATGGAGTTTGAGCGGGTCGGGCTGGGGGTGAAGGGGGCAGGTCAGGGTATCCTCTGGGCTGGGGGCAGTGGTTGGTCTGTGTTGCTATTAAGTCTGCTGTGTGTCTGTTTAAAAACCCCTTTGCAGCCTTGAACAATTCTGCAGCCTGTCTGTTTTGAAAGCACTTCACAGCCCAGAGTGAGTGAAAAGATCTTTGTATACAGAGCATTTCAAAGGCCAGGGTGAATGTAAAGGTGCATTGTTTACACAGCTGCTGACTGCCCTCAGAGATTATGGGGCAACACTTTTTGTCTGTGGGGGGCGGGGGGTTAGGGTGTTGTGTGGTGGGGGTTGCCGCTGCTTGAGTCTGGCTTGTCCAACTAACTGGCCATCATTTGACCCTCACCAATGTCAGTTGCCCACAGTCTCACAGTTAAGATGAGGGGTTTAAACCGTGGTTGTCAAAGGATGAAGGTTGGATGCAGGGCAGTGGGAGAGATAATATCGAGCCTCGCAGCTGCGACCATCTGAATGTCCTGGAGGATCTAACAGCTCTCAAGGTTCACATGGGTGTTCATTTGCCCCAACACATGATGAACCCCATTACTGCTGATATTTAGGAAGTGAACAACCAGGCGGGGGAGGCAGTGGAGTAGTGGTATTGTCGCTGGACTACTAATTCAGAGACCCAGAGCCATGCTCTGGGGATCCGGGTTCAAACTCGCCATGGTAGATGGTGAAATTTGAATTCAATAAAAATCTGGAATTAAAAGTCTAAAGGTGATCATGAAACCATTGTCGATTGTCATGAAACCCCATCTGGTTCACTAATGTCCTTTAGGGAAGGAAACTGTTGTCCTTACCTGGTCTGGCTTACATGTGACTCTAGATCCACAGCAATATGGTTGATTCTTAAACACCCTCAGGGATGGGCAATAAATGCTGGTCCAGCCAGTGACTCCCACATTCCCTGAACAAATAAACAAAAAGTGAGCCCATAGGTGACTCTGAAGGGACGAGGGCAGTGACTGTAGTCAGTCAAGCAATGAAGAGTGATGGATAGTAGAGAACTGAGGTACACTGACTGCCCAAGATAGTGTAGGATAGGTCAACTTCCCACACCAGGAGGGCAAGAGGTGTTGCGAGGGGTTGAGGGTAACGGGATGGAGCACCTAACTGACCGTCTTTCTCCCTTCCCTTCCAGATAACCGATTTGTTTGAGAATGAAGCCAGGAGAGTTGGCTATTATTTTCATCACAGCGCTAGAGGCAGACAGACACCACCGACTTAGATACCCAACCCACGGAGGAGCTTGAGCCAGGCGAACAGGGGACCGCTGGGCAGACTCAAGGGCTGGTCACTCATCTTGTCGAAGAGGGGGCTTGACGGCATTGTAGAAGGGGACCTCAGGTTTATAGGATCTGCGTGTCCTTCTTGGAGCTGTCGCACAACATGTGAAGCAGGAGAGTCCACCTCAATGTATAGATAGTTTGGCACCTTTGCCACATCTGAGAATGCCTTGAGCCACGTGAAGGAGGAGAGCACCCACTCCCTGTGGCCATGAAGGTTACAGCAGCCTTGAACCTTTTTGCCACAGGATCATTCAGAGTTTGACCGGTGATCTATGTAGGATCTCAGAATCATCAGCCCCCATGTGCATCCAAGAGGTAATTGATGCTCTGATGCCCGGGCCTCTGAGTACATCAACTTTGACCTTGACCAGGCCCATCAAGATGACAGGGCAGCGGAATTTACTTCCATCGCTTGACTGCTGCAGGTCCAGGGAGCCATTGATTGGACACATGTGCCCTGAGAGCACTGTGGCATCAGAGATTGCCCATTCTCAATCACAAGTGGTTCCACTGTGACCACCACATGATCATTATGCATATCTGTGCATGCTTTCCTGGGAGTGTGCATGATAGCTTAATAATGGAGCACTCACATAGTCCCACAGCCTTTTAGGACCAACCCAGACCGTCAGATGGCTCTTGGGGGAAAAGGGATACCCGTTGAAGTCTTATCTAATGACGCCAGTGTGGAAGCCTGAGGCTGAAGCGGAATCCTAATTTCACCCGTGTCCAATCTTGCACTTATAACTCCTTAAACCTATGAGGCCAACCGCTATGTCCAAGTGGGTCCCAGGAAGCACAGCAGAGGTTGAGGCGGCCAGATGCCTTCCACACCCTGAAGCCTGAGATTCCATTGGTGGGTATCCCCTGGAGGGCCCGAATATCCCGGGGCTGAAGAAAGGGTGAATAACAAGGGGAGACAGGGGGCTCTCACCCTTGCAACTCGTGGGAGGTCATTCATCTTTTTGGGGACATTGAACCTTCGTCCTCCTGGTCATACTGTTGGCACTAATTCCTGCTGCCACTATCTCCCAGATGGGATTGATCACTTTGTTCGGGGGCCTGCTGCCATCGCATCCAACAGTATTGTCAGGGTCCCCTCCGAGAATCTTGGTTCAGGTCTGCCAGCAACCATTCTCCTGGCTTGACCGACAGTGAGTGCTGAGAATCCGTTTAAATGCAGCACCTCCTTGATTACAGTGCTCAGTGACCCCTGGGGTGAGCGAATCAGACACCTGGTGACTCATGTCTTTCATGTGGGGGAATACAAATTTTGACTAAGTGGCTCAAGATCCGGATTACGCCAACCCCATAGCACCAACCTTTGCGCCGAAAATGACACTTGCCCATTTTTTCAGAAAATTCCACCCAAAGTAGTTTGTAACCCACTTTCTTCCAGTATTTCTTTTGAAATTAGGCACTTGAGCGAGAAAACCCCCCCAAACTGGAAAATCACCAGAACAATTAAGTCAAGAAGCTTACATATAACAAAGTTACGATGGAAATACATTGAAAATTCAGTTTAAATGAAATGAAGCTTTTACATCATCTTTCTTTCTCCCCCACCTTTACTTACTTCTTCTAGTCTCAAGATTTGTTTTCCTTTCCTGGAGTGATTTTATGTTGTTGCTTATCTCTGGGCGGGATTCTCTGGCCGCACCTGCTTGGCGGCCGGAAATTCCCGCCCGAGGTCAATGGACCTTGACATGGTCCGCATCCCGCCCGGTCCTGCTGCAGGCGGGGCAGAAGAATCCAGCCCTCTATCTCCCTTATTGGCTAGAATTTTCCAGCCGTTGGGATTCTCTGTCACCGCCCGCAGCGCATCCCGGCCTGGGGGCTTCCCAAGGGCATGGGGTGTCTTCAATGGGAGATCCCATTGACAAGTGGCAGGAACAGAGATTCCCACCACCAGCGAATGGCGTGCCGCCAAGAAACAGGCAGCTGGGGTACCGGAGGTTCCCGCCCAATGTTTCACTCTATCTAGTTTCTTTCATATATTTTTTGCTTCTTTTGTCTTTCTTCTCGTCTTATTTGTTTTATCAGCTTCTTAATTAATTTTATCTTTTATTTTTTTATTTGTCTCCTCCACCTGTCACTCTCTTCATTGGCGCACCCTGATAAACCAGCATAATGTAACCCCGAGTGCCGCTTCTCCAACTGCAGTCCATATTGCAAAGAGGAACTATCAGCTCCACTGAGATTTTCAATTGTAAGCAAGGCCCACATTATAATGGAGTTTATCTGCTTGCGTGTATTGCTTGGTTCCTACTAGATACAGAAATCACTATAAATTTTGAATCTCTATTACTTATAATGTCCTGCTTTCTAATATAAGATTTTGCTGGCAACCTGAACAGCTACCGTTGGTGCTCTTCGAGTCTACATGTGAGAATGCTCCCAGAAAATGACTACCAGTGATGTAATTACTACACATCGCCAAAACATAATCTGCAGCTACGTTATCAGGAAACTTAAATCCAATATTGAGTCAAATGTTCCATTTGTTGGTACCGAAGAAATTAAAGAAAGCATGTTCTCTCCCTGAGTCAAGTGAGTTGACTCATTTCAAATCTACAAAGTTGGAAACAATCAACTAGAATGCTAGAACAACTCAATTACCTTGATATGATCAATTGAAAGAAATGTGTCAGTTTTAATTGTAAATTGATGCTCAGCTCAACTTTCATTCTGTTTAAACCTCAAAATACAATGATCTAAAACAGACACTGTCAAGCAATGTGCATCTGTTGAAAGTCTGCATTATATACAAATAGCCTGATACAAAGACACAGAAATGCTGCAAATACATCATCTGAAGGAAAGGATGGGTTAACTTGTTTGTGGGAGGAAAGTATGCAGACCTGGAAGAGCTTGAGTAGATGTACCAGTTACCAAAGGGGAATAGATTCCGGTATCTACAGGTTAGGGACATTGTTAGGAAGGCGGTGCCGACGTTTCTGACGCTGCCGTCTCTGGCGCTGCAGGATAAGCTTCTGTCCGAGAATGAAATTGAGGAGGGCAGGGTTGCAGACATGTATGGGGGCCGATAGAGAGGGAGTAAGCTCCATTGGAGGAGGTCAGGCGCAAATGGTGGGAGGAGTTGGGGGAGGGCGTTGGGATCTGGAGGGAGGCTCTGTGGAGGGTGACTGCGTCCTTTTTTATTAAAAAAAGTATTTTTATTAAGGTTTTGCAAAATTTTTCATAATAAAACAGTAGTAACAATAATAAAACAAACGAGAGTGAACATTAACATAATGCAAAAAGAGAATATACAATAACAATTAAATAGACATAACCCCACGTGACTCAGTCTTCCCACATCATCCCAATGAAGCACTCATTCCCCCCCACCTCCACCCACCCCCCCTACGGATTGCTGCTGCTGCTGACATTTTAATTTTCTCCGAGAAAGGCGATGATCGGCTGCCACCTCCGAGAGAACCCTAGCGTAGACCCTCTTAAGGCAAACTTTATTTTCTCGAGGCTGAGAAACGCAGCCATGTCGTTAATCCAAGTCTCTGCACTCGGGGGCTTTGAGTCCCTCCACATTAATAAAATCTGTCTCCGGGCTACTAGGAAGGCAAAGACCAAGACGCCGGCCTCTTTCGCCCCCTGAACTCCCGGGTCTTCTGACACTCCAAAGATCGCTCTCTCTGGACTCGGCACCACCCGTGTGTTAAGCACCTTGGACATTGCCCTCACGAACCATTGCCAGAACTCTATAAGCTCCGGGCATGCCCAAAACATGTGGACACGGTTTGCAGGGCTGCCCTTGCACCTCATACAACTGTCTTCTACCCCAAAAAACGTGCTCATTCTCGCTGCCATCATGTGTGCCCGATGGACCACCTTAAATTGAATTAGACTGAGCCTGGCACATGATGATGAGGAATTAACCCTGCCCAGGACCTCTGCCCACAGACCCGCTTCCAACTCCTCACCTAGCTCCTCCTCCCACCTACCCTTGAGCTCCTCCACCGGGGTTTCCTCCGCTTCCTGTAGTTCCTGGTAGATATCCGACACCTTCCACCTCCCCACCCAGGTGCCGGACACCACCCTGTCCTGCATCCTCAGTGGCGGCAGTGTCGGAAAGGCCACTACCTGTTTTTTCAGTAAGGCTCGTACTTGCAGATATTTAAAGGCGTTTTCTGGCGGCAGATTAAATTTGTCCTCTAGCGCCTTCAAACTGGTAAAGCCGGTGACTGCGTCCTTGTCGTGTGCTAGGCTAAACCTCATCCAATTTAATGTAGAGCAGACAGCCCACATGCCGGTGTCCAGTATGAGTCGTCGGGGGGGTGGGTGTGGGGGGGGGGATTTTTGCTGTGTTGACTAGACTTGGAGCTGCCAAAGGCGGGGGGGTATGGATGAACGATTTGGCTGGGTTCCTGCACTTGGAAACAATTAAGTTTGCTATTCCAGGGGTGGAGCAGGGGTTCATCTTGAGGTGGATGCTGTTTATCGACTTCTTTAAGGAGTATTGGTTGATTTATTGTCACATGTACCGAAATACAGTGTAAAGTATTTTCCACGGCCAAAGGAACGTACACAGTAGACAAAAAGAATAATCAACAGAGTACATCGACAAATAGTAGTCAGTGGCGGGGGAGGGGTTATTTTTTGTTTAGAGGGGGGGACGATAAATTGGACAAGGGAGGCAGGTATCCGGGTGGCAGTGAGATGAGTGAGGCTGTTGTTGGAGATGTGGGGGGTGGGGGGTTGTTACCTGTTGCCGTGGTGTTGGCTTTTGTATTTTTGTGATTATGTATATATTTGAAATGCCTTCAATAAAATGTTTTACATAAAAAATTAAATATTTTACCATTGGTCAGGCTGCAGGTGGGAAGAGCAGTCAAATAACCCCCATCCTAGGAAAGACCCCTGACTTGAGGCCCAGCACAAGGTCCCCTGACCCCACCTCCCATGAAGAATTACCCTGGAGGCAATTGTAGGAAGGGTACCGACCCCCTTGCCACCCCTCAGACTGCATGCCGTTAGGAACCCATTTTTAAATACTTGCAGCAAATCACGCCAAACCAATAATAGCATTCAAATGAATGCTGATGAACAGTTTGCATGTTCCCGCCAGCGTGGGGATTGGAACCCATTATGGTACGTGGGCGGGGCGGGAGAATCGTGATGGGTCTGACACCTGGCGTGAACCTCAGTTTTGGCCCAACGCAGGCTATCACAAATCCTGCGGCTAGTAGGCAGCCATGGATGATGCTGCCTAATGGTTTACAAAAATCCTGGTGATATCTATTTGGCTTTCTTTGCCGCGGCAAAGAAAGATGTCCACAAAGATATAGCAATCTCTGTGGAATGGCTTTCACTTGTCAATTTGAATATGGCACCGAGGGGCGGCACGGTGGCACAGTGGGTAGCACTGCTGCCTCACGGCGCCGCGAACCCAGGTTCGATTCTGGCCCAGGTCACTGTCCAGGTGGCTGTGTGGGTCTCACTCCCACAACCGAAAGATGTGCAAGATAGGTGGATTGTCCAGTAATTGGGAAAAAAATGATTTGGGTACTTTAAATTTAAAAGAAAAAGAGGATATGGTACCTCATCAGATGCCCAGCAACAGTGATGCCATCAAGCAAGGTAGGCAGCTAATCACACTGAAGAATTCTCACAGACAGCAAACCAGGATGTTAAAAGCACTAATTATCCTTCACTTTCTAAAATTATTCCAAAGAAAGCAAAATAATGATTGGGACATAAACATAGAAATAAGGTAGAAACTGAAATATCATAACAAACTTTAAAAAAAATATTCTTATATTAAAAAAAAATAAGAGTATGTATATTTTTCTATCAGAGTAGAGAAATTTAAATTAAAGTTTTTCATGGCCAGAGAAGGTGATCAGCATTAATTATCAACAGAGGGCGGAATTCTCCCATGGGGCACTAAGTCTTGTGGCAGGGATGGGGATGTTTCCCAGCTGCAGTCAGGGATTTACCGACATCTCGTACAGCAGGCCGGGCTGGATGGTGCGTGCCCTACTGTCACATTCATATGCCATATTGAAAAGGCGCCAGACATCCAAGTTACTGACAAGGCCCATTGCATGGGTGAACAATTGGGTGAATGTCACGATTAGAGAACTTCTGTAAAATAATCACTTTTACTTCAATAATATCTACTGTCTTCTTTCCACGTGGTTCTTAAGGCTTACTGATCGCACCCCTTCCCTTCATCTGTCTGTGGACACAACAATCCCTGGGATGAGGCATCTGCAAGGGTATGTGCCAGGGACCCTTGCGAGCCATGTGCAGGCACTGTCCTACGTGCTGAGCCTTTATCATTCAAAGTTGCATGTGCACTAGGGCCCTAGCATTCTAAATGCTACATGCTGGATTCCCTTTCAGTTGTCCAGGCGAGATGACTTGTATCTCCGCCCATCCACTAACTCAACTGCCATCCAGTATCTCGAGATCTCCACCACGAGGCTCTGCATAGTTACAACCAGATCAGTAATGGTGATAGTCACATTTTAGTTGAGCTCCCAGACCATTTCTTCTTCCCCAATCACCCACACCCTAGCCGCCATTACCATTGGCATCCTGGCATAAATTTCAGCATCCACGCTGTTACCCTTCAACCCTCTCCCTTCTCCTTCAACAATGTTCAGATCAATGTCCGCGTACCATTCCGCTCTAAGAATCCCAGCCCTTTACCATTGACTTGCCCTCCTCCTGCCTGCTCACTGGGTCCACACGTATCTCAGTGTCGCCACCTTCAACGTTCTTTCATTTGACATCGTCGTATCCTCACCCTCCCATTCTACTGGCTCCGTCTGCCCCTAGTAACCCTCACCGTTCCCTCATACCACACGACCCTCAGTTCGCAACCCAAGAATCCACAATTGACCCCAGACCCCTCTCTGAGCCCCTTCAATGATCTCCCTTTATACCTTGATACTCCCATGCCTCTCAGACATCCAATAACATCCTCTCCCCATCTGGAAAACACCATGGGCTTCCCACCCTCCCGCTCTGTTCCATTTATTGTCCTGCAAGATCCCTCTAACACCCTGCTCCCAGCACCCCTAACCACCCATGCCCCCCTCTAGAACTGAACATCCGCACCATCTCTTCATTCCTCACCTCCCCTTCTTTTAACATCTCCTCCCCCCCGCCTCATCAGATTCTCACTGCCGAACAATACCCCCTGCTGCTTTCCACCTGCAGCTGGATGATCCAATCTCATGGCAACATCCCTGAAAGAAGGTGAGTTCCCATGGCGAAGTTGCTGTGCTGAGAACAACCATCAGAGTGATTGAAGCTCCACCCACCCAGTATGCAGGTGGTGTTCCATGGTCTGATTGTTGTAGGCCTCCATCTTCTGCTCAGTTCTCCGCAAGCTGCCCAAGGCCTTCTTAAGTCCCAATTTTGCACGACCGTGGGTCCGGATGAGGTCCCATTCGTGGAATGCAAATCTGAATCATATCGACCCCTGGCAGGAATGGTCATCTGCCATGGCAGGCACTTGCGGAAGGTCCCGCTGTCATTTTATGCCGATGTGAAACCGATTGTTGGACCTCCCACTGAAGTCTCCCCCTTGCTCATCATTAAACCAGCTGAGAGGGGCATGGGAGAATTCCACCTTTAGTATCACCTTCAAAAGCCCAGTTAGACTTCACTAAACAAGATGTAATTTTTCATCGGTTTTAACAGTGAGGCTAGGAGTATAAACATAGAAGATCTGATTGTTTGCAGTCTGTGGGGACTTCCCACGAGCACCCTATGATGAAGTGTAGAATCACTGACAGCAACTTCTGGATTTCCATATTTGAGAGACTCCTGAAGTTGCTCTTATATTCAGAGGAGTAATGATGACAAAAAAAAGTTTTGCTGTCATTATTCTGGCAACATCCGGTCCAAGACCCATTTCATGTTCACAATAACAATATTGTACATTGCTTAATGCACACCTGCTGCATCCCTTTCACAGGTAATTTAATTGTGACCCTAAATAATTTATGTGAATTAATATCGACATTAAAATAATGATGATGAATTTTATGATAATATTGCCAACAGTAATCTCCACCATACCCTCAAAGTCAAAACAGATTTAATTTGAGGAACTAACGGGGGGTGATTTTGTGCCCACATTTGCCATCAGCGATAAAGGTGAAATGGGTACAAAATTCCACCCACATTCCAGCCAGCGCGATCTTGTTTCTTGATTCCCCCGCCCCTCGCTGGTGACATAACGAGCATCCCTCCGTTTTATTAAATTTCACTAAATTTAAATATGATGAAGAGGCTTCCTAGCCATATGATCCCCTCTCACTAAATATCCATAAACAGCTATTTGAGAACAAGCAGCAACCGATGAGATCGTGCCGGGGGCACCAAGGTAAGTCTTGTCCCCTGGGGTTAGAGGGATATGCCTGGCCACTGCCCCCGGCACAGGTTGGCACTGCCTGTCTGTGTCAACCTGGCAGTGCCAAACTGTTCCAGTGGCAGGGGAGGGCCCTCTGGGGAACCCAATTGGGGAAGGTTATTTGTGGTGGAGGGGGGGTGGGTGTCAAGTTCTTTAAAAGGGGAAGAGCAGGCAATAGCAGGAGCAACCTGACATTGAGGGGGGACCTGGCATTGAGGAAAAGGGGTGGATCTGGCTGTGAAGGGGGAGCACCAGCAATACTGCTGTGTTTTTGTGGAGGGGGCGGGGTAGAGCCATGTGCCATGATATCTTCATTGTTGGGAGGGGTGGGGGTGGTGGGGTGTGGTAGTATGTATTAGGGGTCATGTGGGACTGTGAAGCCGTGATGCTATTGGCTGACAGATCCCGGGTCCTGGTTGGCTGTTGACCCCTAGATCCGCCCTGAAGGCGGAGTATAAGAACCCGGGCTTCTCCCCGCCGCTCCAGTCTGTTGCTGAACTGCGGGGAACAAGTCACACTTAATAAAGCCTCATCGACTTCATCTCTATTCGTCTCTCTCGTAAGTCTTTGTGCGCTACAATTTATTAAGCGTGCTTAAAGGACTATGGAGCTCAGGATCGCCCCGGAATGCCTGCGGATCAGCCCCCACGCGGTGAACTCAGCAGCAGTTTTTAAACACTGGCAAGCTTGTTTCGAAGGCTACCTCCGAACGGCCCCCGGCCGGGTCACAGAAGACCAGAAACTGCAGGTCCTGCACTCAAGGGTAAGCCTGGAAATTTACCCTCTCATAGAAGACGCAGAGGATTTCTCGACGGCGCTCGCAGCACTAAAGAGCGTCTACGTTCGCCCAGTGAACCAGGTCTACGCACGCTACCAACTCGCAACGAGACGGCAAAGTCCCGGAGAATCGTTAGAGGAGTTCTACGCCGCGCTGCTAATTTTGGGACGGGGCTGCAGCTGCCCGCCGGTAAACGCGACTGAACACACGGACATGTTAATTCGCGATGCGTTTGTGGCAGGTATGAACTCTCCCCAAATCCGCCAAAGACTTTTAGAAAAAGAGTCGCTAGGACTCTCAGAGGCACGGGCCATCGCAGCTTCCCTAGATGTGGCCTCGCAAAACGCCCACGCCTACGGCCCCGACCGCGCGGCAGCCCCTTGGGCTCCGTGGACCCCCGTCGCGACAAACCCCCCCCTCCCTCACAGGCTTGCGCGGTTAAGACGCCAGATCATCCCAGGGGGGCCCGCTGCTATTTCTGCGGGCAGGCGAAACACCCCCGGCAGCGCTGCCCGGCCCGCGCAGCGATTTGCAAGAGCTGCGGCAAAAAGGGCCATTTCGCGGCTGTGTGCCGGTCCCGGGGGGTCGCCGCTGTCCCCGGAGAAGAAAGAGTCCAGCGCATCCCAAACGCTCCCCAATCCCCCCAGCGCCCCATGTGCGACCCACGGGCGCTGCCATTTTGGGTCCCGGCCACCACGAGGGGAGGATGGGCGCCGCCATCTTGTGACCCCCCAGCCATGTGCGATGCATGGGGACGGCCATTTTGTCCACCCCCGACCACGTGCGATCCGTGGGGGCGGCCATTTTGTCCACCCCCGGCCGCGTGCGATTCATGGACGCCGCCATCTTGGATGACAACAAAGGACCCCAGCATCGACGGCTCCACGGGGTCCGAAGAAGACGCTGAGACACTACGACCACATCTGGCCTCGGTGACGCTGGATCAAGCTCGGCCCCGGACGCTCCAGACGACGACAACAACGGTGCTGATCAACGGACACGAGACACCATGCCTGATCGACTCCGGGAGCACCGAAAGCTTCATCCACCCCGACACGGTAAGACGCTGTTTTTTGACCATCCGTCCCAGTACGCAAAAGATTTCCCTAGCTGCAGGATCCCACTCCGTAGAGATCAAAGGGTTCTGCATAGTGACCCTAATGGTGCAAGGGAGGGAGTTTAAAAACTACAGGCTGTACGTCCTTCCCCAACTCTGCGCGCCCACATTACTGGGATTAGATTTCCAGTGCAACCTGCAGAGCCTAACGTTTCAATTCGGCGGCCCAATACCCCCACTCACTATCTGCGGCCTCGCAACCCTCAAAGTTGAACCGCCATCCTTGTTTGCAAACCTCACCCCGGATTGCAAACCCGTCGCCACTAGGAGCAGACGGTACAGCGCCCAGGACCGGATATTTATTCGGTCCGAAGTCCAGCGGTTGCTGAAGGAAGGCATAATCCAGGCCAGCAATAGTCCCTGGAGAGCACAGGTGGTAGTAGTAAAGACCGGGGAGAAGCAAAGGATGGTCACAGACTATAGCCAGACCATCAACAGGTACACACAGCTAGATGCGTACCCTCTCCCCCGCATATCCGACATGGTGAATCGGATTGCCCAATATAAGGTTTTCTCCACCGTGGACCTCAAGTCCGCCTACCACCAGCTCCCCATCCGCCCAGGTGACCGCAACTACACAGCCTTCGAGGCAGACGGGCGTCTATACCACTTCCTAAGGGTCCCATTTGGCGTCACAAACGGGGTCTCGGTCTTCCAACGGGAGATGGACCGAATGGTTGATCAACACGGGTTGCAGGCCACGTTCCCGTATCTCGACAACGTAACCATCTGCGGCCACGATCAGCAGGACCACGACGCCAACCTCCAAAAATTACTCCAGACCACTAACGCCTTGAACCTCACACACAACGAGGAAAAGGGAGTGTTTAGCACAAACCGGCTGGCCATCCTGGGATACGTAGTACGCAATTGGATAATAGGCCCCGACCCCGAACGCATGCGCCCCCTCATGGAATTTCCCCTCCCCCACTGCTCCAAAGCCCTGAAACGCTGCCTGGGGTTCTTTTCATATTACGCCCAGTGGGTCCCCCAGTATGCAGACAAGGCCCGCCCACTAATACAGACTACTACCTTCCCCCTGTCGACAGAGGCTCGCCAGGCCTTCAGCCGCATCAAAGCGGACATCGCAAAGGCCACGATGCGCGCCATCGATGAGTCCCTCCCCTTCCAGGTCGAGAGCAACGCCTCCGATGTAGCTCTAGCGGCCACCCTTAACCAAGCGGGCAGACCCGTGGCCTTCTTCTCCCGAACCCTCCACGCCTCAGAAATCCGCCACTCCTCAGTGGAAAAGGAAGCCCAAGCCATAGTGGAAGCTGTGCGACATTGGAGGCATTACCTGGCCGGCAGGAGATTCACTCTCCTCACTGACCAACGGTCGGTAGCTTTCATGTTCGATAATGCACAGCGGGGCAAAATTAAAAATGACAAGATCTTAAGGTGGAGGATCGAGCTCTCCACCTTCAACTACGAGATCTTGTACCGTCCCGGAAAGCTGAACGAGCCGTCCGATGCCCTATCCCGCGGCACATGTGCCAACGCACAAATAGACCGTCTCCAAGCCCTCCACGAGGACCTCTGCCACCCGGGGGTCACTCGGTTCTACCATTTTATAAAGTCCCGCAACCTCCCCTACTCTGTGGAGGAGGTCCGTACAGTCACCAGGAACTGCCACATCTGCACAGAGTGCAAACCGCACTTTTTCAGGCCGAATAGAGCGCACCTGATCAAGGCCTCCCTCCCCTTTGAACGCCTCAGTTTGGATTTCAAAGGGCCCCTCCCCTCCACCGACCGCAACGCATACTTCCTGAACGTGGTGGACGAGTACTCCCGTTTCCCTTTCGCCATCCCCTGCCCCGACATGACAGCGGCCACAGTCATTAAAGCCCTTAGCAACATATTCACACTGTTCGGTTGCCCCGCATATATCCATAGTGACAGGGGGTCCTCCTTCATGAGTGACGAGTTGCGCCAGTTCCTGCTCAGCAAGGGTATAGCCTCGAGCAGGACGACCAGCTACAACCCCCAGGGGAACGGGCAAGTAGAGAGGGAGAACGGCACGGTCTGGAAGACCGTCCTACTGGCCCTACGGTCCAGGGATCTCCCAGTTTCACGGTGGCAGGAGGTCCTCCCGGACGCTCTCCACTCCATCCTGTCGCTGCTGTGTACCACCACTAACCAAACGCCTCATGAGCGCCTCCTTGTCTTCCCCAGGAAGTCCTCCTCCGGAACGTCGCTGCCGACCTGGCTGGCGGCCCCAGGACCCATCTTGCTCCGGAAACATGTGCGGGCGCACAAGTCGGACCCGTTGGTCGAGAGGGTTCACCTCCTCCACGCGAACCCACAGTACGCCTACGTGGCGTACCCCGGCGGCCGACAGGACACGGTCTCCCTGCGAGACCTTGCACCCGCCGGCAACACGCACACCCCCCCGACACCGATCACCCCCTCCCTGCCACCGGCGCACCCCGCGAACGCCCCCTTCCCGGGAGGATCGGTCCTCCTCCCGTGTCCGACCAGGAGTGAAACAGAAACAGACACCGAAAAGCTCCCGGAGACGACAACGCTGGAACAAGCACCTGCACCACCACCGGGGCTGAGGCGATCGACAAGGAAGACCAGACCGCCCGCTCGACTCGTGGCATCGGTGTAACACAAGAATGTTGTTGGACTGTAACGAAAATGTTCTTTTCCTCTTACGAATATTGTAAATAGTTCACAAACCCTGTACATAGCCCAGTGTAGGGCTAAGATTGTAATGACATGCCAAAAAAATGTTTTCCTCCCAGGACCAGCCTTGTAAACCCCTACCACCATGCGAACCACCACCCCGCCGGGTTCATTTTTAACAAGGGGTGAATGTGGTAGTATGTATTAGGGGTCATGTGGGACTGTGAAGCCGTGATGTCATTGGCTGACAGATCCCGGGTCCTGGTTGGCTGTTGACCCCTAGCTCCGCCCTTAAGGCGGAGTATAAGAACCCTGGCTTCTCCCCGCCGCTCCAGTCTGTTGCTGAACTGCGGGGAACAAGTCACGCTTAATAAAGCCTCATCGACTTCATCTCTATTCGTCTCTCTCATAAGTCATTGTGCGCTACATGGGGTTTCTCTTCAGTTCTGATTGGAGTGTTCTTTAAAGGTAGCACCACGATCTCTGTGGAACTGGCCTCAATGGCTCTATCAGGCCTCGCCCCACCAGACTGACAGAGTAAACCATGCCCCCAATTCTTTTTCTCACAGTGGCTCAAGATCTGGAGCGATACACTCTGGCTTTCAGTCAGAGCGTGACATTCTGAAAAATTAGGGGAAAATTCCCCCCACTGTGTATTTTTATAAAATATATACAGATATATTCCCATTCATATTTCCAAAATTTTAAGCACTGAACAAAGGTCCTCAATGTGGTTGCATCAATGGGCAGAATCTTATAAGAATTTAGCAAAGAGTTAGGCTCAGGCAGAGAACTGGCGTGTCATTCTCCAGTTGCAGACTTCTCACAAAATCTTGAACGACATTCTAAAAAAAAAAAAAATGAGTTGAGCATAGTTGACGGCATCACTTATCCAGGATGGGGCCTCAAATAGCCAGGAACCTGTTTCAAAGAGATCAGGGTGCCATCTTTACAGGGTGCCCTGATCAGCAATGCAGCCTAACGGCCCCCCCAACAGCCCTCATCACAGAGGTATCAGGGGCTTTCCACCCCACCCCCAACAATCCTCACCGGCAACCACCATCCCTTCGACATTCATCGCCGGTAACCCACTCGCAGTGCCCCCCCCCCCACAACATTACTCTTTGGCAACCTACACCGCGCCCCCCCCAAACAAAATTCTCGTCAGCATCCCTAAACTCTGTGTCCGCTCTCCCCCAACCCACAACAGGTCAATGTACACCCCCCCCCCAAAAGGGCTTGCCCCTAGCACTTCTTCCTGGCACAGATTGGCACTGCAAGGCCAGAACCGCCAGGTTGGCACTCC
Source organism: Scyliorhinus torazame (assembly GCF_047496885.1). Taxonomy (NCBI): domain Eukaryota; kingdom Metazoa; phylum Chordata; class Chondrichthyes; order Carcharhiniformes; family Scyliorhinidae; genus Scyliorhinus; species Scyliorhinus torazame. The sequence continues at coordinate 91,206,037 of NC_092709.1, forward strand.
CAGGTTGACAACCCCAACATGTGCCATGGGGCAGTGCCTCGACACTGCCTGGGCATGTCTCTCTACTCTCCGGGGGCTATACCTACCTCTGCCCCCCAAAGGGAGCCCCTCGACTGCCTCATGCCTGGCCAAACCTGTTATAAACCTCGCCAGCATGATGTCACATCGGTGATGTACAAATACGAGGGGGGATAATCTGGTGGTGGGGGAGCGGGTGATGCTAATATCATATAGATGCATTAAAATTTACTAATAACACCCCCCGGGAAATGCCTTTAGATATATGCAGGTGAGGGCTTTTGTGAGGCGACAGGTGAGGGAATTCCCGTTGCTCCCGGCACAAGAAGTTCAAGATAGGGTGATTTCGGGTGTATGGGTCGGGGAGGACAAGGTGTCGGAAATACACCAGGAGTTGAAAGAAGAGGGGGAAGCGCTGGTAGAAGAGTTGAAGGGTAAATGGGAGGAGGAGCTGGGGGAGGAGATCGAGGAAGGTTTGTGGGCTGATGCCCTAGGTAGGGTTAATTCCTCCTCCTCATGTGCCAGGCTCAGCCTGATACAATTTAAGGTGGTCCACAGAGCGCACTTGACGGGGGCGAGGTTGAGTAGGTTCTTTGGGGTAGAGGACAGATGTGGAAGGTGCTCAGGGAGCCCGGCGAACCATGTCCATATGTTTTGGTCATGCCCGGCACTGGAGGGGTTCTGGAGAGGAGTGGCGGGAGCAATATCTCAGGTGGTGAAAGTCCGGGTCAAGCCAAGCTGGTGGCTAGCAATATTTGGAGTAGTGGACGAACCGGGAGTGCAGGAGGCGAAAGAGGCCGGCATTCTGGCCTTTGCGTCCCTAGTAGCCCGGCGAAGGATCTTGCTAATGTGGAAGGAGGCGAAGCCCCCCAGCCTGGAGAAATGATATGCCTGGGTTCATAAAGTTGGAGAGGATTAAGTTCGCCTTGAGAGGGTCTGCGCAGGGGTTCTACAGGCGGTGGCAACCGTTCCTAGACTATCTCGCAGAGCGTTAGAGGAAGGTCGGTCAGCAGCAGCAGCAACCTTGGGGGGGGGGGACGTCCTGGGGGGTGGGGGGGAAGGGGGGACTGCCTGGGAGGGTGGATGAGCAAGAGATAACATGAAGGGTTGGGTAAACTGGCACGTACGGGTGAGGGCCAGTGTACAAAGCTGTGGAAATATATCATTTCGCCATGTATATATCTTGCTCTGCGCGATTTCTCATTTTTTTTTGTTACGGGGGGGGGGTTATTGTTTGTAAGGGAGAAAAATTGTGTTAAAAAACTTTAATAAATATATTTTAAAATTTTTTTTTACTAATAACTGGGCGTGAATTTCATGACATCACCGGTGAAGGGCGGGGAAAATCGGGAAACTCATTCTCTCCGGCGAGAATCACGTTTCTCGATTCTCATGATATTTTATGCCTGCATGTGTCGATCCCGTGGACAGCAAGTGTGGCCTCAAGATCACATCCCGTGTCTTTCTGTGACCCCTGAATAAAAGGAGCTGCCTGACAATATTGGGGCAACTTGCACATCATTATCTCTGGGCAGCCACTAACAATCTGCTGTGGGCTGCACAGGTCAAGTTCAACGAGAGCTATATAAAGGGACAGCACGGTGGTGCAGTGGTTAGCACTGCTGCCTCACGGCGCCGAGGTCCCAGGTTCGACCCCGACTCTGGGTCACAGTCCATGAGAAGTTTGCACATTCTCCCCGTGTTCACGTGGGTTTCGCTCCCACAACCCAAAGATCTGCAGGCTAGGTGGATTGGCCACACTAAATTGCCCCTTATTTGGAAAAAATGAATTGGGTACTCTAAATTTACTGAAAAAAAAGAGCCATATAAAGCCTGTCTGCGTTTAATTATCCAGGCTAGCCACCAGGAGTCTGCTCACCTGCTGAGACAAAGGGCCCCACATCCTTCCTTTCAATTTTTAATGGTTGAGACATTTAACAATTTTGGGGGCCCAGGCAAGGGGTACACATTGTTTGTCAAAGACAGTGCAGAGAGGTCGGAACCATGTGACATATGCCTCTGGCTTGTGAAACCAGTTGTATTCCCTTGCTGAACTGTAACGCTTAGTTGGCTAATTATCATCTAACTGGTAGCCTCACAGAACAGGAGCTCTGCCCGGGTTGAACATCTGGTCCCATCTACATTGCTTCCGCTGGAAATTCTGCACCATCACCTGCAAGACTGAGTCATCTCTACATGCCTATCTCATTGTGTGAAGACACCATCAGAAAAGTGAATTATACAGCATCAGTTTCAAGCCCACCAACCTCCATGAAGGAATGCCTCATTGGACTTTGATTCTGGAAACAAATAATATTTCATTGCTCTGTGGTCTCCGCATTGTAAATCTTTCTTTTCTCTATCCCTCTCCTTACTGTCTTGAAGGTGAGGGGGATATTGCAATCCTTCTTTTCGCATTTTGAGTGTGTACAAATAAACTAACCCATGTGAGTTCATCCTATCCACGTGCTTGCTGTGGGATTATTAATAGAAAATTGGCTCACACTAAAATTGAGGGGTTGGGAAATGCGCCACCACTAAAAAAAAGAGGGAAATAAATCAGAAACACCTTTCTGTTTATGGACAGGTAATGAAAGGAGAAATTAACCCCTGTTTAAATTAGCCCCCCCCCCTTCTGTAACAACAGCATGACAGTGAGATTTTGCAGAACACAACATACTCTTGTATAAAAGCCAAAATTATAAAAAGAGGAAAGAAAGATTATGTAAAGACCAGCAAAGCACATGCAGTTCCTACCTGGTACATGGAAATGCCTAGGAGCCTGGACATAAGATTTGCTGTCTAGGTGCATGGATAAGCTGGGAGTGCTCCGGCGACTTTCACTGCCTCCAAAGAGAAAAAGCAAAGAAGGTAGAGAAAAGAAAGTGGGAAGCAGAGTAATAGTTATATGCTTAGTGGTAGAAGGATATAATGCCATAGTAAGATTCAATCAATTGGGTAAGAGGCCAGTACTTATAAAGCTATGGAGCAACATCCAGCTTGTCAGCTGAGTACATCCAGTATGCATAAACATCCTCCCAAAGAGGTTTAAATTTTGTTTTAGTTAGTTACCAGGAAAATGTTGTCTATGTTGTGCTAAGGCCCTCAGCATTGGAATTGATGTTAAAAGTCTTGCATTTACTCTTCAAGCCCCCTCTCCAAATATAATAGGAATGGAGTCATTGTCCATTCCTTTCTGAAAGAGTATTGTTACATTTCAGTACTAAAACTAAAAGTTTATCTATGGCATTATATAACACTGTACGAAGCAAAAATGCTTATTATTGCTAAATAATGCATTACATTTCAGGTTTTAGGTTGATTTTGTAATTGAGGAAATTCTGAGGTGCATTATCTATCAATAATTTGAATCCTTTTGATGTATTATTACATCAGTATTTGAAGCCAGGCTAAATGGCTACTGCAAACAGTCATAATAAATACTGAGAGTCTTGGACCATTTTCGGACAACTGGTTATAAGGCTTAATGCTCTGCTAAAGTTTGCCAAATTAAAGATTGCAAAGGTAGATATTAATAATACTTAAAACTAAATTCAAGTATTTGTACATCATTCACCAAAGTTTATGAAGTCTGAATATTTTAAAGCAATATAGTTGGGAAAAAGAAAGACATTGCAATCAACAGAGAGAGTGAAAGAAAAACAACTGCTTCCAAGTTCTGTGTGCAGTCGGAGAGACTGATCCTTCCCTTCTTTTTTGTGTTTCCAAAGAAAGATGTTTTATTTGACCATTTTACATATTTTACCAAACTGCATATACTGTGCGAAGAAAAAAGACATTGCACATAACCTATGTTCATTCTGTAGCAGATTTATTAGTAGTGCTTTGAATCAGAGATGAACAGTAACGATATCCAGAACTAAGGTGTCAGTGCACACATTCTGCCACAAGTTTCAAGCATGTGCAGAAAGTGATCTCTGTATGTTAATTGATTTAGGTAATAACCATGCTACACTACACTCCAAAAGGCCTATCTGAATGGCCAAATATGAGGTAATTGTGCATGATTTATTACAGAACATCTGCCAGAGGGAACAAAGGCCTATACTTATATAGTATGTATAATAATTCTTGTCATAAATATTCTTTAGAAAAATCTCATTAGAAATGTTACTAACACCAAAAGATCATTTGGCAACATTTTTTACCCTTTTCAGCTCACCTCAGTTGACTTGCTGATGGAACAATGTCCAAGTCAATGTAGTTATTTTGCTTCACGGCAGCCTCGCTAGTGACATTAGTTTAGTACTGCGTCATTAAAAAATAACTTTATTGAGTAGACTTTAAAGTGTCCTTGGAGTTTCTTTAACAAAAATGTTTTCATTTAAGAACACTTGCAGGTGCACATTTGGAGGGGATATAATGCTACATTAATTAGTTCTTTTGGGTGACTTTGTAGTTTTGAAAATACCCATTTACATTTTTAAATTTTATGTCTTCATGCTGTACTGTTTGCAAGATGAAAGAAGAGGGAACCATGCCCAAACTCCATCAGGAATTGCACAATTGAGAAATTTGTCAATTTGAGGCAGAAAATCATATTAAATAATTTTATTTACTGCCAATAATTGCTACAAATTTGGCTTTTACGTTTTTCTTTTGCATTGATATGGATTTTAAAACGTCATTTGCTCCATCAAGACACTCAATTTTCAGATATGCCTTTCAATTTAAGAAACAACCCAATATATCTCGCTGTATGAATCACTGTTAAGGGCTCGACAACTGAGAAACAAACAGTATAAGGAGTTTGATGTAAAATTGGAATCTCATCGTCTTTCGAGAATAAACAGTTTTAGATGGCAGGGATTTTCACTGTAATATATGTGAACTCTTTTAGGCAACAAATTATTATTTGGTTAATTCTTTATCATAAATCTTTCACTTAATTAGAAAATTGTTCTGAATAAACATTTATATAGTAGAAATGGTTAAATGTTCTAGTAACTCTATGGAGATTTGTTATTTGAAAACTTCCAATGGTTATACAATTTCATCCATCATGATCGTTACCTTTTAATCAAAATGGAAAGTGATGCCCACGTAGAAACTGATTAAACTTTGCTGATTGTACAAAGTTCCGAAAACCAGTGGCTATATAAACGTGTGCTAAATGAAATCCGAACGGGACAGGTGTTGATTGAAAATTCTTCACAGGACTTCCGGTTGCGGCTATGCTGAGCTAAGTTGCATGTTCGGTAGCTCCTGTCAGAAACGGACTTTTGGGCTCTTTTGAGGGGCCCCAGCAGCATTTGTTCGACGGTTCCCAGTGTGGGAAGGTGACAGTACGATTTCCCCGGCACTGTATGGATTGGAGCAGGAGTGGAGCGGTGAAAAAAGTAATTTTGGTGCAGCGAAAAGTGCGAGGGAGGAAAGCCAAGATGGCGGCGGATGGAGACCAGGCAGCGTGGGCGCAGTGGGCGCGAGAGCAGCAGGAGTTTCTCAAGCGCTTCTTCACGGAATTGAAAGCAGAGCTGCTGGAGCCGATGAAGGCTTCGGTCGACAAGCTAGTCAAGACCCAGAAGGCCCAAGGGGTGGCGATCCGGGCGGTGCGGCAGAAGGCCTTGGAGAATGAGGACGAGATATTGGGCCTGGTGGTGAAGGTGGAGGCGCACGAGGGGCTGCATAAGAAATGGCAGGAGAAGTTAGAGGACATGGAGAATCAGTCGAGGAGGAAGAAGCTGCGGATTCTGGGTCTCCCGGAGGGAGTGGAGGGGTCGGATGCTGGAGCATATGTGGTCACGATGCTGAACACGTTGATAGGCGCGGGTCACTTCCCGAGGCCCCTGGAGCTGGATGGGGCCCACCGAGTCCTGGCGAGGAGGCCCAAGTCTAACGAGCCGTCGCGGGCGGTATTGGTGCGGTTCCACCGCTTGGTGGACAGGGAGTGTGTCCTAAGATGGACAAAAAAGGAGCGGAACAGCAGGTGGGAGAATGCAGAGGTCCGTATATACCAGGACTGGAGCGCGGAGGTGGCCAAGAGGAGGGCCGGGAACAATCGGGCTAAGGGGGTTCTGCATCGGAAGGGGGTGAAATTCGGGATGCTGTAGCCGGCGCGACTGTGGTCGGGGGGGCATGTGTCGTTTAAGGATCGGCACCATTACTTTGAGACACCGGAGGAGGCATGGACCTTTATTCAGGCCGAAAAGTTGGACACGGACTGAGGGTCGGTTGTGAGGGGAGGTCACGGGGGGCTACTGTGGTTACTGTGCTTTGGAGAATGTTGGGGGATGTTCTGTTCTGTTCTGCATTGTTTCCTTGGGTGCTGGGTGGGGTAGGGTGAATTGGTTCGAAGGGGGGGTTTTGTGAGAGCGTGGGCGTCGGTGGTTGGAAGGACGGGGCCCCATTGGGGGGAGGGGAGATGGGAGGCCCGAGGTGGGGAGCTGGGATTAGGCCGCAAAAGGGAGATGCGCCAGAGAGGGTGGGGCCCCCTGATCTGGCTGATAACTTGGAATGTGAGAGGCCTGAATGGGCCGGTCAAGAGTGCCCGTGTGTTCGCGCACCTGAAGGGACTGAAGGCAGATGTGGTTATGCTCCAGGAGGCTTCCCGTACCAGCCTCCCCGAACAGGCGCTGGAATGTGGCGACTAGGGGCTTTTCACAGTAACTTCATTTGAAGCCTACTTGTGACAATAAGCAATTTTCATTTCATTTTTATTCATTTGAGGGTGGCAGATCAGGTTAGGCCGAGAAAGGGGTGGGTAGGGCAGATTTTCCACTCTGGGTCGGACGCAAAGAATCGAGGGGTGGCGATTTTGGTGGGGGAGCGGGTGTCGTTTGAGGCGCTGAACATCGCGGCAGATAATGGAGGTAGGTATGTGATCGTGAGTGGTAAGCTGCAGGGGGTGCGGGTGGTATTAGTGAATGTATATGCCCCGAATTGGGACGATGCCGGATTTATGCGGCGCATGTTAGGCCGGATTCCTGACCTGGAGGCAGGGAGCTTGATAATGGGGCGGGGGACTTCAAGACGGTACTGGATCCAGCATTGGACCGCTCCAGGTCCAGGACGGGTAAGAGGCCGGCGGCGGCCAAGGTGCTGAGGGGGTTTATGGACCAGATGGGAGGAGTGGACCCATGGAGGTTTGTCAGGCCGGGGGCCAGGGAATTTTCTTTTTTTTCTCACGTCCATAAAGCCTACTCCTGGATTGACTTCTTCGTTTTGAGCAGGGCACTAATCCCGAGGGTGGAGGGCACGGAGTATTCGGCCATAGCCATCTCAGACCATGCCCCGCATTGTGTGGAGCTGGAACTAGGGGAGGAGAGGGACCAGCGCCCGCTGTGGCGTCTGGATGTGGGCTTGCTGGCGGATGAGGAGGTGAGCGGGCGGATCCGGGGGTGTATTGAAAGCTATCTAGAGGCTAACGATAATGGGGAGGTGCAGGTGGGGGTGGTCTGGGAGGCGCTGAAGGCGGTGATTAGGGGAGAGCTAATCTCCACTAGGGCCCAGAAGGAGAAGAAGGAGAGGAGAGAGAGGGAGAGATTGGTGGGGGAGATTTTAAGGGTGGATAGGAGGTATGCAGAGGTCCCCGAGGAGGGACTACTCAAGGAGCGACGAAGCCACCAGGCCGAGTTCGACCTATTGACCACCAAGAAGGCAGAAGCGCAGTGGAGGAAAGCGCAAGGGGCGGTGTACGAGTACAGGGCGAAGGCTAGCCGGATGTTGGCACACCAGCTTCGGAAGCAGGAGTCAGCGAGGGAGATTGGGGGAGTTAGGGATAAAGGGGGGAACACGGTGCGGAGTGCGGTGGGAATAAATGGGGTATTTAGAGACTTTTATGAGGGGCTGTATAGGTCTGAGCCCCTGACGGTGGAGGGGGGGCATGTGTCGATTTTTGGATCGACTGAGGTTCCCGAGGGTGGAGGAGGAGCAGGTGGCAGGGCTGGAGGAGCTTACTAAGGGGCTGGGGAGTTTGCAGGCGGGGAAGGCACCGGGGCCAGATGGGTTCCCGGTGGAATTTTACCGGAAGTACATGGACATGCTTGGCCCTCTATTAGTGAGGACTTTCAATGAGGCGAGGGGTGGGGGGCCCTACCGCCGGCGATGTCCAGGGCGCTTATCTTGCTGATCTTGAAGCGGGACAAGGACCTATTACAGAGTGGGTCGTATAGGCCAATCTCTCTCCTCAACGTGGACGCGAAGCTGTTAGCGAAGGTGTTGGCTAACAGAATTGAGGACTGCGTCCCGGGGGTGATTCACGAGGACCAGACGGGTTTTGGGAAGGACGCTGAATACCAATGTGAGGAGGCTCCTTAACGTAATCATGTTGCCTACAGTGGAGGAGGAGGCGGAGATAGTGGTGGTGATGGACGCAGAGAAGGCCTTCGATAGGGTAGAGTGGGGGTACCTCTGGGAAGTGTTAAGGAGGTTTGGGTTCGGGGAGGGGTTCATTAGTTGGGTTAGGCTACTTTAGGAAGCCCCGGTGGCGAGTGTGACCACGGATCGGAGGAGGTCGGAAGACTTTCGGCTGTAACGGGGGACGAGGCAGGGGTGCCCCCTATCCCCCTTGCTATTTGCATTGGCAATTGAGCCGTTGGCTATGGCTCTAAGGGAGTAAGGGAGTCCAGGAACTGGAGGGAGCTGGTCCGGGGGGGGGGGGGGGGGGGGGGGGGGGGGGAGAGGAACAGCGGGTTTTGTTCTATGCCGATGACCTGTTACTGTTTGTGGCGGACCCAGTGGGGGGGATGCCGGAGGTGATGCGGATCGTCAGGGAGTTTGGGGACTTTTCCGGGTATAAGCTCAACGTGGGGAAGAGTGAGCTCTTCGTGGTACACCCAGGGGACCAGGGAAGGGGGATAGACGAGCTTCCACTGAAGAGGGCGGAAAGGAGTTTTCGATATCTGGGGATCCAGGTGGCCAGGAGCTGGGGGGCCCTACACAAGCTCAACTTGACGAGGCTGGTGGACCAGATGGAGGAGGAGTTTAAAAGGTGGATATGCTGCCACTCTCCTTGGCGGGTAGGGTACAGTGGGTGAAGATGACGGTGCTCCCGAGGTTCCTTTTTGTATTCCAGTGCCTCCCCACCCTGATCCATAAGGCCTTTTTTAAGCGGGTCAGTAGGAGCATCATGGGATTCGTGTGGGCGCAAAAGACCCCGAGGGTGAGAAGGGTGTTTCTGGAGCGGAGTAGGGACAGAAGAGGGTTAGCGTTACCTAATCTGTGTGGGTATTACTGGGCTGCCAATGTGGCGATGATACGCAATGGGTAATGGAGGGGGAGGCATGGAAGAGGCTGGAGATGGCGACCTGTGTGGGCACGAGTCTGGGAACACTGGTGACAGCACTGCTGCCGCTCCCGCCGACTAGGTACACCATGAGTCCGGTGGTGGTGGCGACTTTGAAAATTTGGGGGCAGTGGAGGCGCCACAGGGGTGAGGTAGAGGCTTCGGTTTGGTCCCCGATCCGGGAGAACCATCGGTTCGTCTCGGGGAAAATGGATGGAGGGTTCCTGAGCTGGCACAGGGCAGGAATTAGAAGGATGGGGGACCTGTTTTTAGATGGGACGTTTGCGAGCCTTGGGGCGCTGGAGGAAAAATTCGGGCTTCTCCCCGGAAATGCCTTCAGGTACATGCAGGTAAGGGCGTTTGTAAGACGGCAGGTGAGGGAGTTCACGCTGCTTCCAGCACTCAGGATCCAGGATAGGGTGCTCTTGGGGGTGTGGGTTGGAGAGGGCAGGGTCTCGGCGATCTATCAGGAGATGCAGGAGGAGGAGGAGACCTCGGTGGAAGAGCAAAAGGGTAAATGGGAGGAGGAGCTTGGGGAGGAGATAGATGAGGGTACGTGGGCGGACGCCCTGGGTGGGGGTAATTCTTCCTCCTCTTGCGCCAGGCTTAGCCTGATACAATTTAAGGTTCTTCACAGAGCGCATATGATAGGGGCGAGGCTGAGCAGGTTCTTTGGGGTGGAAGACAGGTGTGGGAGGTGCTCGGGGAGCCCAGTAAATCATACCCATATGTTCTGGGTGTGCCCGGTGCTGGATGGGTTCTGGAGGGGTATTGCGAGGACGATGTCTAAGGTGGTGAACACCCAGGTTAAGCCGAGCTGGGGGGTTAGCACTATTTGGGGTATCGGACGAGCTGTGAGTGCAGGAGGCGAAAGAGGCCGGTATTCTGGCCTTTGCGTCCCTGGTAGCCCGGCGGAGGATTCTGCTACAGTGGAAGGATGCGAGGCCCCCAAGCGTGGAAGCCTGGATCAGCGACATGGCAGGGTTCATTAAATTGGAGAGGGTAAAATTTGCCTTGAGAGGGTCTGTGCAAGGGTTCTTTAGGCGGTGGCAACCATTCCTAGGCTTTCTAACGGGCCGTTAGGAGGTGGTCAGCAGCAGCAGCAACCCAGAGGGGGTGGGGGTGGGGTGTACTTTGTGTTTTCTACTGTGTTTATTATTGCTTAATGGGGGGGTTTGTATATTGGGGGAATTTGTGATGTAGTTGTAAGTTGTTTATTTATGTGTTCTTTGTTTTTCTTTTTTCTGTAAGGGGGGGGGGGTTGTTGAAAATATGTAAAAATTTGAATAAAAATATTTCCAAAAAAAAAAAAAATTCTTCACAGAATCTGCCAATTATTTCTTTTCCAATTAAGGGGCAATTTAGCGTGGCCAATCTACCCACCCTGCACATCTTTGGGTTGCGAGGGTGAAACCCACGCAGACATGGGGAGAATGTGCAAACCCCACAGGGACAGTGACCCAGAGCCAGGATTCAAAACTGGGTCCCTAGTGCCGTAGGCAGCAGTGCTAACCACTGTGCCACCATGCCACCCTATCTTTAATATGTTCAATCAAAAACAAGGAAATGATGGTCAACCATTATCCCACCTGGAATAATGTGTTCAATTCTGGGCTCTATATTTTCAAAAGGGAGACAATGTCATAGAGAGGGTCCAGGGGAGATTTACCAGGATGGTGCCGGGGGGCAAGACTTGAATTATCTAGAGAGTCGAGAGAATCTGTTCTCCTTGGAGCAAAGGAGGCTAATGAAGGTTCAAAACTATGAGGGATTTTGATAGAGCAAATACCGAAGGGCTGAATTTTAAGAGGAGCATTAAGACCCTGATCTTGACGTAAAAGGGAGTTCTTGAGCCTGCATTTGCTGGCAGAGGAACCTACTTGGCATTTTTACCACAAGAAAATTCCCAATCGGTCATTTGTAGGCTGCTGCCCAATTACGGATGGTCTGTGGCTCCTGATGTTCTCGACCTGATCAGAAGACCAGAGGTCAGCTGATCATTGCTGATAAACAAAAGGGAGCTGGAGCCTCCAAGTGACGAGTAAAAAAAAAAAAATCATTGGGGTCGTGGTTACTATATCCTCTGCCTGCAGCCCAAGTTTGCACCATGCAGCCTTTCACTGTCACTCCCCCACACCCCCCATCCTGGACTGTGGCAGGGAGCCACCTCCATTTGACTGGCAGCTGCCCCACGTGGCGAGGTTGGAGGGGTTGCCTTGCCATCGACAAAATGTAAGTCCACAAGTACAGACGTATGTTGGTAAATTGCCAACAGCATCATAAAATGACCCCTAATTGAACCATTAATTATGTAAGTCGGTTGCCCGCCTCCTTTGGGTAAGCAGCTTCGCTGCATCTGGTCCTTCCATTGGTAAAATGGGCTGACAGCAGGACAACGTCAGGGGATCAATCCAACTCAACTCCCTGCGATTATACATGTCCCCACACCTCCCAGCCCACCTATTAGGGATTGGCAAAATCCCCAATTACCACTAGAAGAAGGGTTGGTAACCAGAGGAGTCAGACTTAAAATATTTGGCACAAAAAGTCAAAAAGAAAGAGATTATTTTACTCAATGAGTTGTTATGATCTGGAACCCACTGTCTGAAAGGGTGATGGAAGCAGATTTATTTGTACCTTGCAGATGGAAAAAAAGCCCCAGGGATATAATGATAATAATAATCACTTATTGTCACAAGTAGGCTTCAATGAAGTTACTGTGAAAAGCCCCTACTCGCCACATTTCGGGGCCTGTTCGGGGAGGCCGGTACGGGAATTAAACCCCCACTGCTGTCATTGTTCTGCATTACAAGCCAGCTATTTAGCCCACTGTGTTAAAAGAGGAGTGTGGGACTTATTGGATTTTTCTTTCAAAGAGTCAGCACAGGTACAACAGGCTGAGAGCCCCCTTCTGTGCTCTATGATTCATTCTCTCCCTCTCAACCTTCCTGCACCCGGATGATGCATATATACTTTTGTCTGTTTCTGTAGCTAATTCTTCCTGGAACAGGTCGCTAATCTGTCGCCAGGGGCTTCTAGCTTGAAGGGGATTACAACACATCAAGCATAGCCACACTCACACTGATGGAGGGGCAATTTGGCATGGCCAATCCACCTAACCTGCCCGCCTTTGGACATTGGGAGAAAATTGGAAGATCTTGTGAAAACCCACATAGGCACAGGGAGAACTTGCAAACTCTGCACAGACAAGCCCCAGGCTGGAATCGAACCCGGGTCTCTGGCGCTGTGAGGCAGTATTGCTAATCAGTGTGCCACCGTGCCGCCCTCCTCTATGAGTCTACAATGTCAAGACATAATCGTGGTTTAAAGTGCCATCAAAGCTTCATAGGTACTTTGAATCATTTTGCCATTTACCCATCAATGTTATTCAATGTCTTCCAATAAAGATGTATGGCAAGGAGTTTCCGGGTGCGGCGATGACCAGCTAAGTCGCACGTTTCGGCAGCTCCCGGTGAAACGGACTTTTGGGCTCTTGATAGGAGCCCCAACGGCAATTTTGACGGCTAAAAACACTGTGCGGTAAACCAGAAGGGAATCCCCCCTGGATACGGATGGAAAAAGGAGGAGAGAGTGGCCAGATTGCAGTGGATCCTTTAGAACAGCGGCAAGGAAGGCAAGCAAAAACCAAGATGGCGTCGGAAGGTGGCAGTTTAACATGGGGCCCTGAACAACAAGAGTTCTTGAAATGCTGTGTGGAAGAGCTCAAAAAGGAAATGAAGAAAGAGCTGTTGGCCCCGATACTACAGGCGATCGAAGGGCTAAAGGAGGAACAAAAGACCCAGGAGCGGGAGCTTCGGGTCGTGAAGGCAAAGGCAGCCGAGAATGAGGACGATATACAGGGCCTGGTGGTGAAGACGGAGACGCAGGAGGCACATCAGAAACGATGTGTGGAAAGGTTGGAGGCACTGGAAAACAACGCAAGGAGGAACAACCTGAGGATTCTTGGTCTTCCTGAAGGTGTGGAGGGAGCGGACGTCGGGGCATATGTGAGCACGATGCTGCACTCGTTAATGGGAGCGGAGGCCCCGGCGGGTCCGTTGGAGGTGGAGGGAGCATACCGAGTGATGGCGCGAGGACCGAGAGCAGGAGAAATTCCCAGAGCCATAGTGGTGAGATTCCTCCGTTTTAAGGATAGAGAAATGGTCCTTAGATGGGCGAAGAAAACTCGGAGCAGTAAATGGGAGAACGTGGTGATCCGCGTTTATCAAGACTGGAGTGCGGAGGTGGCGAGAAGGAGGGCGAGCTTTAATCGGGCCAAGGCGGTGCTTCATAAAAAGAAGATAAAATTTGGAATGCTGCAACCGGCAAGACTGTGGGTCACATATCGAGGGAGGCACCACTACTTTGAGACGGCGGATGAAGCGTGGACTTTTATTGTGGAAGAAAAACTGGAATGAGCGGGTTATTAAAAAGAACGTTCGAACAAAGTGGTGGGGCGAATGTGGGGGGCAAAGAGGGGTTTTATGTACTAATCCTGCGATGTGGTAACTTTTCTCTCTCCCACAGGTGGTGATGGGGGGAGGAGGGGAGGTGGAGGAGATGGGGCGTTGGCCATTGGGGGCGGGGCCAAGGGAGAAGCGCGGGCTTGGTTCCCGCGCTATGATAATCATGGCGGGAATAGAGAAGCAGGAAGGAGGGGGCGTCGCACGGTGCGAGCCAAGGTCACGGGGGGGAAGCCGAGGTCAGCCAGAGTTTGCTGACTTCTGGGAGCAACATGGGGGGAGTAATTACGCTAGCGGGGGATCTAGCGGGGGGGGGTGGGAGGGGGGAATTACTGGGTTGCTGCTGCTGGGGAGAGGGGGGAGCTGGTATGGGAGAGGATGGGCGGGGGGGCACCGCCTGGGGGAGATACAGCTGCGTGGGAACCGGGTGAGGAGCTGGAAAAAGGTGATGGCTAATCGACAAGGAGGGGGGGGTAGGAAGCCCCCCAACTCGGCTGATCACATGGAACGTGAGAGGGCTGAACGGGCCGATAAAGAGGGCACGGGTACTCGCACACGTTAAGAAACTTAAGGCAGATGTGGTTATGTTACAAGAAACGCACCTGAAACTGATAGACCAGGTTAGGCTACGCAAAGGATGGGTGGGGCAGGTGTTCCATTCGGGGCTAGATGCGAAAAACAGGGGGGTGGCTATATTAGTGGGGAAGCGGGTAATGTTCGAGGCAAAGACTATAGTGGCGGATAACGGGGGCAGATACGTGATGGTGAGTGGCAAACTACAGGGGGAGACGGTGGTTTTGGTAAACGTATATGCCCCGAACTGGGATGATGCCAATTTTATGAGGCGGATGCTAGGACGCATTCCGGACCTAGAGATGGGAAAGCTGATAATGGGGGGAGATTTTAATACGGTGTTGGAACCAGGGCTGGATAGGTCGAAGTCCAGGACTGGAAGGAGGCCGGCAGCAGCCAAGGTACTTAAAGATTTTATGGAGCAGATGGGAGGTGTAGACCCGTGGAGATTTAGCAGACCTAGGAGTAAGGAGTTCTCGTTTTTCTCCTATGTCCATAAAGTCTACTCGCGAATAGACTTTTTTGTGCTGGGAAGGGCATTGATCCCGAAGGTGAGGGGAACGGAGTATACGGCTATAGCCATTTCGGATCACGCTCCACACTGGGTGGACTTGGAGATAGGGGAGGAAACAGGAGGGCGCCCACCCTGGAGAATGGACATGGGACTAATGGCAGATGAGGGGGTGTGTCTAAGGGTGAGGGGGTGCATTGAAAAGTACTTGGAACTCAATGATAATGGGGAGGTCCAGGTGGGAGTGGTCTGGGAGGCGTTGAAGGCGGTGGTTAGAGGGGAGCTGATATCAATAAGGGCACATAAAGGGAAGCAGGAGAGTAAGGAACGGGAGCGGTTGCTGCAAGAACTTTTGAGGGTGGACAGACAATATGCGGAAGCACCGGAGGAGGGACTGTACAGGGAAAGGCAAAGGCTACATGTAGAATTTGACTTGCTGACCACAGGCACTGCAGAGGCACAATGGAGGAAGGCACAGGGTGTACAGTACGAATATGGGGAGAAGGCGAGCAGGTTGCTGGCACACCAATTGAGGAAAAGGGGAGCAGCGAGGGAAATAGGGGGAGTGAGGGATGAGGAAGGAGAGATGGAGCGGGGAGCGGAGAGAGTGAATGGAGTGTTCAAGACATTTTATAAAAAATTATATGAAGCTCAACCCCCGGATGGGAGGGAGAGAATGATGGGCTTCTTGGATCGGCTGGAATTTCCCAAGGTGGAAGAGCAGGAAAGGGTGGGACTAGGAGCACAGATCGAGGTAGAAGAAATGGTGAAAGGAATTAGGAGCATGCAGGTGGGAAAGGCCCCGGGACCGGATGGATTCCCAGTCGAATTCTATAGAAAATATGTGGACTTGCTCGCCCCGGTACTGACGAGGACCTTTAATGAGGCAAAGGAAAGGGGACAACTGCCCCCGACTATGTCTGAAGCAACGATATCGCTTCTCTTAAAGAAGGAAAAGGACCCGCGGGTCCTATAGACCTATTTCCCTCCTAAATGTAGATGCCAAGCTCCTGGCCAAGGTAATGGCAATGAGAATAGAGGAATGTGTCCCGGGGGTGGTCCACGAGGACCAAACTGGGTTTGTGAAGGGGAGACAGCTGAACACGAATATACGGAGGTTGTTAGGGGTAATGATGATGGCCCCACCAGAGGGAGAAACGGAGATAGTAGTGGCGATGGATGCCGAGAAAGCATTTGATAGAGTGGAGTGGGATTATTTGTGGGAGGTGTTGAGGAGATTTGGTTTTGGAGAGGGGTATGTTAGATGGGTGCAGCTGTTGTATAGGGCCCCAGTGGCGAGCGTGGTCACGAATGGACGGGGATCTGCATATTTTCGGCTCCATACAGGGACAAGGCAGGGATGCCCTCTGTCCCCATTATTGTTTGCACTGGCGATTGAGCCCCTGGCGATAGCGTTGAGGGGTTCCAAGAAGTGGAGGGGAGTACTTAGGGGAGGAGAAGAGCACCGGGTATCTTTGTATGCGGACGATTTGCTACTATACGTGGCGGACCCGGCGGAGGGGATGCCAGAAATAATGCGGATACTTGGGGAGTTTGGGGATTTTTCAGGGTATAAATTGAACATGGGGAAAAGTGAGTTGTTTGTGGTGCATCCAGGGGAGCAGAGTAGAGAAATAGAGGACCTACCGTTGAGGAAGGTAACAAGGGACTTTCGTTACCTGGGGATCCAGATAGCTAAGAATTGGGGCACATTACATAGGTTAAATTTAACGCGGTTGGTGGAACAAATGGAGGAGGATTTCAAGAGATGGGATATGGTATCCCTGTCAATGGCAGGGAGGGTGCAGGCGGTTAAGATGGTGGTCCTCCCGAGATTCCTCTTTGTGTTTCAGTGCCTCCCGGTGGTGATCACGAAGGCTTTTTTAAAAAGGATTGAAAAGAGCATCATGGGTTTTGTGTGGGCCGGGAAGACCCCGAGAGTGTGGAAGGGATTCTTACAGCGTAGCAGGGATAGGGGGGGGCTGGCACTACCGAGCCTAAGTGAGTATTATTGGGCCGCTAATATTTCAATGGTGAGTAAGTGGGTGGGAGAGGAGGAGGGAGCGGCGTGGAAGAGATTAGAGAGGGCGTCCTGTAGGGGGACTAGCCTACAGGCTATGGTGACAGCCCCATTGCCGTTCTCACCGAGGAACTACACCACAAGCCCGGTGGTGGTGGCTACACTGAAGATTTGGGGACAGTGGAGACGGCATAGGGGAAAGACTGGAGCCTTGGGGGGGTCCCCGATTAGAAACAACCATAGGTTTGCCCCGGGGGGAATGGATGGGGGATATGGAATGTGGCAAAGAGCAGGAATAACGCAACTGAAAGATCTGTTTGTGGATGGGAAGTTCGCGAGTCTGGGAGCGCTGACCGAGAAATATGGGTTGCCCCAAGGGAATGCATTCAGGTATATGCAACTGAGGGCTTCTGCGAGGCAACAGGTGAGGGAATTCCCGCAGCTCCTGACACAAGAGGTGCAGGACAGAGTGATCTCAAAGACATGGGTGGGGGATGGTAAGGTGTCAGATATATATAGGGAAATGAGGGACGAAGGGGAGACTATGGTAGATGAACTAAAAGGGAAATGGGAAGAAGAGCTGGGGGAGGAGATCGAGGAGGGGCTGTGGGCAGATGCCCTAAGCAGGGTAAACTCGTCGTCCTCGTGTGCCAGGCTAAGCCTGATTCAGTTTAAGGTATTACACAGGGCACATATGACTGGAGCACGGCTCAGTAAATTTTTTGGGGTGGAGGATAGGTGTGCGAGGTGCTCGAGAAGCCCAGCGAATCATACCCATATGTTTTGGTCATGCCCGGCACTACAGGGGTTTTGGATGGGGGTGACAAAGGTGCTTTCAAAAGTAGTCGGAGTCCGGGTCGAACCAAGCTGGGGGTTGGCTATATTTGGGGTTGCACAAGAGCCGGGAGTGCAGGAGGCGAGAGAGGCCGATGTTTTGGCCTTTGCGTCCCTAGTAGCCCGGCGCAGGATATTGCTAATGTGGAAAGAAGCCAAGCCCCCGGGGGTGGAGACCTGGATAAATGACATGGCGGGGTTTATAAAGCTAGAGCGGATTAAGTTCGTCCTAAGGGGGTCGGCTCAAGGGTTCACCAGGCGGTGGCAACCGTTCGTCGAATACCTCGCAGAAAGATAGACGGAATGGGAAAAAGAAGGCAGCAGCAGCAGCCCAGGATCGGGGGGGGGGGGGGGGGGGGGGGGGGGGGAGGAGGAACCAGAAGGACTCTCAGGGTTGTTAATTATACTGTATAGTATGTATAGGTCGTTGCTACAGATAATTATATATTGGACTGTTAAATTATATTTTTGGAGAGTGTTACTTGTGACAAGGCAGTTGCCAATTAGGGCTAGTTTTCATTTTTGTTATTTATTATTTATTCATTTTTTTTGTTTTTTTTTTGTTTATAAAATAGGTCATTGTTATTTGTGTTGTTATAATATGGTGTAAAGGATGCACAATGTACTGTGTTGGTTGACCAAAAATTTTCAATAAAATATTTAATAAAAAAAAAAAAAGATGTATGGCAAAAACAGAGTACTTACATTCGAACAAAACCATCTTTCCTTGGCAATTTAACATCCGGTGAGTTAACAAAGAATAAAATGATGCTGCTGAAGCTTAGAACTACACACACTGAAGCCATCTGACACTTAACTAAAGCTAGAAAATAATGCTGCAAATGGACTAGCAGGTATATCAAACAACCACCTAAGCTTTGGGATAACAATGGCAACACCAGACAGACAAAGACAATAAAGGCTGCCTTGATGTCAGCTATTAAAATATGGGAAAATAATGTTCTCATAATAGTATTCTGTAAGCAATCTGAAAAGAAAATGAAAAAGAACACAGTCATTGCATTCTTTATAGCATTACTGCATAATGGCAAATTGATCTTTTGATATGTGGCATTTCAATTTGGTTGAGGGATTATTTCATGGCATGTAAGCATAAATGATGGATGCACTGTTCAATTTAACTTTCCGATTTGAAGGATTTGCCAATGTCAAGGGAACTTTCATCTTACCTGCAGTGAATGTGCTATTAGTACACTTATTGGCTCCAACGTTCAACCCAAGATACATATCGGGACCCTGCAGAAGTCCTGACACACCAACCTCATAGGAGGGCATTTGATTTTCCAATAAGCAATTCCCAGACTCTAACTCTGAGTTAGAGTCAGAGACTTCGACAGTTCCGATTTAGTTACCTGGATAGTTACGCAAGAAATGTTCGACAGACAAATTCTAATCTTACTCCTGGGTAACTATACAACTGACCACCCCCCTCCCCAAATGACACACATTGACCCCTCTTCCCAACTCTTCACTCAACCTCCCAACAAACATATCATCTCATCACCCTGCTGAATCAACCTGACTCGCTCCACTACCTGACCAACCCCAGGCTATCCCCTTGACTCTCCTATCCACTGAGCTGCACACCTTACCCACCTGCCACCTGAACTACTTGCCACCATGTCCACCTTACACCCTACTGCCCTGCCCACGTACTATTCTGCCCCTACTCACTTGCAATCCTACCCACTTTCCACTCTATAATCATCGAGAGAGTCATGAACGCAGCCCAGTCCATCACATGAGCCCATCTTCCATCCATTGACTCTGTCTACACCTCCTGCTGCCTTGGGAAAGAGGGCAGCATAATCAAAGACCCCTCCCATCTGGGTTATTCTCTCTTCCACCCTCTTCCATTGGGCAGAAGTTACAAAAGTTTGAGAACATGTACATTAGATTCAAAAACAGCTTCTTCCCTGCTGTTACCAGACTCGTGAATGGCCCTCTTATGGACTGAACTGATCTTTCTACACATCGTCTCTACAGTTGTAGCACTATATTCCGTATGCATCACCCGATGTCCATGTATTTACACCATGTATTTATCGTTTGTTCTATGTTTTCATGTATGGAGCGATCTGCCTGGACTCTATGCAGAACAATACTTTTCACTGTAACTTGGTACACGTGACAATAAGTGTAAATCTAATTTAATATCTTACTAACTGCCACCCTACCCACTTGCTACTCTACCTGCCACCCTGCCCACCTGCCATCTCACCCATCCACCATTCACTCATGCACTGACGTACTGAGAATTTTGGGGGCCTTTAAACACTACCAGAATATGGCAGCTGGTGCAGTCTTTTTCACTGATTCTCTTTGCTGATGTCTCCACGAATTCCTGTGCTGAGGGACTTCTTCAGCATTGTGGACTGGAAGTTTGTCCAGAAGAATTGCGTCTAGATAACCGGGTAGCTTGTGTCTGTTCAGCATTGGGCACATCATTCCAACAGTGGCCAGACGATCTAGGCCATTAACATGTCTCTTAATCCTGGTGTTTCATAGATCTGAGCATTCAGTAGGTATGTTTTTGCAACGTTTTTCCTGTTTGCATATTCTGGCACTAATAACTTTCTTTTTGTTGCATATTGACACCATTGTAATACTCATGTGCCTTGTTGGTGCAGTACACTTGAAGCGTAGTGCAGTTTTACAGGTCTTGTACCATGCCACTTATAAAGATCACTGGTTTAAATTCCAGAACTTCTGTTTTGCTGGCACAGTACATTTGATATCAAAATCATCCAGGTTCCTGGGGAAAAAGAAATCGGGATACTGGCACCTATAAAGATGCATTACTGGCATTAACCTCCACAGAGTACCCACCAGTTGGATTGGTGATATTGTGCTCCAAAACACAACAAAAGCTTGAAAAGGATTCACTGGTTCCAAATGCATTTTTTTCGTTTTGGCTCTCAGTGGAAATTGTTGTGTTTCTGGGATTGATTATCAGAACGTTTTCAGGATTCGGGGCTGTTCAAAAGCCTCAACCACTGCCAAGGAACAGACTCTGGACAAACGGTGGCAGTGTTCATGCGCATAAGTGAAGAGATGCCGCTCTCCACATAGCTGGTGACAGAATTAGATATCGCACTGCCACCTGGCACACAACATTCACTCATACTGAATTGAAGTCACCCTTAATTGTAATGTCACTTTATGCACACTATAGGAGTTGAAGCCTTCTCCCACTTCAGATCTAATTCATGTCTTTCATCCCTTTTCAATTGTTAGGTTTGCACTGAGTGCTGAATTTGGTGCATTTTGAGTGCTATAGTAAGAGTTTGGTGACCGAGGGAGTTAGGTGAGGAGGGAGTAAGGTGCTGCTTTCATTTTGTTTCCGACATTTCCGCAAAGAGAGAGAAGAGAGCCAGGAGTTTACAGAAAGTGTAGCTGACTGGGAGCAGAGTCGGAGGGCGGAGATCTAGTTAGTCCACAGGGCAGCTATATTCTGTCAGGTAAGAGGGGATGGAGGCTAGGCCAGTTGCATGCTCCTCCTGTAGGATGTGGGTGGTGAGGGATACCACCGGTGTCCCCGCTGACTATACCTGCGGGAAGTGCACCCAACTTCAGCTCCTCAAAGACCGTGTTAGGGAACTGGAGCTGAAGATGGATGAACTTCAGATCATCCGGGAGGCAGAGGGGGTGATTGAGAAGAGTTACAGGGAGATAACCACACCCAAGGTACAGGACACGAATAGCTGGGTTACCGTCAGGGGAAAAAAAACAAACAGGCAGACAGTGCAGGGATCCCTCGTGGCCATTCCCCTTCAAAACAAGTATACCGTTTTGGATGCTGTTGGGGGGGATGACCTACCGGGGGAAGGTCCTAGCGGCCAGGTCTCTGGCACTGAGTCTGGCTCTGGGGCTCAGAAAGGAAGGGGGGAAGAATAGAAAAGCAATAGTTGTAGGAGATTCAATGGTTAGGGGAATAGATAGGAGATTCTGTGGTCGCGAGCGAGACTCCCGGAAGGTATGTTGCCTCCCGGGTGCCAGGGTCAGGGATGTCTCGGATCGTGTCTTCAGGATCCTTAAGGGGGAGGGCGAGCAGCCAGAAGTCGTGGTGCACATTGGTACCAACGACATAGGTAGGAAAAGGGGTGTGGAGGTAATAAACAAGTTTAGGGAGTGAGGCTGGAAGTTAAAAGCCAGGACAGACAGAGTTGTCATCTCTGGTTTGTTGCCGGTGCCACGTGATAGCGAGACTAGGAATAGGGAGAGAGTGCAGTTGAACACGTGGCTGCAGGAATGGTGTAGGAGGGAGGGCTTCAGGTATTTGGATAATTGGAGCGCATTCTGGGGAAGGTGGGACCTGTACAAGCAGGACGGGTTGCATCTGAACCAGAGGGGCACCAATATCCTGGGAGGGAGGTTTTCTAGTACTCTTCGGGAGGGTTTAAACTAATTTGGCAGGGGAATGGGAACCGGATTTGTAGTCCAGCAACTAAGGTAGCCGATATTCAGGACGCCAAAGCGTGTAGTGAGGCAGTGGGGAAGGGAACACTGACAAAGGAGAGTACTTGCAGGCACGGAGATGGGTTGAAGTGTGTATACTTCAACGCAAGAAGCATCAGGAATAAGGTGGGTGAACTTAAGGCATGGATCGGTACTTGGGACTACGATGTGGTGGCCATCACGGAAACTTGGATAGAAGAGGGGCAGAAGTGGTTGTTGGAGGTCCCTGGTTATAGATATTTCAATAAGATTAGGGAGGGGGGTATAAGAGGTGGGGGGGGGGTGGCATTGTTAATTAGAGATAGTATAACAGCTGCAGAAAGGCAGTTCGAGGAGTATCACCCTAATGAGGTAGTATGGGTTGAAGTCAGAAATAGGAAAGGAGCAGTCACCTTGTTAGGAGTTTTCTATAGGCCCCCCAATAGTAGCAGAGATGTGGAGGAACAGATTGGGAAACAGATTTTGGAAAGGTGCAGAAGTCACAGGGTAGTAGTCATGGGTGACTTTAACTTCCCAAATATTGAGTGGAAACTCTTTAGGTCAAATAGTTTGGATGGGGTGGTGTTTGTGCAGTGTGTCCAGGAAGCTTTTCTAACACAGTATGTAGATTGTCCGACCAGAGGAGGGGCAATATTGGATTTAGTACTTGGTAATGAACCAGGGCAAGTGATAGATTTGTTAGTGGGGGAGCATTTTGGAAATAGTGACCACAATTCTGTGACTTTCACTTTAGTAATGGAGAGGGATAGGTGCGTGCAACAGGGCAAGGTTTACAATTGGGCAAAGGGTAAATACAATGTTGTCAGACAAGAATTGAAGTGCATAAGTTGGGAACATAGGCTGTCAGGGAAGGACACAAGTGAAATGTGGAACTTGTTCAAGGAACAGGTACTACGTGTCCTTGATATGTATGTCCCTGTCAGGCAGGGAAGAGATGGTTGAGTGAGGGAACCATGGTTGACAAGAGAGGTTGAATGTCTTGTTAAGAGGAAAAAGGAGACTTATGTAAGGCTGAGGAAACAAGGTTCAGACAGGGCATTGGAGGGATACAAGATAGCCAGGAGGGAACTGAAGAAAGGGATTAGGAGAGCTAAGAGAGGGCATGAACAATCTTTGGCGGGTAGGATCAAGGAAAACCCCAAGGCCTTTTACACATATGTGAGAAATATGAGAATGACTAGAGCGAGGGTAGGTCCGATCAAGGATAGTAGCGGGAGATTGTGTATTGAGTCTGAAGAGATAGGAGAGGTCTTGAACGAGTACTTTTCTTCTGTATTTACAAATGAGAGGGGCGATATTGTTGGAGAGGACAGTGTGAAACAGACTGGTAAGCTCGAGGAAATACTTGTTAGGAAGGAAGATGTGTTGGGCATTTTGAAAAACTTGAGGATAGACAAGTCCCCCGGGCCTGATGGGATATATCCAAGGATTCTATGGGAAGCAAGAGATGAAATTGCAGAGCCGTTGGCAATGATCTTTTCGTCCTCACTGTCAACAGGGGTGGTACCAGGGGATTGGAGAGTGGCGAATGTCGTGCCCCTGTTCAAAAAAGGGACTAGGGATAACCCTGGGAATTACAGGCCAGTTAGTCTTACTTCGGTGGTAGGCAAAGTAATGGAAAGGGTACTGAAGGATAGGATTTCTGAGCATCTGGAAAGACACTGCTTGATTAGGGATAGTCAGCACGGATTTGTGAGGGGTAGGTCTTGCCTTACAAATCTTATTGAATTCTTTGAGGAGGTGACCAAGCATGTGGATGAAGGTAAAGCAGTGGATGTAGTGTACATGGATTTTAGTAAGGCATTTGATAAGGTTCCCCATGGTAGGCTTCTGCAGAAAGTAAGGAGGCATGGGATAATGGGAAATTTGGCCAGTTGGATAACAAACTGGCTAACCGATAGAAGTCAGAGAGTGGTGGTGGATGGCAAATATTCAGCCTGGATCCCAGTTACCAGTGGCGTACCGCAGGGATCAGTTCTGGGTCCTCTGCTGTTTGTGATTTTCATTAATGACTTGGATGAGGGAGTTGAAGGGTGGGTCAGTAAATTTGCAGACGATACGAAGATTGGTGGAGTTGTGGATAGTAAGGAGGGCTGTTGTCGGCTGCAAAGAGACATAGATAGGATGCAGAGCTGGGCTGAGAAGTGGCAGATGGAGTTTAACCCTGAAAAGTGTGAGGTTGTCCATTTTGGAAGGACAAATATGAATGCGGAAAACAGGGTTAACGGTAGAGTTCTTGGCAATGTGGAGGAGCAGAGAGATCTTGGGGTCTACGTTCATACATCTTTGAAAGTTGCCACTCAAGTGGATAGAGCTGTGAAGAAGGCCTATGGTGTGCTCGCGTTCGTTAACAAAGGGATTGAATTTAAGAGCCGTGAGGTGATGATGCAGCTGTACAAAACTTTGGTAAGGCCACATTTGGAGTACTGTGTACAGTTCTGGTCACCTCATTTTAGGAAGGATGTGGAAGCTTTGGAAAAGGTGCAAAGAAGATTTACCAGGATGTTACCTGGAATGGAGAGTAGGTCTTACGAGGAAAGGTTGAGGGTGCTAGGCCTTTTCTCATTAGAACGGAGAAGGATGAGGGGCGACTTGATAGAGGTTTATAAGATGATCAGGGGAATAGATAGAGTAGACAGTCAGAGACTTTTTCCCCGGGTGGAACAAACCATTACAAGGGGACATAAATTTAAGGTGAAAGGTGGAAGATATTTTCTATGTTCTATGTTATGGAGGAGCAGCAGTGGGAGGAGTCCTCAGAAGAGGGCAATCATTCTGAGGATGCGCATTCACATGACCCAAGCACACGCTCCATCAGTGTAGATAAAAACACCTCAGTGAGTGCTGCAATAGAAATAGTTAGGTTTTGACTGGTGAGGAACCATCACTTGTGAGCAGGATTTGGTGCTGGCAGGTACAGTTGGGGGAAGTGCCTGTTGGAGGACATAGGGCTCTCCAAATTCTGCTCAGCTGGAGGCAGAAGCTGAGCTTCAGCAGGCAATCCACTAAAAGGGGAATTGTGCACCAGCAACAGGGAATACTTAATGTTGCTGGCAGCATTTACAACAGCAGTGTGCACCTGTGGAGAGAAATTGAAATACACCATCTCAGGCATGAATGCCATGATGTCTGAAGCATTTGTGCTGATCCCTTCCTCTATGGAAAGAGTGGCCAACTGGATGGAGAATCGGGAACGTGCATGCTGTACCAGACCAATGGCCTGCAACTCTACGTTGCCACTTTGCACAGGATAGACGAAAAATCTTGCCTTGGTGGCTCAATGCCTCATTAAATGCAGCCGTGCTCTCCAGAGATTCCATAGCTCCTCCCTGCATCCCCCTCCTCCCCCCCGCACACCCACCCCCCCAAATTGACAGTACTCCTGCTTGACGACTAAATTTGCCCCTGCACAGGTGCAGACGGGGCAGTCTTTGGTGGAACCCACATGGCCACCCAGGGGAAGCCAACCAGGAGCATCTCATCGGTCAGAGCAGGGATACAAGTATCCTGCCTTCAGCTCAGCTAAGCCAAAGTGATTGCATCATGCAGGAGTATTAGAAAGCAGATGAAAAAGATTTATTAGTTGCACGAGGGAATTCACTTGGGTGTGTGCAGCAATGTTCACAGTGTAATGTTTCTGATTACTTCAATGAATCAAACACGATGGGGGCGATTTTGAGCCCACATTAGCTGTCAGTGTAAAGGGTGACGGGGACCCAAAATTACGTGAGTGTAAGGAAAAGAGGAAAAGAGATTCTCACCTGCGCGGTCTTGTTTCCCAATTTTTCCCGATGATGTAACGAGGTTCCCGCCCTTCAATTCAATAAATTTTAATACATTTACATATAATTATAGGGCTTCCCCGGAATATGTTCCCCCTCCCTTACAAATGTGAGGTAATGCATTTTGGAAGGTCTAATACAAATGTGAGGTAATGCATTTTGGAAGGTCTAATACAGGTAGGGAATATACAGTGAATGGTAGAACCGTCAAGAGTATTGACAGTCAGAGAGATCTAGGTGTACAGGTCCACAGGTCACTGAAAGGGCAACCCAGGTGGACAAGGTAGTCAAGAAGGCATATGGCATGCTTGCCTTCATTGGCCGGGGCACTGAGTATAAAAATTGGCAAGTCATGTTGCAGCTGTACAGAATCTTCGTTAGGCCACACTTGGAGTATAGTGTTCAATTCTGGTTGTCACACTACCAGAAGGATGTGGAGGCTTTAGAGAGAGTGCAGAAGAGGATTACCAGGATGTCGCCTGGTACGGAGGGCATTAGCTATGAGGAGAGGTTGAATAAACTCGGTTTGTTCTCATTGGAACGAAGAAGGTTGAGGGGCGACCTGATAGAGGTCTATAAAATTATGAGGGGCATAGACAGAGTGGATAGTCAGATACTTTTTCCCAGGGTAGAGGGGTCAATTACTAGGGGGCATAGGTTTAAGGTGCGAGGGGCAAGGTTTAGAGGAGAGGTACGAGGCAAGTTTTTTTTACACAGAGGGTAGTGGGTGCCTGGAACTCGCTACCGGAGGACGTGGTGGAAGCAGGGACGATAGTGAAAGGGGCATCTTGACAAATACATGAATAAGATGGGAATAGAGGGATACGGACCCCCGGAAGTGTAGAAGATTTTAGTTTAGACAGGTAGCATGGTCGGCGCAGACTTGGAGGGCTGAAGGGCCTGTTCCTGTGCTGTACCTTTCTTTGTTCTCACTGAATAGGTTCAGAAAAACCTGAAGCAGTCAAGGGTAACTCGCTGGGGGCACAAAGCTAAGTATAGTACCTGCGGGGAGAAAGACATGCCTCCCCCGGCAGTGCCCTCAGCCAACCTGGCAGTGCCAGGGTGGCACTGCCAGGGGTGGGCCCTCTGGGGAGTCCCTCTGGGGGGGGGGGGTCCCCTTATATGTGGTAGGGCGGGCCTATGCCTTGATGCTTATGCAGGATATGGGGCAGTGTGCTCTGATGCTTGTGGGGCGATCACCTCAATGCTTATGGGGTGTCCTCCGTGTCAGTGGAGGGGGGGAATATTTTTGTCGCAGATTGGGGTGCCATTTAGAGATAGCACCCCGATCTTGGTGAGGCCGCCGTTGCCGGCTCTATCAGGTCCCGTTCCACCACAGTGATGGTAAAAGCTACACCCCAGATTATTTTTGCAGAGTGCACTAAAATCTGGAGAGAAAACTCGGCTGTGCAGCTGAAGAGGTGCACGTCGGTTTTCCCACCTCTGCCAGCGCTCTGTGTACTGGGGAGAAGATTCCGACCTTTATCCGAGCTCCTTAACCTCCTGATATCTACTTTGCTGCATTCCAAATTCCATAAGGACAGTGTCCTTCAAGTCATTGGTAAACATGGAAAGGCTAAGAATGCAACAATAGCAATTTTAACTGTGAGAATATTGAGTGCTAAGGATTGGGAAGCAGAGGGTTTATTATGGCACTGCCATCACACACTCAAATTAGCTAAAATTGTGCTTATATGAGACTATTGCTGGCTTCTCTTACAGCCCACTGAGCACTGCAGGCACCGTGGCCACATCTGGCTCCTCAGAGCAAGTGGAAGATGCCAATTCATCTGCACTTTCTTCTTTCTCCAGCTCGATTTCATTCTGCAGCAAGATACTGTGGCAGACAGAGCAGACCACCTGGAGAACCTCGATGGTGCATACAGAAAGAAAACATCCCCATCCTCAACCTCTCGGTCTGCCTGAATTGCAACTTCGGAAAACCAATAGCTTGATCGAAGATCATCCTTGAGGCTATGTAACTTTTGTTGTACCTCGTCCCTTCATCATTGGCAGGCCTCCTCAGAGGAGTCATCGGCCAGTTCCTCAGAGAGTTATCCCTGTCTCAAAGAATCTACCCACTCTGTGTGGAGGTGCAAATACATGAGGAAGATGTGACTGTTGAGGAACAAATGAATCACACCAGATTCCAGGATATCTTGCAGAGCCATGCATGATCACCTTTCGATTGTCACCTTAAAGCAGAAAATTGAGGGATGGAATCACTTCCGATTGATGAGTCCAGACTGAGAGCAGTTGATAACTTCCTGTACCTGTCAATCCAGGCACTTCAGCAAATGTGAGAGCACTCTGTGTCTGACTGGCCTCATCGGTGTCAAATTAGACACAAGTGGCAGCTTTTGCAAACATAGCATCAGTCTCCTGGGATATGCACTTGTGGGCAGCAGTCTGAGATCCATGAGAAATCAGCAGCGGCTCCCTGGAAAGAGCCAGAAGCAACAAAATTCAGGATTGTGGTGATCTTATGGCCAGTTGCAACAAACATTTTGAACAGGCCTTATTACAGGAGGCTGCATATGTCTGAAAAGACTTGCTGTCAAAGCCTAAGCCTTTTGTGAAACTGTTGCGCTGTTATGTTGAGGAAACTAATCCTCTTTCTGTATACCATGTGCTGGGGGGAGGTATTGCTTCGAGCTGGAGCTCTACCCTTATGAAGCGCGATCCACCTGGCACACTGCACCCAGAAAGCAGCTGCCGTGGCACAATGTGGCCAGTAAATAATGGGAGACCCTGCTACCGGTACCTACCAGGCTCGCCGCACCTCGTAAAGTCACGCCTCTTGTGGGCAGCTCACTTTTTGGCAAATCTGCATATTAGAGCGACACTGCTAGTCTCACTTTAATGTGCAGTTCCCAGAGGTAACCAAGGCATTGGGATCTGCCCCCTTCACCTTGGAGTCCTCAGGTGAGCACCATTCAGTACTGGTCTCCAAAATCAGGGGCCAGATGGATCCGCACTGGTGGGTCTCCCAGGGGATTGGAGGCCCCCAGGTGCATGTCCTCTGGTCAGGGTGGTACCCTGGCACTGCTGATGTCACCCAGGCACCTCCAACTTGGCACCCTGGCAGTGCCACCTGGGTGCCAGCCTGACAGCGGCATTGCCAATGTGCCAAGCTTATATGTTTTGCACAGCGATCAAACAGGGGGTTCCTTGCATGGGTGTGGGGTGTAAGTGGGTGACTGGGGACCCCTTACAATGAGTTGGGGCTGAGGTGAGGTTCAGGGGTTGCGTCAGGGGCTTGGGATTTCGGGAAGCCTTATTTAAATGACGCCCCAATCTCTCCCTGCACTGAGGCGCTCCGGTGAGTGGGGCTCCTCTGTGCAGGAAATGGGACCAAGTGCAGCCTCAGCTACACGTTCCCTGCTGAGGTCCCATATCTAACCCGTTAGATCACATCTTGTTCGCTTTGTTCCCATTTGGTTCAATTGCGCCTATAGTCTCTATTCCGTGGAGTAGCATGTGACTTCAGGGAAGGCAGCGCTTGTTGTTGCTGATCCTGCTGTGCTCTTGCTGTTAGTGTGGTTCCTGATCCAGTTGCTGCTCCTGTTGTTCCTCAAAAGAAGTCCAGATTGCTGCATAATTGTTCCCATGCTGCAGTGAATGCTGACAGCAAGGAAGATCAGATCAAGGTGAGTAAAGTCCAACGTAGTTGACAAGGCTTTTCAAAAGTTAGAAATCATGTGTGAAGCAATGAAATGACACTCTGAGAACAAGTGCTATGAGCAAGCATTTCACATCGGCAGGACAGCAGCAGTACAATTTCAATATTTAAAGGTATTTGTGCCTGTCAGTTTCATTGAACAATGGGGGTGGGATTCCTCGGTCGCCGACGGTGAAATGGCGTTCGGCCAAAGAATCCCCTTTTGCCCAGAAATCAGGGGTGGCGCTGCAGCTTTTGTAATGCTCTTCCCCCTCAAAAATGGCGTACTTGAAGAGTACGCTGCACGACATCGGGACGGCCTCAGGACGATACCTGAGGCCCTCCCCCGATGTTCCGCCCCCGATGGGCCAAGTTCCCGACGGCATGGAACACTTGTCCTTTTTTTCTCGTGAACCCGGTGTGGCGGCTGCGGACTGAGTCCAGCACCGCCACAGATAAGGTGGGAGCCGTTCTGCGGGCAGGGGGGGCTTTGGCGGGGGCACTGGTGGGGGATGAGGCTGATTACAGGGGGGCAGTTTATGGCAGGCTGGGTCTGTGCGCGGCCAGCGGCATGTTGCATGGCGCGGCCGCTGCAGGCTGCTGCTGTGCGCATACGCGGCCATGGACCCAGCAATTCTCTGGCCGTATCCGCAGGTAAAGCCGGGGGCTTAACGCTGCGTGCTTGCTAGCCCCCTCACCAGAGGATCAGTGCAGCTTTGGCGCCATTGTTTCGGGCGTAAAATGTCACTGTTCGTACGCCGGCGACAGCACTTAGTCTTCAAATTGGAGAATCCAGCCCTGGGTCTCTGCGGTGTTTTCACCTTGCTGACTGGAGCGAGTTCCACAGAGCTCGGGAATTCTGTGCACCGGCTGTTAAAGCCAGTACACAATTAATTGACTATTTAAATATTTTAATTACTTACCGACAGCTCCAAGGGCATTTCCTACTTGCCTCCAAATGCAAAATCTGGAACTGGGCGGCATCATGTCAGGTTTCTTTCCCATTGACTTGTATTGGAACTCTAAACGTCTACCCCAGTTAATTGTGCAAAGTTTGCTTTGTCATTTGATTACTTCCACCCACTTTCCTATATTTATATTTTATTGTTTATGCTAAATATGACTCACTGCTACATCTGGTCATAATATTACCCTCAAGTAAAATGGATTGTGCAATGTTGCTCTGATGGTGTGCAAACCTCACACTATCATTGCTGCCCATGCAATTATAAAATCACGCCCAGCATCCTACAAATGTCTGCAGCAAATTAACCAGAAAAGGTTTTGACTGATCTTTTCTGCAGCCAATTTGAAAACCATTAACAACTGAAGTGAATTTTAATCACGGGAAAATCAGGTGTGTGGTAAACTTAGGAACTGATTTTTGTGCTTGATTTACTAATACGTCAAAGAATGTAGCCTCACAACACTTAGCTCAACACATTTAGAAAAAATATATTATGCCAGTTAGACTGCAAAGTTGGGCTGCAGCAATGACTTGAATTTACTTACAAACACTATTTTGTAAAGTTAAATGTGCATGGAAAAACAGCTGTGCAATGCAATACAACTTTGTTTTATCGAATAAATGTTGAATTGCATGTACTAAAAGAATATTATTATGTGAGGTTCAATAACAGCTATGTATATGATAATTCCTGAGAAAATATACTGACATCAAGTTTGCTGTACAAACATGCATACACCCCCTATCTCTTTGGATAGGCACAGTGGTACATCTTGACAAGCTCAGCACGTGCATCTTACCTTTAAAATAAGGAACATAGTTAGGTGTGAGAGTGGATGGAGGGCTGGAGTGAGTTGACAAGGAGCTGTAACTACCAGTATGCAGAGAATGAATACCAGCAGAGGTGAGCTCTGAGCAGAACAAAAAGGGTGCAAGTAAAGAGAGAAAATTGTTTAAATGTATTTGGTACTAACAGGTGGAAGTGAGATCGGTTTTATTTTTCCACCCACCTACATTATTTTCATCCTTTTCAATATTCTTCTGATACACACTATTCTTAGATAGTGGATCACAGTGAATAAATTGGTTCAACACTGGCAGCTACCAACACTTAACCCCAAAGAAAACCATCAGTGTGCCTAGACTCTCCCTCTATCATCCTTAAAAGAACATTAGAAACAGGAGCAGGAATACATTTCACCTCCATTTGATGTCTCCCCAGTGACTTTGGTTAACCTTGGGAATTGTAAAGAACTTGCATTTATATATATATATAGCAAATCATCACATCTTTCAATAACATTCCATGGCACTTTACAAGCAATTGATTACTTTAAGGTGCAGTCACTGGTATTTTGTGGCAATGGAATTGCTGTTTCCCCATTACCTGGTTCCACGAACAGAATATGGAAGGAATTAAAATTTGTTAACATTATACAGTGATAATTATTGCCGAAAGGAATGTTGACTGAGTTCCTTTAGTAAGTGTTGTATTGTAGAATCCTTAACATCACCTGAATAGAATGAGTAGACACGGTTTAAGATTAAAGTTTCATTCAAAAGACACACTTTCCCCAATTCAGAACTTAGTACTGCATTATGGTGCCAGCCTTAAACCCTCAAGTTGTAAAGTGTGGCTTGAAACCACAATCTTACTAAGGGTGGCAAGCTGAGACTGTGGGTGGATTTTCCCATGGGCTATGGGACCTTGATGTTGGGTCCAACTGGTTTGCCGAGCCCACAATTACGGACAGCTTGCCAACGGCATAACAGGCACCCTTCGAAATTGGACACCTTCATGCTCTCCATCCTGTTAAGGATGACAAGTGGGCTCTCGATGCTACTGATCAAATTAGAGGGATGGTAGCCCCTGGTGGGTGCTGCTGAGACAGGTTGGGGATCTCCACATGGAGGCATGACAAAGTTCTGATGGACAAAGCCATTGGGTTCTTTTGATTCTGGGGGAAACCCATCCGGATGCATTGATTGGTTGAGGGGTGAGGCCTTGCCTGGCCACAGCCCCCTCTTTGGGCATGGAACCTCCAGCTACAATGGCACCCCAGCTTGCAGCAGAGAGGCTGGCTCCATTGTGATGCTGGCCTTTGCAAGCTGAAGCAAGCCACTCCACTGTTGGTAAAATGTAGGCTCACAAAACTGAACAATATGACAATATGATGGACTATAAGATTCTCCTGTGATGGTAAGTATTTTTTGAATAAGCGAATTATTAACCAGATGTATCTTGCTTGTAATGGATATCAAAAAGAAAATTTGGATGCTAAGATTAGCTCTTATAATTCAACATTCTTTCTCAGGGTCTCTCATTTGTTAGACTCAATCGTGACCATTTTATTTCCATGAGACTTTGCAGCTTGAAGTAGCCAACAGTAAGCAAATCAGAAGACTTTCGACAAAGTCCTTCATAAGAGATTAATGTGTAGCATGGCATTAGAGGTAGTGTATCGAGATGGATAGAAAACTGCTTGGCAGACAAGAAACAGAGTAGGAATAAATGGGTCATTTCCCAATGACTAGTGGGGTACTGCAGGGATCAGTAGTAGGACCCCAGCTATTCAGTGTATATTAGAACAACGAACAAAAAAAAGTACAGCACTGAAACAGGCCCTTCAGCCCTCCAAGCCTGTGCCAATCATGATGCCCCAACTAACAATTATTTTGCTCTTACTCAGTCCGTGTCCCTCTATTTCCTCCCTATTCATGAATCCATCCAGATGCCTCTTAAATGTTGCTAATAAGACCATAAGACATAGGAGTGGAAGTAAGGCCATTCGGCCCATCGAGTCCACTCCACCATTCAATCATGGCTGATTTCAACTCCATTTACCCGCTCTCTCTCCATAGCCCTTAATTCCTCGAGAAATCAAGAATTTATCAACTTCTGTCTTAAAGACACTCAACGTCCCGGCCTCCACCGCCCTCTGTGGCAATGAATTCCACAGGCCCACCACTCTCTGGCTGAAGAAATTTCTCCTCATCTCTGTTCTAAAGTGACTCCCTTTTATTCTAAGGCTGTGCCCCCGGGTCCTAGTCTCCCCTGTTAATGGAAACAACTTCCCTACATCCACCCTATCTAAGCCATTCATTATCTTGTAAGTTTCTATTAGATCTCCCCTCAACCTCCTAAACTCCAATGAATATAATCCCAGGATCCTCAGACGTTCATCGTATGTTAGGCCTACCATTCCCGGGATCATCCGTGTGAATCTCCGCTGGACCCGCTCCAGTGCCAGTATGTCCTTCCTGAGGTGTGGGGCCCAAAATTGCTCACAGTATTCTAAATGGGGCCTAACTAATGCTTTATAAAGCTTCAGAAGTACATCCCTGCTTTTATATTCCAAGCCTCTTGAGATGAATGACAACATTGCATTTGCTTTCTTAATTACGGACTCAACCTGCAAGTTTACCTTTAGAGAATCCTGGACTAGGACTCCCAAGTCCCTTTGCACTTCAGCATTATGAATTTTGTCACCGTTTAGAAAATAGTCCACGCCTCTATTCTTTTTTCCAATGTGCCTGCTTCCACCACCTCCTATGGCAGCGCGTTCCAGGCTCCCACCACTCTGCATGAAAAACTTACCCAGCACACCTCCCTTAAACTTTCCCCTTCTCACCTGTGCCTCCTTGCAATTGACACTTCCATCTTGGAAAAAGCCTCTGACTGTCCACCCTGTCTATGCCTCTCATAATTTTGTAGACCTCTATCAGGTCTCCCTTCAGCCTCCGTCTTCCAAGTGAAAACAATCCTGGTTCATTCAACCTCCCCTCATAGCCAACAACCTTGAGACCAGGCAACATCCTGCACCCTCTCCAAAGCTGTGATGAGGGTGGTGGAGGGGGCAGTTTGGGTGTGTGTGAGGGGGGTGGGGGGGGAGGGGGGGTGATGGTGGTGACACATGTGCCATGAGGAACGGCAATTCAGTGGGGTCTGACTTGCTCGCCCGACGCTGACCTCTGCCTCGGTGACCGCCCTCTCCCTGGGCCCATCTATCAGGTACAGTGCCCTCAGCTCAGCTGCAGTAAGGGGACAGAGGACAGGTCCAGCAGTCCCCCTCTGTTTTTTCCCTTTCACGGCGGTTATAGCCTGACGTCTCGGGGAGGGGTGAAACAGAAAACGCCCAGTATCAAACAGTTTGACACGCATGTAGCATAGAGGATGGGTAGCTAGTGCCCACCATGGCCAGGGCACCCGCCCATGGCAGCTGGTAAGGGTGCAGGCAGGTGGTGCAGGGTGTGGGTTCGGACGCCACCCCCCTCCTCCCCGGGTAGGGCGGGGGGATGGGGTTACGGGTTTGTGGGTTGAGGGTGAGTGCCAGGGGCTCAGTGTTGCCTACTCATCCTGGCCGCCCTGAGGAGGTCGTGCAGGATTGAGCCTCTGTCCACGACGCTCACGGACTCTCCCGCGGTACAGGTTTGCCTGTCTCTCCTGTGTGTCCAGTAGGGTCTCCAGTTCCATGCTTGTGGAACACGGTGCCGCTCTCCTTGCTGCCATCTTGTTGGGAGTGGAGTGCTTATATGTGGCTGCAGCTTGTCAGCCTCTCGAGTGTCAATCCCTTCCCGGCAAATCGGACACTGTTTTCATTGGAATTGGTTGTGTTCCAGGCGATGCTGGTGCTAGCCCATTAACGGTTGATGAATTGCTTTGGGAACAATGCCAATTTTCCCATCGTTGAACACCACCAATTCAGTCACGGTGTCAACGATGAATTCCGCCGCCCATTTCTCCTTCTGGCCTTGCCTGTCAGTCCCCACAGCACACCTGGACACTCAAGACTTACCCCGAATATGTTTACACTTCACTTCACCCTCACAAATCTATCAATGCTATCAACATCATATTCACCTCTCACAACATACCTCCAGCTATCTGCCATATATTCACTGACATTCTGCCCTCTCTCTTGTAGGGTCAGATTGTTCACAACAGGCGGGAGAGGCAGATACTCAGCAGAGGACCACCAAAACTCCATCCCTGCTGCATTCTCAAGCAGATGATTTCTGGATCATGGGCACCAGCTGCCATGTGCACCTTCTTTACACATTTCTCATCCTTTTGCTGAAAGGTGCCATGAAATGGGAACTATAAATGGAGTGAATCGTCTGCCTTTTCCCCCCATTCCTTCACCCCCTTCCATTATAATTTGTACTATCTGATAGCTCACTCCCACAGTCTCATGCAGAAAGGTGAGAGGAGGAGAGAGAGCACTGAGGAAGGTGCATTGTCACTCAAGCCAATAATCACTGCCACCAACTTACATACTGGCATTGCATGGGCTTTATAATTGGTTTAGAGTCGGGATCTGCATGTGGTGGGCCACTGGATATGCGAGGGGTGCGCCCAGAACCTGGAGGATGATATACTAGTTTAGTTGCAGGTCATTCAGATGAGGATCTTGTTGGGCAGACTATAGATAAAGGCTGATGACAATGCACATCCACATGTTTGGTGCGATGGCAGGTCTGCCAGGCAATCCCTAATAACTGTGTAGTGATCTGTACATCTGTACATACATCTGCACATGCACCAGGGACTACAGACAGATGTAACAGCCACAGCATCACTAGAGGGCAGCATCAGAGATGGGTATAAAGGGTCCAGCCCAAGGGAGAATTTTCCTCTTTCAGAAGCACAGGGCTAGTGAGCAGCAGCAGACAGAGACAGCTCAGCACAGGCAGTTTACCTTAGCTTCACTGGTCATACCTCTTGACTGTATTATATCTAGTTAAGCTCTGGAAACAGAACAAACCCAGTGAATAACGCATTTGTGTTAACTGGATGTCTACAATCTTTATTCAGACTTAGAGAATAACATATGATACCAGGAGTGATTTCAGAAAGCTAGAGAGACACCAGCAAGAGAAGAAAATCTTAAACCGGATATTCGACTGTGGAAGACTTCGCAGCACATGGATCCTCAACGACTAACTGATTCGATGGAACTTGTTGGAACTCCATGGCAGCTGGAAACAACCAGTAATTTAAGTTATAACTGGAAAATGTTTGAGCAGCTGTTCCAAATATTTATCACAGCTAATGATTTAAGCACTGCTTCTGACGCAACAAAAATAGCCCTACTACTCTCAACAGGAGGGCATGAAGCTAGAGAAATCTATAATTGCTTTAATTACTTAGAAGGTGAGGAGAACACCAAAGTAGATGTTACACTCAGAAAATTTGCTGAACGCTGTAACAGTCAGTCCGGTGAGATGCTGGAAAGGTTTAACTCTTGTCAGAGAACAGAGGGCCCATCTCTGACTTTATTACAAATCTCAAGTTAATACCACAAGGCTGTGATTATGCTGATTTCAGAGACACTGTGATAATGCATCAATTAATTTCTGGACTATCTGATAAAAATTTGGGGGAAGAACTTTCACAAAATAAGTATCTAACTCTAGAAATCGTTATACAAAAATGCTTTGTTTATGAACAAAAACAAAATCAGTACTTTGAGTCTCTACAAACACAGAATAATCATTTAGAAAACAAAATCGGTAAAAATGGCGCGAACACTCACCACGGGGCGGAGGCAGGGTTGAATCGGAGAAAGACGGAGGTTCTGAGCGGCAGCCATCTTGAGAAAGGAGACTCACATGCTCAGTTGCGAAAAGAGGGCACAGTACAGGAAACTACCGTGCGCATGGGCAATCGAGTCCTATTTATGACGTCACGAGCGTCATGATGTCAGAGGACCAAGACCACGCCCACTTAAAAAGGAAATGCACAAAAGTGAACAAAAAGAAATTTAAAGCTGGAAAACCCAATTGTCTTGCCTCAAAAGACAGAACAATGCCCGAACTTACACCAGAAGTTGAAAATAACTTTCACAACACCCTGGAACAAGCAGTTAGCACCGCCCGAGAAGATGATATGGTCCTTGTAGACTACGACTCAGACAAAGATTTCATCTTGGGAGATGGCTACCCCAGTACCAAATCCGAACCGCAACTAGAGGTGTTGTACCGTGAAGACCCCGACGATGAGTTCTTCGGAATGGGGAATCTTCAGCCCAGCATATATGACATCCCGTCTCGTGAGTGCAGGATTATGCTGCGGCCTAACGCCAAGAAACAGAGAGTGGTCCACGCACCACAACGGGTCCCAGCCTCCACACAAGAAGATGATTTGTTCATTGAACATGAAGAGAATCATCACAACTGCGAAACAAAAAGCGATGATTTGTCCAGCGAACAATACACACAATACTGCTCAGACATGGCTGAGTTATTCAGAGATCCTGATCACAGCGTCAGCAACACGGTTGAAAAGCTCAATACGACTCTTCTCATGGTAGATGAATCCAATACCATGGTGCCATGGCATATCGTCGGTACATTGGATGACAGCAATACCCAAGACGAAGATGACGCCACACAGAGAGCACAGAACGACTCCGTTGAGAGCACAGATCGAATCTACAGCGAGAACACTGCATGACTCCACAAAGAGAGCGATGACAGACTCCACAGAGAGAGCGATGACAGACTCCACAGAGAAAGCGATGAAGGACTGCACAGGGAAAGCGATGAAGGACTCCACAAAGAGAACGATGCAAGCCTCCACAAAGAGAGTGATGCAAGCCTCCACAGACAGCTCGGTGACAGACTCAAAAATGGAAACAAGCAAATACTCCACAGCGAACGCCATGCATGTACTAGACCATGAAGATCTATCAAGCTTATTTGAGCCACCAGAAGACGACACTGAATGTCTATCCACTGTATGTAAGACAAGTGATGAAAAAAAAAAATCACAATTCCCATACAGGATGTGCAGGATCACAGCGAGACTGACATATCTCAGCTCGTCTGCACAGAAGCCCTCAATAATCAGAGGACGGCCACCCATGAGTCCAGAGAGACCACGTCAATAGAAATCTTGAAGATTTTGACTCCAGAAAAGGAGCACTACGACCCACAACAAAATGAAATCCTGAAGATTGTGACTCCAGAAAAGGAGCACAAAGAGATCACAGATGATTCAAATGAACCTGAAATGACTCCGAAAGAGGAGCACCAAGAAATCAATGAAAATCCAAGTGAACCTGAAATGATTCTAGAACGTGATGTGCCGCCTCTCATGTTGGTTCCTCAGGACACACCTTTCCACGAGGCCACCGATCTGCCAGTTCTTCTACCAACCTCTACATTGGAGGCAGTTCCGCCCCTTCAAGTGCAGGCGGCCCCTGATCCACCCTTGAGGCGGTCAACCAGAACTCGTCTCCCGCCAGAGACTGAATTTATAGACTGAATGTTGCATTACCTTGTGATCCGTTTACACATCTGTACATATTGCTTCGTCCTAATTTGTTATCTGCCCTCTATCTGCACGAGACACCTTCCTATGTGAATATGTTAACATACTTTGTATATAGTCAGGCTCCTGTACACACACACACTCACTATTTATTGACCCACACACATTTTTATTAAGAAAAAAAGGGAGGGGGGAAAGAGATGTCATAATATACACACAGGTATATGATGGTGCACAGACAGGCAGTGATTGACACACAGGATGACCAGTGAATACACAGAACACAGCAGCCAATCACCAGACAGGACACTACCACTATAAAGCCAGAGGGCACTAGTTTTCCCGCTCTCTTGGGATCCAGCCTCTGAGACAGTCAGAGCCCATGAGCAGCAACTAGAACATACACCATGTGGTAGTAAGATAGTCTGGTCAGGTTAGCCTCAGGTCTCCAGTCAAGTCAGCATAGTGTCAACCCACAATTAAAGTATGCATGATAGTTAAGAGTTCAATAAAATCAAGTTGCATTTCTTCAAGTGTGTTGCTCATTTTAGCCTTAGTTTAATTGCTTTTGTTCTGTCACCTTTGCTCATGAGTCGCCAGGTATCTTTCTGATACCGCCACGTGGTTCAAGTCCGAGTAATGATCAATAATCCAACACATCGCTGAGTAAGAATTAAATCAACGCTCATTTATTATATACAGCAATTAATACTTATACATTAATTCTACTTCTAAGCTACTTCCTACAACTAACAGGCCAATACTTAACTTTGGAAATGGCCCACCAGGTCAGGGAAACGAATGGCCTTTCATATGGGTTCTGAGCCTGCGGGATTCAAAGCTGGTACAGGTCGATAGTCAGGAGTGTCTATCTTGTAGCGATCGTTGGAGTAAGACTTACGATTCTAGCGGCTGTTGTAGAAGGTCAGCAGAAGGGTCTCGAAGGATGCGGAGAGGAGAAGAAGGGTGCAGCCGGGAGAAGAAGGGCGATTTGAACTTGGCCCCTATTCTTATAGTCCCCAGGGGCTTCCCGCCTCTCGAGGTGGACCTTGTACCTGGTTCCAAATGATTGGACTTGGTCCCAATCACTTGGTTCGATATTCTCCAATGCTGGAGCGATTCCTTGATCAAGGGGTGGTCGTTTACCTCTCTTTGTGTCAGCTCCTGCTGGCACCGAAAAGTCTGGGTCGGCTTTGTGTTACTAATTTGTAGCATATTGTTCCCGGGATTGCTACTTTATATGCAGATGGCTGGGGTGTTGTTATATTGATGGCTGCAGGTATCGATTCGGTCTGGCTTCCCCAGAGGCGAATACACTGTTTTACCTGCAGCTGTCTGTTTGAGTCCTGTTGGCTGATTTTCCCATCAGCCTCTTCCGTTCGCCATTTTAAATCTGGGTTTGGCCATTCTAATCGGGAGTTAGCCATTTTACATGGCTACAAGTGTTGGAAGCCTGTCTCTCTCACTGCTGCAGTAAGCGCAGTCCTCGCAGACCCGGCATACCCAACACATCATGGTACCAGTGAGTTATGCTCGTGTTTGACGGACCTACCTTGAGATAGTCTGCCTTTGACCAGCGATCAGCCACCCGGTAACATGGACAGCGTCCGCCCTCCCCCGCAGCTCCGCATCGCCGGCAACCTCGGTGCTAACTGGAAGATTTTCAAGCAGAAGTTCCAGCTGTATCTTGTCGCCACTGACCTGGAAACCGCATCGGATGCCAGGAAGATCGCTCTCTTCCTCCCTACAGCCGGGGACCATGCTATCCACATCTTAAATTCCCTCACCTTTGCTGAAAGCGAGGACAAGACAAAGTTGAAAACAGTCCTTCTGAAGTTCGACAGCCACTGTGACATCGAAGTCAACGAGAGCTTTGAACGCTATGTGTTCCAGCAGAGGCTGTAGGGTAAGGATGAACCTTTCCAGTCCTTCTTAACCCACCTCCGTATCCTCGCGCAGTCCTGCGCATGTGCGCAACGACCAAGGGGACGGCGAGGCCAACAATCGAACTGCGCAGGTGCGCACATCGTTCGACCACATTGCGCATGCGCGGTGGCGCACGGACCGTCTTGACGCCGTGACGTGCAACAACTGTGACTCCGCCCATTTAAAGCGGCAATGTCCCGCAAAATCTCGACACTGTCTCCAGTGTGGCAAGCTTGGCCACTACGCAGCCCTGTGCAGATCTTCTCAACTGCCCAATACACAGCGATCCCAGTCGCAGCACAGGAACGTCCGGTCATTACAGCAACCCGTTGCAGACTCCGACTCTGACATGGTTCCAGATTCCGACACTGAGGGCCTCACATCCCCATTCCGGGTGGGCATCATCACCAAGTATACGATGCCTTCAGCGAAGAAGGTGAAACAACTCCCAGTGCTGAGCATTGATCCGGACGACGAGTGGTGTGCCAACCTCACGGTCAACAAGGCTCGCATACGCTTCAGGCTGGACACCGGCGCTTCAGCAAACCTCATTTCAAAGTCTGACCTTGACACCATCCGCGTCAAGCCAAGCATTCTTCAACCGGCCTGCCAGCTCATCGACTACAATGGCAATGCCATTTCTGCCAGTGGCTCATGCCAGCTTGCGGTATCCCAACGTTTTTCAGAAGCAACCGTGTTTTGAAATTGTAGGAACCAACAGAGCTTCTCCGCTTGGTGCTCGGGCCTGCAAAATCCTGAATCTTGTGCAACGGGTTCACACCATGTTGTCCGCAGAGGCAACGACCTCGCCAGATGTCAACTTTCAAGCCCAATTAGATGACATCATAGCACAATACCGCAGCGTCTTCAAAGGTATGGGTACACAACCTTACCGATACAAGATACTGCTGAAGCCGAATACCACACCTGTGGTTCATGCACCGCGTCGGGTGCCGGCATCCCTCAAGGACCGCCTCAAGCAGCAACTGCAAAACCTCCAGGACCAGGGCGTCATTTCTAAGGTCACTGAACCCACGGACTGGGTTAGTTCCATGGTCTGTGTCAAAACACCGTCAGGGGAACTTCGCATTTGCATCGACCTTAAAGTTTTGAACAGTAACATCATGAGGGAACACTACCCTATACCTAAATGAGAAGAGCTCATCAGCGAAATGGCTCACGCCAAGCTTTTCACGAAGCTGGATGCCTCCAAGGGGTTTTGG
The DNA here is from genome assembly GCF_047496885.1 of Scyliorhinus torazame. Classification (NCBI taxonomy): domain Eukaryota; kingdom Metazoa; phylum Chordata; class Chondrichthyes; order Carcharhiniformes; family Scyliorhinidae; genus Scyliorhinus; species Scyliorhinus torazame. The sequence continues at coordinate 91,248,013 of NC_092709.1, forward strand.
CAAATACAGCTGGATGCGTCCAGTCGAACGTTGTGCACATTTAACACCCCGTTCGGTCGCTACTGTTACAACCGGATGCCCTTTGACATCATCCCCGCCTCGGAAGTGTTCCACCGCATAATGGAGCAATGATGGAGGGCATCGAGGGGGTGCGAGTGTACGTCGATGATATTATTATCTGGTCCACAACTCCTCAGGAGCACAATGATCGCCTCAAGCGGATGTTCCACAGGATCCACGAGCGTGGCCTCCGACTCAATAGGGCCAAATGGTCGTTCAGTCAAGCAGAAATAAAGTTCCTTGGCGACCATATTTTGCAGTTTGGTGTGCGGCCATGTGCAGACAAGGTGGCGGCGATCAACGCCATGAAGACCCCGGAGTATAAGAAGGCGGTCCTCCGCTTCCTAGGGATGGTCAATTTCCTTGGGAAGTTTATCCCCAACCTTGCATCACACACCACAGCTCTCCGCAATCTTGTCAAAAAAACTACGGACTTCCAGTGGCTCCCCACTCATGAGCAAGAGTGGCGTGAGCTCAGAGCAAAACTCACCAAGGCCCCGGTACTGGCATTTTTCGACTCCACCAAGGAGACCAAGATCTCCACCGATGCGAGCCAGGCTGGCATTGGGGCAGTACTCCTCCAGCGGGACGAATCCTCCTCCTGGGTCCCAGTCGCATATGCCTCTAGAGCCATGACGCCTAATGAGCAACGATACGCTCAGATTGAAAAAGAATGCCTGGGCCTCCTCACAGGGATTGACAAATTCCATGATTACGTGTATGGACTCCCCAAATTCACGGTCGAGACATCATCCAAAAAGACCTCAATGATATGTCGCCACGGCTACAACGTATCGTCCTCAAACTCCACCACTATGATTTTGATCTGGTCTACACCCCGGGCAAAGAGCTCATTGTGGCCAATGCACTCTCTAGATCCATCACCATGCCGTGTGAGCAGTTGGACTTTGTCTGTCAAATAGACGCTCATGTGAAGTGTTGTGCATCCAACTTTCCGGCCACTGATGAAAGGGTCGTGGAAATTCGTCAGGAGACAGCCAGGGATCCTTTACTCCAGCAGGTGATGCGACATCTCACGGAGGGTTGGCAAAAGGTGCAGTGCGCCCAGTTTTATAATATAAAGGATGATCTAGCGGTAGTGGACGGCATACTAATGAAGCTGGACAGGATAGTAGTCCCACAAAGCATGCGAGAGCTGGTCCTCGGCCAAAACCACGAGGGTCACCTGGGGGTCGAAAAGTGTCGCCATTGAGCCCGAGAGGCAGTATATTGGCCAGGCATCAGTCAGGATATCGCCAACACGGTCCTCAGTTGCCCAACATGTCAAGGGTTCCAGCCGGCTCAGCCCAGAGACTCTACAGCCGCATGAACTGGTGACCTCCCCATGGTCCAATATTGGTATTGACCTCTTTCATGCAAAGGGCCAAGACTATGTCCTCCTCGTGGGCTAATTTTCCAACTACCCCGAGGTGGTTAGACTGACTGACCTCACATCAGCAACGGTCATCAAGGCATGCAAAGAGACTTTTGCCCATCATGACATTCCACTTACAGTTATGACTGATAATGGCCCATGTTTCTTCAGCCAGGAGTGGACGGATTTTGCCCGGCGGTACAATTTCACGCACGTCACTTCAAGCCCCCACTACCCCCAGTCGAATGGGAAAGCAGAAAAGGGAGTCCACATTGTTAAAAGACTGTTGTGCAAAGCTGCTGACTCGGGTTCAGATTTTAACCTGGCACTGTTAGCCTATCGGGCGACTCCTTTTCCGCTGGCCTGTCCCCTGCACAGCTGCTGATGAACCGCACACTACGGATGACGATGCCGGCTATCCACATCCCAGAACTTGACAATTTTCCAGTCTTGCAGACAGTCTCGGGCCCAATGCAAGTCGGCGTATGACGCCCACGCCACAGATCTCCCTGCTCTGGCTCCTGCTGACCGAGTTCGTGTTCAGCTACCTAACGGTGGCTGGTCTGCCACGGCTGTGGTGATTAAGCAAGTGGCCCCGAGATCGTTCCTCGTTCGCATGCATGATGGCTCCTTTCTTCGGCGTAATAGGCAGGAACTGCGGCTACTTCCACACCCGCCACCTGAACGTGATGTGCCGCCTCTCATGCTGGTTCCTCAGGACACACCTTTCCACGAGGCCACCGATCTGCCAGTTCTTCTACCAACCTCTACATTGGAGGCAGTTCCGCCCGTTCAAGTGCAGGCGGCCCCTGATCCACCTTGAGGCGGTCAACCAGAACTCGTCGCCCGCCACAGAGACTGAATTTATAGACTGAATGTTGCATTACCTTGTGATCCGTTTACACATCTGTACATATTGCTTCGTCCTAATTTGTTATCTGCCCTCTATCTGCACTAGACACCTTCCTATGTGAATATGTTAACATACTTTGTATATAGTCAGGCTCCTGTACACACACACACACACACACACACACACACACACACACACTCACTATTTATTGACCCACACACATTTTTATTAAGAACCAGTGAACACACTGAACACAGCAGCCAATCACCAGACAGGACATGACCACTATAAAACCAGAGGGCACTAGTTTTCCCGCTCTCTTGGGATCCAGCCTCTGAGACAGTCAGAGCCCGTGAGCAGCAACTAGAACATACACCATGTGGTAGTAAGATAGTCTGGTCAGGTTAGCCTCAGGTCTCCAGTCAAGTCAGCATAGTGTCAACCCACAGTTAAAGTATGTATGATCGTTAAGAGTTCAATAAAATCAAGTTGCATTTCTTCAAGTGTTGGAAGCCTGTCTCTTTCACTGCTGCAGCAGACGCAGTCCTCGCAGACCCGGCATACCCAACACATCAGGCTCCTTTCCAAACCTACAACCATTATCAGGAACCTTATTTTTATGGCTTTAAATTCCCACCAGAAGCAAATGTTCCATTTTTGGTTTAAACTCCCCCGTTGAGTGGTATAGCACTGCGCAAGGCCATTTTGTTGCTGCTGTTTGAAAGAGCTATTCAATTATTTTCACTCCTCTTCTTCCCTCACATAGCCCTGCAAACCTTTAATTTTCAAGAGTTTATTTAATTTCCTTTTGAATGTTATGACTGAATCTGCCTCCACCACCTCTTCAGGTTGTGCCATCTAGTTCACAGTGACTCCCAGTGTAAAACAAAATTCTTCTAATCTCATCTCTGATTCTTCTGGCAATCATTTGAAATCAGTTTCCTCAGGATTAATAATCCACCTGCCAGTGGGAATAGTTTCTCCTTACTTATTATACCAGGGCCCTCCTTAATTTTTAGCACCCCTATTCAATCTTCTGTTCATCTTCTCTGACCTGAGGAAAACAATTGCAGTTTCTATGGGAGAAATTCCTAATAATGGGTGAGTCGAGGTGAGTAGGCAGATAAATTAATTGATTTTTGTTAGGCAGTGAATACAATCTGCCCACCTCCAGGTTAAACAGAGGTGCATTTGGATGTGTGCGAGTGATCCACTTGCTGCAGTCAGAAGCTTAATTAATTCAGTCAAATGGGTAGTTATCGTAGCAATTAACATCCTTATAAGATACTAATTACCTCTGTTTAAATTGAATACCACTGACCTTTAAATTTAACATCTCCAACAAAGGTTTGCTGAGAGTTGGAAAATACAGCAGCTGAACAGAGGTGATAATGGCTGGATGGAGTGAACTTTGTTAGCACTGATTGTAGGCCAAATGGACTAGAAGCGCTTCCCTTCAGCACCCCAAGATATCCAGTAAATTATCCCCCATCCTACCCCTCTCCATCAGCTGAACACACCCCATCCAATATCTCAACCCCAATGTCCAACCCACCTCCTGACCTCCAATGTCCAACTATCCTCGACCTCTATTGTCCAACCATTCCTCCCCAACTTCCTCTCATATCTGACTCAGCTCAGCTCCCTGAGTGCCTATTCTCCTGACAGCGTGCAGCCTCTTAATCTGGTATCCTATCATTAAATTCTGGGACACCTCTGTGGCAACTAAAATTCCAGATTTCTAGCTGTTCAATCTGAGAACGCCCCCCCCAATAATTGTTTCATGTCTCCCCTTGCATTTATTATCAGGGCTTGTGTGTTGTAGATATATATATAGATTATATATATCTATAATACGTATATGGAAAATCGATTTGTATACATGTACCTGAACCTTATCATCCCAAATGGCATCCCTGCTTCCATTATTGCAATCAGAGATATGGCCATCTCGGATTACTTGAATGTATCCCTTTCCATTCGTAACATCCTTCCTCATTCCAACCCCAGTGCTCTGCGTCTATCCCAGGCAACATTCTCCCCTCGAGCTGCACCAGACTCTGCACAACCTCACCATTCTTTTTTTAAAAATATATATTTTATTGAAATTTTTCAAACAGAAATGTTCCGTTTTTACAACTTAATAAAGGAATATACATTAAACGTTATTTAAATAATATATTAAACTAACAACAAATGAAAAAAGAGATAAACCAAAAAGCAAATATCAACAACTGGCAAAAAACAAAAACATGGAATAATACTCCCCCCCCCCCCCCCCGGGTTGCTGCTGTGTCTTTTCTGTTTTTCCATTATCGTTCCGCGAGATAGTCAAGGAACGGTTGCCACCGCCTGGTGAACCCCTGAGCCGATCCTCTTAATGCATATTTTATTCGTTCCAGTCTTATGAACCCTGCCATGTCGTTTATCCAGGCCTCCACACCCGGGGGCTTTGCTTCCTTCCACACAAGTAGAATACTTCGCCGGGCTACTAGGGACGCAAAGGCCAAGACGTCGGCCTCTTTCGCCTCCTGCACTCCCGGTTCTTCTGCAACCCCAAATATAGCTAACCCCCAGCCTGGTTTGACCCGGACCCCCACCACCTTTGAAATCACTCTTGCCACACCCTCCCAGAACTCATGCAGTGTCGGACACGACCAGAACATGTGAGTGTGGTTCGCCGGGCTTCCTGAGCATCTTCCACACCTATCCTCCACCCCGAAAAACCTGCTGTCTTGCTCCCGTCATATGCGCTCTGTGTAGAACCTTGAATCAGGCTAAGCCTGGCACACGAGGACGAAGAATTTACCCTACTTAGGGCATCTGCCCACAGCCCCTCCTCGATCTCTTCCCCCAGCTCCTCTTCCCATTTTCCCTTCAGCTCCTCTACCATCGCCTCCCCCTCGTCTCTCATCTCCCTGTATATTTCGGACACTTTACCTTCTCCAACCCATGCCCCCGAAATCACTCTATCCTGGATCCCTTGCGTCAGGAGCTGCGGAAATTCCCTCACCTGTTGCCTCGTAAATGCCCTCACTTGCATGTATCGGAAAGCATTTCCTGGTGGCAGCTTATATTTTTCTTCCAATGCTCCCAGACTCGCAAACGTCCCGTCTACAAACAGGTCCTTCAGCTTCCTAATTCCTGCTTGCTGCCAACATTGAAATCCCCCATCTATCCTCCCCGGGACGAACCTGTGGTTATTCCTTATCGGGGACCACACCGAGGCACCCGTCACTCCCGTGTGTCGTCTCCACTGCCCCCAGATCTTCAAGGTCGCCACCACCACTGGGTTTGTGGTGTACCTTTTCGGGGAGAACGTCAGCGGCGCCGTCGCCAGCGCTTTTAGACTCGTTCCCTTACAGGACGCCATCTCCAACTTTTTCCATGCCGCACCTTCTTCTTCCCTCATCCACTTACAGACCATCGACACATTAGCGGCCCAATAGTAGTCACTCAGACTCGGCAGTGCCAATCCCCCTCTGTAACTACTGCGCTGCAGGAACCCCCTCTTTACCCTCGGGGTCTTTCCCGCCCACACAAAGCCCATAATACTCCTGTCTATTTTTTTGAAAAAGGCCTTTGTAATCAGGATGGGGAGGCACTGAAACACGAAAAGAAACCTCGGGAGGACCACCATTTTAACCGCCTGTACTCTGCCCACCAATGACAGGGACACCATATCCCACCTCTTAAAGTCCTCCTCCATCTGCTCTACCAATCGCGTCAGGTTAAGTTTATGTAGGGTTCCCCAGCTCCTGGCCACCTGAATCCCCAGGTATCGAAAGTTCCTTGCCACTCTCCTCAGCGGCAGAGCATCTATCCCCCTGCCCTGTTCCCCGGGGTGCATCACAAAAAGCTCACTCTTTCCCATATTTAATTTGTATCCCGAGAACTCTCCAAACTCCCTGAGTATCTGCATTACCTCTGGCATCCCCTCTACCGGGTCCGCCACATATAGCAGTAAGTCATCTGCATATAGTGACACTCGATATTCCTCTCCCCCTCTAAGCAGCCCCCTCCACCTCTTAGAGTCCCTCAGCGCGATGGCCAATGATTCAATTGCCAACGCGAACAGTAACGGGGACAGGGGGCACCCTTGTCTTGTACCCCTATGTAATCGAAAGTATCCTGATCTTTGCCTGTTTGTAACGACGCTTGCCACCGGGGTCCTGTACAAGAGTCCAACCCATCTAATGAACCCCTCCCCGAACCCAAATCTCTTCAGCACCTCCCACAGATAGTCCCATTCCACCCTATCGAATGCCTTCTCTGCATCCATTGCCACCACTATCTCTGCCTCCCCCTCCGGTGGGGGCATCATCATCACCCCCAGCAGCCTTCGTACATTGGCATTCAATTGTCTCCCCTTTACAAACCCTGTCTGGTCGTCATGTACCACCCCTGGGACACAATCCTCTATCCTTGTCGCCATCACTTTGGCCAGCAGTTTGGCGTCTACGTTTAGGAGGGAGATGGGCCTGTATGACCCGCACTGCAGCGGGTCTTTGTCTCGTTTCAGAATTAACGATATCGTCGCCTCCGACATTGTCAGGGGTAATATCCCCCTTTCCTTAGCCTCATTAAAGGTTCTCGCCAAGAGCGGGGCCAGCAGGTCCATATACCTCCTATAAAATTCCACAGGGAACCCGTCTGGTCCCGGGGCCTTCCCTGCTTGCATGTTCCCTATTCCTTTGATCACCTCATCCACCTCAATCTGCGCCCCCAGACCTGCCACCTCCTGCCCCTCCACCCTCAGGAACTCTAGCTGATCCAAAACGTGTATCATTCCTTCTTTCCCCTCCGGGGGTTGGGACTTGTACAGCCTCTCATAAAATGTCTTGAACACCTCGTTCACATTCCCTATTCTCTGCTCCATCTTTCCCGTTTCGTCCCTAACTCCTCCGATCTCCCTCGCCGCTCCCCTCTTCCGAAGTTGTTGGGCCAGCAGCCGGCTCACCTTTTCCCCATATTCATACTGTATCCCCTGTGCCTTCCTCCACTGTGTCTCTGCCTCTCCCGTGGTCAGCAGGTCAAACTCCGTCTGTAATCTTAGTCTCTCCCTGTATAGCCCTTCGTCTGGGGCCTCTGCATACTTCTTATCCACCCTCAAAATTTCCCCCACTATCTCTCTCTTTCTTTACCCTCTTGTTTCCCCTTGTGGGCTCTGATGGAAATCAGCTCTTCTCTAACCACTGCCTTCAGTGCTTCCCATACTACCCCCACCTGGACCTCCCCATCGTCATTGACCTCCAGGTTTCTTTCGATACATCCCCTCACCCTTCCGCATACCCCCTCGTCCGCCAGTAGTCCCATGTCCAATCGCCAGAGTGGGCGCTGCTCCCTTTCCTCTCCCAGTTCCAGATCCACCCAATGCGGGACGTGGTCTGACACGGCTATAGCCGAGTACTCCGTTCCTGCCACCTTCGGGATCAGTGCCCTTCCCAAAACAAAAAAGTCCATCCGGGAGTATACCTTATGGACGTGGGAGAAAAAGGAAAACTCTTTACCCATCGGTCTGGCGAATCTCCACGGATCTACTCCCCCCATTTGTTCCATAAATCCCTTAAGCACCTTGGCCGCTGCCGGCCTCCTCCCGGTCCTGGATCTGGACCGGTCCAGCCCTGGGTCCAGCACTGTGTTGAAGTCCCCCCCCCCATTAACAAGTTTCCCACTTCCAGGTCCGGGATACGTCCCAGCATTCGCTTCATGAATCCTGCATCATCCCAGTTCGGGGCATATATGTTCACCAGCACAACCGCCTCACCCTGCAATCTGCCACTCACCATCACATATCTGCCCCCACTATCCACCACTATGGTCTTAGCTTCGAACGATACACGTTTCCCCACCAGTATTGCCACCCCTCTGTTCTTCGCGTCCAACCCTGAGTGGAATACCTGTCCCACCTATCCTTTCCTTAGTCTAACCTGATCCGCCAACTTCGGGTGCGTCTCCTGGAGCAAACTACATCAGCCTTCAGTCTCTTTAAGTGCGCAAACACCCTTGCCCTCTTAATCGGCCCATTTAAACCTCTCACATTTCACGTGATCAGCCGAATTGGGGGGCCATTTACCCCCCCCTCGTCGACTCGCCATCCCCTTTTTTAAGCCATCTCCTCACCCAGGTCTCATGCACCCGTCTGTCCCCCAGACGGCGCCCTCCCGTCCCGACCACCTCGTCTCGTATCAGCTCCCCCTTACCCTCAGCAGCAGCAACCCAGTTAATTCCCCCCCCCCCGCTAGATCCCCCTCTAGCTTGATTACTCCCCCCATATTGCTTCCGGAAGTCAGCTAACTCTGGCTGACCTCGTCTTCCCCCGTTCATTCTTTGACCTCCCTGCGTGTGAGGCTCCCTTCCTTCCTGCGCCCCTTTTCCCACTATAATTTCCATAGCGTGGGAAAATACCCGCGCTTTCCTCTCGGCCCCGCCCCTAATGGCGCAGTTCCCTCATTCCCCTTCCCTGTCCCCTTTTCCACCGGCGCCCACATTTCTTCGTGTCCCCCCCATCGGGGGGAGAAATCTTCCCCGTCCAACATTATTATACAGTAGCCCTCCCCTCTCCCCACTTTACATTTCTGTGCCACCACCTCGCTACCTCCCTCCAGACATCAATTTCTCAAGTCTAGTCCAATTTCTCATCCTGAATAAATGTCCATGCCTCCTCCGCCGTCTCGAAGTAGTGGTGTTTGCCCTGATGCGTGACCCACAGTCTCACTGGCTGCAGCATCCCAAATTTGACTTTCTTCCTATGGAGCACCGCCTTGGCCCGGTTGAAACTCGCCCTCCTTCTCACCACCTCCGCACTCCAGTCTTGATACACGCGTATCACCGCATTCTCCCATTTGCTACTCCGTGTCTTCTTAGCCCAGCTCAGGACCATCTCTCTGTCCCTGTAGCGATAGAACTTCACCACCATTGCTTTTGGTGTTTCCCCTGCCTTTGGTCTTCTCACGAGGACCCGGTACGCTCCCTCCACTTCCAGGAGGCCCGTTGGGGCCTCAGCTCCCATTAGAGTATGGAGCATCGTACTCACATACGCCCCATCATCAGCTCCCTCTGTTCCTTCGGGGAGACCTAAAATCCGTAAGTTCTTCCTCCTCGAGCTGTTCTCCAGGGCTTCCAGCCTTTCTATGCACCTCTTATGTAGTGCCTCGTGCGTCTCCGTTTTTACCACCAGGCCCTGTATCTCATCTTCGTTCTCGGCTGCCTTTGCCTTCACTCCACGGAGCCCCATCGCCTGGACCTTTTGTGTTTCCTTTAGTCCCTCGATTGCCAGTAACATCGGCGCCAGCACCTCTTTCTTGAGCTCCTCCACACATCGTCAGAGGAACTCCTGCTGTTCCGGGCCCCATACCATCTGGGCTTCCTCGGCCGCCATCTTGCTTCTCCCTTCTCTTCTCTGCCGCTGCTCCAAAGGATTCTCCGTAATCTGGCCGCTACTACCGCTCCTTTCCATCCACCCCCGGGGGGACTGCTTCCTTTGTCACCTCACAGTGGGTTTGGCCAAAACAAAGTTCCCGTTGGGGCTCCCGATAAGAGCCCAAAAGTCCGTTGAAACGGGAGGTGCCGAAAAGTGCGGCTTAGCAATGCATCGCCGCAACCGGAAGTCCCAACCTCACCATTCTATGTGGTGCTGAGCTGAGATTCCTGCACCATATCCTTCCCATCTGCAAGTCTGCTGACTTTCAACTCCATAATATAACCTGTCTCTGCACAAGACACATCCTATCTACTGCCAAAACCTTCATCTCCGGATTTGATTTTTCTGGTTGGCTTTCCATCAACCTCCTTTCATAAGTTTAAGCTCATCCAAAACAGCACCAAGACTCACTGTCCCACTGTTCACTGACCTACATTGACTTCCAGTCAATGAATGCCTTGATTAAAAATCTCCCTTTCTCTATTTCTATAACATTCTCCACTCGACAACTCCCTGAAAACTCAAATTCTGGCCTTTTGTGCATTCCTGATTTCCTTCAACTTACCTGTGGTGGTTATGTCTTTAATGTCTAGGTTCTAAGCTCTGGAATTCCTTCCTTAAACTTCTCTACATTCCCACCTCTCTATCCTCCTTTAAGAGAGTCCTTAAAACAGGTTGACCAATTTTCTGATCATTTGTTCTAATGCCTCCTTCTTTCATTTGGAGTTCCTTTTTTTCTGAATACACTCCTGTGAAGCACATTGGGATGTTTTACTACATTAAAGCCACTATATAAATGCAAGTTGTTGTTGCAATATTACTATCTGATAAACATTGAAATGGACATTTGAATAACATCAGCAAACTGTTCATAGTTCTTAAAAAAACAAATAGAAAGCCGAGTGCATTGTTGTGTTTTTGACTATCTACAGACGTTAGGAGACACTCTAATAAATGTAGTCATTACCTGGTCTATGGAAATGTTGAGGTGAGTGTGCCCACGTTGGGGTGTAACGCCCATAACCAAGAGACCCAAACGATCCAGGACTGGAGGCTCTGCGTTGTCTGGTTCCTTCCTGTTCATCCTGTAATACATAAAAAAGGACCTTGGTTATGTGCTGTTCAGTAGAAAAAAATACCTTGGTCACTGGATCAAAACAAGCAGTGGCTAAAGGATTAGTTTTGTTTTGGGCTGTTCAACTCTGATTATGCAAGTTTCAATGCATCTCTGAGGAAGGAGGCAAAGATTTACCCTCACCATCAGAGTGAAATTGAATCTATCAGTTTTATCTCAGAGTGTGCTAACTTTATTGCATAGTTCTCCCGCTGAATACTGGAAAGACGAAAGCCCAGCACAAACTCTATTCCTTAGCTATTAACTCTATTCTTCTCCTGGCAACTGTCTGATACTGAATAAAACTGGTTCCAACCTTGGTGTCATATTTGATACTGGCCACATACTCACACTATCACTTTAGTCTATCACCTCTTTAAAAAAAAAAAATTGTTTATTGTCACAAGTAGGCTTCAATGAAGTTACTGTGAAAAGCCCCTAGTCGCCACATTCCGGCGCCTGTTCGGGGAGGCTGTTACGGGAACATCAACATCATTTAACATCAACAGTCCCTGCCTCAGCTCATTTGCTGCTCAAACTCTCATTCGTGCCATTGTTATCTCTAGATTCAACTGTTCCAATGCACTCCTGACCTCCAATCTTCTACTCTCCATCCAAAACGCTGCCACCCATATACTAACTTGCAACAAATTTCATTCACCCATCGCACCTATGCTTGTGGATCTACATTAGCTTCTGGTTAAGTAGAGTATCAGTTTTATCATTCACGTGCTTGTTTTCAAATCTTTTAATGCCTCACACTTCTTATCACTTGAACCTCCTCCAGCCCTCTGGGAAGTGAGCCCTCCTCCAATTCTGGCCTCTTGTACATCCCAATTTTAATTTTTCCATCAATGATGGCTGTTCATTCTATGGGGAGGGAAGGTAGCCAGAGTTAGAAAGGTGCTGCTACAGAGGGGGAGGCAGGCATGGGGTTTGGGTCGCTCCTAATAGCCCCGGGGAAATACTCAGGGAGTCCGTTAAAATAGCTACATTGAGAGTTTGGAGGCAGTTTCACCAACACTTCGGGTTGGGGGCAGGGTCATGGGAAATGCCGATTCGGGGGAACCACAGATTTGAGCCAGGGAGGTGGGATGGAAATTTTCGGAAATGGGAGGAGAAGGGGATTAAGACACTTTAAAGATTTGTTTCTTAGAGGTCGGTTTGCAGGTCTGAAGGAGCTGGAAGCGAAGTATGGGCTGGAGCAGGGGGAAATGTTTAGATACATACAGGTTCTAGATTTTGCCAGAAAGATACAGAGCTTTCCGGTGGAGCCGGTCTCCACATTGCTGGAGGAGCTGCTGATGACAGGGAGACTGGAGAAGGGTGTAGTGTCAGCGGTTTATGGAGCTATTTTGGAAGAGGGCAAGGCACCACTGGAAGGGATCAAAGCAAAGTGGGAGGAAGAGTTGGGAGAGGATATGGAGGAGGGGTTCTGGTGTGAGGTGCTCCGGCGAGTAAATGCTTCCACCTCATGCGCGAGGTTGGGGCTGATACAGCTGAAGGTGGTGTACAGAGCACACCTCACGAGGGCGAGGATGAGCCGATTCTTTGAAGGAGTAGAAGATGTGTGTGAGCGTTGCATTGGTGGTGGTGGTGGGGTTAAGTTTGAACTGAGGGGAAGTATGGAGGGTTCTACAATTCATGGGCATTATTCATCATGCACTTTCAAGAACTGGATAACATCGAACATTAGTTGGGGGGGGGGTGGAAGGGTTGGGGGGGGGGGGGGGGCGGTGTGTGTTAATGGTGACTATAGGTGATTCCTGATTCCTTTTTGTCATTTGTTTATGTGAGCATGCGGGCTAGTATTTGGGGTTTGGTGGGAGGATGGGATCGTTGTTATTAATATGGGGATTGACATATTTGTTATTGATTATTGTTTATTGTTGGTGGGTGTAAATTTGGGAGAAAATGTTACGTTACGGAATTCCTTCCCTAAATCTCTCAACTTTCCTCCTTTAAGATGTTCCATCAAACTTGCCTTTTGACCATGTTTTTGATTGTCTGCCCGAACATCCCTTTATGTGGCTTGACATTACGTTTTATTTGAGCAGTGCTTCTATTTGTCTATATGGAACAAAGGATAATCAAAGAAGGTAGATACCATGCCAAAATTAGGATAGAGATAGCCAAAAGTAATTGTGAAGATGAAGAATGTGTTAACAACAAGACCACCCAAGTTTGTAGCAAGGGAAAAACTCACAAGATGCAGCATTCTCTCCACTTCCCTGTATGCCTCAGAAACTTGGACACTAAATAAAGGTCTGTGAAAGAAAATAGAGGCCTCTGCAAGGTGGATACTAAGACGCATGCTGAAAACTCCATATACAGATCAAAAGACAAATGAAAAGGTCCTTGAAATTGTAAGAACAAAAAGAACTCTAAAGTGATATCCAGAAAAAAAAATGTCATCATTTTGGCCATTTGATCAGAGCTGAAAAGCTACAGAAATCTCTTCCAGAGGAAAAAGTAGGGAAACAGAAAGAGGGGTCGACCTAGGCACAGCTGGGTGACTGGAGTCAGAGTGGTTTCAGAACAGATACAGTGGATGTGTGAGGATGGCGCAAGACAGACGAGCGTGACATATCTTACCAGAGGAACAGATCTGGTAGGAGTAGATACAAGCAGCAGCAGCAATGCTTCTCTGAAGCAATCTGGGACATTTTACTACCTTAAAGTTGACCTGTTGTTGTGGATTAGTTGATTGATTGATATTTATTGTCACATGTACCGAAGTACAGTGAAAAATATTTTTCTGCAACCAAGGGGACGTACACAATACGTACACAGTAGACAAAAGAATAATTGACAGAGTACATTGACAATAATGTACTATTGCTTCTGAGTCACAATGCTTTGGGTTTAAGCTTTGCACCAGAGATTTCAGCACCCAAGCCACACTGGCTTTCCAGTGCAATACTGAGGCACACAGTTCATGGAGTTTAAAATAACAATGCTGAGTAATGGAGTATCACTGAATGGTTACAGCACAGAAGGAGAGAATTTGGCCCATCATGCCTGAGCTGGCTCTTGAAGGAGTAACTCAGTGCCACTCCCTCTCCTTCTCCCTGTAGCCCCACACTTCCTTTCTTTTTAGATAATAATCCAATGCCTTCTTGAATGCCCCCATCACAGTTTCAGCCATTTCAGATCCGAACTACTCGTTGCCTTAAAAGGTTTTTCCTCATGTCACATTTGCTTCTTTTTCCAATGACCTAAAATCTGTGTCTTCTTGTTCTTGATCCATCCACAATGGAATTCTTTTTCCCTATCTACTCTATCCAGTGCCCACATGGCTTTGACTACCCCTGTCAAATCTCTCTGGAGCCATTCTTGTACATCTTTCCTGCGCTCTCTCTAATGCTTTCAGATCCTTTCTAAAATATGACCGGTATTCTCCGATCCCTCCCGCTGGGTCAGCGAATCCCCGGGAGGAGGCGGGAATCCCGCCCCGCCGCCGCCTGCCCTATTCTCCGGCGTCGTTTTTCGGGCGGCAACAGGATTCCCACAGCGGTCGGGGGCGGTTGACAGCAGCCCCTCCGGCGATTCTCCAGGCCCCGATGGGCAGAGTGGCTGTCCAGTTTTGGTCAGTCTCGCTGTTGTGAATTACTCACCTCACGCACGGCGGGACCTGGCAGGTAAGTGTGCGGGGCGGTCCTCGGGGGAAGCGCGGGGACGAGAACCCCTGCGCGTGCACGGAAATATGCCGGCCGGTCTGCGCATGCGCGGAAGTCGCCAGCCAGTCCGGCGTCCACCTAGCCCCTAAAAAGTCAGAGAATTCCTCACTTTCAGGGGCTGTTGACGCTGGAGTGGTTGCCGCTGGTTTTCCCATCGGCATGGGGACTTAGTCCCCAGAAGGGGAGATTCCCGCCTGTGGTTTCCAGAGCTGGAAGCAGTTCAGGCCAAAATATTGATTTACACAAGCTGAACATAACATTCTTGCTATTAGTACTCCATGTCCTATTAATAAAGCCTAAGATGCTGTCTGCATTAAGGCGGCATGTTAGCACAGTGGTTAGCACTGTTGCTTCACAGCGCTAGCATCCCAGGTTCGATTCCCAGCTTGGGTCACTGTCTGAGCAGACCCTGCACATTCTCCCCATGTCTGCATGGTTTCCTCCGGGTGCTCCGGTTTCCTCACCCAAGTCCCGAAATGTGTGTTGTTAGGTAATTTGGACATACTGAGTTCTCTTCAGTGTGCCCGAACTGACGACGGAGTGTGGCGACGAGGGGATTGTCACAGTAACTTCATTGTAAGCCTACTTGTGACACTAATAAAGATAATTATTATTGTTATGCTTTGTAACCACGCTTTCAACCGGACCTGCCACCTTCAATGATTTTGACACATATACATCGACGTCTCTCTGTTCCTGCACACCCTTTAGAATTGTACCCTTTAATTTATATTGTCTGGCTATGTTCATCCAACCAAAATGAATCACTTCAAACTTTTCTGCATTAAATTTTACCTGCCACTTGTCCACCCATTCCATTAACCTGTCTATGTCCTTTTGAAGTATTACAAATCTGCCTCATAGTTCACAATAATTCAAAGTTTTGTACCATCTGCAAGTTTTAAAATTATGCCCTGCACGCTAAGGTCTATGTTATGAATTTATATCAGTAGGAGCAGGTACCTAGCACTGACACCTGGGAACTCCACTATAAATTGGTGATTGTGTGGAGTTTGAACTTTCTCCCCTGTCTGCGTGGGTTTCCTCCGGGTGCTCCGGTTTCATCCCACAGTCCAAAGATGTGCAGGCTAGGTGCATTGGCCACGCTAAATTGCCCTTAGTATCCAAAAAGTTTAGGTGGCATTACTGGGTTACGGGGATGGGGTGGAGGCGTGGACTTAAGTGAAGTTGTCATGTGAGAGTACCTTTAAGAAATGGGTGTTTATAAATGGTTGTGTATATAAATATCTGTAGTGAGAGTACCTTTAAGAAATGGGTGTTTACTACTCCAGTGATGTCAGAGAGTGGGTGGAGCTGGGCTGTCTGTCAGCTTTTTACTTTCGTTTTAGGCTGTTTGCTGCAGGGTGTGTTTTAGTTTTGCCCTTAGTATCCAAAAAGTTGTTTTCAATGTTGGAGCTGAAGCCAGACTAAGCAGGTGTACTGCTGTTCTCTCTGCCATCAAAAGACCATCTCTTGATCATTGTGAATTCAGAATTATAAATGTTTTCAGTAGTGACTTTTTGTAAGTCTTCTGGATGTAAAAAGGACAGTGTAAGCATTACTTAGTGTTGTACTCTTTGGGGGTCATATTTGAATTAATGGTTGCAAAGATGTTCACTGTTTTAAAAAGGTTAACTTGAGTTCATAGAATAAACATTGTTTTACTTTAAAAAAATACTTTCCCATTTCTGCTGTACCACACCTGTAGAGTGGGCCGTGTGCTCCCCATACCACAATCAATTAAAAGTTGCGGGTCATGTGAACTATACACTTTAGGGTTCTCCAAACCATGGCCCATAACAAATTGGGAGCTCGAGGGGGATAAAAGTCGATCTATTGGATTGGCTTAGTGAACTTAAAGACAGTGAGGGGTGAGCATATTGTGGTTGCTTTTCAGGTGTGGTATTTCAGTTTAGGTAGGGAGTGTGTTGTGGACAATGGATCTTTCAGAGGCGCTGAGGTTTTTGAAGGTGGAGACGGTCACGCGCAGTACATTACGGACAGAGACTAAAAGCAGACTGTTCGATTTGGCAAAAACATTGCAGTTAACATTATCTGACAACATTCAAAAAGATGAGGTAATTATGGTGGTGGCTAAGCATTTGAAGTTGCCCGAGATACAGTCTGACTCATTAGAAATGGCAAACATCCAGTTGCAGATTAAGCAACTTGTACATGAAAAAGAATGAAAGCAGCTTGAATATGCAATGAGAGAAAAAGAAGGGGAGATGCATATCAGGGAAAAAGTAAAGGAGAAGAAACAAAGAAAGAGATAGAGAGGAAAAGGAAAGAGATAGAGAGGAAAGGGAAAAAGAGAGAGAGTTTGAACTTCAGTAAATGGCTATGAAACATAACATTCAGTTAAAATTGGCAGACGTAAAGGGAAACGTACAGTTGTAGGATAGTGATGAGGATAGTGAGAAAGAGCGTCATAGTTGAAGGCTTGGTGGGCATCTCTTTAAATATGACCAAGCATTGCCAAGGTTTGACGGGAAGGAGGTGGAAGCCTTTTTCATTTCATTTGAGAAGGTAGCTAAGCAAATGAAATGGCCACAGGACATGGGGGTATTACTGATTCAAACAAAGCTGGTAGGTAGGGCTAGTTTGCATCACTACTGGGACGTATGAGGAGCTGAAAAAATCCATCTTAGGTGCATATGAACTAGTGCCTGAAGCCTACAGAAAAAGGTTTAGAAATTTAAGGAAAGAATTTGGGTCAAACATACATGGAGTTTGAAAGGCTCAAATAGAGTAATTTTGATAGGTGGATAAGGGCTTTGAAAATAGACCAAACGTATGAAGCTCTTAGAGAAATTATGCTTTTGGAGGAGTTTAAAAATTCAATTCCTGATGTAGTGAGAACTCATGTGGAAGAGCAGAGAGTTAAAACTGCGAGATTAGCAGCAGAAATGGCAGATGATTATGAATTAGTTCATAAAACAAAACTTGGTTTACAACATCAGTTTCAGCCTGTGAGGGTTAGAAACTGGGGACATGAGAAATACTCAAGTGGTAAAGGTAAAGGTAATCTGATGGGAGATAATAAGGAGCGTGTACCTCAGATTAAAAAAGAAATCCAGGAGGGTGGAAGAGAAATTAAAAGTTGCAAATGCTTTCACTGCAATAAACTAGGCCATGTAAAGTCACAGTGTTGGTGGTTGAAGAAAAGCACTGGGTAAAACAGGATAAGACAGCGGGGTTTGTTAAAGTGGTAAAGGAAAGCCCAAGTGAAGCGAAGGTGGTGCAAAAGATTGTGCAGCCTGATCAAGAGGTGATTGGTAAGGAGGTGCCAGATGTCTGAAAAGAATTTACTTGTGTGGGTAAAGTTTACTCATGTGTATCAGGAGGAGCAGGTAAAGACGTCACAATTTTAAGATATACGGGAGCTGGTCAATCTTTAATGGTAAGAGATGAGGAGTTATGTAGTTTGGGAAGAATGTTGCCAGAAAAGGTGGTAATATGTGGAATTCAGGGTGAGAGGAGTAGTGTTCCATTATATAAGGTAAGGTTGGAAAGTCCAGTGAAGAGTGGTGAAGTGGTAGTAGGAGTAATAGAGAAACTATCTTGTCCAGGAATACAGTTTATCTTGGGTAATGATATAGCTGGATCGCAGGTGGGAGTGATGCCTACTGTGGTTGATAAGCCAGTGGAAAATCAGACAACTGAAGTGTTGAAGGACGAATATCCTGGGATTTTTCCAGATTGTGTAGTAACAAGGTCGCAAAGTCACAGGTTAAGACAAGAGGAGAAATCAAAGAGTGAAGATGAAGTTGAAGAGCAATTATCAGAAACGATTTTTGATCAGATGGTTGAAAAAGAACAAGAACAGATGGAGGATGAGGCGGATATTTTTAGTTCAGGAAAATTGGCGGAGTTACAACAGAAAGATGTAGAAATAAAACGGATGTATCGGAAAGCATACATGGAAGAGGAATCTGAGTCTATACCAGACTGTTATTACCGTAAAAGTAATGTTTTGATTAGAAAATGGAGACCTTTACATATGCAGGCGGCTGAAAAGTGGGCAGAAGTTCATCAAGTAGTATTGCCGGTAGGTTATAGAAAGGAGGTGTTGCGAGTTGCACATGAGGTATCAGTGGGAGGTCATTTGGGAATAAGGAAAACGCAGGCTAAAATACAAAAACATTTTTATTAGCCTGGACTACATAAGGATGTAGTTAAATGTTGTCAAGCATGTCACACATGTTAAGTGATAGGGAAACCTCAAGCAGTGATAAAACCAGCGCCCTTAATACCCATTCCAGCATTTGAGGAACCTTTTACAAGGGTCCTAATTGATTGTGTAGGACCGCTTCCTAAAACAAAATGTGGGAATCAATATCTTTTGACTATAATGGATGTATCTACTAGGTTTCCAGAGGCCATTCCAGTACGTAATATTACAGCTAAAAAGATTGTGGAGGAGTTATTTAAATTGTTTACTAGATATGGACTACCCACAGAAATACAATCGGATCAAGGATCAAATTTTACCTCAAGGTTATCCAAAGAAGTTATGGATAGTTTAGGAATAAAACAATTTAAATTAACTGCGTACCATCCAGAATTGCAGGGAGCGTTAGAAAGGTGGCATCAGGAATTAAAGACAATGTTGAAGGCTCATCGTAAAGATTATCCAGAGGATTGGGATAAAGGAATTCCATTCGTACCGTTTGCAATTAGGGAAGCACCACACGTAATGAGTCAACCAAATTCAGTCCTTTTGAACTAATTTTTGTTCATGAGGTAAGAGGACCACTTAAATTGATTAAGGAAAAATTGGTGAGTGAGAAATCGGAAATTACATTATTGGATTACGTGCCAAATTTTAGGGAACGATGAAATAGAGTAGGTGAATTGGCTGGACAACATTTAAAAGTTGCACAAAATGTAATGAATCGGGTAGCGGACAAGAAATCGTAGTTTTGCCATTGGAGATAAAGTTTTAGTGTTGTTACCAGTGGTTGGTGAACCTTTAAAAGCAAGGTTTTGTGGACCTTATTAGGTTGAAAGGAAATTAAGTGAGTTGATTTATGTGGTACAAACACCAGATAGAAGGAAGACTCACCGAGCATGTCATGTGAATATGCTTAAAAGGTACTTTGGAAGGGAAGGAGAGAAAAAGGTTTTAACGATTCTAACTCAAAGTGACAAACCAAATCCAGATGACTGTGAATTTGCCATACCTCAAATTAAATTGGAAAACGAGGATGTTCTTAAAAATTGGGATAGATTGTTGAGTTACCTTCCAGAGGAAAAACGAACGGACCTGAAAGAGTTATTGATATCACATGGGCATATTTGTGGAGATAAATTGGGAAGTACTAAAATGGCTATACATGATGTAGATGTGGGAAATGCTGTTCCAATCAAACAACATCCATACAGACTTAACCCTTTAAAATTGGCACAGGTTAACAAAGAGATTGAAAGGTTGCTTAAAAATGGCCTAATTGAAGTGGGTTGCAGCCAATGGAGCTCACCCATAATGATGGTACCAAAACCAGACAGTACCCAACGGTTGTGTGTGGCCTATAGAAAGGTTAATGCAGTTACAAGAACGGACTCTTATCCTATCCCACGTTTGGAGGATTGCATTGAGAAAGTGAGACAATCAGATTTTATTTCCAAACTGGATTTACTTAAAGGTTACTGGCAGGTGCCTTTATCCAAAAGGGTGAAGGAGATTTCACTTTTGTGACTCCAGATGGTATATACCAATTCAAAGTTATGCCATTTGGCATGAAAAACGGTTAACTAACAAAGTTGTTTCAGGATTACCCAATTGTACGGTATACATCGACGATCTGGTAATTTTCAGCCAGACCTGGAAAGAACATTTAAAACATCTGATGGAGTTATTCGATCGACTTCAGGTGGTGGGTTTGGTGATAAACCTAGCCAAAAGTGAATTTGGAAAAGCCCAAGTCACTTTCCTTTAGGAGTTTCCGATACCCTCAAGACGCAGGGAAATAATGTGATTTCTTGGCATGAGTGGATTTGATTGAACATTTGTGCAAATGTTTTGTAGCCTGATTGCTCCACTGATGGACTTGCTGAAGAAACTTCGAAAATTTCAGTGGACAGCGGACTTTCAACAGGCATTTGATGGCCTGAAAGCTGTGATAACCAATGCTCCTGTGTTGGAGAATTACAAGGGACTCGACGATCAGATTGAACTAAAGTATCTGACTTTAAAGAGAAATGCCGAGGTGTAGAGAAATGGACGGATCGTGCAAATACCTTCTTGTTCAAAGAGACTGCCAATCAAGAGGGATTTGAGTTGGAGGAAGAAGAACAAAACAATAATGGACTATATTATTATACCTGTTTGCGTGTATTGTGTTTTTTGAAACGAAAAAGTATATTTACTGTGTGCATTTCTTCAAGGATAGTGAAAAGGAGAAAAATGAAACCATCTTGAAATTGATGGGTTTTTATTTCTTGGCGGGAGGCGTCATGTAAGAGTATCTTTAAGAAATGGGTGTTAATAAATGGGTATGTGTATATATATATATGTGGTGAGAGTACCTTTAAGAAATGGGTATTTACTACTGCAGTGATGTCAGAAAGTGGGTGGAGCTGGGCTGTCTGTCAGCTTTTTACTTTCGTTTTAGGCTGTTTGCTGCAGGGTGTGCTTTAGTTTTCGTTTCAGTGTTGGAGCTAAAGCCAGACCAAGCAGGTGTACTGCTGTTCTCTCTGCCATCAAAAGACTATCTCTTGATCATTTGGTGAATTTAGAATTATAAATGTTTTCAGTAGTGACTTTAACCTGATGTACTTCTGTTAAAGGTTATGTTTTTGTAAGTCTTCTGGATGTAAAAAGGACAGTGTAAGTGCATTTACTTAGCGTTGTACACTTTGGGGGTTGTATTTGAATTAATGGTTGCAAAGATGTTCACTGTTTGTTTTAAAAAGGTAAACTTGAGTTCATAGAATAAACATTGTTTTGCCTTAAAAAAATATTTTTCCATTTCTGCTGTACCACACCTGTAGAGTGGGCCGTGTGCTGCCCATACCACAATCTATTAAAAGTTGTGGGTCAGGTGAACTCCATGATACACTTTGGGGTTCTCTAAACCCTGACCCATAACAGAGTGCTCTTTCCAAGGTCCGGTGCAGACTCGATGGGCCGATTAGCCTCCTTATGCACTGTAAATTCTATGATGATAAACCTTCGTCCATGTCCGAAAATCATCCATTAACCGCAACTCTGTTTTCTGTCACTCAGCAAATTTTGTATCTGTGTTGCTACTGTCTCTTTTATTCTAGAAGCTCTAGCTCAAGCCTGTGAGGAAATGCCTCTTGTGAGTCCACGTACAGGTAGCACATCAAGAGCATTACCCTCATCAATCCTCTCTGTTACCTCATCAAAGAACTAAAAAAAGTTAGTTCTACACAATTTGCCTTTCGCAGATTCATGTTATTTTTCCTGAACCAACCCGCATTTTCCCAAGTGCCTGTTAATTTTGTCCTGAATTATCGCTTCTACTGTTAAGAGCCCGGACCAGACCAAAACACTTGTTAGGATACCGGACAAGAACACCGAACAATATGGCTAAATATGTAAAACTGTGAGGAAAGGATACTTCACCCAAGGAGTGATGACTTTGACCAATAGGTATCTTCTTCGTTAAAACGAACTTTAAGGCGGCTTCCGGGTGCGGCAATGACCAGCTGAGTCGCACGTTTCGGCATCTCCCGTTGGAACGGACTTTTGGGCTCTTAATAGGAGCCCCAACGGCAATTTAAACGGCCAAAAACACTGTGCGGTAAACCAGAAGGGAATCCCCCCCGGACACGCATGGAAAAGGGAGAGGATAGCGGCCGGATTACGGAGGATCCTCTGGAGCAGCGCCAGGGAAGGGAAGCTCAAAGCAAAATGGCGTCGGAAGGTGGCTGTTTGTTGTGGGGCCCGGAGCAACAAGAGTTCCTGCGGCGCTGTGTGGAAGAGCTGAAGAAGGAGCTGAAGAAGGAAGTGTTGGCCCCGATATTACAGGCGATTGAAGGGCTAAAGGAGGAGCAGAGGACCCAAGAGCTGGAGCTTCGGGTCGTGAAGGCAAAGACTTCTGAAAACGAGGATGAAATACAGGGCCTGGTGGTGAAGGCAGAAATGCACGATGCACAGCACAAAAGGTGTGTGGAGAGGTTGGAAGCACTGGAGAATAACTCGAGGAGGAAGAATTTAAGAATCCTGGGTCTTCCCGAAGGTGCAGAAGGGGCGGACGTCGGGACATATGTGAGCACGATGCTTCACTCGCTAATGGGATCGGAGGCCCCGACGGGCCCCTTGGAGGTGGAGGGAGCCTATCGAGTTCTGGCGCGAAGACCAAAGGCTGGAGAAATACCTCGAGCTATAGTGGTGAGGTTTCTCCGCTACAATGACAGAGAGACAGTCCTCAGATGGGCGAAGAAAATTCGGAGCTGTAGGTGGGAGAACGCGGTGATCCTCGTATACCAGGATTGGAGTGCGGAGGTGGCGAGAAGGAGGGCAAGTTTCAATCGGGCTAAGGCGATGCTTCACAAAAAGAAGGTTCAATTTGGAATGTTGCAACCGGCGAGACTGTGGGTCACACACCAAGGGAAGCACCACTACTTTGAGACGGCAGAAGAGGCGTGGACATTCGTTGTGGACGAGAAGCTGGAATAGTCTGGCGAGAGAAAGAGCTTCTGGGACAAAGTGGTGGGGTGATTATGTGGGGCGAGGAAGGGGAAGGGGGGGGGGGAGATGATTTTTCAATTTGTTAATTCTGTGATCCTGTAACTTTTCTCTCTTCCCCATGTTGGGGGGGGGGGGGGGGGGGGGGAGGGGGGAGTATGAGGAACTGTGGGCGCCGGTGGGATGGAAAGGGGAAGGAGGAGAGCAATGCGCCATTAGGGGCGGGGCCGAGTGGGAAACGCGGGCTTTGTTCACGCGCTATGATAATTGTGGCGGGAACGGGGACGCAGGAAGGAGGGGGCCTCGCACAGTGGGGGCCGAGGACAAGGGGGGAAGCCGAGGTCAGCCAGAGTTCGCTGACTTTTGGGAGCAACATGGGCGGTGCAATTACGCTGGAGGGGGATCTAGCGGAGAGGGGAGGGGTTAACTGGGTTGCTGCTGCTAAGGAGAAGGGGGAGCTGTTATGGGATGGGGTGGTCGAGGCGGGAGGGCACCGTCGGTGGGATATACGGGTACGTGGGAACCGGGTGAGGAGCTGGGTTAAAAAAGGGGATGGCTAGTCGACAAGGGGGGGGGTAAAGAGCCCCCCAGCCCGGTTGATCACGTGGAACGTGAGAGGGCTGAACGGGCCGATTAAAAGGGCACGGGTACTCGCACACCTAAAGAAATTAAAGGCAGATGTGGTTATGTTGCAGGAGACGCACCTGAAACTGATAGACCAGGTCAGACTATGTAAAGGATGGGTGGGGCAGGTGTTTCATTCGGGTTTAGATGCGAAGAATAGGGAGGTGGCTATCTTAGTGGGGAAACGGGTACTGTTTGAGGCAAAGACCATAGTGGCGGATAGTGGGGGTAGATATGTGACGGTGAGTGGCAGATTGCAAGGGGAGGCGGTGGTTCTGGTGAACGTATACGCCCCGAACTGGGATGATGCAAATTTTATGAGGCGCATGTTGGGACGTATCCCAGACCTGGAGGCGGGAAAGTTGGTAATGGGAGGAGACTTCAATACGGTGCTTGATCCAGGGCTGGCCCGGCGAGGTCCAGGACCGGGATGAGGCCGGCAGCGGCCAGGGTGCTCAAGGACTTCATGGAGCAGATGGGAGGAGTAGATCCCTGGAGATTTAGTAAGCCTAGGAGTAAGGAGTTCTCATTTTTCTCCCATGTTCACAAAGTATACACACGGATAGACTTTTTTGTCTTGGGAAGGGCACTGATTCCGAAGGTGACAGGG
This sequence comes from Scyliorhinus torazame, assembly GCF_047496885.1. NCBI lineage: Eukaryota > Metazoa > Chordata > Chondrichthyes > Carcharhiniformes > Scyliorhinidae > Scyliorhinus > Scyliorhinus torazame. The sequence continues at coordinate 91,272,411 of NC_092709.1, forward strand.
ACGGAGTATACGGCCATAGCCATTTCGGACCACGCTCCACATTGGGTAGACGTGGAGGTAGGAGAGGAAAAAGAACAGCACCCACTCTGAAGAATGGATATGGGCTTATTGGCGGATGAGGGGGTATGTCTAAGGGTGAGGGGGTGTATCGAAAGGTACTTGGAGCTTAATGACAACGGACAGGTTCAGGTGGGAGTGGTCTGGGAGGCTTTGAAGGCGGTGGTCAGAGGGGAACTGATATCCATAAGGGCACATAATGGGAAGCAAGAGAGTAAAGATAGGGAGCGATTGTTGAAAGAACTTCTGAGGGTGGACAGGCAATATGCAGAGGCACCGGAGGAGGGACTGTACAGGGAAAGACAAAGGTTACATGTGGAATTTGACCTGCTGACCACGGGTAAGGCAGAGGCACAGTGGAGGAGGGCACAGGGAGTACAGTATGAGTATGGAGAGAAGGCGAGTCGGCTACTGGCCCACCAATTGAGGAAGAGGGGAGCAGCGAGGGAGATAGGTGGGGTGAGAGATGAGGAGGGAGAGATGGAACGGGGAGCGGAGAGAGTGAACGGGGTGTTCAAGGCATTCTATGAGAGGTTATATAAGGCTGAGCCCTCGAAAGGGAAGGAGGGAATGATGTGTTTCCTGGATCAGCTGGAATTCCCGAAGGTGGAGGAGCAGAAGAGAGCGGGACTGGGAGCACAGATTGAGATGGAGGAGGTGGTAAAGGGGATTGGGAGCATGCAGGCGGGGAAGGCCCCGGGACCGGACGGATTCCCGGTGGAATTTTATAGGAAATATATGGACCTACTGGCCCCGCTTTTGACGAGAACCTTTAATGAGGCCAGGGAAAGGGGGAAGTTGCCCCCGACTATGTCGGAGGCGACGATATCGCTCCTTTTGAAGCAGGAAAAAGACCCGCTGCAGTGTGGGTCCTATAGGCCCATTTCCCTTTTATTTATTTTTTTTTAAATAATATTTTATTGAAAATTTTTGGTCAACCAACACAGTACATTGTGCATCCTTTACACAACATTGTAAAAATACAGATAATAATGACCTTTTTAAATTTAAACAAAAACAACAACAAATAAATAAATATTAAATAACAAAAAATAAAAACTAGCCCTAATTGGCAACTGCCTTGTCTCAGGCCCCCCCCCCCCCCCATCCCTCCCCATCCCTCCCCCCCCCCCCCCAAGTCCTGGGCCGCTGCTGCTGCCTTCTTTGTTCTCCCCTATCTATCTTTCCGCAAGATATTCGACGAACGGTTGCCACCGCCTAGTAAACCCTTGAGCCGACCCCCTTAGGACGAACTTAATCCGCTCTAACTTTATGAACCCCGCCATATCATTTATCCAGGTCTCCACCCCCGGGGGCTTGGCTTCTCTCCACATTAGCAATATTCTGCGCCGGGCTACTAGGGACGCAAAGGCCAAAACATCGGCCTCTTTCGCCTCCTGCACTCCCGGCTCTCGTGCAACCCCAAATATAGCCAACCCCCAGCTTGGTTCGACCCGGACTCCTACTACTTTCGAAAGCACCTTTGTCACCCCCATCCAAAACCCCTGTAGTGCCGGGCATGACCAAAACATATGGGTATGATTCGCTGGGCTTCTCGAGCACCTCGCACACCTATCCTCCACCCCAAAAAATTTACTGAGCCGTGTTCCAGTCATATGTGCCCTGTGTAATACCTTAAACTGAATCAGGCTTAGCCTGGCGCACGAGGACGACGAGTTTACCCTGTTTACGGCATCTGCCCACATCCCCTCCTCAATCTCCTCCCCTAGCTCTTCCTCCCATTTCCCTTTTAGTTCGTCCATCATAGTCTCCCCTTCGTCTCTCATTTCCCTATATATATCCGACACCTTACCGTCCCCCACCCATTTCTTTGAGATGACTCTGTCCTGCACCTCTTGTGTCGGGAGCTGCTGGAATTCCCTCACCTGTTGCCTCGCAAAAGCCCTCAATTGCATGTACCTGAATGCATTCCCTTGGGGCAACCCATATTTCTCGGTCAGCGCTCCCAGACTCGCAAACTTCCCATCCACAAATAGATCTTTCAATTGCGTTATACCTGCTCTTTGCCACATTCCATATCCCCCATCCATTCCCCCCGGGGCAAACCTATGGTTGTTTCTTATCGGGGACCCCCCCAGTGCTCCGGTCTTTCCCCTATGTCGTCTCCACTGTCCCCAAATCTTCAGTGTAGCTACCACCACCGGACTCGTGGTATAGTTCCTTGGTGAGAACGGCAATGGGGCTGTCACCATAGCCTGCAGGCTGGTCCCCCTACAGGACGCCCTCTCTAATCTCTTCCACGCCGCTCCTTCCTCCTCTCCCATCCACTTACTCACCATTGAAATATTAGCGGCCCAATAATACTCACTTAGGCTCGGTAGTGCCAGCCCCCCCCTATCCCTACTACGCTGTAAGAATCCCTTCCTCACTCTCGGAGTCTTCCCGGCCCAAACAAAACCCATGATACTCTTTTCTATCCTTTTGAAAAAAGCCTTCGTGATCACCACCGGGAGACACTGAAACACAAAGAGGAATCTCGGGAGGACCACCATCTTAACCGCCTGCACCCTCCCTGCCATTGACAATGCTACCATATCCCATCTCTTGAAATCTTCCTCCATCTGTTCCACCAACCGCGTCAAATTTAGCCTGTGCAATGTGCCCCAATTCTTAGCTATCTGGATCCCCAGGTAACGAAAGTCTCTTGTTACCTTCCTCAACGGTAGGTCTTCTATTTCTCTACTCTGCTCCCCTGGATGCACCACAAACAGCTCACTCTTCCCCATGTTCAATTTATACCCTGAAAAATCCCCAAACTCCCCAAGTGTCCGCATTATTTCTGGCATCCCCTCCGCTGGATCCGCCACATATAGTAGCAGATCATCCGCATATAAAGATACCCGGTGTTCTTCTCCTTCCCTAAGTATTCCCCTCCATCCCTTGGAACCTCTCAGCGCTATCGCCAGGGGCTCAATCGCCAGTGCAAACAGTAATGGGGACAGAGGACATCCCTGCCTTGTCCCTCTATGGAGCCGAAAATATGCCGATCCCCGTCCATTCGTGACCACACTCGCCACTGGGGCCCTATACAACAGCTGCACCCATCTAACATACCCCTCTCCGAACCCAAATCTCCTCAACACCTCCCACAGATAATCCCACTCCACTCTATCAAATGCTTTCTCGGCATCCATCGCCACTACTATCTCCGTTTCACCCTCTGGTGGGGCCATCATCATTACCCCTAACAACCTCCGTATGTTCGTGTTCAGCTGTCTCCCCTTCACAAACCCAGTTTGGTCCTCATGAACCACCCCCGGGACACATTCCTCTATTCTCATTGCCATTACCTTGGCCAAGACCTTGGCATCTACATTGAGGAGGGAGATTGGTCTGTAGGACCCGCATTGTAGCGGATCCTTTTCCTTCTTTAAAAGAAGCGATATCGTTGCTTCTGACATAGTCGGGGGCAGTTGTCCCCTTTCCTTTGCCTCGTTAAAGGTCCTCGTCAGTAGCGGGGCGAGCAAGTCCAAATATTTTCTGTAAAATTCAACTGGGAATCCGTCCGGTCCCGGGGCCTTTCCCGTCTGCATGTTCCTAATTCCTTTCACCACTTCTTCTACCGTGATCTGTGCTCCCAATCCCATCCTTTCCTGCTCTTCCACCTTGGGAATTTCCAGCCGATCCAAAAACTCCATCATTCTCTCCCTCCCATCCGGGGGTTGAGCTTCATACAATTTTTTATAAAATGCCTTAAACACTTCATTCACTCTCTCCGCTCCCCGCTCCGTCTCTCCATCTTCGTCTCTCACCCCCCCTATTTCCCTCGCTGCTCCCCTTTTCCTCAATTGGTGTGCCAGCAATCTGCTCGCCTTCTCTCCATATTCATACTGTACACCCTGCGCCTTCCTCCATTGTGCCTCTGCAGTGCCTGTGGTCAGCAAGTCAAATTCCACATGCAGCCTTTGCCTTTCCCTATACAGTCCCTCCTCCGGTGCTTCCGCATACTGTCTGTCCACCCTCAAAAGTTCTTGCAACAACCGCTCCCGTTCCTTACTCTCCTGCTTCCCTTTATGTGTCCTTATTGATATCAGCTCCCCCCTAACCACCGCCTTCAACGCCTCCCAGACCACTCCCACCTGAACCTCCCCATTGTCATTGAGTTCCAAGTACTTTTCAATGCATCCCCTCACCCTTAAGCACACCCCCTCATCCGCCATTAGTCCCATGTCCATTCTCCAGGGTGGACACCCTCTTGTTTCCTCCCCTATCTCCAAGTCTACCCAGTGTGGGGCATGATCCGAAATGGCTATAGCCGTATATTCCGTTCCCCTCACCCTCGGGATCAATGCCCTACCCAACACAAAAAAGTCTATGCGTGAATAGACTTTATGGACATAGGAGAAAAACGAGAACTCCTTACTCCTAGGTCTACTGAATCTCCACGGGTCCACCCCTCCCATCTGCTCCATAAAATCCTTAAGCACCTTGGCTGCTGCCGGCCTCCTACCAGTCCTGGACTTCGACCTATCCAGCCTTGGTTCCAACACCGTGTTAAAGTCTCCCCCCATTATCAGCTTTCCGGTCTCTAGGTCTGGGATGCGTCCTAGCATTCGCCTCATAAAATTGGCATCGTCCCAATTCGGCGCATACACATTTACCAACACCACCATCTCTCCCTGTAATTTGCCACTCACCATCACGTATCTGCCCCCGTTATCCGCCACTATAGTCTTTGCCTCGAACATTACCCGCTTCCCCACTAATATAGCCACCCCCCTGTTTTTCGCATCCAGCCCCGAATGGAACACCTGCCCTACCCATCCTTTGCGCAACCTAACCTGATCTATCAGTTTCAGGTGCGTTTCCTGTAACGTGACCACATCTGCTTTAAGTTTCTTAAGGTGTGCGAGTACTCGTGCCCTCTTTATCGGCCCGTTAAGCCCCCTCACGTTCCACGTGATCAGCCGAGTTGGGGGGCTTCCCACCCCCCCCCCCCCCTTGCCGGTTAGCCATCATCTTTTTCCAGCTTCTCGCCCAGTTCCCACGCAGCTGTATTTCTCCCAGACGGTGCCCCCCCGCCCATCCTTTCCCGTACCCACTCCCCCCTTTCCCCAGCAGCAGCAACCCAGTAATTCCCCCCCTCCCCCCCCCGCTAGACCCCCCGCTCGCGTAATTACTCCCCCCATGTTGCTCCCAGAAGTCAGCAAACTCTGGCTGACCTCGGCTTCCCCCCGTGATCACGGCTCGCCCCGTGCGGCGCCCCCTCCTTCCTGCTTCTCTATTCCCGCCATAATTATCATAGCGCGGGAACCAAGCCCGCGCCTCTCCCCCGGCCCCGCCTCCCATGGCCAACGCCCCATCTCCTCTCCCTCCCCACCTCCCCCCCATCACCACCTGTGGGAGAAAGAAAAGTTACCATACCGCAGGATTAATCATACAATCCCTCTTCGCCCCCCCCCCCCCACTCGTCCCACCACTTTGTCCAAACGTTCATTTTCGTAGTCCAATCATTCCAATTTTTCTTCAAAATAAAAGTCCACGCTTCATCCGCCGTCTCAAAGTAGTGGTGCCTCCCTTGATATGTGACCCACAGTCTTGCCGGTTGCAGCATTCCAAACTTTATCTTTTTTTTGTGAAGTACCGCTTTGGCCCGATTAAAGCTCGCCCTCCTTCTCGCCACCTCCGCACTCCAATCTTGATAGACGCGGATCACCGCGTTCTCCCATTTACTACACCGAGTTTTCTTCGCCCATCTAAGGACCATTTCTCTATCCTTAAAACGGAGAAATCTCACCACTATGGCTCTGGGAGCTTCTCCTGCTCTCGATCCTCGCACCATAACTCGGTATGCTCCCTCCACCTCCAACGGACCCGTCGGGGCCTCCACTCCCATTAACGAGTGCAGCATCGTGCTCACATATGCCCCGACGTCCGCCCCCTCCACACCTTCAGGAAGGCCAAGAATCCTCAAGTTGTTCCTCCTTGCGTTATTTTCCAGTGCCTCCAACCTCTCCACAGACCGTTTCTGGTGTGCCTCCTGTATCTCCGACTTCACCACCAGGCCCTGTATATCGTTTTCATTCTCTGCTGCTTTCGCCTTCACGACCCGAAGCTCCTGCTCCTGGGTCTTTTGTTCCTCTTTCAGCCCTTCAATCGCCTGTAATATCGGGGCCAACAACTCTTTCTTCATTTCTTTTTTTATCTCCTCCACGCAGCGTTTCAAAAACTCTTGTTGTTCAGGGCCCCATATGAAACTGCCACCTTCCGACGCCATCTTGGTTTCTGCTTGCCTTCCTTGCCGTTGTTCTAAAGGATCCGCTGCAATCCGGCCACTTTCCTCTCCTTTTTCCATCCGTGTCCAGGGGGAACACCCTTCTGGTTTACCGCACTGTGTTTTCAGCCGTTAAAATTGCCGTTGGGGCTCCTATCAAGAGCCCAAAAGTCCGTTTCACAGGGAGCTGCCGAAACGTGCGACTCAGCTGGTCATCGCCGCACCCGGAAGTCCCATTTCCCTTTTAAACGTAGATGCTAAGCTCCTGGCCAAGGTGATGGCGACGAGGATAGAGGACTGTGTCCCGGGGGTGGTCCACAAGGATCAAACTGGGTTCGTTAAGGGGAGACAGCTGAACACGAACATACGGAGGCTGCTAGGGGTGATGATGATGCCCCCGCCAGAGGGGGAGGCGGAGATAGTGGTGGCGATGGACGCCGAGAAAGCATTCGACAGAGTGGAGTGGGACTACCTATGGGAAGTGTTGAAGAGATTTGGTTTTGGAGAGGGGTTTATTGGATGGGTACAGCTGCTATATGGGGCCTTGGTGGCAAGTGTGGTCACGAACAGGCAGAGGTCTGACTACTTCCGTCTTTATAGAGGGACGAGGCAGGGGTGTCCCCTGTCTCCGTTACTGTTTGCATTGGCGATTGAGCCCCTGGCCATAGCACTGAGGGGCTCTAGGAAGTGGAGGGGAGTACTCATGGGGAGGAGAAGAACACCGGGTATCATTGTATGCAGATGATATATTGCTGTATGTTGCGGACCCAGTAGAGGGGATGCCTGAGATAATGCAGACACTCAGGGAGTTTGGGGAATTTTCGGGGTACAAATTGAATATGGGGAAGAGTGAGTTGTTTGTGGTGCATCCGGGGGAGCAGAGCAGGGGAATAGATGATTTACCGCTGAGGAAGGTAACAAGAGATTTCCGGTACTTAGGGATTCAGATAGCCAGGAGTTGGGGAACCTTACATAGGCTTAATTTAACACGATTGGTGGAACAGATGGAGGGGGATTTTAAGAGATGGGACATGGTGCCCCTGTCACTGGTGGGTAGGGTGCAGGCGGTCAAAATGGTAGCGCTCCCGAGATTCCTTTTTGTGTTTCAGTGCCTCCTGGTGATGGTCACGAAGGCTTTTTTCAAGAAAATCGAGAAAAGTGTCATGAGTTTTGTGTGGGCTGGGAAGACCCCGAGAGTGAGGAGGGGGTTCTTGCAGCGTAGCAGGGATAGGGGGGGACTGGTACTACCGAGCCTAAGTGAATACTATTGGGCCACCAATATCCCAATGGTGTGTAAGTGGATGGGAGAAGGGGAGGGAGCGGCGCGGAAGAGATTGGAGATGGCGTCCTGCAAAGAAACCAGCCTACAAGCACTGGCGACGGCGCCGTTGCCGTTCTCCCCGAAGAAATACACCACAAGTCCAGTGGTGGTGGCAACACTGAAAATTTGGGGGCAGTGGAGACGGCATAGGGGAAGGACGGGAGCCTCGGTGCCGTCCCCGATAAGAAATAATCATAGATTTGTCCCGGGGAGAATAGATGGGGGATTTGGAGCATGGCAGAGAGCTGGGATTGTGCAACTGAGAGATCTGTTCGTAGACGGGACGTTTGCGAGTCTGGGAGCGCTGACGGAAAAATACGGGTTGCCCCAAGGGAATGCATTTCGGTACATGCAACTGAGGGCTTTTGCGAGGCAACAGGTGAGGGAATTCCCGCAGCTCCCGACGCAGGAGATTTAAGATAGAGTGATCTCAGGGACATGGGTGGGGGATGGTAGGGTGTCAGATATATACAAGGAAATGAGAGATGAGGGGGAGAACATGGTGGATGAGCTGAAGGGAAAATGGGAAGAAGAGCTGGGGAAGGGATTGAGGAGGGGCTGTGGGCTGATGCCCTACGTAGGGTAAACTTGTCGTCCTCGTGCGCCAGGCTAAGCCTGATACAATTCAAGGTCTTGCACAGGGCGCATATGACCGGAGCAAGGCTTAGTAATTTTTTTGGCGTAGAGGATAGGTGTGCGAGATGTTCGAGAAGCCCAGCAAACCACACCCACATGTTTTGGTCATGCCCGGCACTGCAGGGGTTCTGGGTGGGGGTGGCAAAGGTGCCTTCGAAGGTGGTGGGGGTGCGGGTCGAGCCAGGCTGGGGGTTGGCTATATTTGGGGTTGCAGAAGAGCCGGGCGTGCAGGAGGCGAGAGAGGCTGATGTTTTGGCCTTTGCGTCCCTAGTAGCCCGGCGAAGGATATTGCTGATGTGGGAGGAAGCCAAACCCCCGGGCGTGGAGACCTGGATAAATGACATGGCAGGGTTTATAAAACTAGAACGGATAAAGTTTGCGCTAAGGGGTTCGGCTCAAGGGTTCACCAGGCGGTGGCAACCGTTCATTGACTACCTCGCAGAACGATAAAGGAAATGGGAAGGTAACAGCAGCAACCCAGGGTGGGGGGGGGGGGGGGGGGGCTCAGGTGGGACTTCAGGGGTGGTTTTGGTATAGATATTTGTACTTGGTTATGTATATTGGATTGTTTGATTTTATTATCTGGAGAGTTATTATTTTTGTTATGGCAGTTGCCATTTAATTTATATATTATTTATTTACTTGTTAAAACGGTCACTATTATTTATATTGTTTTATTGTTGAAAAAGGGAAAATCTTTGTATTGTTTTGTTTGGCCGAAAAATTGAATAAAATATATTTAAAAAAAATAAAAATAAAACAAACTTTAATTTAAAGACAGAATTAACCACATTATCAAAGGAAATAGCTTTACAATTATCAGTTAGGTAGTTCTTAAACAAAAGGAAAATCTGAAATGTACTATCTATACCGGTTATTAACTCCAATTAAGCAACCCAATAAAGTTCAAATATCATTTATAAATAAAGTAAACACACAGATTACTTGCTTAGTTGGGTGGACCTTTGAAGAGAGTTCCAGATTCAGTTTGATGAGATAACAGAGAGGGTTGATGAAGGTAAGAGCAGATTCAGTACACTTCTGCTCAACCTAGCAGCATTTGCCAAACCTGCTGTTCAACTTAAAATCCTTCTGTCTTGTCACACTCAAATCCTATGGCAAACTGCAAAACAAACCTACTGACAGACCTGGCTCCTCCCATTTATTACATCATCTGTATCCCACTAAGATTTTGCATGGCCTGCTTAGCTAGGACTAAACACCACTCCGCCATAGCTTCTCCAGCGAATTTCCAGTAATCATAACAATGTTCCATAAATCCTCTGTATGTAAATAAGTAAATGTTTAGAATCAATCATGACCTCACCTTTTAGGACTTCTTAATTACAACTTTAACAGGCACACGTCTGGATAGCTTAACTTAGGTTATTTGATAATATTACTACAAGAAATATATACCTTAAATATATACCAGGCTTTTATTAACATTACTGCCACAAATATAAAATATATAACAATTTCTATATTCATCACACTAGAACCTTCCCCACCATCAAATTTAAACAGACGCGTCTATTGTTACTGGTGGGCATCGTTCAGGAATCTTTGGAGTGGTAGACAGTGACAATCTTGAGTACAGTATTTATAAAGAGGTTTGTAATAGCATAACAAGATGGCTCTGGAAGCTGCTGAGGCTTTTCTCCATGTGGAGGACCTGCCTTTGATTTATTTGCAAGGCCTTTCAAAAGACAAGTCAATTGAATTGAAAAGTGAATTAAAAATAGATGTGTCGGCTAAAGTGAAGAAGGCAGAGATATATTGGTTGAGTGCTTGGGTCTGTTACAAACGCAGGAGAACCCACAAGCAAGTAGCCCAAATAATGTGGCATGAGAGGCATTTTCTGGTGGGTAAACCAAGGGTTGCAGTTCAAGCATGAAAGCGAATTTTAAAAAAAGGAAGAGAGTTGGAGATGTGGGGAAAATATAGGGCATTCCAAAGAACATTTGAAGTGACAAAATTGGAATTAGAGGAAAAAGCAAATGAGAGAGTTCCAGTTTACAGCGCTAGAAATGAAAAGAGAGTTGCCAGGCGCTAGAGCGGGGATCAACCCTGCAACAGAACCCAGTGGGGATACGCTTATGTTTAAGCAGGTCCTACCAAAATTTGAGGAAAAGGAAGTAGAGGCATTCTTCTTGGCATTTGAGAAAATAGCAACCCAAATGGAGCGGCTGAAGGAAAAGTGGACACTACCCATCCAAAGTAAACTGACAGGGCAGGCACAGGAAGTTTATGCTTCACTGTTAGAGGGGATGTTGAAGGATTATGACAAGGTGAAAAGGGCTATTCTATTTTCCTATGAATTAGTTCTGAAGGCATACAGGCAAAAGTTTCAGAATTTAAGGAAACAGATGGGATAGATATATATTGAAATTGAAAAGGTTAAATAGAACAATTTTAATAGGTGAATTCGAGCATTGGGACTTGAAACTACCTGCGAGGCTCTGAGAGAAATCATTCTCTTGGAAGAATTTAAGGATTCACTACCTTCTGTGATAAGAACACATATTGAAGGCCAAAGAGTTATAAGCAGCAATAATGGCTGATGATTATGAGCTGATCCATAAATTTAAACCTCTGTTCCATCATCCCCATAATTTTGAAAAGGATTGGAAGTGGGAGAGTGAAAGGCAGGCAGATAACCAAGGTAAGGAATGGATAGCTGGGAATACTCCAAGATCTTCTTCTCTGACTGGAAAAGAAGGTACTGAGGGTGGAGGTGAGACGCGAAGGCCAAAGTGTTACCATTGCAATAAAGTGGGGCAATTTATGGATCAGCTCATAATCATTCAGCATGTTGGAATTTGCGAGGAATGCCCAAGGGACTTTCTGGAGTTCAGAAGGAGGATTCGGAAATGGAACAAAAGTGGAGAATACTGCAGGGCAGACTATAGATCCAACTAGAACTAGGAAGGCCTGAGGTACACACTGCTGTGGGTGCAAGTTTGGCAAATGAGGTAGATGGGAGATATGCAGGGTTTTTGTCTAAGGGGAAGATCACCCCATTTTCATCAAACGATGTAGTCAAACCCAAAACTATTTTAAGGGACATAGGTGCTGCACAACTCTCTTACTGGAGGGGGATTTGGTTCGATGAAAGCTAAGGTGTCAGTGAATGGGGTAAGTGGAGATGATATCCCAGTTCCATTGTATAAAGTACAATTGGAGTATGATTCATTGGTTAGGTCCAGTAGTTGCCAGAGTGTTTAAGAAGTTACCAGTAGATGGAGTAGACTTACTTTTGGTGAATAATCGGCAGGAGTGAAGGTTGTAGCTTCACCCATGATTTCAGAGTCAAAGGGAAGATAAGGAGACAGGACAGATGCAGGAACAGTTTCCATATATTTGTCCTTCGTATGTGGTGACTATGGCAATGGCTAAATAAAGTTCATCAGAGATTAAAGTCACACCACAATCGGATGGAAGAATAGTTGAAACTATCCTTGAAGATGAGGATAATTCTGAGGAAGTGTTTCGTAGGACTTCATTAATTGAGGTCCAGAAGGCAGGTAATAGATAAACCACAACACAAAATTAAACCAGCATATTTAATACCCATACCAGGGTTTGAAGAACCATTTAGTTGGATATCGATAGATTGCATAGGACCGTTGCCTAAAACAAAGACATGTTTGGTTCACCATCTTCTCAAGGGCAAGTAGGGATGCATAATAAATGGCGGACTTGCCAGCGATGCCCACATCCCGTGAAAGATGCAAACCAAAATTCACCAATGGAACAAATATAAATATATTGTTCATCTCTGATGTATACGTGTATGTCACGGTAGACTAGGGGGAGTCTAAGGAGTAAACTTTAATTTTTACAAGTTGTCTGTGATTATTTATAGCAAACTTACATGTTACAATAAATCCCTATACAAATCATAGCAAAAACTAAGGCTTGACTATTTGAGTTATCAGCTTTATACTGGCTTCCTAATGTTGCTATGGGTGGTTAATGAGAATCCAAATCTTCAGTACATGACGCATGACAAAATAACAAATCCTATAGTGACATTTAATTCTGTCCTTCTACCTTTACATTCATATATGCAAGGAATGTGAATGTAATTGGGCACTTATTGCCCAATGTTCTTGACATTCTCCAACTATGACAATATAATACTGCTCAAGAAATGCATTTGTGTAACCAAAGATGCACTAATCCTTTTCTGTGTACTCTAACGTTCACAATTGATCAAAGAGGCACTTTTAAAGCATTCAACCAAGTTGTAATGTCAAAGAAAATAAATAGAGCACAAAAGTATGGACCAATAACGATTGCCATAGCACTTAATTTGCTGCCCTAGTTTCTAACCAACACAATTCAAGGATTTGCCCTTATTTTCAAGATGAAAACCTGCATCTCAAAGTGTAACCTTTTGTAATGATAGAAGCGGTGTCAAAAGTTCAACTGGTTATTTCTGTGCCTTATCCTGTATAATCTATACATACCGAAGCCAAAATTATTTGTTGGGTCATAGCTGACAATAGTATTCAGGACATTACAGTTGGATTGACAGAATTTCTTTTTACACCAGGAATGAAAATCTTGTGTTGTAAGGGAATCTGAAAGCATTACAGCTGTGGCAGAATTGCACTAAACTATGCTGTGAAATTCAGTTACACATTACACTTTGGAAAAATCCTCTTGGAATAATGTGGTGCTTTATGATTTCTCCTGTGCACCTTGAAATAATTCTTTGAGGTATATTTTCATTTTCACTTCTATTGGAGCAGATCACATGTCCCTTATAAAATCAGCCCACTTTCTATTCTGTTAATATCCTTCTATCTCTGTTCATGTCCTCCTATTTTTCCTTCTACAGAAAATCTTCAATCTGGTGAAAAACTACCTTTCAAGGAATAAATAATTGTGAGGTGTTTTTTGTTTTTGCTTCATAAAGCTCAACAACGAATTTGCAAGTGCACTTAGTAATACTTATACAGGGTGAATTTAAAATGACTTCACTTCTTAGGCTGAAGGTTATTGATATAAATCATTTTCTCCAGTACATGCAACTCAGAATTTCCTTGGATTGTCTGCGAGGCAACCATGAAAAGGATATCTTGACAATGATTTACTATGCATTGAAGAATGTACAGAATATCGGGCGAGACTTTTCCCAAAAATGGCAAGTGTCAGGTTCACAGAGAAACAGGAAGGTTTCCCAATGAGATCTCCCCAAACTTTGCACCTTTTGTGAAGGGGGTGTGTTTTGCGCTGTCACTGTCAGGAACTGGGCCTAAACACGTCGGCAAGCCCGGTCTCTCAGAGATTGAGGCGCCGTACCGAACTCAAAGTGAAATTAAAGACCCCCCATATTGATGGCATTTCCTCCTCTTCCCTCCCCCCTGTCGTGTTGGGTGTTCAGGTTCACAAACAAGCCAACAATGCTGGAAGTGGTGTAACGCTATTTTATTAACTGTTCAACTATGCTAACATACTGTAAACGTGGGTATAAGCAATACCAGCTTAACTGTGGACCCTTTCCTATCACTAGCTATGGTGAGGCACTCAGCACATGGTGAATGTCTGTGATGCAGGCTGTGAGCTCTGTGCTCTGAGCTGGCTGCTGCTAGAATGAGCAGGAACTCTCCTGTCCCCTGTCTTTATAGTGCTTGTGCTCTCACTGATGATTGGCTGTGGTGTTATGTATGCTGGTTGGTCCTACTGCATGTCCATCAGTGTGTGTATGTGATTGCACCATAATGTACTGATGTATATTATGACACCCCCCACACTCCCCAGATCGCTGGCCTGAGGGCATCAGGGTCTTCCCAATGGATCTCCCATCGGGCCCTGCACCTTGGCACTGCCCCCTGGTTGGCACTTCCACATCCCTGACCCCCAGGGGCTACAATGCCTCTGAACACCCCCCCCCCCCCCCCCACGGAATGGTCATCATGTCTGGTCTCCATTTGTGGAGACCAGTAGCGATTCCTGCTGGCGCCATGTCATGCCATCAGGTAGGAACATTGCATGTTCCCGGAAGATTCGGCGTTGAGCTGATTTTGAATATTTAAATCCATTTAAATAAACGTTAATCGGGTTCGCACCTTTGCTGGGCATGAACCTGATTAAGACTGCTGGGTGGGCTCGGGAAAATTGGGAACTGGTTGGTGCCCAGTGCAAATCCCCGTTTCAGGATTTTCACAACATAACAGGGTTTGCGCCTGGCGAAACGCATGAGAAAAGTCACTCTCATGGTATCTGAAGTAAAGTGATAAAGTAACCAATAAAAATCAGTGTCAATTACCTCTCATTGCTCTACATGGGTATGAGTGCCAATTATCTAACATTGGTCAAAAGCTAACTTATGCCTGGCTAAATAATTACTGTAAGTGTCGTTGATGAAAATTTAGCCAGCACCTTGTTTTAATCAGAACCAAAAGATGTGCTAATAATAAGGATAATTCAGAAATGGCACAATAGGCTGGAAAAGACACCCATGTTCACTCAAATAAATTGTCCACGAACTATCCAAGTATAAGGCAAAGGCATAAAGAACTTAATTTAACTTGCTTCTACATTTATCCCTTACCATGAATGCCTCATGTTAAGATTGTAACCCTGAAAATTAGTGTTAAGTGTCAAAGTGCGTGGACATCCGGTTGCGGCTATGCGGAGCTAGGTCGCACGTTAGAACATAGAACATTACAGCGCAGTACAGGCCCTTCGGCCCTCGATGTTGCGCTGACCTGTGAAACCACTCTAAAGCCCATCTACACAATTCCCTTATCGTCCATATGTCTATCCAATTACCATTTGAATGCCCTTAATGTTGGCGAGTCCACTACTGTTGCAGGCAGGGCATTCCACGCCCTTACTACTTTTGGCAGCTCCCGCTAGAAACGGACTTTTGGGCTCTTTTTAGAGCCCGTAACGGCGCTTGCTCGACGTTTCCCGGTGTGGGAAGGAGATAGCAACATTCCCCCAATAGTGTATGGCTTGGACCAGGAGTGGGGTGATCAAAAAAGTGGCAGTGAAGCATAAAAAGGTGCGAGGGAGGAAGACCAAGATGGCGGCGGGTGGAGACCAGGCAGCGTGGATGCAGTGGGTGTAGGAGCAGCAGGAGTTTCTTCAGCGCTGCTTTAGGGAGCTGAAAGCGGATCTGCTGGAGCCGATGAAGGCTACAATCGATAAGCTGCTGGAGACCCAGGTGGCCCAAGGGGCGGCGATCCGGGAGGTCCGGCAAAAGGTCTCTGAGAACGAAGATGAGATCCTAGGCCTAGCAGTGAAGGTGGAGGCGCACAAGGCGCTCCATTAAAAATGTCAGGAGAGGTTCGAGGAGATGGAGAACCGGTCGAGGTGAAAGTATCTGCGGATCCATTTGCGGATCCTGGGCCTCCCGGAGGGGCTGGAGGGGTCGGACTTGGGGGCCTACATGGTCACCATGCTGAATTCACTGATGGGAGCGGGGTCCTTCCAGGGGCCCCTGGAGATGGAGGGAGCCCACCGAGTGCTGGCGAGGAGGCCCAAGCCCAATGAACCGCCGCGGGCGGTGCGGTTCCACCGGTTTGCTGATCGGGAGTGCATACCAAGGTGGGCCAAGAAGGAGCGGAGCAGCAGGTGGGAGAGCGCGGAGGTCCGGATCTACCAAGATTGGAGCGCGGAGGTGGCGAAGATGAGGGCTGGGTACAATCGGGTGAAGGTGGTGCTGCACAGGAGGGGGGTGAAGTTCGGCATGCTGCAGCCGGCGCGTCTGTGGGTCATCCATAAGGACCGACATCATTATTTTGAGTATCCGGAGGAGGCGTGGGCCTTTGTTCAGGCCGAAACATTGGACTCGGACTGAGGGTCAGGGACGGGGGGTCGCGGTGGAGGGATGGTTGGGGATTGTTGTGTTGTATTTTGAGGGAGGGTTCTTTGTTGGTTCTTTGTTTTCGGGGGTTGGTTGGGCACTGACTTGGTTGGGTCCGCAGGGTGGGCTCGTGGAGGGGGTTAGGTAAACGGCTTCGGGGGTTGATGGCCAGCAGGGGGGGGATGGGGCCCGTGGGGGGGGTGAGGCCTGAGTTGGGGGTATAGGGACTGGGCCTGAAAAGGGAGCTGCACCAGAGGAGGCGGGGCCGGGCGAGTGGAAAACACGGGCTTTTTCCCGCGCTAAGGGCTGAAGGGGGTGGGGCCAGAGCTGGGAAGCGCAGGCTTTTTCCCGCGCTGGGAGTGGAAGGGGGAGGAGGAGAGCCTGCTGGTGGACAATGGGGGGGGGGTGAGGGGAAGTTCCACATGGGGGGGGGGGTCGAGGGAGTGGCGGGAGTGGTCGGGGTCAGGAGGAGTCGGCTGACTTACGGGAGTGCAATGGGGGGAGCAATGCAGCTAGGGGGGGCCTAGCTGGGGGGGTGGGGGAGGGAACCGGGTTGCTGCTGGAATGGCCAAGGGGGAGCTGGAGCCGGTAGCGGGGGTTGGGGTGGGGGTCTGCCGCTGTGGGGAACGGGTCGAGCGGGTTGGGGGGCGGGCACGTGGCTGGCCTAGGAAGGGATATGGCTAGTCGGCGGGAGAGGCAGCCCCCTGATCCGGCTGATAACCTGGAACGTAAGGGGGCTGAACGGGCTGGTCAAAAGGGCCCGGGTGTTCGCGCACCTGAAGGGGCTGAAGGCAGATGTGGCCATGCTTCAGGAGATGCACCTGAGGGTGGCGGATCTGGTAAGGTTGAGAAAGGGGTGGGTAGGCCAGGTGTTTCATTCGGGGCTGGATGCAAAAAATCGGGGGGGTGGCGATGTTGGTGGGGAAGAGAGTGTCGTTCGAGGTGTCGAGCATCGTGGCAGACAATGGCGGTAGGTATGTGATGGTAAGTGGTAAGCTGCACGGGGAGCGGGTGGTGTTGGTCAATGTATACGCCCCGAATTGGGACGATGGGGGTTTCATGCGGCATATGCTGGGCCGGATTCTGGACCTGGAGACAGAGGGCCTGATGATGGGGGGGGGGGGATTTCAATACGGTGCTGGACCCGGCGCTGGATCGCTCCAGGTCTAGGATGGGTGGGAGGCCGGCGGCGGCCAAGGTGCTGAGGGGGTTCATGGACCAGATGGGAGGGGTGGACCCATGGAGGTTTGCGAGGCCGGGGGCCAGGGAATTCTCATTCTTCTCCTATGTCCACAAGGCCTATTCCCGGATTGACTTCTTTGTTAGGAGTAGGGCGCTGATTCCGAGGGTGGAAGATACGTAGTACTTGGTGATAGCCATTTCCGATCACGCTCCACATTGGGTAGACCTCGAGCTGGGGGAGGAGAGGGACCAGCACCCACTGTGGTGCTTAGAGGTGGGGTTGTTGGCGGACGAGGTGGTGAGCGGGCGGGTCCGAGGGTGTATAGAGAGGTACCTGGAGGCTAATGACCATGGGGAGGTCCAAGTGGGGGTGGTCTGGGAGGCGCTGAAGGTGGTGGTCAGGGGAGAGCTGATCTCCATTAGGGCCCATAAGGAGAGGACGGAGAAGAGAGAGAGGGAGAGGCTGGTGGGGGAGATGGTGAGGGTGGACAGGAGGTACGCGGAGGTCCCAGAGGAGGGACCTTGGGGAGCGGCGCAGTGGAGCGGCGCAGGGGGGGCGGCGCAGTCTCCAGGCCGAATTCGATCTGTTGACCACCAGGAAGGCGAAGGCGCAGTGGAGGAAGGCGCAGGGGGCGGTATATGAATATGGAGAAAAGGCAAGCCGGATGCTGGCGCACCAGCTTCGGAAGCGAGAGGCAGCTAGGGAGATCGGGGGACTTAAGGATGGGGGAGGGAGCACGGTGCGAAGTGGGGTGGGTATCAATGGGGTCTTCAGGGACTTCTACGAGGAACTGTATTGGTCCGAGCCCCCACTGGAGGAGGGAGGGATGGGTAGCTTTCTGGACCGGTTGAGATTCCCGAGGGTGGAGGAGGGGCAGGTGGCGGGGCTGGGGCGTTGGTTGGGTTGGAGGAGCTGGTCAAAGGGGTAGGAAGCATGCAGGCGGGGAAGGCACCGGGGCCGGATGGGTTCCCAGTTGAATTTTATAAGAAGTATGCGGACCTGCTGGGCCCTCTGTTGGTAAGGATTTTTAACGAGGCAAGGGAAGGAGGGGCTTTGCCCCCGACGATGTCTCGGGCGCTGACCTCCATGATCCTGAAGCGGGACAAGGATCCCCTACAATGTGGGTCATACAGGCCGATCTCATTCCTAAATGTAGATGCAAAGTTGTTGGCGAAGATTTTAGCGACAAGGATAGAGGACTGTGTGCCGCAGGTCATTCACGAGGATCAGACGGGGTTCGTGAAAGGGAGACAGCTGAATACGAATGTACGGAGGCTCTTGAATGTTATAATGATGCCGGCGGTGGAAGGGGAGGCGGAGATAGTGGCGGCGATGGATGCGGAGAAGGCCTTTGATAGGGTAGAATGGGGGTAACTTGGTGGAGGTGCTGAAAAGGTTCGGGTTTGGGGAGGGGTTCGTCAGGTGGGTTAAGTTCCTGTATGAGGCCCCGTTGGCGAGTGTGACCACGAACAGAAGGAGATCAGAGTATTTTCGGTTACACCGGGGGACGAGGCAGGGGTGTCCCCTGTCCCCCCTGCTCTTTGCGCTAGCGATTGAGCCCCTAGCCATGGCGTTGAGGGAGTCGAGGAACTGGAGGGGGCTGGTGCGGGGTGGGGAGGAACATCGGGTGTCGCTCTATGGGGACGATTTGTTGTTATATGTGGCGGACCCGGGGCGGGGGGGGAATGTCGGAGGTAATGAGGATTCTCAGGGAGTTTGGAGATTTCTCCAGGTACAAGCTCAATATGGGGAAGAGCGAGTTGTTCGTTGTTCACCCAGGGGACCAGGGGAGGGGGATTGGTGAGCTCCCACTAAAAAGGGCGGAGAGGGGTTTCAGGTACCTGGGGGTCCAGGTGGCTAGGAGTTGGGTGGCCCTGCATAAGCTTAACTTCACAAGGCTGGTGGAGCAGATGGAGGAGGAGTTTAAGAGGTGGGATGTGCTGCCACTCTCCCTGGCGGGTAGGGTGCAGTCAGTTAAAATGACGGTGCTCCCCAGGTTTTTGTTCCTGTTCCAGTGCCTCCCCAGCCTGATCCCCAAGGCCTTCTTCAGGCGGGTTAACAGGAGCATTATGGGGTTTGTGTGGGCGCAGAAGACCCCGAGGGTGAGAAAGATGTTCCTGGAGCGGTGCAGGGATAGGGGGGGTTGGCGTTGCCTAACCTCTGTGGGTATTATTGGGCCGCCAACGTGGCGATGGTGCGTAAGTGGGTGATGGAGGGGGATGAGGCAGCATGGAAGATGCTGGAGATGGCGTCCTGTTTGGGGATCGAGCCTGGAGGCGGTGACGGCGCCGCTACCGCTTCCTCCAACGAGGTATACCACAAGCCCGGTGGTGGCGGCTACCCTCAAAATTTGGGGGCAATGGAGACGTCACAAGTGGGAGGTGGGGGCCTCGGTGTTGTCCCCGATACGGGGGAACCATCGATTTGTCCCGGGGAGAATGGACGGAGGGTTCCGGAGTTGGCACAGGGCAGGTTTGGAAGGATGGGGGACCTGTTTGTGGACTGGAAGTTCGCGAGCCTGGGTAAGGAGGAGAAGTTCGCCCCCCCCCCCGGGAACACCTTCAGATATATGCAGGTCACGGCGTTTGGCGTTTGTTAGGCGGCAGGTGGTGGAGTTCCCACTGTTGCCGCCACGCAGGGTCCAGGGAAGGGTGCTTTCGGGGTGTGGGTTGGAGAGGGGAGGATCTCGGCAACGTATCAGGTGATGCAGGAGGAGGAGGAGGCCTCGGTGGAGGAGCTAAAGGGTAAGTGTGAGGAGGAGTTGGGTGAGATCGACCGACGAGGGGACGTGGGCTGATGCCCTGGGGAGGGTGAATTCTTCCTCCTCTTGCGCGAGGCTCAGCCTCATACAATTTAATGTGCTGCACAGGGCACACATGACCGGGGCAAGAATGAGCCTGTTCTTTGGGAGTGAGGACAGATGAGTTAGGTACTCAGGGAGCCCAGCAAACCACACCCACATGTTCTGGGCATGCCCAGTGCTGGAGGACCTTTGGAAGGGTGTAGCGAGGACGGTGTGATGGATGGTAGATTCCAGGGTTGAGCCGGGCTGGGGGCTCGCAATATTTGGGGTTGCAGAGGAGCCGTGTGTGCAGGAGGCGAAAGAGGCCGGTATTCTGGCCTTTGCATCCCTGGTAGCCTGGCGTAGGATTCTTCTTCAGTGGAAGGATGCGAGGCCCCCAAGAGCGGAATCCTGGACCAACAATATGGCGTGGTTTATTAAATTGTAGAGGGTGAAATTTGCCTTGAGGGGATCGGTGCAAGGGTTCTTCAGGCGGTGGCAACCGCTCCTAGACTTCCTGGCAGAACGTTAGGAGATGGTCAGCAGCAGCAGCAACCCGGGGGGGGGGGGGGGTGAGGACTCGGGGGGGGGGGGGGAAGCTGGTTTGTTTCTCTTGATTGGGCGTGTATATTTGCTTTTGTGTTGATGATGGCTGTTAATTTATTATTTGTGTATACGGTGGGGGGTTTGTTCTTTTCTTTTTGTATTTTGTTGTTGATATTTTGTGAAAATTTGAATAAATTTTTTTTAAAATTTTTTTTAAAAGTGTCAAAGTGCACTCACTTCAAATCTCGTCTGTCAGCCACCCAGTGTCGGGAGCGCAGGGTGCACAAGATGCTCTGTAGCAGGGTGCGGGGCTCACTCGTGCCTGACACTGTGTCGCCCCTCACCCCCTCTGGAGGACTCCCGGAATCTGGCACATCATCATTGAAGGTTCTTTTATTTTTCTGCCTCCATAGATAATTCAGGCAGTGTCCTATTGGGCCCCCCTCCATCAACACCCTGACTCCCTCCCCCCCCCCCCCCCGCCCCCCCCCACCACCTTCCTTTCCCCTCCCTCCCCAGCATCCCCTTTCTTTCTCTTCTGTTGGTACAGAGGCGAGGGTATCTGGTGCCTGCAGCGCAAAGTTTAGTGCTTGTATCATTTGTTTTTTGTAGAAACGTGTTGTGAACTGTTTTAATAATCAGAGTATCCACCCCCCCCTCCCCGTACATTGGTACTGAGGGGAAGGTACCCTGTTTCTCCAACACAAAATTAGTGTTTGTACCGTTTGGCCTTGTATATATTTTTTACTGTTTTAATAAAAAGTAAAACACTTTTTGACACCGTTAAAGTTGGTGTGGACAGGGGGATCCCTTCATTTCTTTACCATCAAGGGCTTCTGTGTCACCAGGAGCACATTGGGTATATTCACCATTGCAGCAAAAATAGACATTCTGCCTGTAGAGTGAGGGGGAAAAGAGATGCTATTCCCATTGTTCTCTCAAAGGATCATGTGGTACTCCCTACAAAGAGAGCTACTTTTTGAAAAAATGGTACATAAAAAATTATGACCAAATCTTCAGGGATATTTGATCCCAAATTGAACACGTAGCTGGTTCCCACACCCATTGATAGCTTGGCCAGTGCACAAGTCATACCTCTGCTGACCACACATTAGGGGCTAATAAAGGTTTCCCTAAAAATTAACTTTATGCTGAAGATTGGTTAAAATACTTCCTCCATTGAGAGCTGAGGACAGTTTGGTTTCTCTTAAACTTGTTCAATTATAGTATTCCCAAGTAATCTTCGTTTTCCAAATAGTGCTATCACTTAGAACTAAACCAGAATGTTCAGAGATGAAGGGCGCGACCTAATGGCCGTGTTGTGCCGGGCGCGAATCCCTGCGAGCCGGTTCGATCGTGGGAGAGGCCGAAATCGGTAACCACGTTGGGCACCGATTGATTTCCGATCTATTTGGCCTGCTCCCGTTGGCAAGATCTGTATCCCGGCGCGGTGTGGCAAGAAACCAATAATCACCAATTAAGGCCAATCTCCATCCTGTCAATCGGAAGGACCCCCAATCTAACAACCTCCTGAGATCTAATCAGCTTCCCAGTAGTCAAGTGGGTGCCGTTTAGTGCATCTATTTAAAAATGTGAAGCTAGCGCAATGGCTGCTGTGGGGATCGAAGGAGGCGAGTAGCTATCTTTGGATTTGGGTAACCAGCCCGGGGGCACTGGGGCCGCTGTTCCAATGCTCGGAGTGTGGGGGAGCACCTGTGTGCACGGACCTGGTTGGGGGGTGGGGGGCACAGCCGAAAGCTATCGCTAATAGGGAATTGGCAATTCTAGTAATGTGAGCACTTCACAGCTCCCAAGCGGATCCCGATGGGTAGGCGTGTCATGTTGCAGGCGCGTGTTACTGCCTGGCATCCCAATCAGGCTGTGAGGTCTGGACACTGAACTCAGGAGGCAGCAGTCAATATTAAACACGCAATAGTTGGGCACAACACTGGGGACATCCCCAGGATGACCGGTTAGCTCTTGGGGGGGATAAGGGGTACCTGCTGAGGTCTAATGGCGCCATTACGGAGGCCGGAAACCGATGCGGAGAGCCGATATAATGAGGCCCATGTGACCACCCAGGCTGTCATTGAGCGGTGCAACAGATCAAGACCAAGGTCATGTGACCAGTGACTCCCATTTAAGGGGAGACACATCCAGCTATCTTCAGAAGAAGATTGAGAGGGTAATACGACATACGACAATGGTCAGTGCTAGGTGCAGATTCCAGAGGAGTAATAAGCAGACTCCGTGATAACGTGCTCTGTAACAGATTGCTGTCTTACCACGCGCGACTCAATAAAGACTGTGGTTTGGACAAGTCGAGATGTTTGGTGGATTCCTTCGTAAGGTATAGAAGACCAAACACAACATGAACGTGTTTCATTTCTCAGCAGTCACATTTTTCACTCTTATGAGCAAAAGAAAGGCACAAATAAGTGGAAGCTAATAGTTACCTCAGTTGATGTTGGGTACAGCAGTCGATGTGACTGGAAAGAGAAAAAATATACATTTTGTTAACTCTTATAAATATTGCTAGATCAAAGGTGAATGTGCATGATATGAGGAGGGATGCAATAATGTATCAGCAGTACATAGATGAACACAGCAGTTAAGTTTTGCCAAATAAAAATACAATTTTGCAGAATGGTTTGCATTGAAAGAAACAGGACACAGAATTTAGCTGGTATAAATTGCTCTGGGACCTAAAACAAGAGATACTCAAACAAACCCAGGAAATTAAAACAAAGATGGATGACTGAACCTCGTTCTGTAGAACTTGAAAGTAATACTCCAGGACAACCCTTGAGTATTCAAATCCTTTGGTATTTTCAAAACAAATATATTTATTTTCCAGGGAACAGTGTTCTTTTATTTACCATTGAGTAGGGTAAATTGAATTATCAGGCCATCATATTCCCAATGTTTTCAAGATAAATAAAATTTTCTCCCTCATCCATACATAACTGTGATCTTTTTAGACCGATGCACAGAAATATGGGTGTGAATTTTTCAGGTGGCGAGGTCTCCCTTCCTGTGCCATGATGTGGAGATGCCGGCGTTGGACTGTGGTGAGCACAGTGAGAAGTCTTACAACACCAGGTTCAAGTCCAACAGGTTTGTTTCGAGTCACTAGCTTTCGGAGTGCTGCTCCTTCCTCAGATGATTCACCTGAGGACTGTGATCCAAGGAGTCAGTTTGGAACACAACCCCGCTGACTCAGAGTTGCCCAATCACCAATTTCTGCCCGAATACGAGTCAGTGCTGCAGTGAACAGAAGAGGAAGTTCAGGAAGATGTCGGAGCCCAAGTCCAAGGAACGAACCCCATGGTAAGTTTCAAGGGTTCTTTGGATGAGGAGGGTAGGTAAGGCCTGGGGCCAGGAAAGAGTGTCGGGGAGAGGTCAGGGTGGGAAGGGAGGCCCAGAGCCTACCAGACCTCAACGGTGGAGGGGGTGGGGGGGGGGGAGAGAGAGAGAGAGGGAGAGAGAGAGAGGGAGAGAGAGAGAGAGAGAGAGAGAGAGAGAGAGAGGGAGGAGTTCCCCAAGTCAAAAGGGAGCTTTTAATGGAGGTGCCACATTTCCTCCCTGCCCTAAATCTAGGCCCAATTTCCATGCTTCCCCTGAAAGGTCAATCTTCTCGCCAGCCTAAAAACTGATGCTGGGTGAGAAATGGCCCATAAGTGCCAATAATGTTTTTGACTTAAGGACCTCAATTAGGGCAAAGGCAGGCTTCCCATCCGACGCCTTGCTTGCCTCAGTATAAAATCGCTGCACTGTTGGGCCAGGTGGGAACCGGGAGAATTTCACCCCCCTCTCCTCCCCAAGCCCTGCACCTAAAACCCTCTGGTAGGGGAGCATAAAATGCTGGCTATTGTGCTCCATCACCTAGCTTTCAGTAGGCATGACCACTCTATTGCTTGAATTAATGACATAGGATGGAAGGAGTTATAATGCCAGTAAATGAATATTATTGCTCTGATATTAACGACCTTTGCGACCCACGCCGGCCGACCTGCGCGACCCACCATTTTCTCTTACCTTGTTTGCTGCTGACAAAAATGGAGGAAATGGTTTTGGGTCCCTTGGTCCCAGTGGTCCCTTTGTCCCCTCGAACTTGAAAAAAAAAAGGCTGCGACCATATAAAAACAAATGCGGCCGCACTACGCATGCGCACCGATGATCGGGCACGCATGCGCAGTGCAGCCGAATTTTGTTTTTATCTGTTCCTGGCTATTTTGAAGGCCGCTCGCAGCCGGCATTATTAAAAGCCGGCTGCTGCAGCTGTTGCGTGCAGATTTGCACGATCGGAAGCGCCGCGACGGACGGCTCCACGACCCTCCCGCGACGCACCCGCGGGTCGCGCCCCTAAGTTTGACAATGCCTGCTATAAAAAGCACTTAACGGCTTGACTTGGCTGCTCCCATATTCATTTAGCTGCTGGGTTTTCCAACCAGCATTAAATTTAAATCAGATTCCCAACTACACTGTGGGAGCCTGATTTAAATATTATTCAGCACCCTGCTGTGTGAGAGTGGGGCATAGGCACATCACCCAGCTTGCCACCATAAAAATGTCACAGGGTGTATACAATGGGATTGGGGTCAAATTACCTTGGGGGCAATTCTCCGGACTCATTGTGCCCGGTGTAAATCCCGCTATCTCACGAGAATTGTGGGAAAGCCCCGAAATAGGCTTTGTGAAAACAGGCGCAAATCAGTTTCCTATTCTCCTGGCACGCTTCAACTGTCGTGATCAGGTTCTCATCCAGAAAGGAAGAGAAACTGATTATAGCTAATTTGTATTCATTTTAATCTCGAGGTGAGTACCCCTCGCCACTTCCCTCCTGGGAACACAAGGATACAGCAGCCACTGGCCAGATGTTTGGGGGGATTGAAGATTGGTGTGCTCGGGCTGGCTGGGGGAGTCCATGTCGGGGTTCTTCCCCAGGATGGGGGTCTCTTTTTGGGTCTGTGAAGTCTTGACCTGCTTTCTTTCATGTTCATGGAATCATAGAATTTACAGTACAGGAGGCCATTCGGCCCATCGAGTCTGCACCGGCTCTTGGAAAGAACACCCCACTTAAGCCCATACCTCCACCCTATCCCCATAAACCAGCAACCCCACCTAACCTAAGGGCAATTTAACATGGCCAATCCACCTAACCTGCACATCTTTGGACTGTGGGAGGAAGCACCCGGAACAAACCCACACAGACATGGGGAAAAGGTGCAGACTCCGAACTGACAGTGACCCAAGCCGGGAATCGAACCTGGAACCCAGAAGGTTTGAAGCATCTGTGCTAACCACTGTGCTACCGTGCTGCCCATACACCATAACAGGGCAAAGCACAGTTACAGCCTGCCTGTCCTAAAATCCTCTCTCAGAACAGAGTCATTCTGCAGCTTGTTTCTTGGAGAAACATTTCACCCCCCATGAAGTTTCAATAGGCTCTGCGGTTTCAATGTTGCAGTGTGGCTCCTTTTGTCCCTTTGTACTTGCTTGTTTACATTCCATTTCATACACCATTGACTTCTACGCGGGGTTGCCTGAGGAGAGAGGGCAATGACTGACAACGAGACTGTCCTGCGCCAGAGAAGTGAGGAGCCACTGCCCCTTCATCCAGATGACCTGTCTTAAGTGAGGTGTTGATGTCCCAGACAATTATCCTTCCCTTTCACTAAACCCATGTCCATTGTTTTGCAGGATCGCCATCTGATGAGGTCAGGCCATCCGGAGTCACTGCCTCCCCTCCACCCGAGGAGAACATCCGCAATGCATCATCGTTTTCAACTGCACCCACCACCAGCGCAGAGACACACACCTCGGTGGACATGAACAGACAGCTTCGGGGACACAATATGGTGAGCACCACACAGCTGCTAATGCAGATCAGGTGGAGGCTGGAACATCCAAGGGTGACAGCAGTCAGAGGTCTGCTGGATCCCAAGACTCAGCTGGGTCCCAGCCAGCATTCAAGCCTACGGACAAGGTTCTCCTGGAGCTGATACAGATGATAGGACACAGACGTGAAATTCAGGAGGGGGTGTCAGCGACATTTCAGTGAGTGCAAGGCCGATTGGAGGAGTCCCATAGCCTTCAGGTGCAGGGATGGTGCCGGCATTGCGTGACACCGAGGCAATACTGAGTGGCGACCGTACTGGAAAACCTGGAGCACGGTGTCTGAGCCATGAGTGGTGGTGCCCAATGCGTTGCTTAGTCTGTGATGATCAAGGCCGAGGACCTCAAATTCATGTCCCAGTTGCTGAGGGACTGTCTTCCATCCTCCAGCTTCACATTGGGTTCTTCCTCCAGTCTCTCGTGGTGGCCGTCCTCCTCAGACGTGTGTCAAATTGTGGAAGGCACAGCAGACCACCATAAACTGGGAGGCTCTCTGGGGGCTATGTTGTAGAGCCTTGCCAGAACGGTGCAGGCAGCGAAACTGCATTTTGAGCAGCCTGATGCACCGCTCAATGACAGAACAGGTGGCAGCACGGGACTCAATGTAATGCATCTCTGCCTTGGTCTCTGGCCTTCGCCCTGGCGTCATCAGCCACGTTCTCAGCAGGTACCCCTTGTTCCCCACGAGCCTACCAGTCATCCTGGGTGGTCGTGGAAGACAACGGGGATCTCCCAATTGCTCCAGGATATAGCTGTCATGCATGCTCCCAAGACAGTGTGCACACACGTGCATGCTCCTGAGGTGGTGGTTGCACAGGATCTGAACATTCAGGGTGAGGACCCCCTTCCTGTTAATACAGGGCACTCCTTGCTGCCCCAGTGCTTGTATGGCAACATGCGTGCCATCATTGGCTCCCTAGATGTGTGGCACCCCAGTAACCATGGGAAATATTGCAGCCCGGACATTTTGGTGGGCTTGGTCCAGGTCAAAGGTGATATAGTCAGATGCCTGGGTATACAGAGCATCCAAAACCTCTCGGACGCATCTGTGGGCTGATTGCGAAATGTCACATAGATCCCCGCTCGAGCCCCGGAATGCCTCAGTGACCTAAAAATTGAGGGCTGCAGTGACCTTCATGGCAACCGGAGTGCCATGTTCATGAGGGTGTGGCACAGGGGACGCACCGTCTCCCTGTTGAGATGCAGTCTTCTGTGGCATGTGCTGTCCGCTCGCAAATTCACTGATCATTGATCCCTTCTCATGAGATGAGGCTGTGTGGCCATCAGCTTTACCCATGGCAGGTCTTTGGCCTGCCCTTCTGGCCCTCTCCTCAGCCTGATGTGCGGTTGGGTCTTTTTTTAAAAATAGGTTTATCAATACATTTTTCATAATAATCAGAACAACGCAAATCAATCAAACAGAGAAATACAATAGAAGATAAAGGAAAAAAAAAGACACACACCTGATTAACTTAGATACAAACACTAACCGAGCCCCACCCCCCCAAAAAAATTGACCTAAACCCCCTAACAGCTGACAGTGACTAACTCCTTAAAAAAATAATTAAATGGTTGCCATCTGAGGTAGAACCTCTCCATCGACTCCCTAATGGTGAACTTGACCTTCTCCAAATGCAGAAATGACATTAGGTCACCCAGCCAAGCAGAGGCACTAGGTGGAGTGGGAGACCTTCACCCAAGCAAAATTCGCCTCTGGACTAACAATGAGGTAAAGGTAAACGACATCCACCTTCACCCCAGACTGTGTCACCGGCGGATCCAACACCCGGAATATGGCCTCCAACAGACACAGATCCAAAACTACACAGAATATCTCCGACATGGTATTAAAGAAAGAAGTCCAGAAGCCAATCAGCTTGGGACAGGACCAGATCATATGCATATGGTTAGCCACCCCACGAGAACAGCTCTCACAGTTATCCTCAACCCCAGGGAAGAATCCGCTCATCCTAGCTCTGGTCAAGTGCGTCCTATGCAAAACCTTGAACTGAATCAGACGCAGCCGAGCATATGAAGACTTGGAGTTAACCTTCTGAAGGGCCTCACTCCACACCTCACCACTACGAATGGGATCCAATTCACCCTCCATTTCACCCTCCCACCACTCAATGGAGCAGAATCTGTTGAAAGGATGTGATCATATATGTCCGAGATAGACCTCCTGTCAGGCCGAGCCAGAGACAGAATCTTTCTCATCAGAGAAGAAGGTGGTGCCAAAGGAAAGGAGGGAAAAGCTTTTAATGAAAAATCGGGAATTTGGAAATACCTAAAAAGACTGGAACTGGAATTTCTCAGCTAACTCCTTAAAACTCGCAAGCCTCTCCTCCACAAACAGGTCCTCAAACCTCTCGAGGCCCTTCCCTTCCTAAGATTTAAATGTCGAGTCCAAATCAGCTGGGAGGAAAAGATGATTATTCCATATGGGGGCTAGCAATGACAGGGAATGGAGCTTGGAATTCTGCCTAAACTGCTTCCAAATTCTCAGGGAAGAGACCAGAGACCACCACTGCATTTGAGGAAAAAGGTTAAGGTGCAGTTACTATTGCACAAAGACGAGAGGTAGTGCAGAAGCACGGTTCCATTTTTCCTCATATGGATTCGGGATCGCTAAATCATAACAATCTATTCTGAATATTCGCTGCCCAATAATAAAACAAAAAATTGGGAAGGGCCAAGCCCCCTGATTGTCTGTCCCTTCTGGGAGTCTTATCCGTCCAAATAAAATAAAATATCAATTTGTTGGCCTCAATAAAAAAGGATTTGGGGAAAAAAATGGAGAGACACTGAAAGACAAATAAAAATCTCAGGAACATATTCATTTTAATAGTCTGAACCCTCCTTGCCAAGGAATGAAATGAAAATGAAAATCGCTTATTGTCACAAGTAGGCTTCAATGAAGTTACTGTGAAAAGCCCCTAGTCGCCACATTCCGCGCCTGTTCGGGGAGGCTGTTACGGGAATTGAACCGTGCTGCTGGCCTGCCTTGGTCTGCTTTCAAAGCCAGCAATTTAGCCCTGTGCTAAACAGCCCCATTAGGGGGAGGTTGTTCCACCTCCACAAGTCTGCCTTAATACGACTAACCAGACTGGTGTAATTTAATTGATGAAGTGAGGCCCAGTTGTGGGCCACCCGAGTTCCAGATAACAAACGCTAGTCTTGGCAAGGCAAAATGGTAATATCCCTAGTTGAGCTCACCTCGCGGGGGGTTGACCAGGAAACATTCACTCTTGCCTAAGTTCGACTTGTATCCAGAGAAGGAGCCAAAAGTGCTATGCAACTTCATTATGTCGTCCATGGAGGATACAGGGTACGAAATATAGGTTGTCCGCGTAAAGGGACGCCCGATGCTCCACTCCTCCCCCTCAATACCCCTACACTTAACAGAAGACCTCAGCACTATAGCAAGCGGCTCTACTGCCAGCGCAAACAGGAGTAGGGACAGTGCCTCGTGGCCCTACTCAAAGGAAAATAATCAGAGTTCAGGGCATTTGTACAAACACTGGCAGCGGGGGCCTCATACAACAGATGAATCCAAGAAATAAACTTTTGCCCAGAACCAAATCTCCCAAGAATCTTTAATGACAATCGACAATGGCTTAATTGTCATCGTTAGACTGTTCATTATTTCCAGATTTTTATTGAATTCAAATTTCATCATCTGCAGGGGCGGGATTTGATCCTCGGTCCCGAGAGCATTACTCTGGGCCTCGGGTTTCATAGTCCAGTGACAATGCCACTACGCCACCACCTTCCCGTAACTGCCAGGAACTCCGGCGTTGGATCAAGCGAGTACTGGTGGAGTCCACCAACCTCTGCTGCTCCACCCTTGCTGACCTCACCAAATGCGCTCTATAGGAGAGAATTTCCCCCCTAATGACCACCTGAGGCCTTCTCACAGAATGGAAGGTGAAACTGACTCGGTTGTGTTAAATTTTATATAGTCCTCTCTGGCAGTGGATAAATGTTTCAATTCGCAAATAGTGTTGTGTAAAATCTCCCTGGTGGATGTTGGGTGGGGCCAGACTCTCACGACAAATCAAGAAGGCATGGTCAGAAATAACAATTGCTGAGTACTCAGCCGCCACCACTGAAGGGAGGAGAGATCTATCTGGAACAAAAAATATCAATCCGCAAACATACTTGATGGGACATGTGAAAAAAAACGAAAATTCTTTAGCACTTGGGTGCAAGAAATGCCAAGGATCTACCCCCATCTGTGTCATGAAAGACGACAAAGCCCTGGCCACCCCCAATGGGGCAAAAGGTTTAGGCTTGGAAAGATCCAAGCCAAGGTCCATTCAGGTCCCCATCTAAAATGAACTGATGCGAGTCTAAATTGGGGATGAGGGCAGCAGTGAATTAATTACATTTGTAGCGCCCCAATTGGGGACGTAAATGTTAACCATGCCAACCGGGTGCTCACCAAGGAGCCATAGACAATAACATATAGATTGTTATTGTCAGCTACAATCTTAAGAGGCCGAAAATTGAACCATTTTATTAATTAGAGTTGCCGCAGCTCTCGCCCCACCCATCCCTTGTGCAGCCTATGGGTCCCTTGCAAAACACCACATCGGAGTTCAAACTTAAGGTGAGCAAATGCCCTCTATCTTTTCACTGGGCCATTCAAACTCCTAACATTCCAGGTGACCGAACAAATTGGAGGCCTCCCCCACCTCAAACTATCAAACTCTACTAACTATTATATTACAATTCTAAGTTATTTAAGAGATACTACAAATATGACTATCCACTACAACAACTATCTCCAGACTCACTGAGGTAACAGTGTCACGTGATGGTTCTCTACTGCCACCTGCTAGTTGGAGGTCATACATATTACTATTTAATGATTGCTTATGCACATCACCACACCCTAGACCCGAAACCTCTGCTAACAACATTAGGGAGTGTGTGCTCAGCTGTCCTCTGCTCATCCAGATGATTACCCTTTGGCCACGAGAGGGTCTTCAGTGGTGAAGCCCTGTTCTTTACTGTTTGATTATTGGCAGCTGCCACTGTGGTGCCGACGTACCTCAATTACAGTACGCTGTTCAGGCATCAAAGGTTGAAGGCCATCTAATCATTCTCTCAGACAGGGCACCTGTCCCTTCAAGGAGGCAATTGAGAGTTCAGGAGCATGAAGTGTTATCACAACTAGGTCGAAGAGCTATCACATCAAGGCTAATCCTCCAACTGTGAAGCTGGAGGCTGCTCACAGTCGAAGGGAGTGAAATTGACTTTCATGAAAGAAGCTGCAGCAGGGCTCTCCTGGGAGAGTTTGGTAGGACAGACAGACTGTAACTGTGGTAGCCCTGTTTTGGGACCTTACAATATTTAAAGATGGCTTGAATGCTTCACAGATGCAAACCACCCCACCACGGCTCAGGGACAACACCCGACCTGGCCCTCCTGAACAACCCCAGCCACTCTGAAGTGTATGCAGGTAAATAGGAAGGCTACTCACCTCCTTACTTCCCTACAGAAGCTATTGCGCCAGCTTTTTGTTTTTGTAGAGGAATACTAAACAACGCCCACATGACTTCTCACTGGGAGGATTGGGTGACTCCCGGCAGGCTGCTGCATTTGACTTCTATCTCGCTAATCAGATTGAAATTGCATGCAAATTAGCCTTAATGAGCTTCTCGCCAGAATGGGCTGGGTGAATGGCAAAACGGATCGCGCCTGGCGTGAAATGGTTTTTGGCCATTCCCGCTATTCACCCGCTGCAATGGGATTGGCACCAGGCACTCCAGGATCGGTGCCAGGCGCAACAGGGTGGGAAAAACGTGCTCCTGCTGGGACTGAATAGCATGTGATCCACACTTCCTTTGGGGGTGCTATTCGGTAACTGAGTCAGGACATGCAAATGGACCAGCACTCTGCCGGTATGAATTGTGAGAATTTCCCAGCTCAGCGGGCGGTGTAACCGCCGGGGCCGGAATTAGCACCAAAGAGTCTGACAGCTGCAGCTGTTACTAATCACTCCACTTACCACACACGCACTGCAGCTACGAAAAAGGTTCATACAAGACCTGCCCCGGGTTCCGGACTCCGAGCTGAACCCACAGCCCCATGCCAGTGAGGAGAGGAGGGACACCCTCCTCCCCAGGATGAGCCGCAAACTCAAGCCTACCCTCCTGAACAGTGCCTGGGAGTTGGTGGCAGAGACAGTTAACATTGCCAGTCTCATCAGGAGGAGCCAACTGGTGAGCTTGAGGGGTGGGGGTCACTGATGAGGCCTCTGTCCTGAGAGGCCAGAGAACCAGGGAAGGCCACGGTGCAGATGTTCTCTGGTTGGGGTGAGCTCTGCTGATCCCCTGCTTCCTCTCCAGTGAGGCATCGCTTCTGAGGAGTGGCAACACTTGGTGGGCCCCTGATTGAGCTTGGCCACATCCACCCCCTTGATGATGCAGCTGGTATATGAGGGTGTCCAGAGGGGCAGCTTGGGTGGCCTCCCAGATGCTCTCTGAGCATTCAAAGGACACATGTAGCACTCAGCAGTGTGAGCAGCCAGGAGCCTGTACGGAGCACCAAAGTGGCGCACTTAAAACACATACTGCAGCAATGGCGGTCTGACCAGGCCACCCTTATCCAGAGGGGAACACCCTGAGTGCACTTGGCACAAAGTTATTCTCTGCTACTGCCCCCGACCTAGGCAGCCACCCCCACAGCAAGGCTGACATTATTTTAGGCTTTTTCAAAGTTTTATTAGCCTCCCGCTCCACTGCCATAGTGCCTAGACTCCGCTTGTAAATACTTGCACTAATCCGCGACTGCAGGACTTACACCAAGAGGAGAGGAGCATCGTGGAGGGGTGGAGCTTGAAGTGTCCAAGCTATGAACAATTTTAAATCCATACAAATGATGGTTTTGCATTGATCCGCTAGCACAGGGCGCAAACCTCATTATTGCCGCCAGCGAGGGACCGGATGGCGTCAAACTGGATTATTTTCCTTTTCGCGCAATTCTCCACCCGATTGCAATTCTCGTTTCTGGCGTCACAAGGCAGAGAATCCAGCCCGTCATGTTCAAACATTGTTTGCCATGGTTCTCACATACAAAATGTAAATTTCTCTACACCGTATTAAATTTTATAATTTTTGTATGCAAATTAAATATTATATATCCATGAACTGACCAAATATCTTTGCATAATTCTGCATTCATTTATTAAAAACACCTTTGGTTATTCCTTATTTAGAATAGAAAAGTTTCTTATTTTTGAAATATTCAGGTTTTGACAAATATCTATTTTTTAAAGTTGGTTTATTGATGGAGAAAAATAATCGCCCACTGTGAACAGAGAACATTTACAACAAATGAACTTTATCACACAACTTTGAAGCCACAGTGAAAGCAGGTACGCGAGTAGATACTGAACTCTTGCCCTGATTTCAGCTGATATGCCATTGCAGTTAGTCAACTTGCAACCACAATGGAAAAGTGCGAAAACAGCTTCAAATCTAAGTGCTTGCTTATGCAATATTTATACAAATACCGCACAGCACCTGGTGCAATACACAAGGACAATCTGTACCTGACGGTGTTACATAATAATTCAAAATGTCTGTAATACAGAATTCATTTTACGCAATTAGCACCAATTTTGGCCTGGATTTTTCTCTGGACAAGTAATGAAAAGGAATAGCACAGTAAGTTTAGCTACCTAACATTACACTATTGCTGGTTAACTCTCAGTGCAAAATGTTCGATTAATCACTGGTCAGACTTTGGTCAGATATATAACCAACATACAAAGTGGAGGCGAATTGCAAAACATGGTGGTTGAACATGTCAATCCCCACAAACGTCCATTTTGACATGGTGTTTATATTCCTTTGAAGAAGAGAGTAGCTGGTCCTTTGAGGAAAGACAGCAGATTAGAGGTGAATTTGTCCTTCCCTACTTTGATATATTAATATAAAACTTATGAGACAAACAGTTATCTCTGTTGTCCCCGATTATTTAATTTTGCTCATTCCATGATAAATCATTACTGGCACTTTAACTACCGGTGAGCATTATCATGAATTATTCTGCAAAATAAGTGGTGCAAGAATGTCCAGTATAAAAATCCATACCACATCTTTTAAATAATATTCAGATTCAAGGACTCTTGAGGACTGCTGAATTTTTCAGTACCTCCCCAAGGCTATGCCTATTGATAGTGGAGTAATTGATATACGGCGTATAGGAGATCATGTCAGGACGATCAATATTGTAAATGGCCTTAACTTTGGGAAGAGCGGCCAAATCCTTGTAGTCAAGAATCTCATCATCTAGCTTGGCCTAAGAGAGGAAGAACAAAAGAAGGATGCAAGAGATAATGAGCAGGGAACGAAGAAAACAGAGAAACAAAAGAAGACAACTATTTCAAATATTGGAGCACTGATTGATGTCTCAAAGGAAAACTAGTGTAAAAGAAAACTTGATTGAAATAAATAGCCAAGAGTCATTTGGGTATATATCACACAAATAACTATATATTTGACCATATAAATCATGGCCATGAATTTCCTAGGAGCTGCCCCTGCTCCATTGTTGTAACCTTGCTGAAAATCTTGTGGGAGCTTTTTTTATGCATGTAAACAGGATTTTTGAAGCACTTTTGGTTAGAGCAGCAGAAAGGGAAATCCAAGAAAAATCATGGCTCATGCATGAATATAAATATTGCAACACAGCTACGCCTTTCCATTTATTATAAAGGAGCAGCACATCCAGTTTAGGCAAGGCAAGAATTTCAACTCCTTTTGAAGACTATGCTTCTACCATCTAAAATGGTGCCAGAAGTTGTAGGTGTCACTTAAATTATAATATCAGTGTTAATTATTTTAATGGTCAATTTCTTCCATTAGTTATCAATATATCAGGGAAATTTGAATTATTTAATGCAATTTGTATTTAATTACAGATGGACACAAGAAAGCATACTGGGTTAAAACTTCTGCAGGGACTCCTTGATCTCCCACTAGAACTTAACTTTTTTGTGGACAATCAGAAGAACTCTGATGGAAATGAACATCAACTATGCATTACATACAATTTTAAACAAACCCTGTGACCTAAAATTACAGGAAAGCTAATGTATGGTTAATGAATTCATCTGAATGGATTTATCCTTTACTTCAGCAAAGGCATTGAAATAAGTGGGTTAGCATCACTGCCAAAATACATGGTATGTGGATTTAAGATAAATATATTAAGCTTTGCATATTAGTACCACATAGTGTAATTTCAGGGTTTATACATTTTCAAGTCAAAATGCGAGACCATTGAGTGCAACTAAACTTTAAAAAAATAATTAGGCTTCTACATTAGGGAAGAGATTTGTTCACGTAGCAATACGTTTAGGTTCTAACAGTGCAAAGCAACCTATGTTGCTTCACGGAGGAGGCAGCACCACAGAATGCTAGCTCCAAGGCCAAGGTGAGGCTTGTCCAGCCTACAGCACAGGGGCTGGACTATGCCTCCCAAAACCACTCAATGTGGCCCCAGCACCTCTGTTGATAATGCCAGTAAGACAGGCAAATGAAGTTGAAGATGCAACAAGGGACTTCTCTCCCAATCACAAATTGTTTCTCTCCCATGCTTGCTACTGATGGGCTCATTAGGGAGCCTATCAGAAGCAAATTGGAAGGAGAGGAAGAATCTCTGATTGGAGGAGCAGCCTCTTCGGGTACACAGAGGGAGAATTCAGTATGTCCCATTCACCTAACAGCACGTCTTTCGGGACTTGTGGGAGGAAACCGCAGCACCCGGTGGAAACCCACGCAGACACAGTGAGAACATGCAGACTCCGCACAGACAGTGACCCAAGCCAGGAATTGAACCTGGGACCCTGGTGCTGTGAAGCAACAGTGTTATCCACTGTGCGAATACTGGTCAAATTAGAATATTGCTTCTGGATGGTGACTTAGATTTCTGATAAGAGTCAAGAAATTCTGACTTGAAAACATTTCCGCCCTGAAGTTACGTTATTGATATAGATATACAAAGCACAATACATTTATCAGAAATCCACTTTCCATTAATAATGTTGATAGTAATCATTAAATAAACAAATTGAGCTCCATATTAGCATAATATTACGTGCTTAAGAAATTAAGCTCTTCGAAAAGTAGCATTTGTTGTTTCACTTTCTTCATACTTCTTTGCCCACCCCTTTGCACAGTATCGTGTCCTCCCCCCACCTCGTTCCCCCAACCCAAACTCACCCAGTCCAGGTTAGGTAGTCAGGTAGAGAATATTTGAGCTTAGAAACATCCCCAACGGATCATCTATTGTTACTTTTTGGATTGGCTCAATAGGAAATGTATTTGATTCTTACATATGGGGCTGTATATCGCTCATTTTCAAACCTCTGGCAACAACCCAAGCTAAGACTGTTGGGGATCTCCATGTAACAAACCATAGTGTTAACTATAAAAAAACACTTTGATTTGATCTCAAATCTTTTTATTGGGAGATAAACATTCCTGGCCTCTATGTACTTGGCTTATTTACCTTCCCATTTCTTATGCATTTAAACTTTCAAAATATTAATTTGTGTTAATTTAATAAGAATTTTGTAGCAGGGATATTTGAAAGTATTTAAGTAGGTTATGGCATTACTGGAGATGAGTATCGATTGTCTAAATGTACTGCTGAATAAACTTACATAGATAATACGGCTTGGGGACCCTGAAGTACTTGAGGCTGGAGCAGATGTGATGCTCTCAGAAGAAGTATGGGTGATCTAGAGGCAAAACAACAATATGTTACATAATTTCAACATTAAAATTATAAGCTATGCTCAATTCTCTAAATATCTGGAAAATATACACCCAAACATTTTTCATTTCAAGTTGTAGTTTCTTGACTTCCCACCGTATACATGTTAACATTCTGACTCCAATAATTCCTGAAGGTCTCAGGCTCCATGTAAATCTCAAGCCTTGATCTATTATTCTTTTATTCCAGAAGTCACACTGAATGGACAGAATTTTACCATATTTTGTCAGTGTCGGGTTGTGGTAGTACCAGGTATTGTGGTACCTGAGAGGCTGAAGCCCATTGGTTAGACCCATGAGTTGACCATTGGCTGTATTACATAGCTCCGCCCTGAAGGCGGGGTATAAGAGATCCTGCCCTAGAGTGTGTATTGGAAATGGTCACATATTACTTTAAAGGCATTATAGAAATATAAGTTGCTGAAATTTCATTTTAGGAACTATCAAATCAAACCTGCAATGTGGCAAAGCATAAATTCAGCAATAAAATAGTTCTACGAGAACCACCAAAGAGTAATGAATTATTAGAATTTGAACAATAATGGTTCCGTATGGCAAGTAGGTTGTTAACTCACATCATTTAGTTACAAATGGACTAATGCTTCTTTCTTCTTACCTTATGTTTTTCTTCAGCCCTGGCAGCCTGTTTACAGACTGGGTGCCAGATTAAAATGCCTGCAGCAAATTAAAAACAAATAATAAAAAGTAACGGTAAACATCAGAAAACTATTAGTAATTCTCCACTTAATTTAAATAAAGTAGATATTTTTGTTATTTATATCCAAATTCAATTCTCATTAACTTTTGTACAGTTTCCTTCACTCTGTACACCAACAGCATAAAAATATAATAGGGGAATTGAGGTATGAGAGAAAAGTATCAATAGTGCTATTACAACAAATTAAAATTAAGCATGAGGACTAGGACGAGTGCGTAATCAGGAATTTTGCCTGCTGTATAGATAGATTCAAGACAGTACAAAAGAAGGTGGTCTATTCAAAATGAGAGGATTACTGTGTATGAGCCAAAGTATGTGGTTAATTTTTTGGAATCTTGACCATTTGACATTTAGTGAGAAGTAGAAATAAATAAAATAATTTCTGATATAACAGAACTTAAATATTACTTTTACATATAATACCATGGGTATGGTGTTCTTTTTACCCAGAGTAAGGATTGTCACGCCCTCCCGACTGATTTGTCTTGGCCTTGCTGCTGCCTAAGATGTCAAATCGACAGGTCTCACAGCACCTGGGACAGTGGAGGAATGTTCGGATGATCCCACTGTTGATTCTGACGATGGTTTTGGCTTTGACGATTGGGTTGTCAAGGATCAGGCTTCCTTCCCGTTTTCATCCAGTCCCATCATACATGCATCCTCCATTCTGATCTCCTTTCTTTGCCAGTATGGCTATTTTCTGCTGTTTCTCTACCAATGATGGGTTTTTACAGGCTGAGGGTGCCAGCCCCATATCCAACCCTCTTCATTTTTCAACCAGGCTTGCGATTGGCTTTGGCAGAGACAGACATAGAGGAGGAGAAAGATGAATTTTATCACCAATTGCAGGATACGCTGGACGAGGTACCCGGCCACTGATTGGTGACCTAAACGCTAAGCTTGATGACAACCAATGAAGACTGAACAGTGTAATTGGCCTCAAGGATCAGAAAGTATGCTCAGCAGAAATACTGAGGGCTGGATTCTCTGATCGCCGACGCCAAAATCGCTTTTGGCGATCGGCCGGAGAATCCCCGTTTACGCCGGAATCGGGGGCGGCACCATTTCTGCAATGCTCCACACCCTCAAAAACGGTGTACTGGCATATGGACAGCCTCAGAACGTCACCAGAGGGCCTCTCCCGATGCTCCGTCCCCGATGGGCCGAGTCCCCGATGGCATGAGACAAGTGTGCTCACACCGTTCAGGGACCTCGCGTGGCGGCTGCGGACTGAGTCCAGCGCCTCCACAGTCAGGGGGGGGGGGGGGCATTCTGCTGTCGGGGGGGCTTCAGCGGGGGGTGGGGGGACTGGTATGAGGTGGTGCGGGGGTGGAGAGGCTGGTTACAGTGGGGAAGTTTTTGGCAGGCTGGGTCCGTGCGCGGCCGGCACCATGTTGCATGGCGCAGCCACCGCAGGCCACCGCCATGCGCATGAGCGGCCATGGACCGGGTCATTCTCCAGCCGTATCCGCAGGAAAAGCGCTGCACAGCTGCTAGCCCCCCACAGACAGAGGATCGGTGCGGGGCCAGCGCCGACTTTCTGGTCGTAAGACCAGACGGACCCGGCGGACATAGCCGCAGGATCGGGGAATCTAGCCCCAAGTGTCTGTTGCTGTTCTGCAATAGCAATGGGCTCAGCATTGCGAATACCTTCTTCAAACATAGGACATCCGTAAAACATATGGAGGTCTCCAGATGATAGCATCTTGAACAAAATTTATTATGTATGCATCAGCAGCAGGTGGGGGACATCCCGACAAGGTGACTAGGCTCTGTGAGGTGCTGATGTAGAATCTGATCATCACCCAGTGTTAGGCAAGATCCACCTGAAGGCAACAACTAGAGAATCTCAAAGGCCATTTGCTAAGGAGAAACTGAAGAAAAAGGACATCTCATGCAATTTCGAACTGTCCTCCCCAACAAATTCGAAGTACTACTGACATCGGCAATAGCGAGAAATAGTAGGAAATCTTTCAAAGTGGGACTAAGGAGAGTTCAAAAATCACCACTGAATTAAAGAGAGGAACCAACAAAGAATGATGGATCACTGACCCAACGTGGAAGATTTCTGGGGTAGAGGATCAGGTTGTGAGATGATCTTCATGCTCAGGAACATTGTAGAGCAGAGCAGGACCTAGAATATCAGATTTTGCTTGTTATCAACATCCTTGATTTTGAGAAAGCTTTCGATAGCAACGATCAGTAGTCACTTTGGTACATCACAAGACATTCAGGAACAGTATATTAACATTTTCAAAGCATTATACTGCTGCTGTATCCAGATCTGCATGGGCACCAAGGACTCCTTCATTGCATCTCCCCATTCCTTTTCCTCTTGGTTATCAATTTCATTGAAGAAGCCGATGGTGGGTGCAGACTTTAGCATCCCATGGCAACACTACTGGTTGATGGACCTGGATTTTATGTACAACATCAACTTGCTGGCTGAAGAATCACGTGTGGTCCAAGGCATGACAATGGATATTGATGGTAGCAGCACCAAGGTTGGCCTATGCATCAGCTGTAAGAAGACCAAGTGAATGATGACTGGGTGCAGTGAGGTCCTCCATCACCAATGAGCAACAGGACATTGAGGACGTAAACCACTTCATCTACCTAGGAAGCAAGGGAGCGTGAGGGAAGGATCGGTGTCCACACAAGTATCAGCAAAGCAGTATCAATCATCCAGTGGTTCTGCATGGTCTGGGAAATCAACACCATCAACATGGCCACGAAGCTCCGTCTTTACAGGTCCACAGTAGTACCAACCACAGTCTATGCAAGTGAGACATGGAAGAAAACAGCAAAGGCAACACCTGAGTTGAACATCTTTCACCAGCTCTGCCTATGTAAGATCCTGTACATCACATGAAAAGACAGCATCACCAACGAGGAAGTGCTATGGAGGATTGATCAGAGAGACCTTCAGGACATTGTGACAGAGAGATGACCGAAGCTGACAGGACATGTATTTCAGCCCCAGACGTATGCCACGCCAGAGTGCTAGTAGAATGGACACCATTATATAAAAGAAGAAGTTGGGCTGGCCGAAGACGACCTGGTGAAGTACATTTAAGGAGGACCTTCAAGAGCGGGACATTATTGTTCCCCAGGGGAATGTGTTAGGCCTATCCATCTTCAGTTGCTTCATCAATGACCTTCCTTCCATCAGAAGGTCAGAAGTGGGGACATTCGCTGCTGATTGCACAATGTTCAGCACCAATCACGACTCCTCAGATACTGAAGCACTCCATGTTAAAATGCAACAAAATCTGGACAATGTACAGGCTGAGAGTGACAAATGGAAAGTAACATTTGTGCCACAAAAATGTTAAGCAACGACCATCTCCTACAATAGCGAATCTAACCATCACCCCTTGACATTCTTTTTTTTTAGAAAATATTTTATTGAAGCATTTGTCATTTTCACAGTTTAACACATTAACATTTCTTAAACAACCGCGTGAGCCGACACACGCAAAAAAACTAAAAAAACAATGTCCCCTACTACCTCCGCCCTATTCCCTAATTACCCGTATAGTGAGTTCCCTGACCTTATCTAACACTGCCATGGCTGCTGTTTTCTTCCCCCCCTCCCCTTTCCCCCCCCCCTTTACTGCTGACGTTCAATTTTCTTTGAAGAAGTCGATGAACGGTTGCCATCTCTGGGCGAACCCTTGAATTGATCCTCTCAAGGCGAACTTTATTTTCTTCCAGGCTGAGAAACCCTGCCGTATCGCTGACCCACACACCTGACTTCGGGGGCTCCAAGTCCCTCCATCCCAGCAAAATTTGTGTCCAGGCCACCAGGGAGAAGAAGGCCAGGACATCGGCCTCCCTCCCCCACTAGGCCCCCGGATAATCCGATACCCCAAATATTGCCAGTTCTGGACTTGCAGGACCTCCCTTCCAGGACCTCTTACATTACATCCGCAAATCCCTGCCAGAATCCCCTCAACTTCGGACATGCCCAGAACATATGTACATGGTTAACCGGGTTACCCCCACACCGCCCACATCTGTCCTCTTCCTCGTCAAAGAACTTGCTCATCCAGGCTACCGTCATGTGAGCCTTCTGGACCACTTTGAACTGGATCAGGCTAAGTCTGGCACAGGACGAGGATGAATTGATTCTCTTCAAGGCTTTTTCCCACTTATCCATTTCCAGCTCTCTCCCCAGCTCCTCTTCCCACTTCCGCTTCACCTCCCTGATCATAGCCCCGTCCCACTCCATCAACTCTTTGCATATCTCCAAAATCCACCCCTCTCCAACCCCAGTTTTTGATATCACCTTATCCTGTAGTCCTCAGGGGGAGGCGAGGAAAGCTTGGAACCTGCCTTCATACAAAGTCTCGGACCTGAAGGTATCGAAACCCTTTCCCGCCCAGTAGCTCAAACTCCTCCTCTAGTGCCTTCAAGGTCGGAAAGCCCTCCTGGATAAATAAATCCCCAAATCTCTCGATCCCTGCCTGCTGCCACCTCCTGAAGCCCCCATCCAGCCTCCCCGGGACAAACCGGTGATTGTTACAAATCGGAGACCACACTGACTCCAATCCCATGTGCTGCCTCCATTGCCCCCACACCCTGAGGGCTGCCACCACCAAAGGGCTTGTAGAGTGCCAAGCCAGCAAGAAAGGCAGGGGCGTGGTTAGTAAAGCCTCCAAACTCGTACCCTTGCCGGATGTCGCTTCCACTCGCTCACCCCTTGACATTCAATGGCATTACCATCACTGAAACCCCACGATCAAAATCCTGGGGGTTACCATTGACCAGAAACTAAACTGGACTAGCCACATAAATACTGTGGCTACACGAGCAGGTCAGAGACTAAGAATCCTGCAACAAATAACTCACCTCCTGACTCCCCAAAGCCTGTCCACAATCTACAAGGCACAAGTGAGGAATATGATTGAAGACTCTCTGTTTGCCTAGATGAATGCAGCTCCAACAACACTAAGAAGTTTGAAACCATCCAGAACAGAGCAGCCCACTTGACTAGCATCTCTTCCACAAACAATCAATCCGTCCACCACTGATGCACAGTAGCAGCTGTCTGTAGCATCTACAAGATGTACTGCAGGAACTTACCAAGGCTCCTTATGCAGCACCTTCCAACCCCACTGCCAGCTGGAAGGACATAGGTAGCAGACACCTGGGAACATCACTACCTGCAAGTTCCCCTCCAAGCCACTCGTCATCCTGACTTGGAAACATATTGCCATTCCTTCACTGTCGCTGGGTCGAAATCCTGGAACTCCTTGTCTAACAGCACTGTGGGTGTACTTACACCACATGGACTGCAGCGGTTCAAGAAGGTAGCTTACCCCCGCATTCTCAAGGACAATTAGAAATGGGCAATGAGTGCTGGCTTAGCCAGCGAAGCCCACACGCTGTGAACAAATCTTTTAAAAACCCACTAGGCTGGAATGAAGCAGATTGCGATGGACCGAGGCCTGTGATGAAGTCTTGCTGCCCGTTGTCCTGCATCGGATCCAAGTAACTAGGTCTTAAGTTTAAGTATATCAGAAATATCATGACATGAGGGCCACAAAATTTGGATTTTTAACTCCTGTTTTTGCAGTGTTACAAGTGCCATTTGCCTCCGATGCTATTTTGGTGAGGATAAGACGAGCACAGCTCTGCAGAAGAGTTAGCGGATTTGAAACGTGAACTCTGTTTCTCTCTCCACTGATGCTTTCAGACTTGGGGTTTTCCAGCATTTTCTGTATTTATTATATCGAACACAGGCTCAGCATCAGGAAGGACCCTCCCAAAATCCATCATTGCTTCCACGATGCTTACTCAGCCTTCAGCCAACTGAAGATATTAATATTTGAGGACCAGGCTCTAAACTTTGCAGCAGTGATCCCTGCATTCCTGTATGCTTCGGAGACTTGGACAACCTACAGTAGGAACCTCAAAACACTGGAGAAGAACCATCAGTGGTGCCTCCTGAAGACCCTCCAAATTACAAGCAAGAAAGGTGGTTCCGCAGCAGAGTCCTCTCCCAAACCAACTTACCCAACACTGAGGCAATAATCACTCAAAACCAGTTCCACTGGACAGGACAGGTCAGTCAAAAGCTTGGCACCTGAAGACCGAAGCAACTTCTCAGTTCAGAACTCAATTATGCAGAAGACTTAGAGGTGGACTGCAGAAAGGGATATCCACAAAGCATCCCGGAAAAGGTCAAACAGGCGCACTGC
The DNA here is from genome assembly GCF_047496885.1 of Scyliorhinus torazame. Lineage (NCBI taxonomy): Eukaryota > Metazoa > Chordata > Chondrichthyes > Carcharhiniformes > Scyliorhinidae > Scyliorhinus > Scyliorhinus torazame. Next base: position 91,316,611 of record NC_092709.1, read on the forward strand.
ATTATGGGTAACCTACCAAAATGGAGAAGGCGCATTTGGAAAGGCACCAAACATACTTGCCCATAACGTCCTGGTTCCTCAACGTCGCATTTTGGGGAAGTTCCCCAATGATGTGTTGGGGAATCCCTCTAGGGAGTTCTCACGTAAGGGTTGACCTGGCACTTGCCCAGAAGTGCTAACTTCCCCTGGACAATTGTGTGGGCTGGGATCCATCCCACAGAAGCAATTTAAATTGTTAATTTCGGATGTTTCTGCCAGTTTTACCCTGATACTTACTCTGAAAGTTACTCTGGAAGAGTTAGAAGGGTGAAAAATCACTTCTAACTCCAAACTATTTAAACACCCAGACTCAGCCATGCAAGGACACTCTGCGCACAAGCACACACACACATGACCTTCCAGGGGAACTATCATCACCACCACCCCCAGCTCATCCTCTTGTCCGACGTCAGCCTAAACGGGATAAAAAGCTATATGGGGTATAACTGGACTTCAGTGCCCTGGTTTTCCAAGTGCAAAATAGGTACAAAGAGATCAAATTTTGGGGGTTAACCTCCCAGTCAGAACAGATCCAAACCATATTAATTTGGGGATTACAGCAGCATATCTCATTGCTCTGCGAATTTGCTAATAAGGGGTTTAGTGTCTCTTTTAATTGGTTTACCCTGAATATGCAGGCCTACTGTGGTCTAACCAATGGTTCTTACAACACAAAAAGGTAAGAGCTTCTCACATTCCCACAATAAAATGCCTTCAATTTCCCAGACCTACCTGTCCAATTACACAGCAATGTTGCACACAAATTTGGAGTCCTTATTAAACCTAATATTTCAAAACTGCACTTTTCATTTGCAATGCTTTGAACAATATCTGTCTGTGCATTTCTTTCACTGAATAGTTTTAAATCGGGTTTGTTCAGTTACTCATCTGGCTATTTGCAATCAGCACTCCGACCACAATTTAGAGTGTATCCCGTTAATCTGGAGCTCTGCATGATCTCACAGCTCTATTATTGGACACGATATTTCTCATTATGGCAGGGGGCTAAAGTTTGAAGTTGCCCTGGGCAGTCTAGTTCCAACCTAAGTACAGTAAATAGCAGGCTGTGATGAGCTCTCAAATATCGGTTAGGTATGGTACCTTGCAGATACATTTCCTCCCCTTCTGCAAACATCTCTTCGCACCTGACGCATCGTGCACAATCCGGATGATAATGTTTTTCTCCTGCCTGAGAAACGGAAATACGGTAGAACAGCATCAATTCACACTATTGAAGTAATTGAGACTGGTCAAATTGTCAAACACTAATGTTCAGAACTACAATCAGCAGGAATTTTCTCAGGAGTTCTCGGATGTAAACGTGGTAAACAGTTTTTGTTGGCTTTCTGATCAGTCACCAGAACATGAGGAGGAGAATTCCACCATGACATCCCGGGATGGATTCTGCTCCAGAGAAGTGTGCCACCAGAGAAGAATCACTCCTGGTCTCCACTGGAGATAGGAACGGCATGCGGAGCGACTTCCTTTCTTTTCCATGCAGATTTATGCATGAAGGAGAGCTCATGGGACGCTGTTGGAATCCTAGTATCAGGCTGCCAGTTCTAGAGGTTCACAGGATTGGGGTTCACAGGATTAGTGTTGAGAATATGGGATTCACAGGATTGATGCTGGGAAAATGGGGTTCACAGGGTTAATATTGGGAGTATGGGGTTCACAGGATTGATGTTGGGAGTATGAGTTCACAGGATTGATGTTGGGAGTATGAGTTCACAGGATTGATGTTGGGAGTATGAGTTCACAGGATTGATGTTGGGAGTATGGGGTTCACAGGATTGATGTTGAGAGTATGAGTTCACAAGATTGATGTTGGGAGTATGGGGTTCACAGGATTGATGTTGAGAGTATGAGTTCACAGTATTGATGTTGGGAGTATGGGGCTCACAGGATTGATGTTGGGAGTATGAGTTCACAGGATTGATGTTGGGAGTATGGGGTTCACAGGATTGATGTTGGGAGTATGGGGTTCACAGGATTGATGTTGAGAGTATGAGTTCACAAGATTGATGTTGGGAGTAAGAGTTCACAAGATTGATGTTGGGAGTATGAGTTCACAGGATTGATGTTGGGAGAATGGGGCTCACAGGATTGATGTTGGGAGTATGGGGCTCACAGGATTGATGTTGGGAGTATGGGGTTCACAGGATTGATGTTGGGAGTATGGGGTTCACTGGATTGATGTTGGGAGTATGAGTTCACAGGATTGATGTTGGGAGTATGAGTTCACAGGATTGATGTTGGGAGTATGGGGCTCACAGGATTGAAGTTGGGAGTATGGGGCTCACAGGATTGATGTTGGGAGTATGGGGTTCACAGGATTGATGTTGGGAATAGGAGTTCACAGTATTGATGTTGGGAGTATGGGGTTCACAGGATTGACGTTGGGAATATGAGTTCACAGGATTGATGTTGGGAATATGAGTTCACAGGATTGATGTTGGGAGAATGGGGCTCACAGGTTTGATGTTGGGAATAGGAGTTCACAGGATTGATGTTAGGAGTATGGGGTTCACTGGATTGATGTTGGGAGTATGAGTTCACAGGATTGATGTTGGGAGAATGGGGCTCACAGGATTGATGTTGGGAGAATGGGGCTCACAGGATTGATGTTGGGAGTATGGGGTTCACAGGATTGATGTTGGGAGTATGGGGTTCACAGGATTGATGTTGGGAGTATGGGGTTCACAGGATTGATGTTGGGAGTATGGGGTTCACAGGATTGATGTTGGGAGTATGAGTTCACAGGATTGATGTTGGGAGAATGGTGTTCACAGGATTGGTGTTGGGAGTATGGGGTTCACAGGATTGATGTTGGGAGTATGGGGTTCACAGGATTGATGTTGAGAGTATGAGTTCACAGGATTGATGTTGGGAGAATGGGGCTCACAGGATTGATGTTGGGAGTATGGGGTTCACAGGATTGATGTTGGGAGTATGGGGTTCACAGGATTGATGTTGGGAGTATGGGGTTCACAGGATTGATGTTGGGAGTATGGGGTTCACAGGATTGATGTTGGGAGTATGAGTTCACAGGATTGATGTTGGGAGAATGGTGTTCACAGGATTGGTGTTGGGAGTATGGGGTTCACAGGATTGATGTTGGGAGTATGGGGTTCACAGGATTGATGTTGAGAGTATGAGTTCACAGGATTGATGTTGGGAGAATGGGGTTCACAGGATTGATGTTGGGAGTATGGGGTTCACAGGATTGATGTTGGGAGTATGGGGTTCACAGGATTGATGTTGGGAGTATGGGGTTCACAGGATTGATGTTGGGAGTATGGGGTTCACAGGATTGATGTTGGGAGTATGAGTTCACAGGATTGATGTTGGGAGAATGGTGTTCACAGGATTGGTGTTGGGAGTATGGGGTTCACAGGATTGATGTTGGGAGTATGGGGTTCACAGGATTGATGTTGGGAGTATGGGGCTCACAGGATTGATGTTGGAAATATGGGGTTCACAGGATTGATGTTGGGAGTATGAGTTCACAAGATTGATGTTGGGAGAATGGGGCTCACGGGATTGATGTTGGGAGTATGAGTTCACAGGATTGATGTTGGGAGAATGGGGCTCACAGGATTGATGTTGGGAGTATGGGGTTCACAGGATTGATGTTGGGAGAATGGGGCTCACAGGATTGATGTTGGGAGAATGGTGTTCACAGGATTGGTGTTGGGAGTATGGGGTTCACAGGATTGATGTTGGGAGTATGGGGTTCACAGGATTGATGTTGAGAGTATGAGTTCACAGGATTGATGTTGGGAGAATGGGGCTCACAGGATTGATGTTGGGAGTATGGGGTTCACAGGATTGATGTTGGGAGTATGGGGTTCACAGGATTGATGTTGGGAGTATGGGGTTCACAGGATTGATGTTGGGAGTATGGGGTTCACAGGATTGATGTTGGGAGTATGAGTTCACAGGATTGATGTTGGGAGAATGGTGTTCACAGGATTGGTGTTGGGAGTATGGGGTTCACAGGATTGATGTTGGGAGTATGGGGTTCACAGGATTGATGTTGAGAGTATGAGTTCACAGGATTGATGTTGGGAGAATGGGGTTCACAGGATTGATGTTGGGAGTATGGGGTTCACAGGATTGATGTTGGGAGTATGGGGTTCACAGGATTGATGTTGGGAGTATGGGGTTCACAGGATTGATGTTGGGAGTATGGGGTTCACAGGATTGATGTTGGGAGTATGAGTTCACAGGATTGATGTTGGGAGAATGGTGTTCACAGGATTGGTGTTGGGAGTATGGGGTTCACAGGATTGATGTTGGGAGTATGGGGTTCACAGGATTGATGTTGGGAGTATGGGGCTCACAGGATTGATGTTGGAAATATGGGGTTCACAGGATTGATGTTGGGAGTATGAGTTCACAAGATTGATGTTGGGAGAATGGGGCTCACGGGATTGATGTTGGGAGTATGAGTTCACAGGATTGATGTTGGGAGAATGGGGCTCACAGGATTGATGTTGGGAGTATGGGGTTCACAGGATTGATGTTGGGAGAATGGGGCTCACAGGATTGATGTTGGGAGAATGGGGCTCACAGGATTGATGTTGGGAGTATGGGGTTCACTGGATTGATGTTGGGAGTATGAGTTCACAGGATTGATGTTGGGAGTATGAGTTCACAGGATTGATGTTGGGAGAATGGGGCTCACAGGATTGATGTTGGGAGTATGAGTTCACAGGATTGATGTTGGGAGAATGGGGCTCACAGGATTGATGTTGGGAGTATGAGTTCACAGGATTGATGTTGGGAGAATGGGGCTCACAGGATTGATGTTGGGAGTATGAGTTCACAGGATTGATGTTGGGAGTATGGGGTTCACAGGATTGATGTTGGGAGAATGGGGCTCACAGGATTGATGTTGGGAGTATGGGGCTCACAGGATTGATGTTGGGAGTATGGGGTTCACAGGATTGATGTTGGGAGTATGGGGTTCACAGGATTGATGTTGGGAGAATGGGGTTCACAGGATTGATGTTGAGAGTATGAGTTCACAAGATTGATGTTGGGAGTATGAGTTCACAAGATTGATGTTGGGAGTATGGGGTTCACAGGATTGATGTTGGGAGAATGGGGCTCACAGGATTGATGTTGGGAGTATGGGGCTCACAGGATTGATGTTGGGAGTATGGGGTTCACAGGATTGATGTTGGGAGTATGGGGTTCACAGGATTGATGTTGGGAGAATGGTGTTCACAGGATTGATGTTGAGAGTATGAGTTCACAAGATTGATGTTGGGAGTATGGGTTCACAAGATTGATGTTGGGAGTATGAGTTCACAGGATTGATGTTGGGAGAATGGGGCTCACAGGATTGATGTTGGGAGTACGGGGCTCACAGGATTGATGTTGGGAGTATGGGGTTCACAGGATTGATGTTGGGAGTATGGGGTTCACAGGATTGATGTTGGGAGTATGAGTTCACAGGATTGATGTTGGGAGTATGGGGCTCACAGGATTGATGTTGGGAGTATGGGGCTCACAGGATTGATGTTGGGAGTATGGGGTACACAGGATTGATGTTGGGAGTATGGGGTTCACAGGATTGATGTTGGGAGTATGGGGTTCACTGGATTGATGTTGGGAGTATGAGTTCACAGGATTGATGTTGGGAGTATGAGTTCACAGGATTGATGTTGGGAGTATGGGGTTCACAGGATTGATGTTGGGAGAATGGGGCTCACAGGATTGATGTTGGGAGTATGGGGCTCACAGGATTGATGTTGGGAGTATGGGGTTCACAGGATTGATGTTGGGAGAATGGGGTTCACAGGATTGATGTTGGGAGAATGGGGCTCACAGGATTGATGTTGGGAGTATGGGGTTCACAGGATTGATGTTGGGAGAATGGGGTTCACAGGATTGATGTTGGGAGTATGGGGTTCACAGGATTGATGTTGGGAGTATGAGTTCACAGGATTGATGTTGAGAGTATGAGTTCACAGGATTGATGTTGGGAGTATGGGGTTCACAGGATTGATGTTGGGAGTATGGGGTTCACAGGATTGATGTTGGGAATAGGAGTTCACAGTATTGATGTTGGGAGTATGGGGTTCACAGGATTGACGTTGGGAATATGAGTTCACAGGATTGATGTTGGGAATATGAGTTCACAGGATTGATGTTGGGAGAATGGGGCTCACAGGATTGATGTTGGGAATAGGAGTTCACAGGATTGATGTTAGGAGTATGGGGTTCACTGGATTGATGTTGGGAGTATGAGTTCACAGGATTGATGTTGGGAGAATGGGGCTCACAGGATTGATGTTGGGAGAATGGGGCTCACAGGATTGATGTTGGGAGTATGGGGTTCACAGGATTGATGTTGGGAGTATGGGGTTCACAGGATTGATGTTGGGAGTATGGGGTTCACAGGATTGATGTTGGGAGTATGGGGTTCACAGGATTGATGTTGGGAGTATGAGTTCACAGGATTGATGTTGGGAGAATGGTGTTCACAGGATTGGTGTTGGGAGTATGGGGTTCACAGGATTGATGTTGGGAGTATGGGGTTCACAGGATTGATGTTGAGAGTATGAGTTCACAGGATTGATGTTGGGAGAATGGGGTTCACAGGATTGATGTTGGGAGTATGGGGTTCACAGGATTGATGTTGTGAGTATGGGGTTCACAGGATTGATGTTGGGAGTACGAGTTCACAGGATTGATGTTGGGAATATGGGGTTCACAGGATTGATGTTGGGAGTATGGGGTTCACAGGATTGATGTTGGGAGTATGGGGTTCACAGGATTGATGTTGGGAGTATGGGGTTCACAGGATTGATGTTGGGAGTATGAGTTCACAGGATTGATGTTGGGAGTATGAGTTCACAGGATTGATGTTGGGAGAATGGGGTTCACAGGATTGATGTTGGGAGTATGGCGTTCACAGGATTGATGTTGGGAGTACGAGTTCACAGGATTGATATTGGGAGAATGGGGTTCACAGGATTGATGTTGGGAGTATGAGTTCACAGGATTGATGTTGGGAGAATGGGGTTCACAGGATTGATGTTGGGAGTATGGGGTTCACAGGATTGATGTTGGGAGTATGGGGTTCACAGGATCGATGTTGGGAGTATGGGGTTCACAGGATTGATGTTGGGAGTATGAGTTCACAGGATTGATGTTGGGAGTATGGGGTTCACAGGATTGATGTTGGGAGAATGGGGTTCACAGGATTGATGTTGGGAGAATGGGGTTCACAGGATTGATGTTGGGAGTATGGGGTTCACAGGATTGATGTTGGGAGAATGGGGTTCACAGGATTGATGTTGGGAGTATGGGGTTCACAGGATTGATGTTGGGAGAATGGGGTTCACAGGATTGATGTTGAGAGTATGAGTTCACAAGATTGATGTTGGGAGTATGAGTTCACAAGATTGATGTTGGGAGTATGGGGTTCACAGGATTGATGTTGGGAGAATGGGGCTCACAGGATTGATGTTGGGAGTATGGGGCTCACAGGATTGATGTTGGGAGTATGGGGTTCACAGGATTGATGTTGGGAGTATGGGGTTCACAGGATTGATGTTGGGAGAATGGTGTTCACAGGATTGATGTTGAGAGTATGAGTTCACAAGATTGATGTTGGGAGTATGGGTTCACAAGATTGATGTTGGGAGTATGAGTTCACAGGATTGATGTTGGGAGAATGGGGCTCACAGGATTGATGTTGGGAGTACGGGGCTCACAGGATTGATGTTGGGAGTATGGGGTTCACAGGATTGATGTTGGGAGTATGGGGTTCACAGGATTGATGTTGGGAGTATGAGTTCACAGGATTGATGTTGGGAGTATGGGGCTCACAGGATTGATGTTGGGAGTATGGGGCTCACAGGATTGATGTTGGGAGTATGGGGTACACAGGATTGATGTTGGGAGTATGGGGTTCACAGGATTGATGTTGGGAGTATGGGGTTCACTGGATTGATGTTGGGAGTATGAGTTCACAGGATTGATGTTGGGAGTATGAGTTCACAGGATTGATGTTGGGAGTATGGGGTTCACAGGATTGATGTTGGGAGAATGGGGCTCACAGGATTGATGTTGGGAGTATGGGGCTCACAGGATTGATGTTGGGAGTATGGGGTTCACAGGATTGATGTTGGGAGAATGGGGTTCACAGGATTGATGTTGGGAGAATGGGGCTCACAGGATTGATGTTGGGAGTATGGGGTTCACAGGATTGATGTTGGGAGAATGGGGTTCACAGGATTGATGTTGGGAGTATGGGGTTCACAGGATTGATGTTGGGAGTATGAGTTCACAGGATTGATGTTGAGAGTATGAGTTCACAGGATTGATGTTGGGAGTATGGGGTTCACTGGATTGATGTTGGGAGTATTGGGTTCACAGGATTGATGTTGGGAGAATGGGGTTCACAGGATTGATGTTGGGAGTATGGGGTTCACAGGATTGATGTTGGGAGTATGGGGTTAACAGGATTGATGTTGGGAGTATGAGTTCACAGGATTGATGTTGGGAGTATGAGTTCACAGGATTGATGTTGGGAGTATGAGTTCACAGGATTGATGTTGAGAGTATGAGTTCACAGGATTGATGTTGGGAGTATGGGGTTCACAGGATTGATGTTGGGAGTATGAGTTCACAGGATTGATGTTGGGAGTATGAGTTCACAGGATTGATGTTGGGAGAATGGGGCTCACAGGATTGATGTTGGGAGAATGGGGCTCACAGGATTGATGTTGGGAGTATGGGGTTCACAGGATTGATGTTGGGAGTATGGGGTTCACAGGATTGATGTTGGGAGTATGCGGTTCACAGGATTGATGTTGGGAGTATGGGGTTCACAGGATTGATGTTGGGAGTATGGGGTTCACTAGATTGATGTTGGGAATATGAGTTCACAGGATTGATGTTGGGAGTATGAGTTCACAGGATTGATGTTGGGAGTATGGGGTTCACAGGATTGATGTTGGGAGAATGGGGCTCACAGGATTGATGTTGGGAGTATGGGGTTCACAGGATTGATGTTGGGAGTATGGGGTTCACAGGATTGATGTTGGGAGTATGGGGTTCACAGGATTGAAGTTGGGAGTATGGGGTTCACAGGATTGATGTTGGGAGTATGGGGTACACAGGATTGATGTTGGGAGTATGGGGTTCACTGGATTGATGTTGGGAATATGAGTTCACAGTATTGATGTTGGGAGTATGGGGTTCACAGGATTGATGTTGGGAGTATGGGGTTCACAGGATTGATGTTGGGAATAGGAGTTCACAGTATTGATGTTGGGAGTATGGGGTTCACAGGATTGACGTTGGGAATATGAGTTCACAGGATTGATGTTGGGAATATGAGTTCACAGGATTGATGTTGGGAGAATGGGGCTCACAGGATTGATGTTGGGAATAGGAGTTCACAGGATTGATGTTAGGAGTATGGGGTTCACTGGATTGATGTTGGGAGTATGAGTTCACAGGATTGATGTTGGGAGAATGGGGCTCACAGGATTGATGTTGGGAGAATGGGGCTCACAGGATTGATGTTGGGAGTATGGGGTTCACAGGATTGATGTTGGGAGTATGGGGTTCACAGGATTGATGTTGGGAGTATGGGGTTCACAGGATTGATGTTGGGAGTATGGGGTTCACAGGATTGATGTTGGGAGTATGAGTTCACAGGATTGATGTTGGGAGAATGGTGTTCACAGGATTGGTGTTGGGAGTATGGGGTTCACAGGATTGATGTTGGGAGTATGGGGTTCACAGGATTGATGTTGAGAGTATGAGTTCACAGGATTGATGTTGGGAGAATGGGGTTCACAGGATTGATGTTGGGAGTATGGGGTTCACAGGATTGATGTTGTGAGTATGGGGTTCACAGGATTGATGTTGGGAGTACGAGTTCACAGGATTGATGTTGGGAATATGGGGTTCACAGGATTGATGTTGGGAGTATGGGGTTCACAGGATTGATGTTGGGAGTATGGGGTTCACAGGATTGATGTTGGGAGTATGAGTTCACAGGATTGATGTTGGGAGTATGAGTTCACAGGATTGATGTTGGGAGAATGGGGTTCACAGGATTGATGTTGGGAGTATGGGGTTCACAGGATTGATGTTGGGAGTACGAGTTCACAGGATTGATATTGGGAGAATGGGGTTCACAGGATTGATGTTGGGAGTATGAGTTCACAGGATTGATGTTGGGAGAATGGGGTTCACAGGATTGATGTTGGGAGTATGGGGTTCACAGGATTGATGTTGGGAGTATGGGGTTCACAGGATCGATGTTGGGAGTATGGGGTTCACAGGATTGATGTTGGGAGTATGAGTTCACAGGATTGATGTTGGGAGTATGGGGTTCACAGGATTGATGTTGGGAGAATGGGGTTCACAGGATTGATGTTGGGAGAATGGGGTTCACAGGATTGATGTTGGGAGTATGGGGTTCACAGGATTGATGTTGGGAGAATGGGGTTCACAGGATTGATGTTGGGAGTATGGGGTTCACAGGATTGATGTTGGGAGTATGGGGTTCACAGGATTGATGTTGGGAGTATGAGTTCACAGGATTGATGTTGGGAATATGAGTTCACAGGATTGATGTTGGGAGAATGGGGTTAACAGGATTGATGTTGGGAGTATGAGTTCACAGGATTGATGTTGGGAGTATGGGGTTCACAGGATTGGTGTTGGGAGTATCGTGCTCACTGGATTGATGTTGGGAGTATGGGGTTCACAGGATTGATGTTGGGAGTATGAGTTCACAGGATTGATGTTGGGAGTATGGGGTTCACTGGATTGATGTTGGGAGTATGAGTTCACAGGATTGATGTTGGGAGTATGGGGTTCACAGGATTGATGTTGGGAGTATGAGTTCACAGGATTGATGTTGGGAGTATGAGGTTCACAGGATTGATGTTGGGAGTATGGGGTTCACAGGATTGATGTTGGGAGTATGGGGTTTACAGGATTGATGTTGGGAGTATGGGGTTCACAGGATTGATGTTGGGAGTATGGGGTTCACAGGATTGATGTTGGGAGTATGGGGTTCACAGGATTGGTGTTGGGAGTATGGGGTTCACAGGATTGATGTTGGGAGTATGGGGTTTACAGGATTGATGTTGGGAGTATGGGGTTCACAGGATTGATGTTGGGAGTATGGGGTTCACTGGATTGATGTTGGGAGTATGGGGTTCACAGGATCGATGTTGGGAGTATGGGGTTCACAGGATTGATGTTGGGAGAATGGGGTTCACAGGATTGATGTTGGGAGTATGAGTTCACAGGATTGATGTTGGGAGTATGAGTTCACAGGATTGATGTTGGGAGTATGGGGTTCACAGGATTGATGTTGGGAATATGAGTTCTCAGGATTGATGTTAGGAGTATAGGGTTCACTGGATTGATGTTGGGAGTATTAGTTCACAGGATTGATGTTGGGAGAATGGGGTTTACAGGATTGATGTTGGGAGAATGGGGTTCACAGGATTGATGTTGGGAATATGAGTTCACAGGATTGATGTTAGGAGTATGGGGTTCACTGGATTGATGTTGGGAGAATGAGTTCACAGGATTGATGTTGGGAATAGAAGTTCACAGGATTGATGTTGGGAGTATGAGTTCACAGGATTGATGTTGGGAGAATGGGGTTCACAGGATTGATGTTGGGAGTATGAGTTCACAGGTTGATGTTGGGAGAATGGGGTTCACAGGATTGATGTTGGGAGTATGGGGTTCACAGGATTGATGTTGGGAGTATGGGGTTCACAGGATCGATGTTGGGAGTATGGGGTTCACAGGATTGATGTTGGGAGTATGAGTTCACAGGATTGATGTTGGGAGTATGGGGTTCACAGGATTGATGTTGGGAGTATGAGTTCACAGGATTGATGTTGGGAGTATGAGGTTCACAGGATTGATGTTGGGAGTATGGGGTTCACAGGATTGATGTTGGGAGTATGGGGTTTACAGGATTGATGTTGGGAGTATGGGGTTCACAGGATTGATGTTGGGAGTATGGGGTTCACAGGATTGATGTTGGGAGTATGGGGTTCACAGGATTGGTGTTGGGAGTATGGGGTTCACAGGATTGATGTTGGGAGTATGGGGTTCACAGGATTGATGTTGGGAGTATGGGGTTTACAGGATTGATGTTGTGAGTATGGGGTTCACAGGATTGATGTTGGGAGTATGGGGTTCACTGGATTGATGTTGGGAGTATGAGTTCACAGGATCGATGTTGGGAGTATGGGGTTCACAGGATTGATGTTGGGAGAATGGGGTTCACAGGATTGATGTTGGGAGTATGAGTTCACAGGATTGATGTTGGGAGTATGGGGTTCACAGGATTGATGTTGGGAATATGAGTTCACAGGATTGATGTTAGGAGTATAGGGTTCACTGGATTGATGTTGGGAGTATTAGTTCACAGGATTGATGTTGGGAGAATGGGGTTTACAGGATTGATGTTGGGAGAATGGGGTTCACAGGATTGATGTTGGGAATATGAGTTCACAGGATTGATGTTAGGAGTATGGGGTTCACTGGATTGATGTTGGGAGTATTAGTTCACAGGATTGATGTTGGGAGTATTAGTTCACAGGATTGATGTTGGGAGTATGAGTTCACAGGATTGATGTTGGGAGTATGGGGTTCACAAGATTGATGTTGGGTGAATGGGGTTCACAGGATTGATGTTGGGAGAATGGGGTTCACAGGATTGATGTTGGGAGTATGGGGTTCACTGGATTGATGTTGGGAGTATGAGTTCACAGGATTGATGTTGGGAGAATGGGGCTCACAGGATTGATGTTGGGAGTATGGGGTTCACAGGATTGATGTTGGGAGTATGGGGTTCACAGGATTGATGTTGGGAGTATGGGGTTCACTGGATTGATGTTGGGAATATGAGTTCACAGTATTGATGTTGGGAGTATGGGGTTCACAGGATTGATGTTGGGAGTATGGGGTTCACAGGATTGATGTTGGGAGTATCGTGTTCACTGGATTGATGTTGGGAGTATGGGGTTCACAGGATTTATGTTGGGAGCATGGGGTTCACAGGATTGATGTTGGGAGTATGAGTTCACAGGATTGATGTTGGGAGTATGGGGTTCACAGGATTGATGTTGGGAATATGAGTTCACAGGATTGATGTTAGGAGTATAGGGTTCACTGGATTGATGTTGGGAGTATTAGTTCACAGGATTGATGTTGGGAGAATGGGGTTTACAGGATTGATGTTGGGAGAATGGGGTTCACAGGATTGATGTTGGGAATATGAGTTCACAGGATTGATGTTAGGAGTATGGGGTTCACTGGATTGATGTTGGGAGTATTAGTTCACAGGATTGATGTTGGGAGTATTAGTTCACAGGATTGATGTTGGGAGTATGAGTTCACAGGATTGATGTTGGGAGTATGGGGTTCACAAGATTGATGTTGGGTGAATGGGGTTCACAGGATTGATGTTGGGAGAATGGGGTTCACAGGATTGATGTTGGGAGTATGGGGTTCACTGGATTGATGTTGGGAGTATGAGTTCACAGGATTGATGTTGGGAGAATGGGGCTCACAGGATTGATGTTGGGAGTATGGGGTTCACAGGATTGATGTTGGGAGTATGGGGTTCACAGGATTGATGTTGGGAGTATGAGGTTCACTGGATTGATGTTGGGAATATGAGTTCACAGTATTGATGTTGGGAGTATGGGGTTCACAGGATTGATGTTGGGAGTATGGGGTTCACAGGATTGATGTTGGGAGTATCGTGTTCACTGGATTGATGTTGGGAGTATGGGGTTCACAGGATTTATGTTGGGAGCATGGGGTTCACAGGATTGATGTTGGGAGTATGAGTTCACAGGATTGATGTTGGGAGTATGGGGTTCACAGGATTGATGTTGGGAATATGAGTTCACAGGATTGATGTTAGGAGTATAGGGTTCACTGGATTGATGTTGGGAGTATTAGTTCACAGGATTGATGTTGGGAGAATGGGGTTTACAGGATTGATGTTGGGAGAATGGGGTTCACAGGATTGATGTTGGGAATATGAGTTCACAGGATTGATGTTAGGAGTATGGGGTTCACTGGATTGATGTTGGGAGTATTAGTTCACAGGATTGATGTTGGGAGTATTAGTTCACAGGATTGATGTTGGGAGTATGAGTTCACAGGATTGATGTTGGGAGTATGGGGTTCACAAGATTGATGTTGGGTGAATGGGGTTCACAGGATTGATGTTGGGAGAATGGGGTTCACAGGATTGATGTTGGGAGTATGGGGTTCACTGGATTGATGTTGGGAGTATGAGTTCACAGGATTGATGTTGGGAGAATGGGGCTCACAGGATTGATGTTGGGAGTATGGGGTTCACAGGATTGATGTTGGGAGTATGGGGTTCACAGGATTGATGTTGGGAGTATGGGGTTCACTGGATTGATGTTGGGAATATGAGTTCACAGTATTGATGTTGGGAGTATGGGGTTCACAGGATTGATGTTGGGAGTATGGGGTTCACAGGATTGATGTTGGGAGTATCGTGTTCACTGGATTGATGTTGGGAGTATGGGGTTCACAGGATTTATGTTGGGAGCATGGGGTTCACAGGATTGATGTTGGGAGTATGAGTTCACAGGATTGATGTTGGGAGTATGGGGTTCACAGGATTGATGTTGGGAGTATGGGGTTCACAGGATTGGTGTTGGGAGTATGGGGTTCACAGGATTGATGTTGGGAGTATGGGGTTCACAGGATTGATGTTGGGAGTATGGGGTTTACAGGATTGATGTTGTGAGTATGGGGTTCACAGGATTGATGTTGGGAGTATGGGGTTCACTGGATTGATGTTGGGAGTATGAGTTCACAGGATCGATGTTGGGAGTATGGGGTTCACAGGATTGATGTTGGGAGAATGGGGTTCACAGGATTGATGTTGGGAGTATGAGTTCACAGGATTGATGTTGGGAGTATGGGGTTCACAGGATTGATGTTGGGAATATGAGTTCACAGGATTGATGTTAGGAGTATAGGGTTCACTGGATTGATGTTGGGAGTATTAGTTCACAGGATTGATGTTGGGAGAATGGGGTTTACAGGATTGATGTTGGGAGAATGGGGTTCACAGGATTGATGTTGGGAATATGAGTTCACAGGATTGATGTTAGGAGTATGGGGTTCACTGGATTGATGTTGGGAGTATTAGTTCACAGGATTGATGTTGGGAGTATTAGTTCACAGGATTGATGTTGGGAGTATGAGTTCACAGGATTGATGTTGGGAGTATGGGGTTCACAGGATTGATGTTGGGAGTATGAGTTCACAGGATTGATGTTGGGAGTGTGGCGTTCATAGGATTGATGTTGGGAGTATGAGTTCACAGGATTTATGTTGGGAATAGGAGTTCACAGGATTGATGTTGGGAGTATGGGGTTCACAGGATTGATGTTGGGAGTATGGGGTTCAGTGGATTGATGTTGGGAGTATGAGTTCATAGGATTGATGTTGGGAGTATGGGGTTCACAGGATTGATATTGGGAGTATGGGGTTCACAGGATTGATGTTGGAGTATAATTTTGGGGAGAACCAGGCCTCGTTTAAACAGGGGGACTGTAGTTTTGCAATTGGAAACAGGAACTTTAAACTTTCTGCTTTACAACCAGTACTTGGGTTGGTGGCTGTGACAGAGAAAGCTAATTGGACATTGGAACATATCTAAAGGACAAAAAGTCAAAAAATGTTAATCTATCATTGTTGATGAATATTGTATTTGGCCTATTGGGCTAAATTGTATGTTCAGTGTTGTCAATGTTGAATTCTACAGTAACACCACTGAGTCAGTCTGGAAACTACAAAAGCAGGAATGACTTTATGCAAGCTCCTTTCCACTGAAGTTCCCTGTTTTACCAGTAGTGTCACTGTGAGACAGTCATAATGAAAATCAAGCCAACAAGCAGAAGCATAATTGCAGAAACAAAAACATATTGTGAAGTGGAGAAAGTTATTTGGCCTGGGATGACAGACCCTTTCATCGTTTGGTGCTGCTGCCTTTTTCTCCTGCACCTAATCTGCATCCAGTAAAAACTCTTGCCATTTAAATTATGTTTTTTTTTCTTTATCCTTTAATGGGATGTGACTGTGGATTTTGAGTCACATGAAGGCCAGACTAGGTAAGGAATGCAGATTTCCTACCCGTAGGAGATGAGCAGAAAACAAGCAATTGACAGTTTTGTGGTCACCATTATTGAGACAAGTTTTCATTTCCAGATTTATTAACTGAATTTAAATTCCACCAACTGCCATGGTGGAATTTAAGCTCTCACCCCAGGGCATTATCATAGAATCATAGAATCCCTACAGTGCAGAAGGCAGCCATTCGGCCCATCAAGACTGCACTGACCCTTCGAAAAACCACTCTACCTAGGCCCAATCCCCCACTTTATCCCTGTAACCCCACCCAACCTCTGGACATTTTAGGGGCAATTTAGCATGGCCAATCCATCTAACCTGCACATCTTTGAGCACCCGGTAAAACCCACACAGACACGAGGAGAATATGCAAACTCCACGCAGACAGTAATCCAAGGTCGGAATCGAACCCAGACCCTGGTGCTGTGTGGCCTCAGTGCTAACCTTTGCACCACCTTAATGTTGATGTTGGAGTACAGGGTTCACACGATTGATGTTGGGGTTTGGGGTTAGCCTGGCCTCTGGATTATTAGTCCAGTTACATTGTCACCATGGCACCATCCCACCACAACTAAAGCCATCTCCATCTCCCTCATTTCTGTCTGACAGAAAGTCCAGGCTTGCGCAGCTGGGTGATCTGCACTAAAGACTATCCTTCAGGAGGATAAGGTGCCAGGTGAATGGAGCGAGATCACCAATCACTTCAGGAAGAACATTGCAGCCCTTCTAAAGGCCCATTGACTCTGCTCCGCCATTCAATCATGGCTGATATTTTTCTCTTCCCCATTCTCCTGCCTTCTCCCCATAGTCACTGATCCCCTTATTAATCAAGAACCAAATAAGACCATAGGTGGAACAAGATTAATCATAAAAGTAGATATTTTATCTATGAAAATTACCTTGACATTTTGGGCTTGAATTTGGTGGCAAGATGTGGGGGTGATTGTCTGCCCCCTATTTTCAGCAGGCGGAGAGCCAGTGTCCCAAAATGGATGTCAGTCAATTTTCACATTGAGATCGTCCCCGTCCCCTCTCAATAACATAATGGGGTCCCCGCCATGAAAGGTCAGGAATCCCATTACCAATCATTTAAATGTCATTAACAGGGCTTCCGCACTGTATCACCCCCCACTTGAGTAATTCCCCCAACAATGTGATGTCAGGTTGGTGGGCAAAACGGGGACAAGAGACCCTACTGGAGTGCACAGGTAAGTACAGCCTCCAAGGGGGAGAGAGTCATACCCGGGCGGTACCCTGACACTTGGGGGTCACTTTTGTCAGATTGGGGTGCCCTTCTAACAGGGGCCGAGGTCACAGGTCGTTTAGGATGTTGTGAGACCCGCCTGCAGGAGTTTCTTTGACTATCTGTTAAAAAATATGGTGGGAAAAGCTGGCAGTGCAGTTAGCGGGCTACACACCACTTTTCCCGCCTGAGTTGACACATAGGGCAAAACTTTTCAATCCCTCCAGTCCTGGAACCAGATATTCATATCCGAGGTCAGCGGACATTTGACTGGTGTGTCATATTAACCGTCCCACCTGCAACAATTCCTTCAGTATGTGGGACAAGAAGCTTTAGGCCATAATTATAACAAGGGAAAATCCCACCCATTGGAATTGAGTAATACGGGCAGGACGGCATCCACCCTATTTTACTTGCCCCCCACCCAAAAACACACCCAGTTGGGGCATGTACAATACAATCCATAGACTTAGAGGAGATCTGGTCCAATTATTTTCAATTAAAGACAAAAAGAACATTCAAGTAAATCGTGCAATGGAGATAATAGGGGCCAGGTAGAACGAGAGGCCACACTTATAAATGGCCATCTGTTCATAGGGTGCAAATTTGCAAAGTTGGTGGGCCTGGGGGAAGAGTACGAGCTGCCCAGGGGGAACGGTTTTAGGTACCTGCAGGTCTGTGCCATCCTTTCCTGGGCTGCTGCCCCTGGGGTTGCAGGATAAGGTGCTGTCGAGGGACGAGTTAGGGGATGGGAAGGTGTCCGACGTCTACAAGGAATTGCTGGATTAGGAGGGGGAACTGATGGGGGATCTAAAGCGGAAGTGGGAAGAGGAGCCGGGAGGGGAGGTGGGGACCGGGACGTGGGCAGAGGTCCTGCGGAGGGTGAATGCGTCTTTGTCACGTGCGAGGTTAAGCCTCATTCAGTTTAAGGTAATACATAGGGTACATATGACGGTGGCAAGGATGAGTAGGTTTTTTGAGGAGGTGGAGGGCAGGTGTGGGCGGTGTGTGAGGGGAGGGGGGGGCCGTGAATCACCTCCACATATTCTGGGTGTATCCAAGGCTGACGGGGTTCTGGCAGGGGTTTGCAGACGTAATGTCTGAGGTGCTGGGGGTGGAGGTGGCCCCCAATTCAGAGGTGTCAATATTTGGGGTGTCGGAAGATCCGGGGGTCCAGGGGGTGACAGAGGCCGATGTTTTGCCTTTGCCTCCTTGATAGCCCGGAGACGGATTTTGCTCGGGTAGTGGGACTCGGAGCCGCCGAAAGCGGGAGTGTGGGTGAGCGAACTGGCGGAATTCCTGAAGCTGGAGAAGGTCAAGTTTGTCTTGAGGGGGTCGGCAGATGATTTCACGCAGAGGTGAAAGCCGTTTATTGATTTCTTTAAGGAGGTTTGTGGGATCAGCGGGGGAGGGGCGAATGGGGGGGTAAGGGGGTTAAAATGGGAAAGCCGGGACGGGAGAAGAAGACGGCGAATTAGGGGAGCAGGTGGGGGGGGGGGGGGGGGGTGGGTATCGGTTATTTATAATATTGTTTGGTGGTTCTTCTGCTTTTGTTTGTTTATATGAAAATGTCTTGAATAAGATAGTTTAAAAAAATGCACCATATAAATTCTTACCTCCAATACTCTGCCAGTAATGAATTTTGTGCAGCGCTCACATTTGATACCAAACTGAATGTGGTAATCAGCCTCACAGTAAGGAGCCCCATCCCTGCACGAGGGAGACTTGTATTAGTATAATTATAACATTACCATGCAGTTTCAAGATGGGCCTAACAGTACAGCATAACTTGCAAACAAAAATATTTTTGATATTAAGAACTAAGAGAATTCCTCAATAATCAGAGCAAGTGATTTGGTGTGATACAATTTCCTCCAACCATATAGCCTAGATCCTCCTGGTCGTCCATTTCTCTTCTGTAAATTTACTATAGGAAATACAAGTTGCTGTTTTTAGTCCTTTCTGGAACTCTTAAAGAAGTAAAAAACGTTCTTACTTTTCGTGAGACAAGTAGCAAAAAATAATTTGTTCTGATACAGATCTGCTAACACTGACAATGCTCTGCACCTTCTTTTAAATAGTAAACTGCCAAACCAGCACAGCAAATTGCAATACATGTGAGACATGTAAACATGCATAAAAAGCGTAGTCATATGCGGCACCAAATCACTAGCTCGGCAATCTCTTGTTAAACTTAAACTGTCCCCAACTTATTTTTGCTGAATAATGTCATGCATTTTACAAGACAGAAAGATAAAACCATTGGGCATTGCGAGAATTATCTACAACAGCACATAATCCAGGTAAAACATGCCATCTCTACTCTCAGCCTACATTGTACTAACACAATATACCAGCCCCAAATATGGCAGCCCCAAATATGGTCACTTTCATAGAAAATCTGCAATTGAGATTTAGAGTTGAATCAAGGGACTGCTGTTTTGCTGAATCAATATTATTGGTCAGTTTGCTTTCCATCACGTTTAGCACATGGGAAGGCTTCTGATGGTGTTCAAAGACCTCAGTATCAGCCGCAACTGTCTGTTGAAAGATCGATGCACAATATGTACTTGAATGACCAAATTTCCCTCACATTCTGGAGACACAGAAAGCAATAAAACTGACCCTAATGATAGCACTTACAATTTGAACTATGCTCAGCTGCTAAACCTGGAAAGTTAAGAGTAAGGTACTAAATTCAATGTCAGCACCAAAGCTGGGCAAACTTTTTTTTGTACTGCATCTCGCATTTCCAAACCAGTAGAACAGTCATAGTTTGACTTTAGAGCACTCGTTCATTGTCTTTGACAGGGAGCAATGGAAAAAGATGGACTGTCACTTTGAGCAGCATATCAATAAAGTACTAAAATTTGAACCTGACCTGTCACATCTTTGAATGCTGATGATGTCTTATTATCAGCATTTCAGCATGCAGCAGTCACTCTGTTTCTAATTATTTTCCAGTCTACAAAAGATTAATCCTAATGTGTGAAAGAGGGTACTTTGTTGACAATGTAACTTTAGAGGCTTCACTCAAAAAAAAGTTCAATCTAAGCTGCAAAATAATCAGCCTGACAGTTGATTTTTGTCTGTCATGTCACAATAGTAATCCAAGGATGTTTCTGTGAGAGACAAACTCTTCAGCATAATAAGGTCATTTCAGGTTCATTTCTCAACCAGCTAATTAAGACTCGTAACTAATTCAAATGTGCGATTTAGTCATCAATCATTAAGCTTTATATGATACAAATAAAATTACTGAGCACAATATACAGTATTTGGATATGTGCTATGTAATCTTAAATTCAAACTACATTGCACTGTGAGACAATGCAAGGAGTGGGGTCTGGTGGTAAAATTCAACTTGCCTTTGCGCTGCCACCTGTGCCCCTACCAAAGTTTAATTTTATCTCCAATATAATTTTGCTCCAAACTGACTCACTGCAAAACGTTGGTCCACAGCAATGAGGCACCAACACAAAATATACATTGGGCGTGACTTTCAGCGTCGTCAGAGAGATCGGCGCGCGGGTGCAAGATCTGGAGAGAATCGGGAAATTCAATTTTCTCCAGAGAGACTGCATTTCCCAATTTTCCTCCGGGGTCGCAAAGGTAAGTATAGGCCCTTGAGGGAGAGAGACATGCCCAGGCAGTGCCCTGGGAGGGCCCTCTTGGGTGCCCCATGGAGGAGGATTCCAGTTATGTGTGGTGCGGAGAGCAGGCAATGAGGGGAGAAACCTGATGATTGTCTGGTTGGGGGGGTGGGGGTTGTTTGGGGGTTGTTCACTTTCAGTTTTGATCGGGACGCCTTTTAAAGATGGTGCCCCGATCTCTGTGGAGCCAGGTGCCAGCTCTAAGTCCCCAAATCGCCTGAGTGATGATGTAAGCCACACAAACTTTCTGTTTGTTAAAGAGGTTTAATATCTGGAGAGAAAGCTGGTCATGCAACGGGGTGGTAGTCAGGGTGGCAATTCCAGCTGCTGGCTGTGCAGGTACCACAGCACTGTGGGTGTACCTGCATCACAGGGACTGCAGCGGGTCAAGTAGGCAGCTAGCTCACTACCACCTTCTCAAGGGCAATTGGGGATGGGCAATAAATGCTGGCCTAGTCAGCAGCACTAGGGCAGCATGGTAGCACAGTGGTTAGCACAGTTGCTTCACAGCTCCAGACTCACAGGTTCGATTCCCGGCTTGTGTCACTGTCTGTGCGGAGTCTGCACGTCCTCCCAGTGTCTGCGTGGGTTTCCTCCGGGTGCTCCGTTTTCCTCCCACAGTCCAAAGATGTGCAGGTTAGGTGAGTTGGCCATACTAAATTGCCCATAGGGTTCAAAAAAGGTTAGGTTGGGTTACTGGGTTAGAGTGGAGGTGCGGGC
This sequence comes from Scyliorhinus torazame, assembly GCF_047496885.1. NCBI lineage: Eukaryota > Metazoa > Chordata > Chondrichthyes > Carcharhiniformes > Scyliorhinidae > Scyliorhinus > Scyliorhinus torazame. The sequence goes on from NC_092709.1 coordinate 91,338,466, forward strand.
TTAGGTGAGTTGGTCTTCCCGGTGCGGACTCGATGGGCCAAATGGTCTCCTTCTGTACTGTAAATTCTATGTCTAGTCAGTGACACCCACATCCCATAAATGAATTTTTAAAAAGCTGCTGGTGCCATTTCTAATGGCAGCTAGTCCTGTCTGCAGAGTTTAAAGGCCCTTTCACTGTTTCTCGGACAGCAGTATAGTGAAGGACAGTAGAATTTCGCAAAATAGGTTCGGAGTTACTGAAGCACAGGTGCCGTGACGACGGCTGTGGCAGCCAAAGGCTGACAGTCGGAGGGCAGTTGGAGGATAGGCCTCTGGTGAAGACGGGCCTCTGATGTCGGCCACACTCAATCTGCTGGCATTGCAGCATTGAACAAGGGGGATTATGGCAGAGCTGCCTGAGGCATTGAGCAGGCATGCAGGGACAATGAAGGAGGCCATCCAAGTCAGGAGTACTGTCGTTGCTCAGGCAAGTGAGCGCATGGCTTCCTCTATGGAGAGGATAGTGGCCATCATGGAGGGCCATATCCAGCAGATCACTCAATGGTTATTTGGTGAGAGTGCAAACCCACTGACCATCACCAAGTCCATTAGCTTACTGCAGCAATAGCCAAATGGGAGCTGGATGGTGTGCCTGACCAGGTGCACCCCCATCTACGGAAAGCAGGGATATGCCATCATGCACCAAGAGATCAGAGCCACATCTGTAGCCTCCTTTGAAGGCGCTTCAAGGGTGGAAAGGAAATCCACTGGTCCGCCTGACAGATTTCTCAAAGCCTTGAGCAATTGCAGGATAACTGCCACATTCATCACAGGCCACAGAGCATGGAGATCAGCAACCTGGTTTAACCTCAGCTGCAGATGCCAGGGATGCACCTCATCACAGTATCAGGAAACGGATTAAGAAGAGCATTCATTCTGTATCGTTTATTGTTATAAAACCATAAATGCATTAATAAAATGTTTTTTTTTTTTTAAAAAGAGCACTTAGGACACACCAGGGTGACAAGGGTGTTTAAATCTTTGATGTAAGATAGATATTGCTGCCTGTTTATGATTAAACACTGTTTGAGCTTTTGTTCGTGCATCCTTTATTTAGTGAATGATTCTTTGTGAATGGTTTCTGGTAACCTTGGATCCCGATACATATGTGGAAGGTTACTGCTGGAATATGGATCTCTCCCTGCACTTAAGCAGAGCGAAAGCAGAGTCTGGGTTATGGCAAAGCGCAGCAGACAATGATGATCCGTGACACCATCACTGGTCATTCTGCAGAGCCTATCCTGGATGTGGACATTGCTGGTTAGGCCAACATTTATTGCCCATCCATAATTGCCTTTGATAGGTTGGTGGTCAGCTGCCTTCTTGAACCTTTGCAACTCCTGTGGTTTAGGGAGGGAGTTCCAGAATGTTGACCCAGTGACAGTAAAAGAACAACAAGATATTTCTAAGGATGGCGAATGACATGGAGGGGAACCTACAGGTGGTGATGGTTCCTTCTGTCATGGGAGTGTCCCTTTAAGAAATGTTTTTGTCTTATCACATGGCTTCAGTGATGTCATTGTGTGGGTGGAGCTGGGCTGTGGCTCTGAGTTTTACTTTCACTTTGGTTTGGGGCACTGAGTTTTTTGCTTTCATTTTCACATTTGGCTGCTGTACTCAGAAAGAGAAGTATCTTGGCTTGACTCTCTCAGTTTAAAAGGTCTTTCCAGATTACTTGATAACTTAGAAGAAATAATTGCTTTCTGGAAGGAATTCAAACCTGCTCTTTTGGAAAGAAAACAAGAGCATCCATACCAGGTCTTGAATGCTGTGTGCTGAGCCACACCTTTAAAAAGACGGTATTGGTTTATGGGATCTTGTTATTAAATTGGAACAGTTAAAGGGGAATTTATTAAGGGTGATACATAGATTACTGTAGCTGTGTGGGGAATTTATGTTTGTAGTTGATAAAAATGCTTAGTGTGTGTGTTTATAAAAATGTTAACTAAATTTGTAGAATAAAGCTTGTTTTTGATTTAAAGTGTTTCAGGCCTCTGTTGAATAACACCTGAAAGGCAGACCCTTGTGTTCATCGTAACCAAAACGATAAACAGTTGTAGGTCAGGTGAACTTCATGATATACTTTGGAGTTTTCTAAACCCTGGCCCATAACACTCGTGTCTGCTGCCCTTGCCCTTCTAGATGGGTTTGGAAGGTGCTGCATAAGGAACCTTGGTGAGCTCCTGCAGTGCATCTTGTAGATGGCGCACACAGCTGCCATTCTTCATTGGTGGTGGAGGGATCGAACGTTTGTGGAAGGGGTGCCAATCAGGTGGGCTGCTTTGTCCTGGATGCTGTCAAGCTTGAGTGTTGTTAGAGCTGCACTCATCCAGGCAAGTGGACAGTATTCCATCACGCTTCTGACTTGTGCCTTGTAGATGGTAGGCGGGATTTGGAGAGTCAGGAGGTGAGTCACTCACTGCAGAATTCCTAGCTGCTGACCTACTCATGTAGCCACAGTATTTATATGGCTAGTCTAGTTCAGTTTCTGGTCAATGGAACCCCCCAGGATGTTGATATGGGTGGCACGGTAGCATAGTGGTTAGCACTGCAGCTTCACAGCACCAGGGACCCGGGTTTGATTCCCGGCTTGGTCACTGCCTGTGCGGAGTCTGCACATTCTCCCCGTGTCTGCGTGCATTTCCTCCGGACGCTCCGGATTCCGCCACCAAGTCCCGCTTGTTAGGTGAACTGGACATTCTGAATTCTCCCTCGGTGTACCCGTACAAGCGCCGGAGTGTGGCGACCAGGGGATCTTCACAGGAACTTCATTGTAGTGTTAATTTTAGCCTACTTGTGACACTAATAAAGATTGAGATTATGATTATTGTATTGTCTGCTTTATAGTGGCCCTTGTGGAGCTGTGACTTGAATTGTGCTGTTCCTCTGCCTCAATACAAACATCTGACGAGTGAAGAGTGCAGACGATCAAGATGAAAGTACTGCCAAGGTTCCTCTTCCTGTTTAGATCCATCCCGATCTTCATCCCCAAGGCCTTTTTACAAAACGTAGACAGTCTAATTCCCCCCAGCCATGCTAAATACCACCTTCAAAAGATGGAGGCGGGACGGGGGCACACTGACGGTCGGGGACTTCTACGTAGGGCACAGACTGGCGACACTAGACGAACTGACGAGGAAGTGGAGGCTAGCAAAAGGACAGGAATTGATTCACCTCCAAATAAAGCACTTCCTCCGCAAAGAGTCAGTAGGGTACCCTGGGGCCCCAGAATGCACACTACTAGAGGACCTGATAGACACAAGAAGCGAGAAGGGGTGGCTATGTGGGAAAATATACGGACAGCTACTGGACATTTCCCGAACACCACTGGACAGGACCAGACAAAAATGGGAGGACGAACTGGGGACAGATATAGGATGGGGACTCGGGAGTGAAGCACTGAGCAGGGTGAACTCCACCTCCTCCTGCGCAAGGCTAAGCCTGATGTAGCTCAAAGTGGTGCACAGAGCGCACCTGACCAGAACTCGAATGAGCAGGTTCTTCCCGGAGGTGGAGGACAAATGTGAGCAGTGCCAGAGGGGCCTGGCCAACCACACCCACATGTTTCGGGCTTGCCCCAAGCTTGCTGGGTTCTGGACAGCCTTCTCCGAGGCAATGTCCAAGGTTGTGGGGGTGAGGGTGAAGCCAAGCCCAATAGTGGCAATCTTCAGCGTATCGGAGCTACACATGGGGAACGGGGCCACGCCCTCGCTTTTGCTTCCCTAATCGCACGCCGGAGAATCCTGCTCAGCTGGCGCTCGGCAGCACCACCCAAAGCTGCAGACTGGCTCGCTGACCTCTCGGAATTTCTCCACCTGGAGAAGAATAAGTACGCCATCCGAGGGTCAGAGGAAGGCTTCCTGGATACTTGGGGGCAGTTCGTTGGCCTGTTCCACAACCTGTTCGAGGCCAGCAACAAGGAATAAAAAGATGAAAAACCAAAGAACTGCGTAGTCTGGGGTGGGGGGAGAATGGAAACCACAAGAGAAGAGAAAGGATTCTGAAACCAATAGGGAGGGGGATATCTAGACCGATCCAGAGGGCAGCAAAATGTACGTACAGTTAGTTAAATGAAGGACAAAACAAACCGCTCTGTAAAATAAAGCAAATTAGCTCGGGCAAGAAAAATGTAATGTATATAAGCAACAACTGTTTATAAATATGAGAAAAGCCAATAAAAAGATTTTCACAAAAAAAATCTGACGAGTGTCATTACGTCCGGCGAGGGTAATCCCGTCACCAAAGGCTCTTGTAGCTGCAAATGTGGTTGGAATGAATCTGATACCTCGGAGTTCTGAAGCACTTATGCATCACGGCTGCAGCCTGAAATCAGGCACAGAACTGCAGAATTTGCTTTCTGTGATCACACACTAATTGAGCATTGATGGAACAGAATTCATTTCTGTTGGTGAATGATGAAGGCTGGTCCAACAGAGCTTTGATTGCCATGTGTGCAATTGATGACACCTTATACACGTGGAAAACCAGCTCCAAACCCCACTGATCTCTCAGCCTGGTATTCAGCATCTACGCACTCACCAACAGAGCATTGGTCAGCTCCTTAATGCAAAGGTGCTGCTGCTGCCTGGGATATCCCAAACGTGTCACTCGTGTTCTCTCCAGATCAGCATGAGTTTCCTCCTACAGTCCAAAGATGTTCAGGTTAGGTGGGGTTACGGGGATAGGGCGGTGGAATGGGCCTTGTTCGGGTGCTTCCTCAAGAGGGTTGGTGCAAATTCAATTGGATTAATGGCTTCCTTCTTCACTGTAGGGATTCTATGGTTCCATGGATCCTTAGAAGGAACCAGAAACGAGGTAACGTTGAGTACCATTGGCATAGGGTGGCCATCCAATCCCATCAAATGCAACTCGTCTTGCAACATGGCGTACAGCTTGGTGTCTCTGCCTGGAGATGTGAAGTCTTCCCCGGCACTGCCTCTCGGGCATCTGTCGGCAGTTATTTTGGGTCCTGAACATTCTGCGTCACATATTTAACGTTATTCGCCTCTTCTCTCCTGCCGTTCTGCCATGGCCTTGTAGTGTTTCCTGCCCAGCTGCTGATTGTACCTCTTGCTGCAGTTACAGTGCTGTCAATGGTGGTTCTGCGTCATGGTGTCTTGCTGTGTGCATTTCCTCTAGCGCTCGTGGGTGCCATAGCACTGGATGGGTGTATGATTCCCATCTTTATGACGAACTGTTTGCTGGCTGGTGGCCTAGTATCCTGCTGTGGGCCCTCAGCTCCTCAGACTGCACTGCAGTGAAAGGTAGATCAGCATTTCCACTGGAAATCAGAGACGGCGCTTGCAAATTGCCAGCTTTTCACGGGCGGGTTTCTGATGGCACATGATACCGGTGCATCTCCCGTTAAATTCGCAAGGCAGCCTAAAATTTGATTTAGAGCTTTGCAAATGTGACTATAACGCCCTTGTCAATGAGTGTAACGGCCTTCCTGCTGCTTTGGAGTGGAGTGGTCCTTCCCACTGTAGGCTTAATTCTATTTTCCCACTGTCAGGACTCTGATCAGAGTCATTCCATGCAATTCAGCGACCACGTCCGCCATGTTTCCTGCTCCAGCGAGCTTCATTAAATTCCACTCTGTGTGTGTAAAGCAGGCCTGAGATGTGCTGACAATCATTTTGTCATTGGAAATGTTTCATGTCTTCATGCACGAGACATTCTTCAATTCACCTATGCACTATAGGATAAATTGAACTTTGTCAGATTAACCTTTGCAGTATTTACGTTTACCTAGAATTTCTACCAATGTCCATCTGATTTCCTGCTTCAACCTTGACCGAAGATTGGCAGAACTCCTGTGGAAGGCACACAAATGTCCACGTATGCTGTTTCTACAGGGATTCCATCAATCTTCAAATTAAATGACAGTGGGAAGTTGGGAAAACCACATGCAAGTTCCCCACCATCTCTATGTCGACATCGAGAATTCCCGGTTTAAAACCAGAATGCAATTTGTGGTTACTCAGGACATGGAAGTAACTTTCAACTTCACTGTGAGGCAAAACGGGCAGTAACAAACTGGCCGCCTGGGATTCACCTGGGCCATTTTCCTTTCGACTGAGAGAAATGCAAAGGAAAATTGGATGACCAGGTGAGTAACCAGTGGCCAATCCGATAACCCCAGGTTGACCTTTCTGCACCAACCCAATCAAAACTGATATTTGACCCCATTGTTCCTGCATCCTTTAAACAAATTGTACTTACTTGCAGATGTACTCTGCAGACAGGGCTTTTCCACAGGTGTGACACTTAAAACAGCCCAGGTGCCACTGCTTGTCCAGAGCTACCAAGGATTGTCCATTTTTTATTTCCAGGCCACAGTCTCCACACTCTGCAAAAACATCAGGACTTGATGAGTTTATTGAATTCCTGGTTAAAGTATATCAGAACTTTATAAACCAAATATGCACACACACACATACGTAAAACAAACATTTCATGAATGAATACCAAAGCAATTTACCATATTAAAACACCATGGCATCATTTTCATGATTTAGCACAGCCAGTGCCCGGCTTTCCTCTTCCATCCATTGATCATTACTGGCGAAACATTCTTTTATTTGTGAATAATTGTTAACTACACAATATCTGAATCAGGTGGTTTGATCGCTCGCTTCTATAGGTCTCCACAGTACGTAGAAAACAAATGATAGCATTAAATAACTTGAGCATTTGACCAAGGAATTTTCTGGGCAAAGCCAATTCTTCCTTTGTTGATGTATTTACTTCAAATATTTGCATGCTTAAAATTATTCATCACCTCTTGATGGAAAATGCTACCTTTGCTCACTAACCTCTCAATGTTCAGTCCCACAATCTCTTCACCTGGAACGTCAACTGCATTTGATCAACTGAGTCTGGATTGAGAGTCTGTTGACATTTCCATCTATTTTTGGGCCTTGCTACGACAATCAAGCATTATTCCATTGAAGGTAGGCAAAAGCTTCCATGATCCTTTCAGGGTAGGCAGAATTTGGAGTTGAGGCCACAATCAGACCATCCATGATCTTGCTGAGCTGGCTCGAGGGGCCAAATGGCCTACCCCTGAGGTACAAACAGCAGTCCACTGGAAGGTCTATGAATTTTCAACTCCTCAGCCACTTTTCCATTTTGCTGATATGTGGATGGCTATTCTTTAATTTAAAGTCCAGGAGAAGAACCACCTGCTTTGTCACCGAAACGATGGGTCCAATCTCTCTCTCTCTCTCTCTCTCTCCGCCCCCCCCCCCCCCGCCCCGCCCCCCCGCCCCAGGTAACTCCCCACAGCAGTAGCCAACACTTACATTCATCTTTCTCTCCTATCGTCCTCTTGCACCAATGTCTCAGTCACTCTCTACAAATGTTGCACTTTGTTCTCTCCAGACAAACCATTACAAATACTCATACCTCTGTTTTCTCTTCTTGCAAAAGAGAGCACACAACTTGGCAAGAGGTTGACATCTGGGTGGTGGTAGGATGGGCAGGTGGCTGGTCTTCCAGTGGCAGGAACCTTGTTGCATTGGCAATGCATGTCCAGCCGCTCCACCAGGAAAGATGTCCGCAGTGACCTGCCTTGAGAGCCTGCACCCCCAGGGGCACTGGTGCACACACACATTGGAAGGGCTGACGCTCTGCCTGTGGACCCTGTTTGGGTGCATCGCCTCCTTTCATCTGTATCTCCATCCACCTCCTCTGAGCAAAAGCCAACAGGTGCTGTAGCTGGTGTTGCTCCTGCTACTGCTGACAAAGAGTCATCCAGACTCGATATGTTTGCTCCCTTCTCCCTCCACAGATGCTCTCAGACCTGCTGAGATTGTCCAGCATTTCCTATTTTTGTGTGGAACACACGAGTTAGGCCATATCTGGAGTACCGCGTGCAGTTCCAGTTACTGCACTATAGGAAAAATCTGATTGCACTAGTGAGGGTAAAGATGAGATTTATGAGGATGGTCAGATCTGAACTGGAGAATTTTTGTTATGAGGAAGGAATGGATAGGCTGTGGTTGTTTTCTTTGAAACAGAGGAGGCTAAGGGGAGAATTATGAGGTGCCTCAATAGAGTGTCAAGGAAGGCCTATTCTCCTTGGTTGAGGGATCCATAACCAGGAGGTGAGAGGTAGGAGATTCAAAGGGAATTCGAGGGAAGATTTATTTTCACCCAGAGGAACCTAGAACTCATTGCCTGAAAGGATGGTAGAGACAGAGACCCTCATCACATCTCAAAAGAACTTGGCTATGTACTTAAAATGTCAAAACCTACAAGGCTACAGGCCAAGAGATGGAAGGTGGGATTGGGCTGGATGATTACTTGTCAACCAATGTGCTTGTGATTGGCTCAATGGTAGCCTTCCATGCTTTTTATTTCTATGTGCTCTATGAAATGCCTGGACATCCCCTTGCAAAGCAGCACATTTCTACTTAATAAAACTTACTAACTTATCTAGCCACCTTCAGGGATCTCTGAACACGTGCGCCATGGTCCTTCTGATCCTCTTCACTTCTCAATATCCGTTTATTGTATATTCTCTTGCCTTATTAGTGTTTCCCTAATATACTACCTCGCACGTCTTCGACTTAACTCGATTTACCACAGCTCCGCCAACCTGACTAGCCCACTGATATCTTCCTGCAATCGACAACTTTCATCATCATAGAATCGTAATCTCTACAGTGCAGAAGGAGGCTATTTGGTCCATCGAATCTGCATTAACACTCTGAAAGGGCACCCTACCTAGAGCACTCTGCCGCCCCATCCCCATACCCCCACCTAACCTTTGGACACGAAGGGGCAATTTAGAATGGCCAATCCACCTAACCTGCACATCTTTGGACTGTGGGGGGAAACCAGAGCACCCGGAGGAAACCCACTCAGACACGGGGAAAAAGTACAAACTCCACACAGTCACCCTAGGCTGGAATCGAACCCAGGCCTCTGGCTCTGTGTGGCAGCAGTGCTAACCACTGTGCTAAAGTGGTTACTTCTTCATTATCACCCACACACCCAATTTGTGTATCGTCTGCACCTTCTTAATCATACCTCCTTTCAAGTCCAAATCATTCATTCCATGAAAAGCATGTGGCTTGGTACTGAGCCCACAAAACTCTACTGGAAAGAGCCTTGCAGTCACTAAAATACTGATCGACCATTACTCTTTGCTTCCAGCCTCGGAGTCAATTTTGGATCCAATGTGCCACATTGCCTTAGATCCCATGAGCTTTCATTTTCATCACCAGTCTGTCATTTGTACCTTTATCAAAAGTCTTGTTAAAATCAGAGGTAGACTCCATCAAATACACCCTCATTGATCCTCCTTGTTACCTCTTCACAATCATCAATCACAACCTTTCCTTAACAAATCCATGCTGACTATTTTGGATTAATCTGTGTCTTTCTCAGTAAGGATTATCATGGATCATCAAATAATTGAATTACTGAGACAATAGCAAGATCAAGGAGGTAGGATTTGAAATATTGTAATGTTATCAATTTCCATATGGTCAAAGAAATGTTCATAGTTAGTTAATGGCAAATATCAGTAATTCTCACAAATGACCTGTGACTTATAGTTAGATGTAGACTGGTCCTGTCATGTAAAACAGAGTGAGGCTAATCTTCACTTGTCATTTAAATCTAAGTTTGCTAGCATTTATCTATAATTTTGGGATCATCCATCCTTATCCAATGACAGATACTTGTCATTTAATTTGCACTGGCTCCTACTGCATCTCTCCCAGCATCCAGAAAATAATTATGTGATTTCCCCATATCAAAATTGATACTTATAATGTTAATTAAATTGCCTATTGGACTCCAGCGGGCCAAGGTGACTAAGTCATCTGGCATCTGCATTCATCAAAGGGATATGAGTGGTTCCATTATGGTATTTTGCAGAAATCTCAATATACCACTGCAATAATATAGCTGACTTATCTGTCCATCACAGTCCGACTACTTATATTGCTGTAGATGAGGAGAGACAGCGGCGTGGTGTTAACGTCACTGGACCAGCAATCCAGACGACCAGGCTAATACTCTGGGAACACGGGTTCAAATGCCACCACAGCAGCTAGAAGAATTTAAATTTAATTAATTAAAAGTTCAGAATTGAAAGTTAGTCTCAGTAATGGTGACCATGAAGCCATCATAAATTGCTTTAACAAACCCATCGGATTCATTAATTTCCTTAAGGGAAGGAAATCTGCCATTCCAACCTGGTCTGGCCTGTATGTGAATCCAGATCCACAGCAATGTGGTTGACTCTTAACTTCCCTCTGAAATGGCTTAGCAAACCACTCAACTTCAAGGGCAGTTAGCGATGGGTAAGAACTATCGGCTTTGCCACAGAGGCCCAAATCCCATGAAAGAATAAAGAAAAATAAATCTGAAATTTGCCAATGCAAGGGTCACCTCTATTTGTATTTTATTTATATTTAAATTATTTTCTTCAAGGATATATTATAAATTACCAATAAAAAGTCAATAACTGGACCTAAACTGATCTATGTTGAATAGCATTAAGTCATAACATAATTATGATGTCAATGTTCAGAGGTAACACACTTACTTCGAGGTGAATGTGCTGGCACATGTTTCGGGTTGGTGTTCAGAGACTGAGAGCACTTTTGGCAAACACATTCCTTCCCATTAAAAGTCACACGGTCTCCAGGAGGAAAGGGCTGGCTAAAGAATAAAACATCATGTGTTCAGTACAGCTTTACCACGATAAATTCAATTTAATTATCAACATGTATTACAATTCCCAAGATAACAGTCAATTACAAATCTCATCATTCAATCCGTAATAATTTTTCTGTTAAAAAATTGTTTTCCAAACAGGCCACCTTTTCATTTTGGAAGTTACCGTTGAAGATCCTGGGATTGGATCCTGTGCCATCTAATCTTATGGGACCAATGGACAAACTATTGAGAATGAACTGCAGGACAAACTTCTGCACCTGAATGGGGAAGCACCAGCTTGTACCATATTGACATCTAAAATTTCACTTGACTATAACAAAGAGTTACCGGCAGAACTATGAGGTCAAAAGGTAAACCTCGCCCACATTTTCACCTACCTCAATCTCCTACGATTCTGGCCCAAATTCAGAGGTAATCAAAGACATTACAGTGTTTACCATTCCCCTACACCCAAGTCAATGTTACCTACCAACATTCTTCTTTCAATTTTTCGATGTCAACATTCACAATGCGGCTCCAGCCTTTGACTACGAGGAGCTTTGCTAAGCAAGTTTCTAAAGTCTTTCATAACTGTAAACATCTTGTACATTAAAAAGTATATTCACCAAAAGTCTATATGCAGTTGGGCAATTTACTAATAATTGTAAACTGTCAGAGTCCCTGCCGAAAGGATCACCCTGCACAGACCACCCCCACACACACACAAATCCCCGCCCCCTCCCCAGAAACAGGACCCCTATCTGGAAGCTATAGAGCAGTCCAGACAGTGGCAGTGGGATGCATTAAAGCTGTAATACTTACCTTACAGCTCCATGTGTCAATTCATCCAAGGAGAGCAGCTGTGCCTGAGTCTGGTTACCACGGATCCATTATCTGCCAGTCATTCATAGCTTTCGAGTGGTGGTCTGTGACAGCTTGTAAAAACCAACTTCAGCTTTGATCCATTCATATTCCTTCACGCTTCAATGGTGAAATCCCAATGTTTGTAAACATTGAACACATCAAAGAGATGTAAGTGCATTCCAAGCACTAAGTGTAGTCTAATCACTCAAGTTTGTGATTTCACAGCACCTACCACCCTGTGGGGTGTCCCCCTATTATAGAGGTCCCTGTAGGGTTATCCCTATTACAGGGGTCCCTGTGGGGGGTTCCCCTATAAAGGGGTCCTCTGAGGATGGCTTGGGGGGACGTTGGTAGAAGAGGCATGGGCAAGCAGTGCATTGTTGGGGGACCTGTGGCCCTCGGTTAGTCTCTATCAGCGTGGCCCTGGTGTGGTGGACACGGTTGAGCGATCAGATTGCACTTAGCGATTAGAAAGCACGTATCTCACTTTGTTATGGTTGGCATTTGTAAACATTGGGGTTTAAGCGCTTACAGTCACTCACCCATGAAGGGAGATGAAGGAATCAAGGCTGCAGCTGTTTTGTGGAAACTGTTAATCACAGTCCACGGCAATAAATGAATGAATGGGTTGAAGCTAATGGATCTGAGGGGTTTAGACACAGGTCACAGCAGTTCTCTTTGCAGGAATGGACATGGCGTGTCCGGTAAATGTTATAACTGTAATTCTGTTTACTGCCACTGTCTGGACTATTCTCTAGGTTTCAGACAGGGGTCTTCTTTCTGGGAGGCCTGTGGGGGATCTGTCTATTTAGGGAGCTCCTTTGGGGGTCTCTCTATTTAGGTGGGCCCTGTGAGGGTCCCTGTATTTAAGGGATCCCTACGGGATGTCCCTCTAGTTAAGGGGTCTCTAGGGGGGTCCCTCTACTTGGGGGGATCTCTGTGGGGGTTCTTTAGTTAGAGGGTCTCTATGGGGGGGGGGGTTCTTATGTTAGGGAGTCTCTGGGGGTGATAACATAGAACATAGAACATAGAAAATACAGCACAGAACAGGCCCTTCGGCCCACGATGTTGTGCCGAACCTTTGTCCTAGATTAATCATAGATTATCATCGAACCCACAGCGCAGAAGGAGGCCACTCGGCCCCCCGAGTCTGCACTAGCCCCCGGAAAGAGCACCCCACCCAAACTCAACACCTCCACCCAACACCAAGGGCAATTTGGACATTAAGGGCAATTTATCATTGGCCAATTCACCTAACCTGCACATCTTTGGACTGTGGGAGGAAACCGGAGCACCCGGAGGAAACCCACGCAGACACGGGGAGGACGTGCAGACTCCGCACAGACAATGACCCAAGCCGGAATCGAACCTGAGACCATGGAGCTGTGAAGCAATTGTGCTATCCACAATGCTACCGTGCTGCCCTTAAGAACAAATAAATCTACACTATATCATTTTACCGTAATCCATGTACCTATCCAATAGCTGCTTGAAGGTCCCTAATGTTTCCGACTCAACTACTTCCACAGGCAGTGCATTCCATGCCCCCACTACTCTCTGGGTAAAGAACCTACCTCTGATATCCCTCCTATATCTTCCACCTTTCACCTTAAATTTATGTCCCCTTGTAATGGTGTGTTCCACCCGGGGAAAAAGTCTCTGACTGTCTACTCGATCTATTCCTCTGGTCATCTTATAAACCTCTATCAAGTCGCCCCTCATCCTTCTCCGCTCTAATGAGAAAAGGCCTAGCACCCTAAACCTTTCCTCGTAAGACTACTCTCCATTCCAGGCAACATCCTGGTAAATCTTCTTTGCACCTTTTCCAGAGCTTCCACATCCTTCCTAAAATGAGGCGACCAGAACTGTACACAGTACTCCAAATGTGGCCTTACCAAAGTTTTGTACAGCTGCATCATCACCTCACGGCTCTTAAATTCAATCCCTCTGTTAATGAACGCGAGCACACCATAGGCCTTCTTCACAGCTCTATCCACTTGAGTGGCAACTTTCAAAGATGTATGAACATAGACCCCAAGATCTCTCTGCTCCTCCACATTGCCAAGAACTCTATTAAGAGGGTGCCAGGGGGTATCTCCCTATTAAGGCGGTTGCTGGGGGTGTCTCAATATTAAGGGGGTCTCTTGGGAGGCTGGTACGGGAATTGAACCTGCGCTGGTCTTGTTTTGCATTACAAGCCAGCTGTTTAGCCCACTGTGCTAAACCAGCCCCTAATTGCCCCTGAACTGAGTGGTTTGCTCGGCCATTTCAGAGGGCAGTCAAGAGTCAAACACATTGCTGTGGGTCTGGGGTCATCGATAGGCCAGGCTAGGCAAGGGGAAAGATTTCCTTCCTTAAAGGATATTAGTGAATCAAAGGGTTTTTCGGACAATCAATGATAGTTTCATAGCCACCATTATGGAGAGTAGCTTTTAACTCCAGATTTTTAAATTGAATTTATATTCTACCAGCTGCCATGTTGGGATTTGAACCTATGTCACTGGAACATTAACCTTGGTATTGCCACTGCGCCACCGTCTCACCATGCTAGTGTTGTAGCGGTACTGGAACTGTTAAACTGGGAGTTCTGTTAATTTTGGAACACAGGTCTGCAGCATTACAGCCGGAATGTGGTCAGAGCCCACAGTCTTTTCCCTATCCAATATACCCAGACCTTTCTTGATCTCATGTGGAGTGAATTAAATTGGCTGAAAACTGGCATTTTGTTGGTGATGGTAGGGACCTTTGTCGGAAGTTGAGATGGACCATCCATTCTGGAGCTCTGGCTGCAAACAGTTCTGCCTTGTCTTTTGCACTCACATGCTGAGCACCTCAACATTAAGGATGGGGATGTTTGTGAAGCCTGCTGCTCTGGTTATTTGTTTAATTGTCCACTATAGCACAGGCATCATCTGGGGCTTAATCTCATCATATCAATGAGCCACATTGTACATTGTTGTTGGTACATTAAAAATGTAACAGGAAAAAGGCGTGTGACACTTACTGAAGTAAATATCAATTCCCTCTAATGCAGTACTGGGTCTGTGCACTAATTGGTATTCATTACTGGTAGCCAGCTATTACAGTCTGCCCATATTGGCTTCATCAATTACACTTGGAAAGGGCAATACATCTTCCTATTAAAACGGTTATGGGATTATACTTGAAACATGCAAAAGACATTGCAGTAATCTGCAACAAGGTCATCCTCTCTAGATTCTGTGCAATTGGTGTGCACACCAGATATTGTAATAAAGAAGTCTGCCATCTCTTTTTAGCTTTCCACTGATAAATAAATGATGAGATGTTATTATTTCGCTTCGTCATACAGCAGATGAATAAAAACTACAATGAAGTATTATGCAGTGCAGATAGAGGACAGCAAAATTGCGGCTATTTTTCTAACAAATTATTTGCAGAAAGAGGGATCCAGAGTGAAGAACTGTGTCTCCTCAGCATTGCTTAACAAGCTCTTATTAACAAAAATGATGCTGACATGATTACCCACTCAGTTCCACGTGAATCAGTTGCTCACAATTTACATTGGTATTCAGGCATTGAAAGTACAATTAAAAATTTTGCATTGGTGATCAGGAAATGCTAAAGAGGTTGGAGCACCGGCACCATGTGGAACACAGTTGATTCCAACGAGAAACGGTGCTGGATTCGTCGGATTTGCGATTGACACTCAGGAGGCTGACAAGCTGCAGCCGCATGTACACACTTCACTCCAAACACACCATCCCAGCCAACAAAATGGCAGTGAGAATAGTGGCACCCCGCTGTACGAACGCCGAGCTTGAGACCCTGCTGGACACTGTGGAGAATCATAGAATTTACAGTGCAGAAGGAGGCCATTCGGCCCATCGAGTCTGCACCGGCTCTTGGAAAGAGCTCCCTATGAATTCAACCTATTCCCGTAACCCAGTAACCCCACCTAACCCTTTTGGACACTAAGGGCAATTTAGCATGGCCAATCTACCTATCCTACACATCTTTGGACTGTGGGAGGAAACCGGAGCACCCGGAGGAAACCCACGCAGGCACAGGGAGAACGTGCAGACTCCACACAGACAGTGACCTGAGCCAGGAATCGAACCTGGGACCCTGGAGCTGTGAAGCAGCTGCCCTGAGAAGAGGTGGGCGACCCTGTACCCCGGCCCAGGAAGGAGGCTGCCAGCCGCCGACATTTGCCGTGCCTGGGCATAGGTGGCAGAGGTCATCTGTGCCATGAGCAACACCATCCGGACCGGCCAGCAGTGCAGGAAGAAACTCCACGACCACCTCAGGGTGGCCAGGGTGAGTAGGCACCAACCCTGTCACACATACCCATTGTCCCACTCTTCCCCTCCTCCCCCTCATCCCGCAGCGCAGCCAAACCCCCACCCTGCACCACATGCCGGCATCCATACCCACCGCCATGGCCGGGTGCCCTGGCCACTGAAGCCACCAGCAACCCAACCCGTGGGTTACCTACTTCCCATATAACGCGATCCTCTTGCAGAAGAAAACTTTATCAACTTCTGTTTTGAATATGTGCAAAAAAGAGTCTCCACAACCTCTGGAGTAGAACATTCCAAAGATTCAAAATCTTTTATGTGAAGAATCTTCTCACCTTAGGCTGAAATGTTTGGCCTGAGTCTGTACCACCATTTTCTAAATTTTCCAGTCAGCAGACATGACTTTTCAGTGTTTATCTGTCAGGCCGGCCTCTTCAGAATCTTATATGTTTCAATTAGATCACCTCTTATTCTTCTAATTCCGGAGTGGACAGCCCAATTTATTCAGCCTGTCATCATAGGACGACCATCTCATCCCAGAAACCAATCTGGTGAACCTCGGCTCTCCTGCTTTTATTATCTTTCCTTAGATTTGGAGACTAAAACTGCACACACTACCTCAGGTGTGGTCTCCCCAAAGCCTTGTATAATTGTATCAAGAATTCCTTATTATTTTACTCCAACCCTTTGCAATAAAGGCCAAACCGCCATTTGCCATCCTAATTTCTTGTGGCGCCAGCATGCTAACTTTGAGTACTTTGTACGTATATACCCAAGTCTCTCTGAACATCAACGTTTACAAGTTTTACACCTCTGAAAAATATTCCGTTTTTCTATTCTTATTACCAAAATGAATAACCTCACCCCCTCCCCAATATTTTCTTCCATCTGTCACTCGCTTAACCAGTCTCTAAGTATTTACAACCTCTTCCTCCTCAAGAGCTTACATTCCCAGCTAAGTTTCTATCATCAAGGCAGCACGGTGGCGCAGTGGTTAGCATTACTGCCTCACGGCACCGAGGTCCCTGGTTCGATCCCGACTCTGGGTCACTGTCCGTGTGGAGTTTGCACATTCTCCCCCCACAACCCAAAGATGTGTAGGCTAGGTCGATTGGCCATGCTAAATTGGCCCTTAATTGGAAAAATGAATTGGGTACCCTAAATTTATAAATTAAAAAAAAGTTTCTATCATCAACAAACTTAGATGTGTTACTCTCAGTCTCTTTGTCCAAGTCATTAATTGGAAATAGCTGAGACCCCAGGACTGATCCTTACGCAGTCAACTAGTCAGAGCCTGCCAGTTGGAAAATATCCAGTCTATCCCTACTCTTTACTTCCTGTCTGTTAGACAGTCATAGGAACACAAGAGCAGGAGTAGGCCATTTGGCCCCTTGAACCTGCTCCACCATTCATCTAGGCCATGGTTGATCTTCTACCTCAATGCCATTTTCCCGCACTATACCCCTATCCATTTATGTCCTTAATATCTAGAAATCCACCGATCTCTGTCTTGAACATGCTTAATGATTGAGCCTCCACAGCCCTCTGAAGTAGAGAATACCGAAGATTCACCACCCTCTGACTGAAGAAATTCCTCCTCGCCTCAGTCCGACGTGGCCCACCTCTTATTCTGAGACTGCGTCCCCTGGTTTTAGATGCCACAGCCAGGGGAAACTTATTTATTGCATCTACTCTGTTGAAAACTATAAGAACTTCGCATGCGTCAATGAGATCACATCTCATTCTTCCAAACTTTAGAGAACATCTAAGAGGCTGGTTTAGCACAGGGCTAAAGAGCTGGCTTTTAAAGCAGACCAAGGCAGGCCAGCAGTACGGTTCAATTCCCGTACCAGCCTCCCTGAACAGGCACCGGAATGTGGCGACTAGGGGCTTTTCACAGTAACTTCATTTGAAGCCTACTTGTGACAATAAGCGATTTTAATTTCATTTTCATTTCACATAGGCCCGATTCCTCAATCTCTCCTCCAAGGATAATCTGGCCATCCCAGGGATAAGTCTGGTGAACCTTTGTGTGCTCCCTCTATGGCAAGTACATCCTTCCGTTAGTAGGGCGACAAAAACGGTGCATAATACTCCTGCCGTGGTCTCACCAAGGCTCTATACATTTGTAGCAAGACTTCTTTACCCTTGTACTCAAATTGTTTTGCAATAAATGCCAACATGCCATTTGCCTTCTTATTGCTTGCTGAACCTGCATGTTAGCTTTTAGTGACTTCTGCACAAGGACACCAGGTCCCTTTGGACTTCAATACTTCCCAATCTCTCACCATTTAAGAAATGCTCTACATTTCTGTTTTTCCCACCAAAATTGATAACTTCACATTTTTTTCACATTATATTCCATCTGCCAAGTTGTTTCCCACTCACTTAGCCTGTCTAAATTTCCTTGAAGCTGCTTTGCATCTTCTTCACCATTCACAATCTCAGCCTCTGGCTGACACAGAGCCTGGAACCCATCCTCTCCACCATGGAGAGGCTGGATTATTGCATCCTGTGACCTGTGGAGCCCAACAGCTGAAGACTGAAGTTGCAGCTCCACTACTGTCATTGCATCTTCCATTCAGTGCCATACAACTTTCATGGAATGCCAAGTGCTGCTGGATCGGAGGTCCAGGCTGCTGCCACGATGCCTCTAGCCTCCTCACCTGAAAGGGACTTTTCTGGAGTGTCTCCGATGTCCAGATATCTCCTCCAACAGATCACTGGGCTAGCTCATAAAACACAAGGCACTGGCATGGCAGTCAGAGAGCAAGAGACTAATGGCCTCCATATGGGCAGCAGTGATAAGACTTTGACACATCTGTGTAATAAGGATTAAATTATCAAATTGAATTGGATGCAAGCTTAGTGATGAAAAAGTTTCACTTGTGTGTATTATTGGGATGAGTTGTGAATTTGGGGGTATGTTGTTAAGAAGTCTTAAAATTGGCATCTCTTTAAGTGCCAAATACTGTGATATGACTTTAAAAACAAGTACAGAGTGAAATGAAGGTATTGCTCGGAAAACATTGAGTTCCAAGGAATCTAGGTGAGCAGTGAGCAGTAAACGAAAGCCAAAAGTATAATGTTGTGTGTCCAGGAAGATGGCCTGAGGGCTAGAATGTTCAGAGGACTTCCTGTTAGAGATCCAAACGAAGGTCAGGTTGTTGTGGGAAAATTAGGAGTGCTCTTCTCATTGGTCAAGAGTTGCTCGTTGTGTTGATCCTTACACATACTTGGGCTAAATGTTGCAAAGCAAGATTGTGTAAAAACAGGGTGCTTCACAAAAGTATTTGCCAAGGATTAGCATTTGTCACAGGACACTTGCTGGGGGAAATTTGTCAGCAGAGAGAGAGTTAGGAGCAGGGCACTTGCTCGGAAGTTAGCATTCACGTTAAGACATTGCCAGTTGACGGGTATTTGCCATGAGTTGTGGGGTTGCTTGGTTGGTGAGTGATGTAACCTTCACAGGGCTGAGGACTGCTGTAAGAATCCAGTACAGTAAGTCCTCGCTTAACATCGACTCACTTCAAGTTGTTTCATTTTAACCTTGTTAATAAATTGGAGTCAGTACATCCTCTAAGCATTGCCAATTTCACTTTAACATTGTTTGTCAGACTTCCTCTTTTGAGGCATGCCTACTCACATAACCTTTCTTGCAGTGCTCCCATCTTCACCCTCAGTCCTGTTCCTCCCACCTACAGCCTTGCCTCTCCCTGTCTCCCCTCACCCCATCCTTTATGACTCCCAGCCCTGCTTCTTCACCCCCTTGTCGACTCCCCCTTTTTCGACTTACCCCATTACCACCACCCTCCCTTGCTTCCTGGCCTCTGTTCTTACCCAAGTCCTTGGTGCTTGTTCTTCAGTGGTTCCTGATGCCTGCTCCATCTAGTAACAGAAACTAGTCACTGCATGTAGCTGCTACCTGCACTGACCAACATCTGCCACTAAATGGATGATGTTTAGGAATGCAAGCTCAGCTTTAAGTGAGGACTTAGTGTATTAGAGATAAGTGGATCCAGTTGATGTGCCATCAATGAACACAAAACGAGTAGTGAACGTAACTGAGGCGTTAATAGACTAAACAGAAAGCCTCCAGGCCTCTGATCCCGAACTGGGTCAGAGGCGGAGACCAGCCACCTTTATACCGAGCCCGAGGGGAGGCGGAGCCATCGGGCAGTGGTTTACATTACATGTAATACAGTAGCCGTTTACCACAATACACATATGATATACTACAGTGGTTTACCACACGAGTAAAGACAGAGTTGCCACGGTTATAGTAATTGCTGTAATGTTCAATATCATCAAAAGACTGGACAGAGTAGATAGCGAGAAAGGATAAAGAAGGAGAAGGCACAAATTTAATGTGCTTTGCAAAAGAAGCAAATGTGATTATCATAGAATTTACAGTGCAGAAGGAGGCCATTCAGCCCATCGAGTCTGCACCGGCTCTTGGAAAGAGCACCCTACCCAAGGTCAACACCTCCCCCCTATCCCCATAACCCAGTAACCCCACCCAACACTAAGGGAAATTTTGGACACTAAGGGCAATTTATCATGGCCAATCCACCTAACCTGCACATCTTTGGACTGTGGGAGGAAACCGGAGCACCCTGAGGAAACCCACGCACACACGGGGAGGATGTGCAGACTCCGCACAGACAGTGACCCAAGCCGGAATCGAACCTGGGACCCTGGAGCTGTGAAGCAATTGTGCTATCCACAATGCTACCATGATGTGAGAAAGAACTATTTCACACAACGAGTGGTTTGGGTCTGGAATGCCCTGCCTAATAGTGTGGTGGAGGAAGGTTTAATTGAGGCATTCAAGAGGGCATTAGGTGATTATTTGAATAGAAACGATAATACTAATCTTTATTAATGTCACAAGTAGGCTTACATTAACACTGCAATGAAGTTACTGTGAAAAGTCCCTAGAACCACACTCTGGCTCCTGTTCGGGTACACTGAAGAGAATGCAGAATGTCCAATTCACCTAACAAGCACGTCTTGGGGTACGGGGAAAAGGCAGGGGAATGACACAAAGCCACAACGCTTGTTTGGTGAGCCTGTGCAGACACAATGGGGCAAATGGCCTCCTTCTGCACTGTAACAATTATGCAATTCTATGATTAAGAGAGAGTGAGAGAGAGAAGAAAAGAGAAAGAGTAGTCAGCAGGAAGCTACGAAGTGTGTAGCCTCAGCAGTTAAGGTAGACCGGGAAGCTGTGGGCTGGAAAAGGACCCACTCGAATTGAAGTCTTAAAGCTTCAAAGGGATTTGTATGTATGCTAGAGTTAAATTGGAGAAGCTAAAATATTGAAAATCATTGTTAGCCAATGGACCAGGTTCAAGGATCTAAGAACAGAAGATCTCAGAAGTCCTGGGATCCATAGGAAAGACAGGCCGACACATGCTGAATGAGTGTATCATGCCATGCCTCAGCTGATGCGATGTTAAGTATAAATTTTGTTGTCCACGAAACTTGGTTAGTTTTCATTCTAAGTTAGTGATTTTCCTTTTTCCCAATATGGTTATTCCTCGACAATAATATTCTTACTCTGTGGTTTAGTACAGAGTCTAAGTCATGCAGCAGCATTCCTGCTTTCTCCCAAGTCACTTCACCATTTTCCTTGTAATTGGCTGTCAACTAAGTGGCTCAGACTGCTCAAGCCCACACCAGCGCAGAGATACACACCTCAGTGGGCGGCATTAGTGAACAGGCTGCTGGGGCATAATCTGGTGACCACCACACAGTTGCTGGTGCACATCAGATGGAGGCAGGAACATCCAAGGAAGACAGCAGATGATCTTCTGCTGGATCCCAGGACAGAGCAGGATCACAACCAGATGCTGAGTGTCTGGATAAGGTTCTCCCAGGCTGATGCGGATGTTAGGACACCATGAGATTCAGAAGGGTGAGTAGGCGACATCCCAGCAACTGCAAGGCCGATTGGAGGAGTCCCAAAGACTGCATGCACAGGATATGATGCTGACACAAGAGTGGCACCGAAGACCACACTGCTAGGGGAGCAGTGGAAAACCTGGAGCACAAGGTCAGCATCTTGAACAGTGGCGTCCAAGGAATGGCTCAGTCTGTGATGACTATGGCTGAGGGCTTCGACATCATGTTCCAGTCGCTGTGGAACGTGTCCCAGACGCAGGTGGACATTGCCGAGGATCTCCAGATCAATGCCGAATCACAGCAGATCATGGATGAGGGCGTCAACACCATGGTGCAGACAATGTGGAGCCTCCGGGACGGGCAGCGCCAGATATATCAGAGGCCTCTGACGTTCACTCCAGTGCCTCTCTATTCCATGAAGTCTCCCAGGAACCTACAGGCTCTGTCAGGGAGGAGGAAGTGCTGGAGGCCAACCCGGGACCCCCTACCAAGGAGATTACAGGGATCTCCAGTTATTCCAAATCCTCCCCTCCTGACACCGGCACATCTCAAAGGCAGCGGGCAGAACAAGGTGGGATGGCAACACCAGGGACACTGGTAAATAAGCCAAGGCCCCTGGCTCCAGACCCTCCACAGGACATCTGCCAAGGGCATCAAAGGCCACGGTGTGGAAGTCAGCAGCTGCCTCCACCCCTGAGGTGCATCCTGGGGACGCACCCAAATGTTAAAGTAGACCACGAAAGATCAAGAGGAGTGAAGAGCACTGAGTGGATGCTGGTGAGGTCACGATCTGTCACTAGGGGGAAATGGATATCTGTCACAGTAAAATGTTCACTATTAGAACATGTCATACCTCATACATGTGAAGCCTCTGTCACATTTATCTTCACAAGGGGCCTGCCTACACCCCCCACCGGTTGCCCTCCGCTCCCCCCATCCCCATCCTCCAGAAAAGCCCCTGATGTAGACCTGTTCAGAGGATGGGTGTGAGCACACTGTCAGCAGGAAGACAGGAGTCAGACTTTAGCAGAAACTGAGGAGCGGCAGAGCCTTCCTCACAGCAAGTGATCATCACTCTCCTGCCTTGTATGGTGCCCTGCTGACATTGCTGGCACAGGCCCTGGAGTGATGTTACACAAACCTTTGGAGGAGGAAACAGGGGTGTTGGGGAAGGGGCGATGGAGAAGAGGCGATGTGAAAGGTTGCGGGTGGATTGGGGAGGGGAATGGGGAAATGAGGGGAGAAGGGTGATGGGGTGGGGAGAATGGGGAGAGGGAGGGAAATGGTGAGGGGGGGGACACGTTGAACTGACAGACACAGCCTCGTCCTAGGAGAATCTGATGAAGGCCTTCCTGGTCCTCCTTGAATGTCAGAGCCTTGCTGCTGCCTGTCCTCCATCCTCTGGCTCCTCTTCGGGCATGACCTCCAGCCTCTCTTGGACCGCCTCATCTTCCTCCTCAGATGAGATCGCATGTCCCTCTGCCTTCTGCTCCTCTTCCAGCATGTCACCCTGCTGCTTTGTCAGATTGTGGAGGGCACAGCAGACCACCACAAAGTGAGAGACCCTCTTGGGGGTGTACTGCAAGGCACCACCAGAGGGGTCCAGGCATTGGAACCGCATTTTTAGTAGTCCAATACACTGCTCAACGACAGCATGGGGTTGGGGGGGGGGGGGGGAACGGCACATGGGTCTCATTATAACCAGTCTCTGCCTGAATCACAGGCCTCCGCACTGGTGTCATCAGCCATGAGCTCAGCAGATATCCCTCATCTCCCATGAGCCAACACATCATCCTGAGTGCCCCAGGCAGTAGCTGTCATGCATGCTCCCAGGCTAGCAGGCAGGCACATGCATGCTCCCAGGCTAGCAGGCAGACACATGCATGCTCCCAGGCTAGCAGGCAGACACATGCATGCTCCCAGGCTAGCGGGCAGACACATGCATGCTCCCAGGCTAGCAGGCAGACACATGCATGCTCCCAGGCTAGCAGGCAGACACATGCATGCTTCCAGGCTAGCAGGCAGACACATGCATGCTCCCAGGCTAGCAGGCAGACACATGCATGCTCCCAGGCTAGCAGGCAGACACATGCATGCTCCCAGGCTAGCAGGCAGACACATGCATGCTCCCAGGCTAGCAGGCAGACACATGCATGCTCCCAGGCTAGCAGGCAGACACATGCATGCTCCCAGGCTAGCAGGCAGACACATGCATGCTCCCAGGCTAGCAGGCAGACACATGCATGATTCTGAGGCGATGCTCGCACACGATCTGAACATTCAGGGAGTAGAACCCCTTCCTGATAATATAGGGCACTCCTTGATGACCCAGTGCTCGCAGGGCGACATGCGTGCCATCGATCGCCCTCTGGACTTGGGACATCTCGGCGATGGCAACAAATCCTGAAACCTGGGTGACATAGTCTAATGCCCGGACATGCAGAGCATCCATCACCTTCCGAATATACCTGTGGCCGGATGACTGTGATATGCCACATAGATTCCTTCCCGAGTCCTGGAATGACCCAGTGGCATAAAGGTTTAGGGCTGCAGTGACCTTCCCGGCCACTGAGAGCAGGTGTTTTCCTCCTCCACAGCTGCCACACCGTCTCCCTGATGAGACACAGTCCTTGTGGCACATGGTATCCGTTGTTAGACATTTAGCTACTGTTGTATAAAGTGTCAAAGGTTTTGCTCCTTTTCACAAACACTTTTATTTCACTGTAACAGATTCTGCACAAAACTCTATCTTCACATCACCTGAGCCTCTCTACATATCAGTGTCAATTATTGGATACTTGACATAAATGAGACAACTAATTGGAATGTCTCTTCACCCATTACTTAACAGTCTCGGTGAAAACAAAATTACAAGAAACTCAAAAACACACATGCAATTTCCCCCTTCTCTTTTTTTTCATAGAAAAAAAAGTCACAGAAACAGGTGCCCTTCATTAACAATATCCAAAAGTTTCTGTGAACTAGCCCCTCTTTTTGTAAAACAGTCTGACAATTGATAGCTACTGTCGACCCATTTAATTTTTGTTATCTCCGCTCTGCCAACATCTGCTTCAAACTTGCAATGTCTATCCTTAACCTTTTATCATTGACACCTTTTGTAGAGTGCACATTTTCTCACAGGGATTTATTGTCAATGTGACAGTCAATAGGTATATAACCCAAATCCCCTAATCCCAAAATTTCTGTCATTATCTGAGATATAAAAAAGGCCATATCCACCGCCTCTACAAGGCTCAACGTCTCAGCAGCTAAAGTGCTTTTGACCACTCTCCTTATTTTCTTTGTTTCCCACACAGAGGGCAACATTTACCATGGTTCCCCAAAAGCAAAATTAGAAAACCCCATCACATAGATTTGCATAGGTCGCATCACTATAAACTATGCGTTTCAAGTGCTTAAGGTCACCTAAAACCGGGAACCTCAAAACATACTCCTGCATTTTTAGTTTGACCAACGCTTTATTTGCTCTCATTATGTCTTCCACTTTGGGATCATTCATTTTTGTACTCAACTCTAAGACATCAAAACTCATGTCCGGTCTAGTCTGTCGACCTAACCAATTCAGTTGCCCAATTAAACTTTGCAGTTGCTCTTTTTCCATCTTCAAAACCATTGCGTCTTTTTGTGAAACCCGGCCACGACTAATTGCTATTGGGCTGATGCTTTCCAAATAAGATTGCTGACGTAAAGTTGCCCCTAACGTAGTCTGTCCGATTTCCAGTCCAAAATATTTAAACGCACTGGAAGCATGACTTCCAACCCTGAATTCTTTCCTCAAACCAGAGATTATAATAGCTTTGAAATCATTTGTCCCACCCCACAAAAAATCATCGACATGCATCATAAAGATGCCAGAAAGATTTCCTTTATAGTGCCAGTAAAACATTGCCGGATCTGCTTGCAACTGGCAACAGCCTAACTTTAACAAAACTGACCTTACCGAAAAATACCAGACTCTAGATGCATCATTTAATCCATGTACACATTTGTTCAACTTCCAGAGTACCCCTTCTGTGTTAGCTGCTTCTTTAGGAGAACGGAGAAAAATGTCTCTCTGGAGCTGATGTCCCTGTAAAAAGGCAGCTTTTATATCTGTAGGTTTGCATTCCCATGCCTTTGTGGCTAATAGAGCCAAGAAGATCTTTAAAATAACCTTTCCTGCCATAGGTGTATCTGCCCTGAAATCCTGATCTTCTAAGTTTTCTTCAAATCCCCTTGCCACAAGCCTGGCCTTTGCCTTATAAGTTCCATCCAGAAGAACCTTTTCCGTGCAAATCCATCTGTGGGATAGACCACTTTATCCCCTATCTGGTACTTCTGTGTATACCCCAAATTCACTCCAACTACGCAGTTCTTGCTGTTTGGCATCTTTGATAACTTTTTCATCTAATTTATTGGAAGCCACCAAACTCTCACGTGCATGTGGGCTTCTACTCCTATTAGTATTCGTAGTCTTACGCATGTTCCAAGATCTTGATAAACTACGTCCGCTCTCCCACCTGGTATCTCGTTCTGTACTGCTACTGCTTGATCTTTCCCTTCTGCTGTGGGATGTCCTTTCAATAGTTCTTGACCTTTTCCTGCGGACCTGTTCACAATCCAATGTACTATCTGAACTGGCACTGCGTTTCTGTGCCCTCCATTTTTGAACTTGGTATTCCCAATCCATTTTATTGACACCCTCCCCTGAATGCTGTACATTCAACCAATGTTTATACTTTCCAGTGGCCTTCCCTGCTCTACTAATAATAGTTGCATCCTTACATTGACTGGACCCTTCAAGCAAGTATGTCACTTTTGTACCAACTTTTGGCAGTTGTCCTTTCGGAAAAATGGCCTGTTCTAAATCATCAGAAGTGTTGTGTTCCTCTGTAGAAACCCTGTCTATATCAGTTAACTGGTCCTCATAGTTCTGTAACATGTGCGTACCGGATGACTCTGGTTCCTCGTCATGTCTGTCTGTTCTGTCTAAATTTGAAAATTTGCAATCTGTACCCATTACCCTTGATGAATGTACTCTAACAGTTTGATTGACATGTTGCAAAATAATTGTTTTGCCATCTATGCCTATGATCTTCCCATGGCCTTTCCATTCATTAAAATTGTCTCTCTTATAATATACTATGTCTCCTTGCTGAAAAACGGTATTTGATGGCCGCACATTATGCCCTAAAGCTCTGCGAATTCTTTCAGAGACTTCTGCTTCCAAAAAAGTTTTTCTACTGCTATGGAATGCATTTAAATGCTCAGCAAAAGCATAGCTAATTGTAGTCCCTATCATGTGAGAGTACCTTTAAGAAATGGGTGTTTAAGAAATGTACCTTTAAGAAATGGGTATTTATCAGTGATGTCAGAGTGTGGGTGGAGCTGGGCTGTCTGTCAGATTTGTACTTTCGTTTAGGCTGTTTGCTGCAGGGTGTTTTCTCGTTTCGTTTTCAGAGCTGGATAGCTGCAGTCACAGCCAGAAGGTGTATGAATCTCTCTCTCTGTAATACAAAGACTGTAAATCGAACCGTTGGTGATTTAAAACTAATAATTGCTCTCAGTAGTGACTTTAACCTGATGTGCTTCTGTTTAAAGGTTTTTTAAAAAAAGTCTTCTGGATGTTAAAAGGACAGCTTACGGATTACTTAGTGTTGTATTCTTTGGGGGTTGTATTTGAATAAATGGTTGCTAAGATGTTCACTGTTTGTTTTAAAAAGGTTAACTTGAGTTAATAGAATAAACATTGTTTGCTTTAAAAAAATACTTTTTCCATTTCTGCTGTACCACACTTGTAGAGTGGGCCGTGAGCTCCCCATACCACAATCTATCAAAGGTTGTGGGTCAGGTGAACTCCATGATCCACTTTGGGGTTCTCTAAACCCTGGCCCATAATCCCAAGCTGGAGGCTGGTCATCTAAAATGGATAGAATTTTAGGATTTCTACCGAACATTAATTGATAGGGACTATAGCCCCCAACCATTTGCAATGAATTCTTTGCATGTACCGCCCATGCTGAAGCTAAACTTAGCTTTCAGTTTGGTCTATCTGCCAAAGTTTTCCCGCGCATGTCATCTATTACCGCATGGTTTCTTTCACACATACCATTACTAAATGGGCTTTCTGCAGCCGTATTCGTAACTATGGTATTCACGTTTTCACACATATCCCTAAACTCATCATTAGCATATTCTCCCCCATTGTCCTAAGGAATATTGATTTGATCCAGAATTACTCTCTTTTCTTTACTTCATACAATCGTTGATTGACTAAATCTGGTTGCTAAATCTACAAAATGTAAAATAAATATGTTATTGGCTTTATCCCAGATCTTAACGTGCATGGCCACAATGTTGTTTAAACCCCTGGCCAAAGGTAGGGTTACTATCGGTCGTGCTAGTGTCCTTCTGTACTTCCTACAAACTTCACAGCGATCATTCATCTGTTCGATCAGTTTATTATAGTTTTCATCCCTTACCCCTGCATCCTTTAATACATTTTTCAGCCTCCGAGGAGACGGATGCGCAAATTGCCTATGCAGTTTTAGTACAACAAGCCTTTTATCAGCTAAAGTCCCATTTTCAACTGCCATTAACACATCCTTAACAACTGTACTTGAAATATTATTTGTCAATAATAAAATACAATAGTGTCCCGACTGTGTAAATTGTAAGTCCACCGTCTTTCCAAAACTGTTGCCGTATCCTGTTCCATATCCAGTTTCATATTTACATAGACATAGAATTTACAATGCAGAAGGAGGCCATTCGGCCCATCGAGTCTGCACCGGCTCTTGGAAAGAGCACCCTACACAAGGTCAACACCTCCACCCTATCCCCAGTAACCCCACCCAACACGAAGGGCAATTTTGGACACTAAGGGCAATTTATCATGGCCAATCCACCTAACCTGCACATCTTTGGACTGTGGGAGGAAACCGGACCACCCAGAGGAAACTCACGCACACACGGGGAGGATGTGCAGACTCCGCACAGACAGTGACCCAAGCCGGAATCGAACCTGGGACCCTGGAGCTGTGAAGCAATTGTGCTATCCACAATGCTACCGTGCTGCCTTCTTCATCGACGGTCTGCTCAAAAGCAAAGGTATCTCACTTGATACAACATCCGTGCTAATGAAATGATTCACTCAGGGGCAATATTGCAAGGGATCACCACTCTTTTCAGTGACTTCAGAGTATTATCATCCCCAAACGTGAAACTTGTGGAACTTTCAAATTCCTTAACCTTGTTACAATTTTTAGCATTCAA
Organism: Scyliorhinus torazame; assembly: GCF_047496885.1. Taxonomy (NCBI): domain Eukaryota; kingdom Metazoa; phylum Chordata; class Chondrichthyes; order Carcharhiniformes; family Scyliorhinidae; genus Scyliorhinus; species Scyliorhinus torazame. The sequence goes on from NC_092709.1 coordinate 91,367,508, forward strand.
GGAGTCCAGGTAACATTTTAACCAGTCAATTCCACACACAGTAGATGTGCAGCCACTGTCCAATACAGCACAATTGAAGGATTCTGCAACCAACACCCTCATTACCGACGTAAAACTGCTTGTTAATAGGACAATGTCTTCTTTCTGGTCACTATCTTTTTCCTCTTCTGACTCTTCCGTGTCATGTGTCATTTCAAACACTCTATTATAATGTGTTGGACAATTGAAAGCATAATGGTATTGAGAGTCACATCGAAAACATCGATTTATCATGCCCCATGCATTTCTGGGGTTCATCTTCCTATTGTAGGTTCTAACTGGGTTTCTGTCTTCATAATTTCCGGGTCCCGATCTCCTTCTATAGTCATGGAACCCGTTTGTAGCCATGCGATTTTGTCATCCTGTTAGTAATATATCTTCCATATTCTACTTTATTGCAGACTGACCTATTTGGGTCATCAGAGCCATCGGAATCGAATGTTTCCCCAGAAACTTTTTTAAAGCTTCTGTCATCTGATCGAATAAGGTATCCTTATCCGCAAACTGAACTCCTGTCAAAACCAGGAGCCTATCCATGTTGCTCACTCTAGCACAGTCAAGTAATTTAAAGGCTAACACAGACTGTGGAAATTCCAGGTTGTGTTTCTGCAGCCTTTTATATAGTCTGCCAAATTCCATTATCTAGTCTTCCATGGAGAATTCCTCTATTTTCCGGAACCTATCAAAATCTGACCATGCTTCATACGCACTTAACGAGTCATCCTTTTTATAAATCTTATCCATATAACGTAATAGAGTCTCCAGACCTTCTTCTGAGTCTAACACTTCCAATTCCAGCTCAGAAAACTCTTTGCTTCGGATTTGACTATCATAATGTAGAGAAAGAGCCAAAGCCATACCTTGTTTTCTCTTTCCCAAGGCAGTTAACTTAGTCCACATAACTACTGCATTTCTCCATTGGTCGTACGATTCCCTTTCAGAAAATAAGTGCGGGGGGGGGGGAAAGAGTCATATCCGACCATCTTTATCCTAGGTTCAGCCATATGTCTTTTTTTCTCTTCTCACTCACTCCTTCGTCTGGTCTGGAAAAGTTGTATCTTTCAACACTTCACATTTGCACAGCAACCATCCTCTGCTACCATTTGTTAGACGTTTAGCTACTGTTGTATAAAGAATCAAAGGTTCTGGTCCTTTTCACAAACACCTTTATTTCACTTTAACAGACTCTGCACAAAACTCTATCTTCACATCACCTGACACAAAGGCCACCTGAAGCCTCTTTACATATATGTGTCAATTATTGGATATTTAACATAAATGAGACAACTAATTGGAATGTCTCTTAATCCATTACTTAACATCCGTCAGCTCATTCAATGACCAGCGACACCTATACACCTTGGGCCATCGCTGGTCTCCCCTTCTAGGTGGACGGCCAGGTCTTCAGTGTGTGCGGCAGCCCCCTACACATGGGGTATCACCTCCAGCCTGTGTTGTCGCTGCTGCCTTCCACGGCGCTTACCTGCATCGGCTGCCACAAGCAGAGCATGGGTAGCCTCCGCAGGATCAACTTCAGCAAATATAGTTTTATCTGGATGGAATTGGAGAAGTAGACTGACAATCAGTTGGGGATCCCATCCCGGGACCTTCAAATCCCTCAAGGCTCCCCCACACTTATCTTTCCCGCCTTCTCTCAAGGTGCCATGCAGTGAGCTAGTTGTGCTGGCAAACCTTGCTCTGCACATTCGTTCCCGGCCACATCACAAGCTCCTGGACTCTAGGCCCCAGACATCTGCCTGAAACATTAGGAAGACAGTGTACAACTGCCCTCTGCACATTCAACAAACTTACCCTTTGACCATGAGAAAGTCCACAGTGGTGAAGCCCTGCTCTTTAGTGTTTGATTGTTGGTAGCTGCCTCTATGGTGCTGATGCTCCTCGAGTTCAGGCACAGTGTTCAGGCTTCAAAGGTTGCTGGACATGCAATTCACTAATCATCCTTTGAGGTATGGCACTTGTACCCTCGAGGAGGCACTTAAGAGTTGAGGAGTGTTAAGTGCTATCTCAACTAACAAAGTTCGCTCCTTATTTGAAATAGCCTTCAGTTGTGAAGCTCGAGGCTGCTCACAATCAAAGGGAGTGTTTGGTAGTACAGACAGGCGGTGGCTGTGATTGCCTCTGTTATGGATCTCCACAATATTTAAAGATGGCTTGAAGGCCTTGCAGAATCACAGCCTCTTAATCTTGTTGTTTTGTCTACTTGCTTACTAAACCAATCTATCTTGGTGCATTTTAAGAGTTTTCTGAGGTATTGAAATTTTGTGATAAAGTTATGTTGGATGGTTGATATTAAAAATACATTGTAGTGGGAAGCAGCAATCAGCAGAGTCTTCTAACTTGCTGATCAAGAAAACACCGATGCAATGGTGAACCTTTCAGTCTCTGTCCTTTGGCCTCTTAAAAGTAGTATCTATGTGCACATAGATACCCGAGGGCTCCAATGGTTCTCACTGACAGTGAAGACCTATGTTGTTCAATTATTCCGCTTTGTTACTCAGGAGTCATTAAATCTTTCTACCCTGTGGTATTAATGATAAAATTTAATCGCATTACACTCCTTGCATGAAATAATTATATTGAATAATATCGTGCACACATGCAGAAAAGTTGTCTTTTACATCTATAGAATGGAAAAGATCATGTGCAGTTTATCTGGGTTGAAAGTATTGAACTTTCACCCCACAAATATGAATTTATTGCACCGTGTCCATATGATGCAATGTGAAGAACATGTTAATGAGGGTTGAGGCAGTCACTGGAATCAGTGTCCTCGCCTGCACAGTATTATAAATAACTAATGAGGGGCAGCACCTTGGCACAGTGGGTTAGCCCTGTTGCCTCACGGCGCCGAGATCCCAGGTTCGATCCCGGCTGTGGGTCACTGTCTGTGTGGAGTTTGCACATTCTCCCCGTGTTTGCGAGGGTTTCGCCTCCACAACCCAAAGATGTGCAGGCTAGGTGGATTGGCCATGCTAAATTGCCCCTTAATTGGAAAAAACGAATTGGGTACACTAAATTTATTTTTTAAATAAATAAATAACTAATGGAATATTTTCCTGTCAAATGAACAATATTGTACAATACTATTAAAATAAAATTTATACTTTCTGGTTTGTTCAAAAGTCATGGTGCGATCACCTATAGGATGCAAACAAACTAACATTGTATTGTATCATAGCTGTAGTTGGCATTAATGACCCATGCTGCATATACAACAGACAACATTTGTAACCAAATGCCAAAATCGGCATAATCATTTTCCTGGGACCTTTCTGTGATTGTTTACTGAATTGATTGGTGAATCTTGGAAGGGACAAAATATCATATATAATTGAGGAGGTGGGTTAAAGTGCGGACGGGGTGGGGAGATGGGACCTGAAAACTGGAGAAGGAGTCAAGCCTATGATTTCTCCCCCTCGCCCTGGGTGATCTCTCCAGCCAATACTATCATGGGCTGATGCCTCTAATGAATGCCAGGACAAGTAGGTTTTCCCCTTTTGTTGGTTTCCTCAGCACCTGCTGCAGGTCCATCATGATGCTGTATCCTTCAGATCTCAGCCAGCTCAGTCAGTGGTGGTGCTATTGAACCACATCTGGTGATGGACATTGAAGTCACCCACGCAGAGTACATTCTGTATCCTTACCAGTCTCAGTGCTTCTTCCAAGTGGTGTTCAACATGAGGAATACTGGTTCCTCTGCTGAGGGAGGATGATGTGGTAATTAACAGGAGATTTCCTTGTTCATGTATGATCTGATGCCATGAAACTTCATGGGGTCCGGAGTCAATGTTGAGGACTGCCAGGGTAACTCTCTCCCGACTGTACATCACTGAGCACTGCCGCCACAAGCTCTACGGGTCTGACCTGCCGCTGGGGGCAGAGCATACCAGGGGACAGTGATGGAGTGTCTGAGGCACTGGGTGTAGAACAAAGAACAAAGACAATTACAGCACCTGAACAGGTCCTTCGGCCCTCCCAGCCAGATCCTTTATCTAAACCTGTCGCCTATTTTCCAAGGATCTACTTCCCTCTGTTGCCCGCCCATTCATATATCTGTCTAGATGCATCTTAAATGATGCTTTCGTGTCCGCCTCTACCACCTCCGCTGGCAAAGCGTTTCAGGCACCCACCACCCTCTGCGTAAAGAACTTTCCACGCACATCTCCCTTAAACTTTCCCCCTCTCACCTTGAAATCGTGACCCCTTGTAATTGATACCCCCACTCTTGGAAAAGCTTGTTGCTATCCACCCTGTCCATACCGCTCATAATTTTGTAGACCTCAATCAGGTCCCCCCTCAACCTCCGTCTTTCCAACGATAACAATCCTAACCTACTCAACCTTTCTTCATAGCTAGCACCCTCCATACCAGGCAACATCCTGGTGAACCTCCTCTGTACCCTCTCTAAAGCATCCACATCCTTTTGGTAATGTGGCGACCAGAACTGCACGCAGTATTCCAAATGTGGCCTAACCAAAGTCCTATACAACTGTAACATGACCTGCCAACTCTTGTACTCAATACCCCATCCGATGAAGGCAAGCATTCTGTCTGCCTTCTTGACCACTCTATCAACCTGCATTGCCACCTTCAGGGTACAATGGACCTGAACTCCCAGATCTCTCTGTACATCAATTTTCCCTCGGACTCTTCCATTGACCGTATAGTCCGCTCTTGAATTGGATCTTCCAAAATGCATCACCTCGCATTTGCCTGGATTGAACTCCATCTGCTATTTCTCTGCCCAACTCTCCAATTTATCTATATTTTGCTGTATTCCCTGACAGTCCCCCTCGCTATCTGCAACTCCACCAATCTTAGTATCATCTGCAAACTTGCTAATCAGACCACCTATACCTTCGTCCAGATCATTTATGTATATCACAAACAACAGTGGTCCGAGCACGGATCCCTGTGGAACACCACTAGTCACCTTTCTCCATTTTGAGACACACCCTTCCACCACTACTCTCTGTCTCCTGTTGCCCAGCCAGTTCTTTATCCATCTAGCTAGTACAGCCTGAATCCCATGCAACTTCACTTTTTCCATCAACCTGCCATGGGCAACTTTATCAAACGCCTTAGTGAAGTCCATGTATATGACATCTACAGCCCTTCCCTCATCAATTAACTTTGTCACTTCCTCAAATAATTCTATTAGGTTTGTAAGACATGACCTTCCCTGCACAAAACCTTGCTGCCTATCACTGATAAGTCTATTTTCTTCCAAATGTGAATAGATCCTATCCCTCAGTATCTTCTCCAACAGTTTGCCTACCACTGACGTCAAGCTCACAGGTCTATAATTCCCTGGATTATCCCTGCTACCCTTCTTAAACAAAGGGACAACATTAGCAATTCTCCACCCGTGCTCAAGGATGCTGCAAAGATATCTGTTAAGTCCCCAGCTATTTCGTCCCTCACTTCCCTCAGTAACCTGGGATAAATCCGATCCGGACCTGGGGACTTGTCCGCCTTAATGCCTTTTAGAATTGCCCAAAACTTCCCCCTTCCTTATGCCGTCTTGACCTCGAGTATTTAAACATCCATCCCTAACCTCAACATCCGTCATGTCCCTCTCCTTGGTGAATACCGATGCAAAGTACTCATTAAGAATCTCACCCATTTCCTCTGACTCCACACATAAATTCCCTCTTTTGTCTTTGAGTGGGCCAATCCTTTCTCTAGTTACCCTCTTGCTCGTTGTATATGAATAAAAGGCTTTGGGATTTTCCTTAACCCTGTTAGCCAAAGATATTTCATGACTCCTTTTAGCCCTCTTTATTGCGCGTTTGAGATTTGTCCTACTTTCCCGATATTCCTCCAAAGCTTCATCAGTTTTAAGTTGCCTAGATCTTATGTATGCTTCGTTTTTCATCTTAGCTAGTCTCACAATTCCACCCGTCATCCATGGTTCCCTAATCTTACTATTTCTATCCCTCATTTTCACAGGGACAGGTCTATCCTGCACTCTAATCAACCTTTCCTTAAAAGACTCCCACATTTCAAATGTTGATTTAAACAGCTGCTCCCAATCCACATTCCCTAGCTCCTGCCAAATTTTGTTATACTTGGCCTTTCCCCAATTTCGCACTCTTCCTTTAGGACCACTCTCGTCTTTGTCCGTGAGTATTCTAAAACTTACGGAATTGTGATCGCTATTCCCAAAGTAATCACCGACTGAAACTTCAACCACCTGGCCGGGATCATTCCCCAATACCAGGTCCAGTATGGCCCCTTCCTGAGTTGGAATATTTACATGCTGCTCTAAAAAAACTCTCCTGGATGCTCTTTGCAAATTCTGCTCCATCTACGCCTCCAACACTACATGAGTCCCATTCAATGTTGGGAAGTAAAAATCTCCCATCACAACCACCCTATTGCTCCTACATTTTTCTATAATCTGTCTACATATTTGTACCTCAACTTCACGCTCGCTTTTGGGAGGCCTGTAGTAAAGTCCCAACAATGTTACTGCACCCTTCCTATTTCTTCGCTCTATCCATATTGCCTCAGTGCTCGAATCCTCCATAGTGCCCTCCTTAATCACAGCTGTGATATCATCTCTGACCAGTAAAGCAACTCCTCCACCCCTTTTACCTCCCTCTCTATCCCTCCTGAAGCATCTATGCTCTGGGATATTTAGTCGCCAATCTTCCCCTTCCCTCAACCAAGTCTCAGTAATACCAATCACATAATATTCCCAGGTACTATTCCAAGCCCTAAGTTCATCTGCCTTACCTGCTACACTTTTCGCATTAAAACAAATGCACCTCAGACCACCTGTCCCTTCGTGTTCATCATCTTTTCCCTGTCTACTCTTCCCCTTAGTCACAATGAGTTTATTATCTAGGACCGTACTGGCTTTAGTTGCTGCCTCTTTACTGACCTCTAACTTCCTAATCTGGTTCCCATCCTCCTGCCACATTAATTTAAAACCTCCCCAATAGTGTTAGGACATTGGTTCCAGTCCTGCCCAGGTGTAGACCATCCAATTTGTAATGGTCCCACCGCCCCCAGAACCGGTTCCAATGTCCCAAAAATCTGAACCCCTCCCTCCTGCACTATCTCTCAAGCCATGTATTCATTCTGACTATTCTTGAATTTCTACTCGGACTGTCTCCTGGCACTGGTAGCAATGCTGAGATTACTACCTTTGAGGTCCTACTTTTTAAACTTATCTCCTAACTCCCTAAATTCTGATTGTAGGACCTCATCCCGTTTTTTTTACCTATATCGTTGGTGCTTATGTGCACCACGACAACTGGCTGTTCACCCTCCCCCTTCAGTAAGTCCTGCAGCTGATCTGAGGCATCCCTGACCCGTGCACCCGGGAGGCAACATACCATTTGGGAGTCTAGTTTTCAAGCACAGAAACGGCTGTCTGCTCCCCTTACGATTGGATCCCCTATGACTATAGCCCTGCCAGTCTTTTTCCCACCCTTCTGTGCAGCAGAGCCATCCACGGTACCATGAACCTGGCTACTACTACCTGACTGATGTTTTACAACAATTATTAGTTTCATGGTCACCAGTGCTGGGTCTAGATGTTAGCTCCACATTTATTACTTACCATGGTGGGATTTTAACCGGTTTCCCCCAGAACATTGACCTGGCCCTCTGGATTACTAATTCAGTAACATTACCACTGCACCACCATGCCCATTCTACAGTGCTTGATTGTTTCAGCATGAGAAGAGGCAGAGGACAAACTAAAAATGCAGCGGGGCCCAAAGGGTTAAATGTAACTCACACTGAAGGCTTTAACAGCTAAGTACTGGTGCCTAAGTTAATGGGAGGCAAGGCCTTTACTCGACCCTCTCCTCAACTTGCCGCTAGCAAGACCATCTCTAATACCATCTTGTACCAAAAGCCAGCTTCACCTGGAATTCCCGGGGCGATGATAAGGAAACTGAATAGGCGAAGAGAGAAATAGGCATTTAATCCAGCCCTGTTCTCCCTCCAACAGCATTTGGTGTGGCAGGGAAGTGGATTTCGGACAGGATATCAGAGGAAAAACTACTGCTCTGAGTCAACTGCCAATTTGGGTTTATAATGTAAACAATATGTCAACATAAACTTGCAAGGTGAGATGGCTGGTTGGGTTTTGCATAAATGCTGAAAAAACATTAGTCAAAGAGTATTAGCCAAATTCATTTACTAAAATCTCATTTGAATATTGAAATTTGATTGGTTGGGAGAGTTGATTTAGACCCTGTCATAATGCTGGCATGATGACACACTGCACTCAGTCATGGATAGTAAGTAAAGGGGAGCCCGGTGTGTAAACAGACACTGTGTTTTTGCAATCCTCTTAGTAATATGGTCTTAGAAAATTTGTAATTCAGAACTACTCCATTTAAAAGTTATAATGAGTGGTCCATTTCTGACCATAAAGGTGAGGAAACATTGGATAAGAGATCTTCAATCGCTGAATCGTTGACTTTCCTTTCAAACACAAGTCCTTCTTCCTCAGAAGCAAATGGATATGGCCGATACCAATAAGTTGGACAATCAAAGGATAAAGAGTTTCAAGAAAAAAGGGCGGGATCTGGAGACTGTGAGACGACAACAAAATGAGATCGTTGTTGAACTCAGAAAAATCAAAAGGGATGAACACTACTTAAAGCGAAGGAATGTATTAGTAGGAAATGAAGAGACTGATCCTGACGGTGAGGTCAAAGTGCATAATGTATCATTGGAAGAAATAGTAAAAAATGCAACTAATGAAAACCAAGAAATCCAGCTAAGAGGAGTGCAAGCTGCAAGAGAGCTGGTATCCAGTGATTATGCTCCTCCAATTGGTGACTTAGTCAACTCTGGCATTTTTCCAATTCTTATACACTGTCTCGAACAGGACCACAATCATCAACTGCAATTAGAAGCAGTGTGGGCTTTAGCAAACATTGCTTACGGTCCTTCAGAACACACAGACGCTGTGATTAAGTCAAATGCTGTTCCTCTCTTACTAAGGCTGCTTGGCTGTTTTCATCAGGATGTATGTGAACAAGCACTTCTGGCTTTAGGCAACATCATAGCTGACGGGTCTAAATGCAGAGATTATGTCATTCGTCTCGGAATTCTAAAGCCCGTGCTTTCTTTTGTCAATGCTTCAATCCCCATTACTTTCCTCCGTACTGTCACATGGGTCATTGTTAATCTCTGCCGCCAGAAAGACCCTCCCCTACCAAAGGAAACTGTTCAAGAGATCCTTCCAGCTCTGTGTGTTCTTGTTCACCACAAAGATGTTCATATCTTAATCGACACTGTTTTAGCCTTGTCCTACATAACAGATGCTGAAGATGAGCAGATCCAGGTCGTGATAGATTCAGGAATAGTTCCTAATCTGGTGCCTCTTTTTAGCCATCAGGAGGTCAATATTCAAACTGCATCATTGCGAGCTGTAGGAAATATTGTAACTGGTACTGATGAACAAGCACAAGTGGTCTTGAACTGTGGAGCCCTTTCTCATTTCCCAGCATTGCTAACTCATCCTAATACGAAAATCAACAAAGATGCTGTATGGTTTCTCTCCAATGTCACTGCTGGAAACCAGCAGCAAGAACAGGCAGTGATTTCTGCTAACCTTGTTCCTATGATTGTAAACCTCATGGAAAATGGAGATTACGCTACTCAGAAAGAAACTGCCTGGGTTATAGCCAATCTAGCCAATTGTGGCAGGAAAGAACAGATTGACTACTTGATTGAACAGAATGCAGTAGTTCCTTTCTGCAAACTGCTAACACTGCTGGACTCTCAGATAATTATTGTGGTGCTGGATGGGTTAAGTAACATCCTGAATACAGCAAATGATAAGGTAGAACTGGTAGCAAACTCAATTGAAGAATGTGGAGGTTTGCAAATGATTGAACAATTACAACTGCACGAAAACGAGGAGATATATAAACTGGCATATGACATCCTTGATCAGTTGACATCAGAGGAAGGTGAAGATGCTATTCTGGTGCCAGAAAAAATGGAAGATGCAAAACTTGGTTTCACTTCGAACACAAGCAGTCCAGAAAAGGAATTCCACATCTAAAGAGGTATACTTTCTGGAGTTAATGAAATGGAAGATTTGATCGATCCTGCTTTCTTCCATTGCTGCATCAAACTGAAGAGCTGTACTACAGATTCTGTTTGGCATACCTGAAAATCCCAAACTGAACTAGACTCCCACATACACACCATGGTTTCTTTTCAGGAATAAAACTCTGACCACCCGAGTTGTCCCTATGCATAAAGTTGAATGTTTATGTATGCAGGCCTAGTTACAAACCACAAGTCAACGAATAAAGTCCAGGAACCAGCAACAAAAGTTTGTCTATATTTATACCGAACAGATATTGGAGAATTTAGGCAGTTTAGTTAAACTATTCAAGGTAAGAAGTTACGAGAAAAATGGTTGGAAATACTAGTGGAAGAATGCCTAACCTAAGTGTGAAAAATTATTCAATCCCCTCCCCCACTTTTTGTCCAGTGATAATTCTGAGATAATGTCCCATGCTGATGCTGTACTCAGTGAGTAACTTGGCATCGAACATTGAACTTCTCTTTCATCTGTATGATTTTATTTCTCTTAATCCTTTAGAATCACCAATTTGTTTTTCCTCGGTTGTTTGCCCAGTTTAGAAACAAGAGCCTGGAAGTTCTGTGAAGGTTTTCTTTATCTCTCACAGATGGTGGGAGGTTGGCAGGAACAATTAAGAAATTTGTGTAAACATTTATGAATATTCCTAAGAGTAGCCTCTGTGCAATTTTGGGGCAAAGGTGTCAGAATCATCGTCCATAGATCTGCGTTTCGGCATGTATCTGCTCTCTGCAAGAGAGGTGAGAAAGCTAGATTTGTTATAGCAATGGCAATTCCAATGCTGAGAGCAAAAAATATACACGCAGACAAATACATGTTGGCACCTACAATACTTTCTGTTTTTTATAGTATAAAAAGTCATTAATCATAAATGATGCAATTGTTGTTCTTGTAATTCTCACTGATTCTGTTAGTCTTCAGTGTGTGAGAAGCTCATGTATGTAATTCTTTGTCACCAGGATTGGACAATAGCTTCCTTTGCTGCTTCCCCCTGACCCTTGTCATTGAGCTAAAGTTTCTTGCTTGCTGTCATCTTGATCTAGCACCTCTAGCTTCTCCATTTTCCTCCATGCCCTTTCTGATCACAGACTTGAAACCCACCATCTTACCCCCTTAGCCCTTTTCCCACTAAACTGTGACCATCCATCCTGTTCCTTGTAAATGAGCAACTTTCCTCAAGTACTTTCAGAACTGGTATCGCTTTATCTCAAGAAAACTATCCTTGACCCCACAGTGCTTGCAAACTATAAGGCCACCTTCAACCTACCTAACGTCTCCAACGTCCTCACCAGCTCTATCATTGGAATCTCCACCATTGGGTTTCTGTCTCTCCCACATTGAAATATCCCTTCCATTACTTTGAAATATCCCTAATCAAAACTGTAAATTACGGGCGCGTTCCACCGGTCATGTCGCGCCCCAATGGGAGCGCAATGCGGCTGGTAGATCCCAGGTGAAACCTCCCGTGGGTTTCTTGGCAGCCACAACGCCTCACTGGATCTACCCAAGTCCTGCGAGGAGTTGAGATCAGGAACCCGACCACAATGGACGGGACCAAGCCACACTCGCGTAAGTAGGCCTTAAACCTACTTTCGGCCTACTTACCTGGTATCTACCGGCATCCCAGGATCCACTGACCTCCCCAGGGAGGCCGCAGCCAGGCACCATTCAGTACTGGCCCACACAAACGTGGAACAGGCGGAACGGCACCCGGGGGATCTCCTAGGCCATCGGAGGCTCCTGGGTAGCCAGGGATAGGTCTGGATTCCCCCCTGACCCTCCCCCTGGAATGCGGGCACCTTGGTACTGCCCAGCTGGCAGTGCCATCCAGACACTGTCAAGGCACCAGGAGCATTGCCAGGGTGGCAGTGCAAGGGCCAGGGCTCGAGGGGCGCCATGCCATGAAGGGAGAGTGGAAGGAGGTATGATGGGTGGGGGGGGGGGTACAGAGCAGATTAGAAGGGGCCTCGAGAGGTTGGCGGGTGGGGGGAGGGGGGGGGGGGAGGGGGAGGGCCTGTAAGGGGGTGCACAGGGATCCCATAGTGGTGTCCTCACGAGTGGGTGTGGGATAGTGCCCAAATGGGTGGGGAGTGTGGGGGACCCACAAGCTCACTTGGAGACCATTTGTCATTTTTTGGAAGAATTGTGCCCTTGATCAAGTGTTCTTTTACAGCAAGTTGTGATCTAGAAAATGTGGTGGAAGCAGATTTAATGGTCACTCTCAAGACATTAGCCCGGAGGGGATGCTCACATTGGTACACCTATCCTGCCAGTGGATTTGGCAGAGACAATGCTAGGGTTTTCTCTCCAGGTACTATGAGGAGTCTGCTGTACATTGTCCATGTTTCTGATGCGTGCTGGAAGGTGAGAACCATGGCTGCTCTGTAGAACATGATGGTGCTGGACTTGAGGGGCTGGATTCTCCGTCCCGCTGTGCCAGATTTCTGGTTCAGCACGCCGGCAGGATGCTCCGTTTCGGTGGCTGGTCAATGGGGTTTCCCCTTGTGGGGCACCCCACGCTGTGGGGAAACCCCCTGGTGGAAGCAGATTTAATGGTCACTTTCAAGACATTTGCTGGGCTGCAGGGGAAGAGCATGGGAGTGGGATTAAACAGGATATATCTTGAAAAGAACTGGCGCGGTCATATTGAGCTGAATGACCTACTTCCAGGTGTCCTTCTGTGATTCCATATGAATTGTACTGAATTAGTCTATTAAGACAATCAAATACCTTCGAATTTTGAAACTCTCAGCCTTGTTTTCAAATTTTTGCTCCCTCTATCAGTAACCTCCTTCAGCCTCTGAAGTCTCCTCATTTCTCCAACTCTGGTTTGTTGGCATCCCTGACTTTAATCATTCCACTACCAGCAAGTGTGCTGTCCTGCTGCCAAGGCCCTAATTCCCTCCCTAGCTCTTTCTCCCTCCATTAAGGCACTTCTTAAAATCTAGCGCTTTTATCAGACAATTAGTTATCAGTCCTAAAGTCTACTTATGTGACCGGTGTCAGATTTTGTTTGATAACACTCGTGTGAAGTGCCTTGGGGAAATTCATCATATTAAGCACTATTATAAATGCAAGCTGTTATTGTTGGTAAACTTATTAAAGGTACAGGAATAGTAGTATACAATTAGGGAGGGGGGGGGGGGGAGGGGTAGCCATGGGAGTCATCCACATGAACTCTGGACACCATGTTGCCGCATTGTATCAAATCACATGGGCATAGAAATCTCCGGCTGATGACCTCTCTCAGTTGATGAATCAGTACTTCTCTATATTTAACACTACTAGGAGGAGGCATTGAGATAGCAAAGGCCCAGAGATTATATGTCCTCATGAATCTACTAATAGAAGATACATCTATCCATGTTAACATTTGCGAGAAGTGAAAACCTTATTGTTATTGTGGAGGTACAGTCCTGTCTTTGTACTCACAATATCCTCTTTTGCTTTGGTGACATTATCTCTGTGTTGAATGGAATAGACTCGGAATAGATCTAGCAGCTCAAAACTGGGTGTCTATGAGGTACTGTAGCAGCAGAATCTTTACATTATTGTAATTTGCAGCCTCATGGCCCAGCATATCCACCAATCTGCCACTGCCACAACACAGGGAGCCAACCCTAACTCTATTCAACTTCAGTCCACAGCAGAGCCTTTCATGGGCATTCTTTGAACCTGCCTCCCTTCCCATTCCCTAATGCAAACTGCTGGGAATTTGGTGCCTGCACCTCACTGGAAGTGTTGAAGTAAAACCCAAATACAAATTTAGTTCAGTCCTTTTCCCAGCAGGAACAGGCAGTTGGAGTAATTACTCCACAAACACTAGCTCTGCGCGCAAGCTCAATTTTCAACCACTATATCTTGACAAGCAGCAAGAAAGAAAATTATTTACTTGTTCCTGTGTGGACACACCTACCAAATAAGTGCAGTTGCTAGAGACTAGTTAAGCGCTGGAATATCCTGTCAGATGGGTGATCACTGGGTAGATTAACAAATGAACGGTTTATATTATAAATTTAGAGTACGAATTCATTTTTTCCAATTAAGGAGCAATTTTAGCGTGTCCAATCCACCTACCCTGCACATCTTTGGGTTGTGGGGACGAAGCCCACGCAAACACGGGGAGAATGTGCAAACTCCACACGGACAGTGACCCAGAGCCGAGATCAAACCTGGGACCTCGGCGCCGTGAGGCAGCAGTGCTAACCACTGCACCACCGTGCTGCCCTAAATGAACTGCTTATTAAAGTAAAACGAAATACAGAAAGTGAGATAAAAGCTATCGCGGGCTGGATTCTCCGTTCCTGAGACTAAGTGTTGACACCGGTGCAGGATTCATGGAGTTCCACGACAGCAAAACTGGCACCGCATCTGGATCAATTCTGCTGTTGTGGGGCTAGTACCGGCACCACATGGAACACAATCAATTCCAATGAGGAATGGTGCCGGATTCACCGGTTTCACGATTAACACTCAGGAGGCTAACAAGCCGCAGCCGCATATACACACTTCACACCCACACACACCATCCCAGCCAACAAGATGGCAGCATGACAGGCAGCTCGATGCTTCATCGATGTCAAGCTGGAGACTCTCCTGGACGCGGTGTAGGAGGTGGATGATCCTGTACCACGGCCCGGGAAGGTGGCTGCCAGCCGCCGCCATTTGCCATGTCAGAGCACAGGTTGCAGAAGCAGCCAGCGCCACCAGCAACACTGTCCGGACCGGCCAGCAGTGCCGGACAAAATTGCACAACCTCCTCAGGGCGATCAGGGTGAGTAGGCAACAGTGTGCCCCTGGCACTAACCCCCCCCCCCCACACAGAACCTGGAGGGTGGACGAACCCCAACCCTACACCACATGCCAGCCCCCATATTGACACCCAGATTTTGCCTTCTTCCAGACACTCCCAGCAGGCAGAAGATACAGATGCCTGACCCGCACATCCAAAAATAGGAATAGCTTCTTCCCCACAGCTACTAGACTCCTCAACGACTCTCACTCGGACTGAACTGTTCCCTGTAAGAACACTTCACAACGCCCTATGCTGCTCTTGCTAATGTATTTGCTTTGTTTGGCCCTTGTTCCGCACTGTAACCAATCACTATTTGTTGATGTACCATTTGTCAATGTACTCTGTCGATTATTCTTTTGTCTACTTTGTACGTACTGTTTACGTTCCCTTGGCCGCAGAAAAATACTTTTCACTGTACGTCGGTACGTGTGATAATAAATATCAATCAATCAATCAAAACCACTGAGCCCACCGGCAACCCAGCCCCTGGGCTGCATGCATTGGACTGTCTAACACTGTCGTTTTCCATTTAATAATAATATTAATAATAATTCCAGTCAGGTTGCCATAACCGCCAGGAGAAGACTAGAAATTGGGGTTGAACACAATTGGGGTTAAACAGAAATTCAAGCTATTTGCTCCTTTTTCAGAAGTTCGATTTGGGAACGTGGGCAAATCTTCTGCCTAGTCGCTCATATCATAAAGCACATCTAGCAAAGTTCCCAGGCTACTTCATTATTTATGCCCATGTGTGAACAGTTGAAAACTGGTCAGAGTTTTAAGGAGGCCCCAGGAGTTGCTTGAAGACCACATGAGTTTTTTTGACAAAATTGGACCTAACCTGTTTAATAATTGAATCTTTTCCTGGGTTCCTCTGGAAAAATGCCAGTCCAGCTGATGTTTCAGAACGGAAAGTATCTCCTGTCCTGTGTTTTGAGATCATCCCGACTTGTAATTTAAGATGTGGTCCAGGCCTCCGTGCTCACCAATATAGGATTATGCTAACACTCTGTTGCCAGCAAAACAGCCAGAGTAGAACTGTGGAACTTTTGACTGTATCATTCAATTTTCCACTTGAATTATTCATTCTCAGGACTTCAAAATCTGTGGAACTTTTTCACTTCATTCACCTTTTTACAGTATCTACAAATCAACATGTTTTAACAATCGAATTTCAGTGCCCTCCTAAATAATATCTTCTCCTCTACTCTGATGGTCAATCAGCCTGTTGGTCGAAGTATGTGCTTTCGTCATTCACCATGGTACCTTAAATGTTAAAAAATTGCAATGGGGCAAGCCAAAATAGTTTCTGATGTTACTTTGTCATTGGCAAGATCAGGGGCGTCATTCTCCGACCCCCCGCCGGGTCGGAGAATGGCCGTTGGCCGCCGTGAATCCCGCCCCCGCCCCTGCCGAAGTCTCCGCTCCCGGAGATTGGGCGGGGGCGGGAATCGGGCCGCGCCGGTTGGCGGGACCCCCCGCTGGATTCTCCGGCCCGGATGGGCCGAAGTCCCGCCCAGGAGTTGCCTGTCCCGCCGACGTAAATCAAACCTGGTATTTACCGGCGGGACCAGGCAGCGTGGACGGGCTCCGGGGTCCTGGGGGGGGGCGCGGGGTGATCTGACCCCGGGGGGTGCCCCCACGGTGGCCTGGCCCGCGATCGGGGCCCACCGATCCGTGGGCGGGCTTGTGCCGTGGGGGCACTCTTTCCCTTCCGCCTCCGCTACGGCCTCCACCATGGCGGAGGCGGAAGAGACTCTCCCCACTGCGCATGCGCGGGAAACTGACAGCGGCCGCTGACGCTCCCGCGCATGCGCTGGGAAACTGACAGCGGCCGCTGACGCTCCAGCGCATGTGCCGCATTTCCGCGCCAGCTGGCGGGGAAACAAACGCCATTTCCGCCAGCTGGCGGGGCGGAAATCCCTCCGGCGTCGGCCTAGCCCCTCAATGTTGGGGCTAGGCCGCCAAAGATGCGGAGCCTTCCGCACCTTTGGGCCGGCGCGATGCCCGTCTGATTGGCGCCGGCTTCGGCGCCAGTCGGCGGACATCCCGCCGTTGGGGGAGAATTTCGCCCCAGATCTGAACAAATATAAAGGCCAAATTCATGCTCCCGGTGGCTAGTGCTTACAGCGAGTACATGGTGAGAGTTTTGGGTGTAAAACTGATTTTCCAACCAGTCAATCAGAGGTAATTGAAAGCCGGACAGAAAACACATGAAACTGACAGTTGCTGTTATTTGGGGTAGAGATAAACCTGGACTAACGTAACTGGCATACCAAGAGGCAAGCCTCATCAATCCCATAATTTAATACATCTTTCAAGAATCCTAATTCAGGAAGTGATACTGCATTTAAACTTATGAATGCGACAAAAAGAATTCCGAGCAATAACAGTGTCTGGTTCCACCATAATGACAGCTACATTGTGTCTGGACATTTTGAATTGATGTAGAATGTGGAACATATCCGCAGTGGCTCTTGTACTTCTGTTGCAATAATGGAGGTCTGATACTCGACCCAGAACCAGTTACAGAAATTCACTTCCAACTCCACCTCCGTTCCTTTTGATGTTTTTTCTATTGCTAATCACCATGAGAAACCAATCTCTTCCATTTTCTTCTCTGACCACAGGGGGCAAGAAGAGGAAATTGGTCTGTACCTTAATATGAACGGGCCTCACTTCGATTGAAGACAATTACAAACCTGTTTATTATTTTATTACAGCTTGGCCAGTTCGAATGCAGACAATGGAGTTCACAGCCTTGAGTACACGGTTACATTACAGATGCTCGTTTGTTTCTTAGCAACCACAAAAACACAACAAAAGAAATTCTAAACAGTGAATCAAATAAGTCAGACAATTAGCAGAAGAGTATAGATTGACTATTGTTATCTGATGACGATGAAACTTGTGAGCTATATTTACGACAACAAAATTTTCAGTGACTACGTTTCCATGCCTGTGTAGAAAATCTAATATGATTATATTATGTATCTTGCATCTTATTGAGGCACATACAGGAATGGGACAACATTAAAATCAATGATTATACCATGAAATGTATGACCTAGAATAACACTACAAAACAGAACCTTACAATATCCTATTCGTTAATTTGTGATATTTATTTATGGATGTCACAAGATATTTATAATGGTTTGCGGAACTTCTGAGTAAGTTGTCATAGAGTCAGAGAATTTACAGTGCAGAAGGAAGCCACCCGGCCCATTGAGTCTGCACCGGCCCCTGGAAAGAGCACCCCACCCAAGCCCACACCTCCACCTCATCCCCTTAACCCAGTAACCCCACCTAACCTTTTTGTTTTGGACATTAAGGGCAATTGAGCATAGCCAATCCACCTAATGCACATCTTTGGACTGTGGGAGGCAACCTGAGCACCCAGAGGAAACCCACACAGACATGGGGAGAACATGCAGACTCTGCACAGACAGTGACCCAAGCCGGGAATTGAACCTGGGACCCAGGAGCTGCGAAGCAACAGTGCTAACAACTGTGCTACCATGCCGCCCGTTTAAAATCCACTAGCTGCCATGGTAGAATTTGAACCCATATCCCCAGAGCATCAGCTCTTAGTTCAGTAATGCTATCACTGCGCCACCATCCCCCCCATTCATGCCTTTCATGAATGCAAACTCGAATTGTAAACACACCATAATATTATAAAAATAAATGCAGTGGGTGTAAGGGCTTGATGCAAATCTAAGATTTCAATACCATACATGACCATAAAAGATTATAGCTGAGTGGTTCTGGCAGCCTTCAACCCCCCCTATGGTGCCAGTCTGTTGGGGCCAATGGAAGTAAGGCTAGGACCAGAGTTGAGGGGAGAGGTTGGATCAGAGTTCCTGGAGCTGTGGTCTTCCTCGTCATATAATGCACAATGGACACAGGAGAGTCTAGGTCTACTATCCATCAAGGAGGTGGAAAGATATCCAGGCAGCAAACATGGGTCAACCATGAGGGTACCAAGCAAACCCATACCACACCTCCTCTCCCCCCACTAACCCATTCTGGAGTCTTCAGACAGGCTTTTCAACCTCTTTGGTCAGGGTGCAATGGGGGAATCCCAGATATGGTCCTACCCAACAAAGACATTTAAAGTTGTGGAGACTTTCCCCGACTCCACAAGTTTCTGTAATCTTGCCAGATTTTTGAAGGAGCATGCGGGCATCTCAGTATTTATGCCAGATTGTACAACCAACATCTTTATGAGGTCTTGACAATTATAAACTGAACCTTTCTCCTGTAGGCCTTCACATTATCATCTTTCTGTAGGAATGTATTTTCTTACCTGCAAACAGCACAAACAAAGCACTTTGGATGGTAGGTTTTTCCCAGAGCTGAAACCACTTCACCCTCTATAAATTCATTACAGCTGAAGCAGCGGGTTCCATACAGGCTCTGATAGTCAGAAGTGCAGATGTATTCCCCTTGCCTCACAAAAAATCCTCCCTCGGCCAAGTCACATCCACATACTGGAACAAAAACATACATCAGAGATGAGCTTGAATCCACCAGTTTAAGACTATATTTAACACTATTCTGAGCTCTTATTTTTTCCAGTTGTAAAGTGTCACAGAAGGGCAGAACCATTCTGTGGTGTGAGAGATGGCTGGTACAAAGGAACAAAATCCTACAGAAAATAGGGCACACAGGGGCTGGTTTAGCACTGGGCTAAGTAGCTGGCTTTTAAAGCAGACCAAGGCAGGCCAGCAGCGCGGGTTCAATTCCCGTACCAGCCTCCCCGACCCAGGTGCCGGAATGTGGCGTCTTGGGGCTTTTCACAGTAACTTAATTTGAAGCCTACTTGTGACAATAAGCGATTTTCATTTCATTTCATTTCATTTGGCCTAATGGCTTATTCTCACCTGACATACTCGATACAACAGTCAGAAAAAGTGAGGCAACTGAAAACATGAATGGCTGCCATCGTACCTTCAACTTACAATATTAATATACAACGCGCCCCCAGAAATGTTTATTTTGTACTCTTAGGACAAAGAAATCAGTTGACACTGCTTCCAATTTAAAAAAAAATGTCATATCATTTGAAAATTAATTGCAATTTCTCATCCAATATGTACCCACAGAGATCAACAGTGACAAAATCTGCATCTGAGGCAAAAATGTCAGTCCCAATAAAGTCGATAAAAGTAAAAGTCAGAATCTTACTTTGTGGTAATAGGGATTATACCACTAGATACATATCCGCATAAAACAGGATTACAGCACGGAATAGATCATAATTTTTCTCTTTATTTTCACAATTACTAACCATAAACAAAGTATTAGCGCGATTCAATTAAATGGGAACAATGTCCCATAACAAGTGCGTTTAGCTGCATGTTTCCCTGTGTTCGCAGCGCCAAGAAATACATTGCTATCCAACGGCATTCGGGTTTAATAGAGGGCCTCAGCGGGGAATGAGGGCCAAGGCTGCACACAGCCCCATTTTCTGCACTGAGGAGCTCCGCTTGGCAGAACGCCCAGTGTAGCGGGAGATCAGGATGCCATTTCCGATCTCTGGAGCCCTTTACGTGACCCAAGATAACCCCTCAAGCCCCAACTCTCTATAAGGGCACTGGGCACCCCCACCCCCACACCCAAGAAGGACACCCAACCCAGGCCCAATCACCACCACATGAAAAATGCCAGCTTGGCACCTTGGCAGTACCAACCTGGTACCCAGCAATGCTCCTGCCAGCTGACAGTGCCACCTGGGTGCCAGGCTGGCAGTGACAGGTGCCCAGGTGGCATCAGCAGTGGCAGGGTACCACCATGCCCAATGGGCATGCATCTGGGGGCCTTCAATCCCCTGGGAGAACTTCAGGAGTACCATTCCACCTGGTCCCCATTCATGGACACCAGTACTAACAGTGCTCGCCCGAGGTCTCCAAGGCAAAGGAGATAGATCCCAACGCACTCATTATGGGACATTATTCCAATTTAGTTAAATCGTGCCAATATTTTGTTTATGTTTATTAATGAAACTGCATAATACAGGGGGAGTAGCTGCTTTGCGGCTCCTTGCCTTTCGGGTGCAGCGTGGCTGGTCGATCACACCCAAAATTCATTGTATCACAGGTTCTGATATATTAACATGTACTGCTAGAAACATCATCTTTATTGTTGAAACAGACAAAAATATGTTTTGCTTTTTGGTTATGAATAATTAAGGAAATAGCAAGGTTGCTTTTACAGTTCTCAGCAGAGGTTGTTGAAGAGAGGTAATGTCATAATGCCTGGGAAAAAATAGAAAAACAACTGGGAAGAGAAAGTGGTGAAACATCATGTAATAAATCGCTGTGTTACATATGCAAAACCTTGTCTCAAAGGCGGCAATGTAGAGTTAGTTCTTCTTTCTCAAATGGTGCGACATTTGTTTACGGAACAAAGAGCTTAATTGCTTTAGTCTCAAATTCTGCAACAAATTGGCAGGCTAGAGGAATTGGAACTTATGTTTTATTGCAAACAAGAACTTATATTTATATAGCACCTTTAACCTACAAAAGCATCTCAAGAAACTTCACACCAGAATTATAGAGCAAAATATGATTTTAAAAAGGTTAGAAAAGGAGGCAGGTTTTCAGAGTCTTAAAGGAAATAAGTGAGACTATCAAAGCAGAGAAGTGTATGGAGGGCATTTCAGGGCTTAGAGCTTATGCACTGAAGGTACAGTCACCAACGGAGGAGCAATTAAAATCAGGATCTCTCAGAAAGCCAGAATTAATGGGTTGGATATATCTTGAAAGGTGTGGGAGTGGAGGAGATGACAGAAATGGGTAGAAGCAAGGCTATGTTGGGATCTGAAAACAAGGGTGAGAATTATAAAAATCAAGAGGTTGCTTGACCGGAGCCAGGGTATGTAACAAGCACAATAGTTACAGACGAACAGGACTTAGGGTAGAATATTAAGTATGGTGAGCGTTGATTGGCAGTGGGCGGGACAACAGAAGGAAATCTGATTCGCCAACAGCTCTTGAACCCGGCCAGGCAAAGCACGGCAGAGGCCAGAAGTGGTACTCTGCCTCGGACTAAGTCCCAGGACGCCCAAAAGATAAATCCTGGGGGTGCTGGCGGGGACCTCCGCATCAGGGGGTGAGCTGGGGCTCAGGGGCTCGGAGCACCAACATCCTAGGGCTAAGATTAAATGTCACTTTCCCACCCCAACTGCACCCGCCAGTATAGAAATTGAGGCTGGGTGGGATAACGGTAGCAGAGTGGTTACCACTATGACCGCAGCACCAGGGTTCCAGGTTCGATTCCCGGCTTGGGTCACTGTCTGTGTGGAGTCTGCACGTTCTCCCTGTGTCTGCGTGGGTTTCCTCCAGGTGCTCCGGTTTCTTCCCACAAGCCCCGAAAGATCTGCTGGTTAGATAATTTGGACATTCCGAATTCTCCTCGGTGTACCCGAACAGGCGCCGGAGTGTGGCGACTAGGGGATTTTCATAGTAACTTCATTGCAGTGTTAATGTAAGCCTACTTGTGACAAAAAGATTATTATTAAAATAAAGTACATGGTACATCTAATTTTCGTTATGGCAGAGTTAAGCAGTTGCGCCTTTTCACCACATTACTCAGGGCGAACAGTTATCATACAATATTACAGCACAGAAAAATGACATTCAATCCATCAATTCTGTCCTGCTGTTTTTCTCCTCGAGCTATCAAGTTTAACTCAACTCTCTACCAATCTTAAATTGGCACCCCTTTATTTTGAGACTATGCCTTCTAGTTCTAGATTCTTATGAGAGGAACATCCTCTCAGCATTTACCCTATCAAGCCCATGAATAATCCTATATGTTTCAATGCGATCAACTCTCATGTTTCTAAATTCCAATAAGTAGAGTCCCAACCTGTTAAACCTTTGCTCATAAGACAATCCCTCCATACCAGGGATCATCCTAGTGAACCACTTCAAATGAAATAATAGCTTTCCTGAAATAAGGGGCCCAAAACTGCTCACAGTACTCTAGGTGTCTCACCAGTATCTTCCTTGTACAAATGCAGCATAATCCTCTACTCCAACCTCCTTGAAATAAGGGTAAATTTTCCATAAGCCTTTCTTTTTTTAAATAAATTTAGAGAAGCCAATTATTTTTCTTTTCCAATTAAGGGGCAATTTAGAGTGGCCAATCCACCTTCCCTGCACATCTTTGGGTTGCGGGGATGAAACCCACGCAGACACGGGGAGAATGTGTAAACTCCACATGGACACTGACCCAGGGCCGGGATTCGAACCCGGGTCCTCAGCGCCGCAGTCCCAGTGCTAACCACTGCGCCACATGCCGCCCTTCCATAAGCCTTCCTGATTATCTGCTGCACCTATGTGCTAATTTTCTGTGTTTCGTGAATAAGAACCCCTCAGTCCCTTTTTGTTGCAGATTTCTACAGCTTTTCTCAATTTAAATAATATTGTTCTTTTCTTCTCCCTTCCAAAATGAACAACTTAACATTTTCCCACATTATATTCCATTTGCCAACGTTTTGTCCAATTACTTAACCTATCAATATCTCTTTTGCAAACTGTTTATATCCCTCTCACAACTTGTCTTCCCACCTATTTTTGTGTCATTTCCAAATTAGGCTAGAGTACATTCACTTCCTCCCTCCAAGTCATTAGTATATATTGTAAACAGTTGCGGTCCCGGCACTGATGCTGTGGAACCCCACTGGTTGCAAGTCACCAACCTGAAAATGAACCCCTTATTCCCACTGGCCATTTCCTGCCCATTAGCTAATCCTCTATCCATGCCAATATACTACCTCCAACACCAAGGGTTCTTATCTTATGACTTAACTTTTTGTGAGGTACCTTGTCGAACACCTTCTGGAAGTCCAAATATAACCCATCTACTGGTTCCCCTCTATCGACTGGTTGAAACTTCCTCAAAAAACACTAATAACTCTAATAAATGATTTCCCTTTTATGTCGCCATGCTGACTCTGCTTGATTAGATTACGATTTTCCAATTGTGCTGCTATTATTTCCTTAATAATGGACTCCAAAATTTTTCCAACGATAGAGTTAGGCTAATTGGCCTATGGTTATCCGCTTTTTGCCTCCCTCCCTTTTTGAATACGGGTGTCAGATTGGTAGTTTTCTAATCCTCCGGTATGTGGGCAGCACGGTAGCACAAGTGGCTAGCACTGTGGCTTCACAGCGCTAGGGTCCCAGGTTCGATTCCCCGCTGGGTCACTGTGCGGAGTCTGCACGTTCTCCCCATGTCTGCGTGGGTTTCCTCCAGGTGCTCCGGTTTCCTCCCACAGTCCAAAGACATGCAGGTTAGGTGGATTGGCCATGCTAAATTGCCCTTAGTTTCCAAAACGGTTAGGAGGGGTTATTGGGTCACCGGGATAGGGTGGAAGTGAGGGCTTAAGTGGTTCGGTGCAGACCTGATGGGCCGAATGGCCTCCTTCTGCACTGTATGTTCTATGTTCTTTGTTCTACTTCTCCAGAATCCAAGGATATTTGGAAAATTACAACCAATGCATCCACTATCTCTGTAGCTACTTCTTTTAGGATCCTAAGATGCAAGCCAACTGGGCCGGTGGATTTATCTTCCATCAGCTCCATTAGCTTGTCGAATACTACTTCTCTAGTGATGGTGATGGTAGTGAATTACTCCGCCATATTCTTTAGTATTAATGGAATGTTGAAATTATCTTCCACCATAAAGACTGATGCAAAATATGTGTTTAACTCCTTTTTAATTTCCTTGTTCCCCATAACTATCTCTCCAGATTCATTTTCTGAGGACCCTATGTTCACTTCGGTCTCTCTTTCCTTTTTATATCTTTGAAGAAGCTCTTGTCAGATTTTATATTCCTTGCTGGTTTGCCCTCATAGTTCTCCAACTTCATTAGCTGCTTATTTCTCCTTTGCTGGATTCTGAATTTATCCCAGGTTTCAGGGCTATCAGTGACTTTTACATGATGGCACAGTAGTTAGCACTGCTGCCTCACAACGCCAGGGACCCAAGTTTGATTCGGTCCTTGGGTGAATATCTGTGTGGGGTTTGCTCGTTCTCCCCATGTCTGCGTGGGTTTCCACCAGGTGCTCCGGTTTCCTCCCACAGTCCAAAGATATGTAGGTTAGGTGGATTGGCCATGATAAATTGCCCCCGAGTGTTCAAGAGTTAGGTGGGGTTACGAGGATAGGGCAAGGTAATGAGCCGAGGTATGGTGCTCTTTCAGAGGGTCGCTGCAGACACGATGGGCCAAATAGCCTCCTTCTGCACTGTCGGGATTCTATGATTCTTAATACACTCCTTAACTTCCTTGGTTAGCCATGGTTGGTTTGTCCCTATCTTCCAATTTTTCTTCCTTACGGGGGTATATTTTTGCTGAAGGTCATGAATTACCTGCTTAAATGTCTGCCACTGCTTGTTTTCTGTTTTTTCTGCTAATCTATCTGCCCCGTTCACTTTAGTTAACTCTATCCTCATTTCATTGCAATTCCCTTTATTTAAGTTAAGCATGCTTGTTTTCAATCCAAGATTCACATTCTCAAACTGAATATTGAGTTCTATCATGTTATGATCACTACTTCCTTAAGATCACTACTTCCAAGGAGATCTTTTACTCTGAGGTCATTTATTTAACCTGCCTCATTACCCATTACCAGATCCAAAATAGCCTGTTCCCTGGTTGACTCTATGGCAGATTGCTCCGGGAAACTATCTCTCATGCAACTGATGAATTTGTTGTCATAGCTACCCTTTCCAACTTGATTAACCCAATTAACATGAAGATTAAAGCCACCCACAATCATTGCTCTATTCTTTTTACGTGTTCCTATTATTTATTGATTTATACCCTTTCCTGCAGCGTGGCTACTGTTTGGGGTCTATACACTACACCAACAATGTCTTCTTTGCCTTGATATTTTTTACCTCCACTCAAATGGACTCTGTCATCCGAATCCAGATTGTCTTTCACAACTGTCCTCACTTCATCTCTTATTAACAGTACTACTCCACCATCTTTTCCTTCCCTTCAATCTTTTTGAAAAGTCAAATATCCTTGAATATTAAGTTGCCAGTTTTTATCTCCTTGTAACCATGTCTCCGTAATGGCTACGAGATCATATCCATTGACCTCAATTTGCGCCGTCAGTTCGTCTACTTTATTCCGAATGCTTTGTGCATTAAGGCTTGCCTTTTTGCCATTTTTAATCATCCTAGCATTTCTTTGTACTGTGGCCCTATTTGCCTCCCGCACTTGATTATCTGGTCTACCATTTTTGCATTTTACTGTTCTTTCTTTTGTTTCTGTCCTTGTTTGTCGTTCCCTTGTCACCTTGTTAAGGTTCCCACCCAACTGCCATTTGCGTTTAAACCCTCCCGAACCACAGTAACAAATACTCGTCCTGGGACATCAGACCCAGTCCTGCCCAGGTGTAACCCACCTAGTTTTTGCTGGTCCCACCTCCCCGAGAACCAGTCCCACTGTCCCAAGAATCTGAAGCCCTCCCATCACACCATTTCTACAGCCACCTATTCATCCTTTCTATCCTGCTGTTTCTACTCTGACATGTACGTGGCACTGG
Organism: Scyliorhinus torazame; assembly: GCF_047496885.1. Taxonomy (NCBI): domain Eukaryota; kingdom Metazoa; phylum Chordata; class Chondrichthyes; order Carcharhiniformes; family Scyliorhinidae; genus Scyliorhinus; species Scyliorhinus torazame. Next base: position 91,394,026 of record NC_092709.1, read on the forward strand.
TTGTATTCCTGAGATCACTAACTTGGATAGAAGAGGGGCAGAAATGGTTGTTGGAGGTCCCTGGTTATAGATGTTTCAATAAGATTAGGGAGGGTGGTAAAAGAGGTGGGGGGGGGGGGTGGCATTATTAATTAGAGATAGTATAACAGCTGCAGAAAGGCAGTTCGAGGAGTATCATCCTATTGAGGTAGTATGGGTTGAAGTCAGAAATAGGAAAGGAGCAGTCACCTTGTTAGGAGTTTTCTACAGGCCCCCCAATAGTAGCAGAGATGTGGAGGAACAGATTGGGAAACAGATTTTGGAAAGGTGCAGAAGTCACAGGGTAGTAGTCATGGGTGACTTTAACTTCCCAAATATTGAGTAGAAACTCTTTAGATCAAATAGTTTGGATGGGGTGGTGTTTGTGCAGTGTGTCCAGGAAGCTTTTCTAACACAGTATGTAGATTGTCCGACCAGAGGAGGGGCAATATTGGATTTAGTACTTGGTAATGAACCAGGGCAAGTGATAGATTTGTTAGTGGGGGAGCATTTTGGAGATAGTGACCACAATTCTGTGACTTTCACTTTAGTAATGGAGAGGGATAGGTGCGTGCAACAGGGCAAGGTTTACAATTGGGGGATGGGTAAATACGACGGTGTCAGACAAGAATTGAAGTGCATAAGTTGGGAACATAGGCTGGCAGGGAAGGACACAAGTGAAATGTGGAACTTGTTCAAGGAACAGGTGCTACGTGTCCTTGATATGTATGTCCCTGTCAGGCAGGGAAGAGATGGCCGAGTGAGGGAACCATGGTTGACAAGAGAGGTTGAATGTCTTGTTAAGAGGAAAAAGAAGACTTATGTAAGGCTGAGGAAACAAGGTTCAGACAGGGCATTGGAGGGATACAAGATAGCCAGGAGGGAACTGAAGAAAGGGATTAGGAGAGCTAAGAGAGGGCATGAACAATCTTTGGCGGGTAGGATCAAGGAAAACCCCAAGGCCTTTTACACATATGTGAGAAATATGAGAATGACTAGAGCGAGGGTAGGTCCGATCAAGGGCAGTAGCGGGAGATTGTGTATTGAGTCTGAAGAGATAGGAGAGGTCTTGAACGAGTACTTTTCTTCTGTATTTACAAATGAGAGGGGCCATATTGTTGGAGAGGTCAGTGTGAAACAGATTGGTAAGCTCGAGGAAATACTTGTTAGGAAGGAAGATGTGTTGGGCATTTTGAAAAACTTGAGGATAGACAAGTCCCCCGGGCCTGACGGGATATATCCAAGGATTCTATGGGAAGCAAGAGATGAAATTGCAGAGCCGTTGGCAATGATCTTTTCGTCCTCACTGTCAACAGGGGTGGTACCAGGGGATTGGAGAGTGGCGAATGTCGTGCCCCTGTTCAAAAAAGGGACTAGGGATAACCCTGGGAATTACAGGCCAGTTAGTCTTACTTCGGTGGCAGGCAAAGTAATGGAAAGGGTACTGAAGGATAGGATTTCTGAGCATCTGGAAAGACACTGCTTGATTAGGGATAGTCAGCACGGATTTGTGAGGGGTAGGTCTTGCCTTACAAGTCTTATTGAATTCTTTGAGGAGGTGACCAAGCATGTGGATGAAGGTAAAGCAGTGGATGTAGTGTACATGGATTTTAGTAAGGCATTTGATAAGGTTCCCCATGGTAGGCTTAGGCAGAAAGTAAGGAGGAATGGGATAGTGGGAAATTTGGTCAGTTGGATAACGAACTGGCTAACCGATCGAAGTCAGAGAGTGGTGGTGGATGGCAAATATTCAGCCTGGATCCAAGTTACCAGTGGCGTACCGCAGGGATCAGTTCTGGGTCCTCTGCTGTTTGTGATTTTCATTAATGACTTGGATGAGGGAGTTGAAGGGTGGGTCAGTAAATTTGCAGACGATATGAAGATTGGTGGAGTTGTGGATAGTAAGGAGGGCTGTTGTTGGCTGCAAAGAGACATAGATAGGATGCAGAGCTGGGCTGAGAAGTGGCAGATGGAGTTTAACCCTGAAAAGTGTGAGGTTGTCCATTTTGGAAGGACAAATAGGAATGCGGAATACAGGGTTAACGGTAGAGTTCTTGGCAATGTGGAGGAGCAGAGAGATCTTGGGGTCTATGTTCATACGTCTTTGAAAGTTGCCACTCAAGTGGATAGAGCTGTGAAGAAGGCCTATGGTGTGCTCGCGTTCATTAACAGAGGGATTGAATTTAAGAGCCGTGAGGTGATGATGCAGCTGTACAAAACTTTGGTAAGGCCACATTTGGAGTACTGTGTACAGTTCTGGTCGCCTCATTTTAGGAAGGATGTGGAAGCTTTGGAAAAGGTGCAAAGAAGATTTACCAGGATGTTGCCTGGAATGGAGAGTCGGTCTTACGAGGAAAGGTTGAGGGTGCTAGGTCTTTTCTCATTAGAACGGAGAAGGATGAGGGGCGACTTGATAGAGGTTTATAAGATGATCAGGGGAATAGATAGAGTAGACAGTCAGAGACTTTTTCCCCGGGTGGAACAAACCATTACAAGGGGACATAAATTTAAGGTGAAAGGTGGAAGATATAGGAGCGATATCAGAGGTAGGTTCTTTACCCAGAGAGTAGTGGGGGCATGGAATGCACTGCCTGTGGAAGTAGTTGAGTCGGAAACATTAGGGACCTTCAAGCAGCTATTGGATAGGTACATGGATTACGGTAAAATGATATAGTGTAGATTTATTTGTTCTTAAGGGCAGCACGGTAGCATTGTGGATAGCACAATTGCTTCACAGCTCCAGGGTCCCAGGTTCGATTCCGGCTTGGGTCACTGTCTGTGCGGAGTCTGCACGTCCTCCCCGTGTCTGCGTGGGTTTCCTCCGGGTGCTCCGGTTTCCTCCCACAGTCCAAAGATGTGCAGGTTAGGTGAATTGGCCAATGATAAATTGCCCTTAATGTCCAAAATTGCCCTTGGTGTTATGTGGAGGTGTTGAGTTTGGGTAGGGTGCTCTTTCCAAGAGCCGGTGCAGACTCAAAGGGCCGAATGGCCTCCTTCTGCACTGTAAATTCAATGATAATCTATGATTAATCTAGGACAAAGGTTCGGCACAACATCATGGGCCGAAGGGCCTGTTCTGTGCTGTATTTTCTATGTTCTATGTTCACTACCTTTGAAGTCCTACTTTTCAACTTTACTTCCTAACTTCTTATATTCTGCTTTTAGGACCTCATCCTTTTTTTAACCGATGTTGTTTCTACCAATGTGTGCCACAACATTGGCTGTTCACCCTCCCGCTCCAGAATACCCTGCAACTGCTCCGATTCATTCTTGACCCGAGCACCCGAGGGGCAACATACCATCGAAGAGACTCGTTTGTGGCCACAGAAATGTCTATCGATGTCCCTTACACTTGAATCCCCGAGAAATTATTGCATTTCCTCCTCTCTGCAGCAGAGCCAACCGTGATGCAATGAATTTGGCTGTTACTACTTTCCCCCGAGAGGCCATTCCCCTCAACAGTATCCAAATCGGTTTTGCAGGTGAATGACCACAGCAGATACCTGCACTGCTGGTTAAGTCCTCGTGCTCTGCTTGGTGGTCACCAATTCCCTCCCAGCCTGTGGAATCTGAGCCTGAGGAGTGACACCTTTGTATACTTGCTATTCACGATAGTCTCCGCCTTGCAAATGCTCCTCAGTGTCCCAGCCATTTCTCCAGCTCCGAAACCCGGGCTTCAGGAGCTGTAGCTGGAGATACTTCCTGCACACATGCTGGCCCCAGGCACTGGAAATGTTCCCTGCTTCCCACATGCAACATAAAGAGCACACAGCAGCTCAGTGCTCTCCTGGCATGACTTAGCTCTTCAAATTAACCCTTTGGAAGATGCTTAATATCAGATATCAATTGAGGGCACTTCTTTCCTGGTCTTTGTTCCTACAGAATATAGCCCTTATAAACTATAAACCACAAAAGACCTTACAAACTATAAGTGATAAAAGTAGTAAATACTTACCGACCTCTTCCATGCTCGTGCACTGAAAAGCCGCACTGGCAATTTGTGTCTAGTTGAAGCCACAGACTCCTAGATAAGTAGTGGAGGCAGAACCATGCTGGCGTGTTAGAATAGTTGAAGCCGCCCAGGTGGGTTACAGTCAGGAAAGTTGGTAACCGAAGCCACATACGTAGGTCAAATCCCTAAAAAGATACCACTTGTAAACAAGTTGATAGGAGCCATTGAGGCTCAAGAACAAACCGTGCAGAGACGCACAGGGATAGAATTCCATCAGGAAAAGAGGAGGGCCGTATCATGAACTTTGATTGGGGAACCGAGTGCTCCATCACGAGATGTATAGTAGAAAAACAGTCTTAGGTTGTAGTTGGTAGAACATAAGAGTGCAGAAGGAAGCCATTCGGCCCATCGAGTCTGCGGCGATCCACTTTAAGCTCTCACTTCCACCCTACCCCTGTAACCCAATAACCCTTCCTAACCTTTTTGGACACTAAGGGCAATTTAGCATGTCCAATCCACCTAACCTGCACATCTTTGGACTGTGGGAGGAAACCAGAGCACCTGGAGGAAACCCACACAGACACGGAGAGAATGTGCAGACTCCGCTCAGACAGTGACCCAGCGGGAAATCGAACCTGTGACCCTTGTGCTGTGAAGCCACCGTGCTAACCACTGTGCTACCATGCTGCCCACAGTAGCACAGCGGTATGGAGAGGAGCCATGCAGGCTCAAGAACAAACCATGCAGAGACGCACAGGGATAGAATTCCATCAGGAAAAGAGGAGGGCCGTATCATGAACTTTGATTGGGGAACCAAGTGCTCCATCATGAGATTTATAGAACAACAGTCTTAGGTTGTAGTTAAAAGTATGGGGTAGTTATTCAGTGAAGCAAGGAATAACAATGGCTTTGGCATATGTTAGAATGTGACTGATAGACAGTTTGACAAATGAGACTGGAATGAACGATATCCTGGAAGCTGTAGAAGAACGTGACGGAGATTATGAGCGTATCCTTGATGGGTATTTTTAAAGACTTTTTAAAGAGGTTCAGACCATTCTAGAGGACTATTAACCTAATGTTACTGATGCATTGAGCCATTGAGTGGTCAGTTGCATGCTTCAGAATAATATTAATGAATAGACACCTTTACATGTTTGGCAGTAGCAAGTCAGAGTCCAAGTAGTAGAGTCATACAGCACACAAACAGGCCCTTCGGCCCATCATGTCTATGGCGACCATCAAATACCAATCTATACTAATCCCATTTAGATGTGAATAAAATTGACATTTTATTGGCATAGCCTTCACATCTGCAGTTGGCATCTTAACAATGAATTTTCCAATGAGACTCACCCATGTTTTTTTTTAAATTTAGAGTACCCAATTCATTTTTTCCAATTAAGGGGCAATTTAGCGTGGCCAATTCACCTAGCCTGCACATTTTTGGGTTATGGGTGCAAAACCCATGCAAACACGGGGAGAATGTGCAAACTCCACATGGACAGCAACCCAGAGTCGGGATCGAACTTGGGACCTCGGTGCCGTGAGGCAGCAGTGCTAATCACTGCATTACCGTGCTGCCCCCTTCATTCCACCATTGTGAAGGAAACATGTCCTAGAATGCCACTGTGGGACAGCAAGGATGAAGGAGGTAGCCAGGGCTCGATAGTGAACTCAAGGATAAGGTTGGTATGTGTTTGGCTTGTGCAAAAGTTCCGAACCTGCTGCCACTAGCGCCATTACACCCATGAGAATGGCCAAAGGGTCTTGGCAAAGAATTCATATACATCATGCTGGACCATTCAAAGTATGAATGTTTTTCATTGTCGTCGACCTACACTACTTGCCTGAAGTTGCCATCACGAAGACACAAACAGTGACCCAGAGCTGGGATCGAACCTGGGACCTCGGTGCCGTGAGGCAGCAAGGCTAACCCACTGCACCACCGTGCTGCCCTCACCCATGTTTTTTGCTACATTCATGAATATGCAAACAACTAATTTATAAATATGTAACTTGTGTTTCTTCTCTTCTGTTCAATGATAAAATAAGGATGTTCGTTATAAGCAATAATGATTCATGAATGCAATATAATACTGACAATTTGTTTTTCAGTGAAAGTGCATGTCTGAATGTCATTATTGTGATACACTGTTGTGCAGAGTGAGCCCATGTGCTACATGCACTGTGGTACTGTGTGGTAGGTACTACCAGTCCACTTCCATAAACAGTCCGCACTGCTTGTAAAATGGCTAATTTGACATGTGGACAATTTAAAGGGCTGGTGCTATTATTATTGAACAGACTGCAGCAAATCACTCCAGTGGCAAGAAATGGAGTCCAAGAGCAGCGTCTTCTCCCAAGTCAATTCACCCAGCATTGAGGTGCTGATCACTCAAAACTAGATCCACTGGGGGGCACATATTCATTTGTATACCCGACATCAGACCCCTGAAGCAACTGCTCTAATCAGAACTCAGTCATGCCAGGAAAATCATGTCCTCAACATCCCTGAAGAGGTCAAACATACCCACCGACTCATCGGAGACCCTGACTTGTGACTGACCAAAATGGAGAAGGGTCATTTAGGAAGGCAGCAAACACATCGAGAGACTTCACCTGGAACTTGTAGAGGTGAAGTTGAGGCATTGGAGAGAGTGCACAATCCTCCAATATCCTATGTAGCCAACCCTTCGAGCATCACCTGCCCCACTTGTGGTAGAATCTGCAGATCACCCATAATGGAATATCTCTGAGATGTACAAGCAATGAAGAGATTCCTTTCACATAATTAGAGAATAAAATGTCTCATCACTGTGGCCTGCATGTTTTAAAAGTCTGCAGTTTTCCCTGCAAAACATCCTTCATACGTCCTTTGTGCAACATTTCAATAAAATCTATCTTATTCCTCTGAATTCTACCAGTATAATCTCAGCCCTCTTATTGCCAAGGGCCATAAAATGAAGTGAATAATTAAATGCAAAATCCAGGCAAAGACATTCTGACTTGAGAAACTTGCATTTAAATTACTTGCACCAAGTCAGATATCTTTTGAAAGAACGCCTGTGCTTTTTATTGTTCATTCTTTCATCAGGTGTGGGCACATTGGCCAAGACAGCATTTGCTGCCCATGCCTAGTTGCCTTGAACTTAACATCTCAGATGGAAGATAAGAGTCAACCACATTGCTGTGAGTCTGGAGTCACAAGTAGGCCAGACCAGGTAAATATGGCAAATTTCTTTCCCTAAAGAACATGAGAGAAGCAGATGGGTTTTTATGACAATCAATGACAGTTTCCTGGTCACCATTATTGACACTAGCTTTATATTCCAGATTTCAAATTTCACCAGCTGATGTGATGGGATTTGAACCTTTGTCCATCGACTAAAAGACAATGAAATAGAATGACCACACCATCCAAGACCTCATTGACAAGAAGAGGAATGTTCTCCGCACCTGGCAAAACGATATAATCAGAAAGGCAAAGCGGAAAGCTCATCAATCAGCCAAGGCGGAGATACAAAGAACTAGGGAAATCAAGAACGAATGGCAGGCTGGCAAAGGTAAGGAGTTGCAAATATTTGTTGACAAGCACGACACCTGGGGTTTCTTCAGTGCCAGCAAGGCAATCTATGGACCGACCACCCTAGGCCTCAAACCGGTGTAAAGATGGAAACCTCTTGAGAGACAAAGAAAACATTGGCCTTCAATGGAAAGGACACTTCAAAGAACTCCTAAACTGTGATACAACCATTAATGAGGAAATCCCCCAATTCCCCATCAAAGGTGTTCTTGGACTCCAACCAAGCATCGACAAGTCAAAGCCTCCATTAAGAACATGAAGAATGGAAAAGCCGCTGGAGTGGATAAGATTCCAGCAGAGATTTTGAAACTTGGAGAAGAAGAGTTCAACCAATGTTCATCAGCTCTTCCCGAAAATCCGGGACAGAGAAGAAATTCCTGCCAATGTCAGGGATGCCATCATCGCCACCATCTTTAAGAAACAGACTAAGCGGACAGTGGGAACTACCGAGGAATCTCCCTACCCCCAATCGCCCGGACAATTATCGCCTAAATCTTCATTAACTGCCTTCTTCCAGTCTCTGACGAAATCCTTCCAGAGAGCCAGTGTCGTGTCCGACCAAACCGTGGAACAGCGGACATGATTTTCCCTGTGCAGCAACTTCAAGAGAAATGCCAGGAGCAACAGCAACCACTCTGCATGGCCTTCATCGATCTAACAAAAGTTTTTGACAGTCATTCGGGAAGTGCTATGGAAGACCCTGTCAAAAGCCGGTTGCCCAGAGAAATTCCTCCAGAGAAACAACCTCCAACTCCTCCACGACATGATGTCACCGACAGTCCTCATCGACGGAAATAAGACAGAAATCTTCGAGGTCAAGACTGGAGTCAAGCAGAGATGTGTCATCACCCCGACCCTTTACTCCATTTTCATTCCCATCATCCTTCGCCTTATCGAGAACAAGCTTCCCAGTGGAGTGGACATTGTCTACAGGATGGACAACTGGTTGAAATCCAAGAGGAAAGAAAGCAGCGCTGACATCGCTTGTGGAACTTCAGTGTGCAGATGACATCTCCATCAACACTCTCTCAGAAGAGAATCTTCAAGTTATGCTTGACACTTTTGTGGAAGCATACCAAAGAATCGGTCTCAGCCTCAACCTCAAGAAAACTCAAGTCCTTTACCAACTGCTCCACGGCAAGATCTGGTCTCTCCCTCCATCAAGGTCAATGACGAAATCCTGCCAAACTTTGGACATTTCCCCTACCTGGGGAGCCATCTCCCATCTAAAGCTGACATTAATGCAGAGATCGTCCATCATATACAGAGGCGTCCATCGAGTGCCTCTTTTGAATGTCTAAGGGCGAGAGTCATTGAAGACCGCGACATCCATGCTGACACCATGATCCTTGTGTACAAGACAGTTATCCTCCTGATTCATCCATATGGCTGAGAAACGTGGACCATGTACAGATGCCACCTCAAGGCCCTGGAGAGGTGCCATCAACGCTGTCTGAGACGGTTTATCTGCATCAGCTGGGAAGGCAGGCATAATAACATCAGTCCTTGAAGGAACCAAGAGCACCAGCAGCGAGGCCATCATCACCCAAAACCAACTTTGCTGGGCTGGTCATGTGCTGAGAATGTCAGAGTCCCGACTGCCAAAACAAATGTTCTTTTCCCAGCTCATGGAAGGCCGTGGAACAATGAGGACAAATGAAGTACTTCAAAGACACACCGAGAGCTTACCTCAAGAAACAAATGCAACATAGATGTCAAGGCCTGCGAGAGCCTTGCTCAGAAGAGACCGCCTTGGAAAAACCTCCTGATTGAAGGGATAAAATTCTTCGAGGACACCCAATCGCAAGAGGAGGCCCCGTAACAGACACCCAATGGCAAGAGGAGGCCCCATAACAGACACCCATTGGCAAGAGAAGGCCCCGTAACAGACACCCAATGGTGTGAGAAGGCCCAGTAACAGAGGCCAGGAAAGGAATACCAACGATCTAGAGTCCAAGGACCAATTCCATCTCCTGAAAATATCTGCCAGGTGTGAGGTCGACGATGCTGCTCTAAGATAGGGCTCATCAGCTCTGCAAGGACCCACAGAATCCATGTTTCTTAAGTGGATAAGCATGCTTCTCAGCAAGTGATCTCTGAAGAAGAATGAGGCTTATGTCAACAAACACCTATTGAAATTACAAGCACAATTTCTTTTAAACTGAGAGACACACACAGCAAGCTGTTTTTCCCCCTAAATTTCCAGATTAGGGGATGTAAATAGCTTGCATCTTGACAATTCCATAGACCTTGGGGTCAAATTTGTGTCTACTGTTGAAAATCGTATGTCACATACTGTGGGAAACGAACCTCACTGCAGAAAACCTTGGGTCTGTCTTAACTTTGCAGAGTTCAAATGATCCTGCTAGGTTTGGATCTCCCAGATATGTGACTCACATCCCACCCCCTCTCATTTCCCCCGTTCAAAATAGGATGTCAGAAATGGGGCAGGACATCTGGTCCAAGGTTCCGATGGCATTTTGGCTAAGGTGCAGTCTCCATGGCTTTGTGAAAATGGAAGTACAAGTCTCTCCATCTCTCTCTCTTGTCCTTTAAGATTATTTCTAAAACTTACCTCTTTCACCTATCTTTAGATCAGCTGTCTTAAAATCATTTTATGTGATTCTTGTTAAATTTTGTTTTGTAGCACCTTGCGATGCTGAACTGTAGTAAATGCACCGCATAAATGTAAATTATTATTATTGTAAAGCAATCACATAATATTTTAATATCGGTTTGTTCCAAATTATTTGTAATCTAATCTTGTTGTTTAGATAATATTGAGAAACCAAGTGCTATCCTTGAGTTTCTGATAATGTTTGATCTCCTTATTAGATTATTGCTTTTCCATCACTATCCAATATCCATTATCACCTGTATATTGCAATCAGAAGACATACTGACAAAGAATGTGTCGAGGACAATTGTAAACAAAGAAACTGATTATTTTACATATATGAACAGACATAATATTTCCGATTCGTCATAATTTCAATCTATTTCATATTGTTCCTTGCAACATAGAAAATCATCTCACCCACTAGGTCCATTACACATTCATACACAGCTTCTGTGTTGTATGAATCTAGCTTGATTCTCTACACTGATGATGGTACACTGGTCTCTCATCGAGGAACTCAACTACAAAGACTCATGGAATGTCTCTCCCATAACTGTAACGTGTTCTCCCTTACTTTAAATGCCAAGAAAATCATGGTTATGGGACAAGGTATCCCATCTCTGCTCTGTTTACTCTAAATAACACCCTGCTGGAACTGGTTAGCAAATTCTGCTACATTGGGTCCACAGATATTGATACACACATATTTGGCTGACTCACAAGAGATACATGTGTCATGTGAGAGTACCTTTAAGAAATGGGTGTTTATAAATGGGTGTGTATATAAATATCTGTAGTGAGAGTGCCTTTAAGAAATGGGTGTTTACTACTCCAGTGATGTCAGAGAGTGGGTGGAGCTGGGCTGTCTGTCAGCTTTTTACTTTCGTTTTTGGGCTGTTTGCTGCAGGGTGTGTTTTAGTTTCGTTTTCAGTGTTGGAGCTGAAGCCAGACAGAGCAGGTGTACTGTTGATCTCTCTGCCATGAAAAGACTATCTCTTGATCATTTGGTGAATTCAGAATTATAAATGTTCTCAGTAGTGAATGTAAACCTAATGTGCTTCTATTTAAAGGTTTTTTTAAAATTCTTCTGGATGTTAAAAGGACAGCTTACGGATTACTTTGTGTTGTAGTCTTTGGGGATTGTATTTGAATTAATGGTTGCTAAGATGTTCACAGTATGTTTTTAAAAGGTTAACTTGAGTTCATAGAATAAACATTGTTTTGCTGTAAAAAATACTTTTCCATTTCTGCTGTACCACACCTGTAGATTGGGCCGTGTGCTCCTCTTACCACAATCTATTAAAAGTTCTGGGTCAGGTGAACTCCATGATACACTTTGGGGTTCTCTAAACCTTGGCCCATAACACATGGAATACCATCAAGTGCACTCGCTAGACCAAGATGGTGATTTCTGAGGCCTGTATTCTCAGCTCCTTGTTGCATGGCCTTCAAACTTTGTTGTCGAGAACGGGTGTTCAATATCTTTCATATTTGCTGCTTGCGGCGCATTCCAGAAAACTTGTGGTAGGTCCAAATCACAAGTGTGGGCAGTCCTCTCAAAGGTACATTTCCCAAGTATGTTGCCACTCCTTGAGCAGAGGCAACTTGGGTCGTTCACAGGATAGGAGATGGATGTATGGCATGTATGGTGCTGTAGACAGAGCCAAAAGATCACTAGGATGCCCAAAGCTCTGCTTCAAGGATGCTTGAAAGAGTGAAAGTTCCAAATCTTAATTTTCAACACGCAGAAGACGGTAGCTGACAACAAAGAAAAACGGCGCCATCACCTATGGGTCAACATGCGTCACCATGATCAGCGGCGATAGAGGCTCGGCAACAGGGACCAACACTGAAGAAACAACCCACAATAATACTTAATAACCATTTCAAATGCAGCAATTGTGACAAAATCTGCCTCTTATGGACTGGTTTGTTCAGCCCTCAGCTAAATTACACAATATGAAGTAGGCCATCCCTAGTGAATTTGATTTATTGCCGATCCATCATTAGGTGCAGATGGAGGGATGCTGATGAATGGATTTAATAAATGTGCGGCAATTGATAGAAATCATTCCAGAATCACTCCTCAGCTTAACAAGAAAAGTATCTTGAAATGTTGCAAACAGTGAGAGTTGAATATTCAATGAGTAATGACTGAAAACCATTTTATATATTGCATGAATACATTTCCCAGAATTCCTCATTGGCTTTCTGCCACTCAACGAATGAGTAAAATGGTGTTTCGTTAGTTGTCACTGAATGCTCTAATTTACTCTTTTAAAATAAACAACTGAAGGACGTGCATTAATCAGTGAAGATTTACATTTGAATTTTGCAAATAGCGGCAAACCAATGGCACTTACCACTGGACTCAGAGAAATCTACCCACAAAGGTCCAGCATGAATTCCCCTTTTCCTAATGTTAGTTTAAATCTAGTGCCAAATCAAGGTAATGTCCAGGCATGCAGCAGCCGAGATATCAGGATACAGGATAAGCAGTCAATCACATCCAAGCATTCTCACAGAAAACAAATCAAGAAGTTAAAAGCACTGAATCATGTCACTTTTAATATAAAGTTCCAGATACCTAAATTTATGATAAAGCTTGGATTAAGACAGAGGTTTCTAGAAGGATAAATAAAAATGTATTAAAAATCATAATGGAGCAAGTTGACACTCCACAAATACAAAATACCTTTTTGAGGCCAGTCAGGGTGTTTAGTAATAATTGTTACATTGGTACACGGTTTAAAACTCTTTCAAGGGTTCTTATAGTAAGACTACAGCATAAAAGTGTGAGTTTTTTGCTAATTCACCATTGCTTAGGAATTGTAGACTATGAGGAACCTCAAAAGTGCACACTCTGGAGAAGCATAGAACCAAAGACTGCAAGTTTTGAGTTCCATGTTACTCGATGCATGTACAGACTCCTGAGGTTGCTGTCAGTTGAAGTAATGAAACCTGACATTTTTGTCATCATAACTACTGCAAATTCTGGACCATAATGCCACTGATCTACTGCTGCACATCTTCAGTCTGCATCATATGGTAATAAAATTACATACTTTTTCCAGAATGCATCATGATAAATGATCCATCCATAAATTCTTCTTTTCCTACTTTGCTAAAAATGAAATCGGATATATGTGCAGTTTAATGTGTTACTACATATGCCTTGATAGATGATCGCAGTTCAAGGTAAATTAAACTAATTCAGCAGGAGTTCCCCAATGTTATAGCTGGGTATTTTTAATCATGACATCATTTACTGTAATATTAATATGATTTTTCCAATCTACTCCAGGTTAGTAATTTAAAACTGAATTGCACTGTCTGCTGTTCATGATGTAAAAAGAACCGTACAAAATAGCATACCTAATTTTAATTGAAAGAAAATGTTAGATAGTGCATTACAGTCATAAATATTCAGCAGCGCGACTTCCAGTGACATCATACAAGAGCAAGATGCACGAAAAGTGGCTCCGGGCAGGGTATTTGTTATAGATCCCTTTTACCCGTTTTTTCAGCGGATTTTGGTTTCCAAACCCGGTTAGATGATCTGGTGGACTTTTGCCTGACAGAGGCATGTTGCAAACGTTGACAAAGAAGCCTAATGCGAAGAAAGCTCAGGAGGGTAGACGTTGAAAGAACTTGAAGGAGGGAAGATGGCTGCCGTGCCCATTACATTAGACAGGCTAGCTGTGGTGATGGCGCAGGAGCTGGAAACATTTGTCAAACAGATGGATTGGCAGTTCGAGCAGCAGGGCATGGAGATAAAGGAATCATTTAAAGCCACTGTGGAAGAGGCTTTGGGCCCGATTCGCGAACAGCTTGTAAAGATCTGAAATGTGGTGAAAACGCAAGGGGAGACGTTGAAGGGCATTGAGGTGGCCTTGTTGCAGGATGAGGGGTGGTTTGCCTCACTGGAAGCGGAGTCGCTGCTTGTGGCGGAGAGGCAACAAAGGTCTGAGGTTAAAAGTGGAAGATCTTGAGAACAGGTCAAGGCAGTTGAACCTCAGGTTGGGGAGGCTGCAGGAGGGAGTGGAGGGCTTGAAGCCGACCGAGTATTTCTCGGAGGTGCTCTCTTGACTGGTGTGAGGGGATACATTGTTCTCCCCTCTGGAGTTGGCTAGAGTGCATCGGGTACTCCAGCAGAAGCCAAGGCCGAATGAGCCACCGCTGGCGGTGATTTTCACAGCTACCAAAGGAAGGAGAGGGTCTTAGAGTGGACGGAAAATATCCGGAATATTGACTGGGACGGGCACATAGTGCGGATATATCAGGACTTTGGGACTGAACTGGCGAAGAGATGAGTGGCCTTCAACAAAGCGAAGGCGGTATTTTATAGCAAGGTGTCCGATTCGGGATAATCTACCCGGCGTGACTGCGGGCAACAATGGACTAAAAGATTACTTCTTTGACATGGCGGAGCTGGCAGAGGCCTTCATCAGAGATAAGAAGCTGGGACCGGTCTGAGGAGGACTGTTAGGGACTCTGTCTATGAAGAGGGTGTTGGTGCACTGTACTTGGGCCTCTTTTTGTTATGTTTCTGTTCTGTTGGGGGTTTGGGTGGTAAGAACAGGGAGGATTGCTACGTTTCTTGGAGGAGAGAGAAGCTTGTTAATGCTGTTGGGATTTGGGCACGTTGGTTGGGGGGGGGGGGGGGGAGTGGGGTAGGAGGGATGGGATGGTTCTTGTTTTTGAGGGGGTATTAGAGGGGGACCCTCAGCGGGAGCCACCTCACTAATGGTAAGGATAGGGTGGCTAGCGAACGGGAGTGGAGTGGGTGAAGACCAGGTGGGAGGAGCAGCTGGGATCCATTTTGGAGGAGGATGTATGGAGTGAGTCCCTCCGCAGGTCGAATACTATGTCATCCTGTACGAGGTTGAGCTTGATCAGCTCAAGGTGATGTTTAAGGCGCAATTCACCAGGCCTGGATAAGTCAATATTTTGCGGGGGTTGAAGACAGGTGCGAGAAATGTTTGAGAGGGCTTGCAAACCACACGTCCTGGTCTGGTCCCAAACTGGTGGGTTTTTGGGGATCTTTCTTCGGCATCATATTGGCAATCCCGATGTTCTAACTACTGTGCTATCGTGCCGCTCTAAAGCATTCCAATAGTATATGTGCCCCACATACCTAATTTAATATTGCACATTGAAATTCATCATTGAATTGTCTTCTTCCAGAAAAGTAAAATATTATAAATAAACTCTTTAATATTCAGCATCACTATCTGTTACATGTTCCTTCAATTAGACTAGGCTTTCTGTAATTTGGGTGCTCGTTTATATCAAGAACTGTCACTCAGGATTATTGCATCTTGTTCCATGACATTTTCTCTCAACTCCTATACAGCTTGATTAGTGTACCATGGTTCAGTAGTTATGCCCTAACTGAACCTTTCTGTAGATTATGCTATTTGTTTGTCAGCCAGAATGATTTTAGTTACCATGTGCATTATTTTCTCAATATATTTTCTTGTGGGAACAACGTGGAATATGGTGAATTCAATGGTATCAACAATGACCTTCCATTTTGGGACCTGGGCTCATATAAAATGGAATCTAATAACATATTAGGAGACCAATTCAGCTCATCACATCTGTGTCAACTCCTTGAAAGAGGTGTCCCACTCCCTAGCTGGGACCCATTTTGGAGGAGGAGGTAAGAACTGAGTCCCTCCGCAGGGTGAATGCTACGTCATCCTGTACGGGGTTGAGCTTGATCCCACTCCCCAGCTTGAACTCCATAACCATACAACTTAGTTCTCTGCATTATTTGCTCTGCAATTGAAGGAACAGTAAGTTTAGTGTGTGTGTTTTGGGGGTTTCGGAAGAGTTAAGGGTTGGGTGAGAAGCATTGAGTGAATACTCAGGAATCCACCAGAAGAAATCCGTTTGCAACAGCGCAAGTCCCCAGTGAGAACCCTTTGTGTCAAGCCAGTGGTAACTCTTCATTGGTTTATGTGATATATATAAGATATTGCTGGGGTAAAGGAATATTGGGAATTTGAATCATCTTGTGTTTGTATTGAAATAGTTCCAACCTTTTTGTCTGCTGTTACATAGTTCACTTACATTGTTTTAATTTAATCTTTGTATTAAAAGTTTGTATTAAAAGTTCATCAGCAGACTCCTGTGAATTTTTTTGGGCAACTTTCCTCCACAGTTTTAAAAAAAAATGGTTAGGTTTTATCAAGCCAAGTTTCACTCTGGAATCTGATCTGTCCAGTATTAATAACAGCTGGGGCCCTAACAAAGTGGGGGCTCATCCAGAATCAAAAATCCTTGAATTTAAGTGGAATCTGTGAATGCATAAAGAAATAAGTATGTGGAGGTACTGGGCAAAGGAACCGGATTTGCTGTGACGTATATTACACTGGTTGGCGTTCAAAAATGGCTTTGGATGTTCCTAAGACTTTTCTGGGAGTAGAAAATGTGACAATAGATTAGTTGAAACCCTTGACTTAGACTACACTAAGAGAGTTAGCAGATCAATTTAATATAGAAATAAAAGCAGGATTTTGTAAGGATGATATGATTAAAGCAATTGCCCAGCATTTAGAATTAAAAGAGAAACCTGAAACTGGTGTATCACAACTAGAGTTAGCTAGAATTCAATTGCAAATGAAACAACTTGAAATAAAAAAGGAAAAACAAAACCTGAAAAAAGGAGGAAAAGGATAGCAGAAAATGATCAAAAGAAATGGAAATGAAAAAGTTCAATATAGAAAAGAAAAAGAAAGATTCAAAGAAATGGAAATGCAAAAGCTTGAACTTGAGTTTCAGAGAGAGAAAGAGGTCATGACAGCATGAACTGGCTGGAGAAAAGTTTAGATTAAAGAAAGAAAGGAGAGATAGTGGCTCAGAGGATGATTCTGATTCCACTGAGAATTTTACAGAGGATGGAGTTCAAAGATATTTCACCTCATTTGAAAAGATAGCTTTGAGGTTGAAGTGCCGAAGGATGCTTGGACCCTAATGTTACGAAATGCCCTGACATGTACAGCTATATGTGTGGACACTAGTCTCAAAGAAGAGTAATCTGTAGACTATGAAGTGGTTAAAAGGGCAATGTTCAATTCTTATGAGCTTGTCCCTGAAAGTTATCGATTAACTTCTAGGACTATAAGGACAAAGCCTAATCAGCCATTTGTTGAATTTGTGAGTGGAAAAGAAATGCGGGGTAATCAATGTTTTTTCTCATTAAAGCAGGAACAAACTATCATTAGCGTGAAGGAAATTATGATTACAGAAGAATTCCAAAATAGCATTTCAGTAACAATTAAGACATATTTAGATAGTCGTCAAGTATCAAAGATCGAAGAAGCGGCAGTTTTAGCTGTTTCCTATGGTGTCTCACACTGGCAGTGGTCAAATGAGAATCAACAGGGAAACTGGATGAATAGAAAGTCTGCTGATGAAAAAAGTACTAGTTCCAGAGAACAGAAGGAATTATTTTGACATAATAATGGAGAAGGGTTGGAACATACAAGTAATGGAAAGAAAATAGTATACTTCAATTGCAATAAAACTGGACATACTACAGCTAATTGTTGAAAATTAATTGGGAGCCCTATTGCAGTATTAGGGATGCCGAAAGAATCTTAATGAAAAATTAAATTGGGGAAGGAGACAAATGACAGAACAGTAACCACAGTGCAAGTACAAAGTGAAGACTCAGAATCTACCAAAGAGTGAAAATACATTCCTCAGTCTAGTCAAGTAAATTCAGAAAAACACATTGTAGAGGTTTTAAAGATTCTGTATGTAGACAAGAGGTATCCCTTTATTCTTCCAATCAAGGAGATTAACCAATAAAGATACTGGTGAGGAATTGAACTAAAGGAAAGAGCATTAGACTGGGATGACCAGTTAGAATAGTGCATTATGGACATTAATTTGGGTTGCAAGGAATGAACAAAGAGATGGGCAAAGCATGGTGAGAGGGGGACGGGTTGCTATCAGGACTGGCTCTTTGCACAAAGGATGCTACAAAGGATGCTGGGAGGCAGAGGCCCAGAGGAAGGAAAGGAATGAGTAATGAGCCTATCAGAATCAGTGGCAGTTAGATTATATGACCAGGTCAAGGAAAGGGCCTTTCGGAATCTTGTATTCGTGTATGTGGAACTTGGTACTGCATGAATGTATATGAGACCACATGTGTTGCCTCACTTTGTCTCACTCGCTCTGGGAGTTTCAAGAGACATGGGTCTCCTGCCTTCATCAGAGGGAGTGTAAGCTTGCAAGCTATTTGAAATAAACTAAAGGAATTTCTAAATCCGAACTCAGCTTTTGATTGAGACCAGACTGGACAGAAAGAACTCAATTTCTTCACTGGGGGCGATTTTGAGCCGGTACTAGCCGTCAGTAAGAAACTGGCAGGCTCGAAATCCGGAAAGAATCAAAAAATGCAATTCTCTCTGGATTGATTGGGAGTTGCGATTTTCACCCCACTCACCAATGGAGTAAAACCATGATGCGGTACCTCATTTTAATACATTAGCATGTCATTAGAGAGCACTCACTCCAGACCTTCTCTCCCCCCCCCCCATTAAATATTCCACAGGCACGCCAGCGTTCTTTACAACAGGTTGTAGCACAATCAATCACACGAGACGAGATGAGAAGGAGTCAATCGATGGCTTTATTACGCAGACTTGTTCCCCAGGAGAACAGTTACAGAATGCGGCTGCTGGGAGAACCCGGGCTCTTATACTCCACCTTACTGGGTGGAGCCAGTAGGCGGCCGATCCAATCGGGACCCAGCGTCTATCCACCAATAGCCTCTCAGCATCACAGGGTACCATAATGCCCCAAATGCATACCACTACATTCACCACTTGTATGGTGGTAGGGGTTAACAGAATCGGTACCTGGGATGCCACTAATACAGCAGCTATGCTCCGATATCAAACTACTAGCACTATTTACAATGCCGCTTTTACTGGGCAACTGAATTCTTTACAGAGGCATTTCTTGCTTTGTTATAATGATTCGATGAGTCGAATGGGTGCCCTGGTCGTCCTCCCCGGCGGTGATGCAGGCGCTGGCTCGGGCACCGTCGTCTCTGGGACGGTAGCGATGTCTCTTCCTGCTTCACTACCCCTAGGCAGGGCCGGGGGAAGGACCGATCCACCCGGGAAGGGGGCGGCTGTGGGGTGCGCCGGTGGGAGGGAGGGGCTGATTGGTGTTGGGGGTGTGTGTGTCGATCCAGCGGGGTCCAGGTCCCGTAGAGAGACCAGGTCCTGTCGGCCGTCGGGGTACGCCGGCGTACTGAGGGTTCGCGTGGAGGAGATGAACCCTCTCGACCAACGGGTCCGATTTGTGTACCCGCACATGTTTTCGGAGCAGGATGGGTCCTGGGGCTGCCAGCCAGGTCGGGAGTGACGCTCCGGAGGAGGACTTCCTAGGGACAAGGAGGCGTTCGTGAGGTGTTTGATTTGTTGTGGTACACAGCAACGACCGGATGGAGTGAAGGGCGTCCGGGAGGACTTCCTGCCAGTGGGGGACTGGGAGATTTCTGGACCGTAGGGCCAGCAGGACGGTCTTCCAGACCGTTCCATTCTCCCTCTCTACCTGGCCGTTACCCCGGGGGTTGTAACTGGTCGTCCGGCTCAATGCCTTTGCTGAGCAGGAATTGACGCAGTTCGTCACTCATGAAGAAGGACCCCCTATCGCTATGTATGTAGGCGGGGAAACCGAACAGTGTAAAGATGGTGCAGAGGGCTTTAATGACCGTGGCCACGGTCATGTCGGGGCAAGGGATGGCGAATGTGTAACGGGAGTACTCGTCAACCACGTTCAGGAAGTACGGTTGCGGTCGGTGGAGGGGAGGGCGCCTTTGAAGTCCAGACTGAGGCGTTCAAAGGGACGAGAAGCCTTTATCAGGTGCATTTTATCTGGCCTGTAGAGCTGCGGCTGGCAATCTGTGCAGATTTGGCAGTTCCTGGTGGCTGTTCTGACCTCCTCGATGGAGTAGGGCAGGTTGCGGGTCTTCACGAAGTGATAGAACCGAGTGACCCCCGGGTGGCAGAGGTCCTCGTGGAGGGTTCGGAGTCGGTCCACTTGTGCGTTGGCACATGTGCCGCGGGATAGGGCATCAGGAGGCTCGTTTAGCTTCCCGGGACGATACAAGATCTCATAGTTATAGGTGGAGAGTTCGATCCTCCACCGCAAGGTCTTGTCGTTCTTGATCTTGCCCCACTGTGCATTATCGAACATTAAGGCAACCGACCGTTAGTCAGTGAGGAGAGTGAATCCCCTGCTGGCCAGGTAATGCCTCAAATGTCGCACAGCTTCCATGGCCTGGGCCTCCTTTTCCACTGAAGAGTGGCGGATTTCTGTGGCGTGGAGGGTGCGTGAGAAAAAGGCCACGGGTCTGCCCGCTTGATTGAGGATGGCCGCCAGAGATACGTCAGACGCGTCGCTCTCGACTTGGAAGGGGAGGGACTCGTCGATGGCATGCATCATGGCCTTTGCGATATCTGCTTTGATGCGGCTGAAGGCCTGGTGGGCCTCTGTCGACAGGGGAAAGACAGTGGACTGAATTAGCGGATGGGCCTTGTCCGCGTAGTTGGGAACCCACTGGACGTACTAAGAGAAAAAGCCCAGGCAGCATTTCAGGGCCTTGGAGCAGTGAGGGAGGGGAACTCCATAAGGGGGCGCATGCGTTCCGGGTCTGGGCCTATAACTCTGTTTCGCACTACGTGGCCGAGGATGGCTAGTCGGTCGGTGCTAAACACGCATTTCTCCTGTTGTATCTGAGATTCAGGGCGTTTGCGGTCTGGAGGAATTTTCGGAGGTTGGCGTCGTGGTCCTGCTGGTCGTGGCCGCAGATAGTGACGTTATCGTGATACGGAAACGTGGCCTGCAAACCGTACCGGTCAACCATTTGGTCCATCTCCCGTTGGAAGACCGAGACCCCATTAGTGACGCCGAATGTAACCCTTAAAAAATGACAGAGCCGGAGGGGACGGAGTATTCGGCTATAGCCGTTTCAGACCATGCCCCGCACTGGGTGGAACTGGAGCTGGGAGAGGAGAGGGACCAACGCCCGCTGTGGCGGCTGGATGTGGGACTGCTGGCTGATGAGGTGGTGTGTGGGAAGGTGAGGGGGTGTATTGAAAGGTACTTGGAGGCCAACGACAACTGGGAGGTGCGAGTGGGGGTGGTATGGGAGGCGTTGAAGGCGGTGATCAGGGGAGAGCTGATCTCCATCAGGGCTCACAGGGAGAAGACAGACAGAGGGCATGGAAAGGGAGAGGTTAGTGGGGGAGATCTTGCGAGTGGACAGGAGATACGCAGAGGCCCCAGAGGAAAGATTACTTGGGGAAAGGCGACGGCTCCAGACGGAGTTTGACCTGCTGACCACGGGCAAGGCAGAGGCACAGTGGAGGAAGGCGCAGGGGGCGACCTACGAGTATGGTGAAAAGGCTAGCGGATATTGGCGCACCAGCTCCGTAAGAGGGAAATAGGGGGAATCAAAGATGGAAGGAGAGCCACGGTTCTAAGTGCAACGAAAATAAATAAAGTATTTAAGGCCTTCTAAGAAGAGCTGTATAGATCCCAGCCCCCAGGGGGGAAAGGGGGCATGAGACGATTCCTGGACCAACTGAGGTTCCCGAGGGTGGAGGAGCAAGAGGCAGTTGGTTTGGGGGCGCCAATTGGGTTGGAAATGTTGAGTAAGGGTTTGGGGAGCATGCAGGCGGGGAAGGCCCCGGGGCCGGACGGGTTCCCGGTGGAGTTCTATAGAAAATATGTGGACCTGCTGGCCCCGCTACTAGTGAGGACCTTTAACGAGGCAAGAGAGGAGGGAACCCTGCCCCAGACAATGTCGGAGGCGACAATCACCTTGATTCTAAAGCGAGACAAGGATCCACTGCAATGTGGATCGTACAGGCCGATTTCGCTCCTCAATGTGGATGCTAAGCTATTGGCAAAAGTATTGGCCACCAGGATTGAGGACTGTGTCCCGGGGGTGATTCATGAGGACCAAACGGGATTCGTAAAGGGCAGGCAGTTAAATACCAATGTGCGGCGGCTCTTAAACGTGATAATGATGACATCGGAGGAGGGAGAGGCGGAGATAGTGGCAGCTATGGACGCGGAAAAAGCCTTTGACCGAGTGGAGTGGGAGTACCTCTGGGAGGTATTGCGCAGGTTTGGGTTCGGGGGAGGGTTTATCAGATGGGTTAAGCTCCTTTACAGCGCCCCGGTGGCGAGTGTAGTGACGAACCGGCGGAGGTCGGAGTACTTTCGGCTGTACCGAGGGACGAGGCAGGGGTGCCCCCTGTCCCCCCTGTTGTTTGCATTGGCGATCGAACCCTTGGCCATATCACTTAGGGAGTCGAATAAATGGAGGGGGATAGTCCATGGGGGAGAAGAGCATCGGGTATCGCTCTACGCGGATGACCTGCTGCTATACGTGGCGGACCCAATGGAGGGGATGGTGGAGGTCATGCAGACTCTGAAGGAGTTTGGAGAGTTCTCGGGCTACAAGCTTAATGTAGGGAAGAGTGAGCTTTTTGTATTACAGGCAGGGGACCAAGAAAGAGAGATAGGGGACCTACCGCTGAGGAGGGCGGAGAGGAGTTTTCGGTATCTGGGGATCCAGATAGCCAGGAGTTGGGGGGCCCTACATAAACTGAATTTGACGAGGTTGGTGGAGCAAATGGAGGAGGATTTTAAAAGATGGGACATGCTCCCGCTCTCGCTGGCGGGTAGCGTGCAGTCGGTCAAAATGGTGGTCCTTCCGAGGTTTTTGTTTGTGTTTCAGTGCCTCCCCATCGTAATCACCAAGGGCTTTTTCAAGAGAGTAGGTAGGAGTATTATGGGGTTTGTGTGGGCAAATAAGACCCCGAGGGTTAGGAGAGCGTTCCTGGAACGTAATAGGGTCCTAGGAGTGTTGGCTTTGCGAAACCTAGGGAGCTACTACTGGGCAGCAAACGTGGCGATGATCCGCAAGTGGGTCACGGAGGGAGAGGGGGCGCCATGGAAGAGGATGGAGATGGCGTCCTGTAAAGGAACGAGCTTGGGGGCGTTGGTGACGGCACCGCTGCCGCTCCCGCCGACAAAATACACCACAAGCCCGGTGGTGGCGGCAACACTAAGGATCTGGGGCCAGTGGAGAAGGCACAGGGGTGCAACGGGAGCATCGGTGTGGTCCCCGATCAGGGGTAACCACCGGTTTGTCCCAGGGAAGATGGATGGGGGGTTCCAAGGCTGGCATCGGGCGGGGATTAGAAGAATGGGGGACCTGTTCATTGACGGGACATTTGCGAGCCTAGGGGCACTGAAGGAGAAGTTTGCGTTACCCCTGGGAAATGCCTTTAGATATATGCAGGTGAGGGCTTTTGTGAGGCGACAGGTGAGGGAATTTCCGTTGCTCCCGGCACAAGAAGTTCAAGATAGGATGATCTCGGGGGTATGGGTCGGGGAGGGCAAGGTGTCGGAACTACCACCTGAGCTCTCCAGGGACTATTGCTGGCCTGGATTATGCCTTCCCTCAGCAGCCGTTGGACTTCTGACCTGATAAAGGTTCGGTCCTGGGCGCTGTACCGTCAGCTCCTAGTGGCGACGGGTTTGCAATCCGGGGTGAGGTTCGCAAACAGGGAAGGCAGGTCGACCCTGAGGGTCGCGAGGCCGCAGATAGTGAGTGGGGGTATAGGGCCGCTGAATTGAAACGTTAAACTCTGGAGATTGCACTGGAAATCCAACCCCAGGAGTATGGCTGCGCAGAGGTGGGGAAGGATGTAAAGCCGATAGTTCTTGAACTCCCTCCCCTGCACCGTGAGGTTCGCGATGCAGAACCCTTTGATCTCTACAGAATGGGATCCTGCTGCCAGGAAAATCTTTTGATTACTCGGGTGGATCGGAAGGGAACAGCGTCTTACCGTATCGGGATGTATAAAACTCTCCGTGCTCCCAGAGTCTATCAGGCAGGGCGTCTCGTACCCGTTTATGAATACCGTCGTTGTTGCCTTTTGGAGCGTTCGGGGCCGTGACTGGTCCAGGGTCACCGAAGCCAGTCGCTGTTGCTGCATCAGTTTTCCTCAGGCCCCGTGGGGCCGTCCATCCCGGGGTCCTTAGCCGTCAGCCAAGATGGCGGCATCTACGGGTTGCACAGAGTCGAGGGTGGACAAGATGGCGCCGCCCATTGATCGCATGTGGCCGGAGGAGCACAAAATGGCGGTGCCCATCCCTCCCGCATGGGGTCCGGGACCCAAGATGGCGGAGCCCGGTGGCCGCACATGGATCGTTGGGGGGGTTGAGGTCCTGGTTCTCCCCCGGAGATTGCCCCCGGGCCTGGCACACTGCTACAAAGTGCCCCTTTTTGCCGCACCCTTTACAGATGGCTGAGCGAGCCGGGCAGCGCAGTCGGGGGTGTTTCGCTTGCCCACAAAAGTAGCAGCGGGACCCACCCGGGTGATCTGGCGCTCTGGCAGCACAGGCCTGCGGGGGAGCGGGGGGTTCGGTCACGGCGGGGGTCCATGGTGCCCAAGGGGCTGCCGTGCGGTCGGGGGCATAGGCATGGGCGTTCTGCGATGCCACATCGAACGAGGCAGCCAGGGCCCGTGCCTCCTGGAGGCCTAGTGAGTCTCTTTCCAGCAATCGCTGACGAATTTGGGACGAAAGCATACCTGTCACGAAACCATCCTGAATCAGTAGCTCCGTATGTTCATTAGCCGGAACCGGTGGGCAGTTGCAATTTCTCCCCAGTATTAGCAGCGCACTGTAGAATTCGTCCAGCGATTCCCCGGGGATTTGCCGTCTCGTCGCGAGCTGGTGGCATGCGCAAACCTGGTCGACGGGCCGAACATAGAGTCCTCTCAGCATGGCGAGCGCCGCCTGGTAATCGTCCGCGTCCTCTATGAGAGTGTAGATTTCCGGGCTCACCCTGGAATGCAGGATGAGCATTTTCTGGTCTTCTGTAGGTACGCAGGTGGCCGTTCGGAGGTATCCTTCAAAACACGCTAACTATTGTTTAAAAGTGGCCGCTGAATTTGCCACGTGGGGGCTGATTCGCAGACACTCCGGAGTGATTCGGAGCTCCATGTTCTTTAAAGTCTGCGTAATAAATTGTAGCACTATCAATCACTCACAAGACGAGATGAGAAGGAGTCAATCGATGGCTTTATTACGCAGACTTGTTCCCCAGTAGCACAGTTACAGAATGCGGCTGCTGGGAGAACCCGGGCTCTTATACTCCGCCTTACTGGGTGGTGCCAGTAGGCGGCTGATCCAATCGGGACCCGGCGTCTATCCACCAATAGCCTCTCGGCATCACAGGGTACCGTAATACCCCTAATGCATACCACCACACAGGTTACATGAAGGGGGATATTGGAGGTGAGCACTCAGTCAGTCATCAATCTTCAGGGTCTTCAATGCTCAGGTTGCACTGGAGAGGATGTGGAGGACACAGATAAGTTCAACTTGGGTTGAGGATCGGTTTCTCAATCTTGGGGGCAGGGGTTTCTAGCAGACCTTCTGTTCCTTCAATTTGGGATTCCCCTTGCTTTAAGAAGGTCTGGAAGCTGGCATTTGGGCAGCATTTCCTGTGTCCTTCTTGGTGGGCTTGTCCGAATCACCGTTAAGGAATGCCCATCTTTAGTGGGAGCTGGAAAGTGGATGTGTGGAGGTGAATGCAAAGGTTTTGCACTGGCGGTAACTGTGAGGTTCTTGGGTTGGGTTCCATGAGAGGCCAGGGTGCAAGAGCAGAGTGGGGACCTCAGGAATGGCTTGCATCATTCCTTTATCAGCAACGAAAATCCTCTCACTTGGGGAAGCACGACTGCATCATGTAGCGCCATTCATGAAGGGCAAGGGATTTCACTCCCTTAATGTCCAACTCGTGACCGTACAAAGCGCATATGCAGGGATGTGCGCATTTCCCAGGGAACATTTATGACAGTTATATCTTGGGGTGTTCGCAGACCCCTGATGTTTTTGAGGGACAGAAACGGCTGCAGTGTTGGATCCTTGGGAACAGGGGTATGCATTCAGGAGGTGAATGATGACACCAAAGTGAAGGTCACAAACTCTCGCTGAGACTCACTATAATGAGTCTAACGCATCAAGGTGCACGTTGGTCAAGCAGGTGAATCGACTGCTCAAGACGCGGTTCCGGTACCTGGGCCTGTCAGGTTGCCTTCCAATACAGCCCCCAGAGGGTGTCGCCGCATTATTGTGGTCTGCTGCACTCTCCACAACTTGACGCTGCAAAGGGCAGGCCAACTGGACCAGGAGGAGGGGGGGCAGCGCCACATGTGAGGAGTTCTCCCTTTGTGGGGAGTAACATCTCATCATAACGGTGGTGCCAGCAGTAGGTTTTTGCGATGGTGCCCAAGTTAATGGGTAGGGCCCTCAAGCCATTGGCCTGAATTTGCAGGAGAATGATGATGACTTGCATTAAGGACAGAGTGATTCTCCTCTCATCCTCAGCGAGATGTCTGACTTCTGTTTGACCGAGGGGTGAATGCATCCTTCCAATGAACCTGCTCATCAGGGAGTCTTGCGATGCTGGATGAACCCTAATCTGCTACAGCCACTTTGAGGTCAGTGGTCCTGGTGCATTCCTTCACCTAACCTCTGGGCTGGGTCAGTCTCTCTCAACTTTATCAGCCCATGGCATCCTCACACAGGGAAAGAGTGGCAGAAATAAGTGGCTGAGCCTTGGTGTGTGTGTGTGTGTGTGTGTGCATGTGTGTGCGGAGGGGGGGGGGGGGTGCCCTATCAGCTGCTGCGCATCTTTTCTGAGTCATCAGTGTAGGAGGTGGTAGAGACATTTCACTGCCAATCTCACAGTGCACAGGGATGGACCAGTGGAGGTGGAGGAAACAGATGCTACAGGAGGAGCATCCTAGATTGTTTCCTGATGTGTAGTGACTAGATCTCAGGCCATGAAATTAGACAGGAAGAGGAAATCTATCAGAAAGGGCGATGAAATAGAAATTCAGTTATCTAAAACTGTATTCGGGAACCTGACTAAAAAGGAATGTAAAGAAAATGAGCCTGACAGGTTTAGCCCACTTGCTGGAATAGAAATGTAACAGGCAGATCCGGAGTTGAGAAAACTGCATCTACCAGCCTACTCAGAGACCGAATCAGAACCAATACCCGAGTGTTATTATTTAAAAGACAAAGTACTCATGGAGTCCACTTCAAAAACCAGTAGATGAGGAGAGGATAGGTCCATCTGAGCACCACAACATTTTATGAGTGGCTCACAAAATTCCACAAAACAGGTCACACTTAGGTATTAGGGAGACACAGTCTAAAATAATGAAACATTTGTATTGGCCAAAATTGCACCAAGATGTTATCAAATTATGCAGGCTTGTCATACATGTCAGATAATGGGGAAACATAAGCCCCAATCACCAATTAAACTTGCACTTTTAATTCCAATACCTGTTTTTGAACAACTGTTTGCCAGGGTCTTAGTAGACGGTGTAGAACTCCTACCTGAAACTAGAAGTGGGAGCCAATGAGGTAAATGTTTTGATCCTGACTACCGTGGGAATCGTCGCAGGCAAGACAGACAACCTAACAGATTAAAGGGTGTGATGACCTCGGGCAGGAATTTCTGATCCCCGGGCAGCCCAATATCTTTTCACAATTATAGATATCTCAGCAAGATTTCCTGAGGTGGCGCCTTTGGGGGAAATTATGGTTAAATTGACAGTGGAAAAGTTAGTTCATATCCTTACAAGGTATGAATTACCCAAGGAAATACAATCGGATCATGGTTCAAATATTCAAAAGCAACTGTGAATAGTTTGGGAATAAAACAATTTAAATCTTCAGCTTATCATCTGCAGTCACAAAGAGAATTAGAAAGATGGTAACAAACTTTAAAGATCTTGACTAAAGCTTATTGTCAGAAATGTCCTAATGATTGGGAAAAAGGGAATTAAATATTTTCTGTTTGCCATTGGTGATGCTCCTAATGAAACAACAGGATTCAGTCCTTTTGAACTGATATCTGGGCATGAGATGTGAAGACCCCTTAAATTAGTTAAGGAAGCATTTGGAGGCTACACTATTGACCCCGGTGGCAACTTTCCGGGATAGATTAACCAAATTGTGTGAGTTCGCCAAAGAGCATTTGAAAATCGCACAATAAACAATAAAAGTTAGAGCAGATAAAAATGCTAAAGTTCATAATTTTATCACTGGAGACAAGGTATTATCATTATTATCTGTCTCTGGTGGACCATTAAAAGCAAGGGTCATTGGACCTGATCAAATCAGCACGGACCCGGGCTTGCCGCGTGAATGGCGGAATAGGGCAAAATTGAGATTTGCGCTGGGTACGAACCATTTTGCGATTCACCCGGCCCTCTCCCAACAGCGAGTTCCCAAAAATGGCAACAATATCATTAACCCTCATTTGCACTCAGTTCAATCTCATTAACGACACTGAAGTTGAATGCAGGTACCTCTCGGGAATTACCCGACTCATGGGGGCGGCGTTTAGTACTCCCTTTCAAAAACGGGTAGCTGGCGCAATGGCTGCTGGGGGGACGAGAGGAGGTGAATAGCTATTTCTATTTTCCGGCATGCAGCTTGGTCAGGGGGGTGAGGTGTTCCAGGTCGAGGATCATCCCTTAGCCGGGAGGGGGAGGTGGGGCAGTGAGGGGCTTTGCGTCTGTGAGGCCTTCAAGCCATCTTTAAATATTGTGGAGACCCTTAACAGGGGCAGCCACAGCTGCAGCCGCCTGTCTGTCCTACCAAAAACTTCACAGCTGAAGGCTATTTCAAATGAGCAATTAGCTCTGTTAGTTGTGAGAGCACTTCTCACTCCTCAACTCTCAAGTGCCATGCCTCAGAGGATAATTAGTGCATTGTATGCCCAGCAACCTTTGATATGTGAACAGTATTCCTGAACTCGAGGCGCATCAGCGCCATAAAGGCAGCTGGAAACAATCCAACAATAAAGAGTCGGGCTTCACCACTGTAGATCTTCTCGCAGCCAAAGGGTTAGTGTACAGATGAGCTGAGGGCAGCTGAGCATGGTCTCCCTGATGTTCCTGGCAGAGGTGCTCCGGATGTGGCCCGGGGGAGTGTGTGTGCAGAGCAAGGTTTGCCAACACAACTGCGTCGCTGGTTGACACGCGGAGAGATGTGATGACTGGGAAATTGGATCGAAGAAGTAGTGGGAAATTTAGGAGTTAACAGCCGGAGGGTAAAACTGCTAGCTCTGAGTCAGAGGTACAAGCCCACACTTGGCCTGAGTCACATTGTCCCATTCAGACTTAAATTTGGTAATGAGAATAAACATGACACCCCTGTTCAGCTCGGGTTATTTGCTCAAGATTCATTGTCCTCCGGGACACGCTTATCTGACCAGCCATTAGCCCATTACAGAGTCTGAAGGCCTCGAAGAAATGGAGACTGCAGTAGTCTCCGTGGTGGTAAGCCCCAGGTTGGCCTCCAGTGTTTCCTCCTCCCTGACAGTGCCGATAGGGCCTTGGGAGACTCCATGAGATGGAGCCTCTGAGTCATCTGGCGCTGCCACTCCTGGAGGCTCCCCACTGTTTGCGCCATGGTGTCGACGTCCTCAGCGATGCTCCTCGAGTGCTTTGGATTGACTCGGTAATGTTCACCTCCGTCTAGGACACGTCCCTCAGTGTCTGAGACATGATGTCGAGGCCCTCAGCCATGGCCGTCAGACTGATCCAAGTTAGACACCACCATTCAAGAGGCGGACCGGGCACTCCAGCTTTTCCACTGCGGTCGCCACCTTAGCAGTGTTGGACTCTGTACCACTCATTTCCGGCACCATCTCCTGTACCTGCAGCCTTTGGGACATTTCCAAACGGCCCTGCTGTCGCTGCAATGATACGGACACCCCCTTCTGAATTTCACGACTGTGTGCTATCATCTGCATCAGCTCTGGGAGAACTTTGTCCAGAGGCTCAGCATCTGGCTGGGACTGAGCGGTGTCCTGGGATACAGCAGACTGCCAACTGCTGTCTCCCTTGGGTGTCTCTGTCTCCACCTGATGCGCATCAGCAACTGTGTGGTGCTCACCAACATCTGCCCGTTACCACATCTGGCGAGTGCACGGTCAGTTCCAGCCCCACAGACCCTGGAGTACCAACAAAAGCGAATTAACCAATAATGTGTTTTCCTGATATCTTTTACCCTCAACAGCTCTAATGAGTTGCAGATACCAGATTTATAAGTAAAACATTAACAAATATTTTATTAAAAATAAGGAAAGATGATTATATATCAGGAGAAATAACAGGACAAGGATCTACCAATTTACCTATTCCCAAAACCCAGTCCCACCCTCCACCCAGACACACACAAGACAGACAGAAGGTAAGGGTAAAATAATATTAAAAAAACAGGGATTAAGGGAAGGCTTCAGATGAGTTTTCGCTGCTGCGGTTGCAGCCTCTGGGAGATAGATTTATGCAAAGAGGTTCAGGTTGACGCAATTAAATCCTTTGACCACCGGGTGGCGTTTTAGCCAAGAGTTCCAGGTCAGTGCAATCCTGCCCTTCCACCACCAGGTGGAGTTTTACCCAGGATTCAGGTTGACGCGCATCTGCCATTCTACCATCAGATGGAGCTGCCGCCTCCTTGAGATTTTACTGGGCTTTAAATTTGAGAGTTTGGAGGCCTTTTGTTTACCTGATTTCTGTGCAAAGATACCGGCGGTATTTTAAAGAATGCTCCCAGTTCAAGCTTTCCCGAGCCTTCCAGAGGGAGGATTAAAAGGTTACAGACGTGATGAGTGACTGTTTGTTTTTTTACTCCAGAAGCCTTCCACAAACTTGAGTGCTGTCTGCCTTCTCGCGAGGAGAGTCTTCACAGAACTGCTTGGAGGTTTTCAATATCATCTGGCCCAAAACGAGAGAAAGAGCAGCAGAGAGAGAGTGCCTTCCAGCTGCGACCTGGCTGAAACTTTGAGAACTGAAGACAAAATGGAGCTCTGCAGAAGACCCACCTTCTTTCCTGAAAGTTTCTGACTGGCTTCACCAATTACAGGCAACAATAGGAGCTGGCTGAGAATCCTACATACACCAGTTGGCTGCTTGCCAAGTCGATCAAATTGACATCACAGCTTCTGCCACAGAACCTAAAGGGACATCTTGGCCTGGTCCATCAGGACAGGAGAGTTCCAGTGTCCAAAGACATTAATGTAAATAGAAATTCCAAAGGGTGCAGTAATGTTGTAGCAGCTAACCAGAAGACTGTAAATCAAAGCAGGCAGCAGGGCAGGGATAAAAAGAGGGACCCAGGACAGACAAAAAGATTTTACAACAGTATTCCAACACCCCATAAATCTGTCCACTAATGTCACCCAATGACTCCTTATGGCCCGCCCTCATCAGATAGTGATCCTGCGAGACAATGGACATGTGGTCAGTGAGAGGGAAGGATCTTTTTGTCTGACATGAACAACTTACTTGAGACAGGTCACCTGGGTGGAGGGGCAGTGGATCCTCATCCCTCTGGCGCAGGTGACTGCTCTCTTTTCAGGCAACCCTACAATTTCCATGGCCCATTCTTCATAGTGGGGTGAGGACCCAAATCTCCAGGATTCCTCCCCCAGCTCCCCCGGTTTGGCCCTTTCCCATTTATTATAGGCTAACCTCTCCTGCGGGACAAAGAGAGGGTATTAAGAGCCACACGCTTGATGGGTCGGGGGGGGGGGTCAAGAGCAGGGGGCATGAGGACGATGTCGAGGGTGGTAGGTTCCAGGGTCAAGCCAGGCTGGGGGCTCGCAATATTTGGAGTGGCAGAGGAGCCAGTAGTGCAGGAGGCAAAAGAGGCCGGTATTCTGGCCTTTGCGTCCCTGGTAGCCCGGCGGAGGATTCTTCTTCAGTGGAAGGATGCGAGGCCCCCAATCGTGGAATCCTGGATCAACGATATGGCGTGGTTTATTAAATTGGAGAGGGTGAAATTTGCCTTAAGGGGATCGGTGCAAGGGTTCTTCAGGTGGTGGCAACCGTTCCTTGACTTCCTGGCTGAACGTTAGAAGATGGTCAGCAGCAACCCGGGGGGGGGTGGGGCGGTGCTCGGAGGGGTTGGTTCGTTTTTCTTTAGTGGGCGTGTATATTTGCTTTTGTGTTGACGATGGCTGTTTATTATTTATGTACAAAACTTTGGTACGGCCGCATTTATTGTTTTGCGTACAGTTCTGGTCACCTCATTATAGGAAGGACATGGAAGCTTTGGAACGGGTGCAGAGGAGATTTACCAGGATGTTGCCTGGTATGGAGGGACAATCTTATGAGGAAAGGCTGATGGACTTGAGGTTGTTTTCGTTAGAGAGAAGAAGGTTAAGAGGAGACTTAATAGAGGCATACAAAATGATCAGGGGGTTAGATAGGGTGGACAGTGAGAGCCTTCTCCCGCGGATGGAAATGGCTAGCACGAGGGGACATAGCCTTAAACTGAGGGGTAATAGATATAGGACAGAGGTCAGAGGTAGGTTCTTTATGCAAAGAGTGGTGAGGCCGTGGAATGCCCTACCTGCAACAGTAGTGAACTCGCCAACATTGAGGGCATTTAAAAGTTTATTGGATATGCATATGGATGATAATGGCATAGTGTAGGTTAGATGGCTTTTGTTTTTTTGACTTCCCATGTCGGTGCAACATCGTGGGCCGAAGGGCCTGTACTGCACTGTATCGTTCTATGTTCTATGTGTGGACGCCCTATCTGGATATGAAGGGGTTATGCTGGTAGGTGCCAGGGGGCTCTGAGGAACAAGCACAAAGATCGGATGTGGGGAGGTTGCGAGGTGTCAGCCAGTTGATTGGGCGGGGGGGGGGGGGGGGGGGGGGGGGGGGTTTGAGGGGTGGCCGGCGGAACGGATGCCAGGAGAGAGGTGGTAATGTAAACTTGCAGCTCGTTGGAGGCCGTTGGTCTTCTTCCGACATTGAACAGCGGTCCACCTCATCATGCTGCCCTCACAGACCATTGTCGCCAATGTCTCCCAGGCGGTCTTTCTGACCCTGCTGCTAGACCTCTGACCCCCTCGGATGAACAGCGTCGAGAAGCCTCGTGAGGTCTGCATCCCCAAACCGAGGAGCAGGTCTGTGCATTACTAATCTTGTGTGTTGACTGGGAGTGAGTGGCGAGGGAGCACTTAAAAGCAGCTCCCTTGTTAGCGGGTTCGGCAAATCAGACGGTGAGTAATGTCGAGAATCCCATGGGGGCTCAGTTTTTGCACAAAGTACCATTGAATATGAGTCGTAATCTCGCCAAAGCGGGCGTCGCGGAACACCCCGCCAAACGTGCCCAAAACTGGACTTTGAAATTTATCTGAGAATCAAGTCTTGCTCAGTTACAAAAAGCCAATTCGGTCATAAATTTGGCAAATAGTGAATTTACCAAAGTAACTTATTTGGTGAACACTTTGGGACAAGGCCAAGTAGCGCCAAGGAAGCAAAAATAAAGCCATTTTGGTCTTCCCAGTGACTCAGACAGAACTAGGGATTTTGCTATATAGCAATGAGGGGATTCATCAGATGTTTATTCCAAATTTCCTCACTGTAGTGGCTCCCCTCGTTAAAGGGAGGCAAGAAATTTGAGTGGACAAAGGAGTATCAAAGTGCCTTTGACAGTTTGAAAGCTGCACTGACTTTAGTCAGCACCTGTTTTAGAAGCACCAAGTTATGCTAAACCGTTAACTGGCAGTTCACGCTGGCAACATAGGTGTTGGTGCAGTTTTATTATCGGAGGATGAGATAGGGATTTAATGGCCAGTCCGCCTTGGAACTTGAGTTCTTGCCAGTAAAAGTATTCAAATGTGGAAAAAGGGACTTTAAGTTTGGTGTTGGCTCTGCAACATTGAGTTATACCTCTAATAATCCTTCAGAGACTATTATTTATCTGGACCATGATCCTCTCACCTTTTTAGCAAATTTTCACAAAAAGAATCTGAGGCTATTTCATGCTATGGCCATATAATTTGAAAATTATTCATGTGTGAGGAAGTGAAAATATCCAACCAGATACTTTATCAATGGTTCAAATGTGGAATTCATGATCAAAATGGACTTGTATAATGTTTCAGTATGGTGGGGAAAAATAGGTTACTAATGTTTTTAAAGAAATCAATTTGCTTTTGCTTCATTCTCTTATGCAATAATTTAACATTCAGTACTAGCCTAAATGGAATAAAACCTCCACATAAAACAGAAAAGATTTTAAGTCCGTTATTTGTTTTGCCGATTATGGGCATGGTTAGCATTGCTGCCTCACAGCTCCAGGGACCTGGTTTCAATTCCGATCTAGGGTGACTGTGTGGAGTTTTCACTTTCTCCCCGTATTTACCTATCATAGATTCATAGAATTTACAGTGCAGGAGGCCATTCAGCCCATCGGGTCTGCACCGGTCCTTGGAAAAAGCACCCTACCCAGGCCCACACCTCCACCCTATCCCCGTAACCCCATCAAATCTTTTTTGGACACTAAGGGAAATTTATCATAGCCAATCTACCTAACCTGCACATCTTTGGACTGTGGGAGGAAACCGGAGCACCCAGAGGAAACCCGCGCAGACACAGGGAGAACATGCAGACTCCGCACAGACAGTGACCCAGCGGGGACTCGAACCTGGGACCCTGGAGCTGTGAAGCAACTGTGCTAACCACTGTGCTACCATGCTGCCTTTACCTGGGTTTCCTCCAGGTTATCCGGAGGAAATTTAGCGAAGCTAAATTGCCCCTTAGTATCCAAAAGGTTAGGTGGGGTTACTGGGTGACAGGGATAGGGTGGGGGCTTGGGCTTAAGTAGGGTGCTCTTTCCAAGGGCCGATGCAGACTCGATGGGCTGAATGGCCTTATTCTGCACTGTAAATTCTAAGATTCTATGATTACCCTGAAGATCATTCTGACCTGGGGACCTGCTTTTGCATTATACTGCATGGTGAAGTAATAATATCATTGGCTCTTACTTCTGAATGAAAACGTTATTTTCTGCTGATTAAAGTTTTTGCTTACTGAGTTAGTATAGTTTGTTCTGTTACAGATAGATTTATTGGGAATTAGGTTAGTTACTTAGCATATATAGGAAATGCTTAAGTTCTCCAAGAACTGCACATAAATCACAGGCTGGGTGAAACTGCTTCATTTCTATGAAAATCTGTCACTTATTAGTGGTTATTCCTCTTTATACTGCCATAACATTCTGAAGGACTACAATTAACTACTTACTTACCGATTAACTAAATGATTTATCTCAAATTTGCAACGCAGTGTTTCTTTGGTATGCTGCAATGCAAGTCACTTATCATATTACTCAGGCTGATTTTCTACATGGTTATTTATACCATAACAGATGCCTCCAACCTCGTAAACAACAGGCTCCCCTATTGTAAGCTACTGATACTAGCCAATTGAAATTCCAGATCAATTCAGCACAGCAGCCCAAAGTAGCCTATTCCAAGTCAGATTATAACAATTCTGAAAACAGTTATATATAAATAATTTTACACTCTTTAGAATCATGTTACATCCATTCTCATGGCTTTCACACCTAAAGCTACAATTTTGTTAATCATGGACTGGATTTTATGCTGTCCTGCTGATGTGCTTGAAGGCTGGGGGTGCAAGGGGTTGTAAAATACAGCATGTGGCTTTGTGCGTGGGGGGAGGGGGGGGAGAAGACATTGGGCATCTAGTCTGCATGTGGCCTATTAAGGCCCTTGGATGGACAATTAATTGCCATACCAGCATCTCATCTCATCCTGCCACTATTTTACCCCTGGTGGCAGAGACACACGCCCAGCAGGTAGCCAGCTCTTAGTGTACAGGCTGCTGTTGAGCAAGGGGCATTTCTTTTTCATAGAATTTACAGTGCAGAAGGAGGCCATTCGTCCCATCAGGTCTGCACCGGCCCTTAGAAAGAACACCCTACTTAAGCCCACACATCCACCCTATCCCCGTAACCCAGTAACCCCACCTAACCCTTTTTTTTGGACACTAAGGGCAATTTAGCACGGTCAATCCACCTACCTTACACATCTTTGGACTCTGAGGGGAAACCGGAGCACCTGGAGGAAACCCACGCAGACACGGGGAGAACGTGCAGACTCTGCACAGACAATGACCCAAGCCGGGAATCGAGCCTGGGACCCTGGAGCTGTGAAGTCACAGTGATAACCACTGTGCTACCGTGCTGCCCATTCATCAGGCAAGAGCTTGTGAGGTGGATATCTCTCTAGCTTCCTGTTCCCACCGAGCAATTGGGCTTCCAGGGGCCAGCTTAGGCCCTTAAGTAGCCAACTAAGGACCTGTGGTGGTATGTATTAGGGGTAATACGGTACACCATGAATGCCGAGGAGCTATTGGAGGGATCTGATGCACCATGTTTGGCATCGGTGACCCTCGACCAGTCGCGGCCCCGGACGCTCCAGACGACAACGACCAAGGTGCTGGTGAACGGGCACGAGACGCCGTGTTTGATCGACTCGGGGAGCACGGAGAGTTTTATTCATCCGGACACGGTAAGACACTGTTCCCTTGTAATTCGGCCAAGCACCCAAAAGTTTAATCCTGGCCGCGGGGTCCCACTCCGTTGAAATCAAAGGGTTCTGCATCGCAAACTTAACGGTGCAGGGGAGCGAGTTCAAAAA
Source organism: Scyliorhinus torazame (assembly GCF_047496885.1). Lineage (NCBI taxonomy): Eukaryota > Metazoa > Chordata > Chondrichthyes > Carcharhiniformes > Scyliorhinidae > Scyliorhinus > Scyliorhinus torazame. The sequence goes on from NC_092709.1 coordinate 91,430,813, forward strand.
TTACCGGCTGTATCTCCTCCCCCATCTCTGCGCTCCCACTCTCCTGGGGTTGGACTTCCAATGCCACCTCCAGAGCTTAACATTTAATTTTGGCGGCCCTATACCCCCACTGACTATCTGCGGCCTCGCGACACTCAAGGTCGAACCGCCCTCCTTGTTTGCGAACCTCACCCCGGATTGCAAACCCGTCGCCACTAGGAGCAGACGGTACAGTACCCAGGACCGGATGTTTATCAGGTCCGAAGTCCAGCGGCTGCTGAAGGAAGGCATAATCCAGGCCAGCAATAGTCCCTGGAGAGCCCAGGTGGTAGTAGTGAAGACAGGGGAGAAGCAGAGGATGGTCGTAGACTACAGTCAGACCATCAACAGGTACACGCAGCTAGATGCGTACCCTCTTCCCCGCATATCCGACATGGTCAATCGGATTGCACAGTACAAGGTCTTCTCCACCGTGGACCTTAAGTCTGCCTACCACCAGCTCCCCATTCGCCCCGGTGACCGCAAGTACACTTCCTTCGAAGCAGACGGGCAGCTATACTACTTCTTAAGGGTTCCATTCGGCGTCACGAACGGAGTCTCGGTCTTCCAACGGGAGATGGACCGAATGGTTGACCAGCACGGTTTATGGGCCACGTTCCCGTACCTCGACAACGTCACCATCTGCGGCCACGACCAGCAGGACCACAACGCCAACCTCCGCAAATTCCTCCAGACCGCTAACGCCCTCGACCTCACCTACAACGAGGAAAAATGCGTGTCTAGCACCGACCGTCTAGCCATCTTGGGCTACGTAGTGCATAATGGAGTGATAGGCCCCGACCCTGAACGCATGCGCCCCCTCATGGAGTTCCCTCTTCCCCACTGTGCCAAAGCTCTGAAACGCTGCCTGGGCTTCTTTTCTTATTACGCCCAGTGGGTCCCCCAGTACGCAGACAAGGCCCGCCCACTAATCCAGTCTATTACTTTTCCCCTGTCGACAGAGGCCAGCCAGGCCTTCAGCCGCATCAAAGCAGATATCGCAAAGGCCACGATGCGCGCCATCGACGAGTCCCTCCCCTTCCAAGTCGAGAGCGACGCATCCGACATAGCTCTGGTGGCCACTCTCAACCAAGCGGGCAGACCCGTGGCCTTTTTCTCCCGGACCCTCCACGCTTCAGAAATTCGCCACTCCTCAGTAGAAAAGGAGGCCCAAGCCATAGTGGAAGCTGTGCGACATTGGAGGCATTACCTGGCCGGTAGGAGATTCACTCTCCTCACTGACCGTGGTCGGTAGCCTTCATGTTCGATAATGCACAGCGGGGCAAGATAAAGAACGACAAGATCCTGCGGTGGAGGATCGAACTCGAACTCTCCACTTACAACTATGAGGTCTTGTACCGTCCCGGAAAGCTGAACGAGCCGTCCGATGCCCTATCTCGCGGCACATGTGCCAACGCACAAGTGGGTCGTTTCCAAGCCCACCACGAGGACCTCTGTCACCCGGGGGTCACTAGCTTCTACCACTTTATAAAGGCCCGCAACCTCCCGTACTCCGTCGAGGAGGTCCGAACAGTCACCAGGAACTGCCAAATCTGCGCAGAATGCAAACCGCATTTTTTCAGGCCAGATAGAGCGCATCTGATAAAGGCTTCCCGTCCCTTTGAATGCCTCAGTCTGGATTTCAAAGGCCCCCTCCCCTCCACCGATCGCAACGCGTACTTTCTGAACATCGTTGACGAATACTCCCATTTCCCCTTCGCCATCCCCTGCCCCGACATGACTGCGGCCACGGTCATTAAAGCCCTCTGCACCATCTTTACCCTGTTCGGTTTCCCCGCCTACACCCATAGCGATAGGGTCCTCCTTCATGAATGGCGAGCTGCGTCAATTCTTGCTCAGCAAGGGCATAGCCTCGAGCAGGATGACCAGCTACAGCCCCCGGGGGAACGGGCAGGTAGAGAGGGAGAACGGAACGGTCTGGAAGACCGTCCTACTGGCCCTACGGTCTAGGAATCTCCCAACTTCCCGCTGGCAGGAAGTCCTCCCGGATGCCCTTCATTCTATCCGGTCCCTGCTGTGCACCACCATGAACCAAACGCCGCACGAGCGCCTCCTTGTCTTCCCTAGGAAGTCCGCTTCTGGAACGTCACTTCCGACCTGGCTGGCAGCCCCGGGACCCATCCTGCTCCGGAAACATGTGCGGGCGCACAAATCAGACCCACTGGTGGAAAAGGTACATCTACTCCACACCAACCCGCAGTACGCCTACGTGGCGTTCCCAGACGGCCGACAGGACACGGCCTCGCTGCGGGACCTGGCGCCCGCCGGAGCTCCCCACACCCCCCTAACACCAATCACCACCCCCTCACTCCCGCCGGTGCACCCCACAGCCACCACCTTCCCGAGGGGATCGGTTCTCCTCCCAGGCCCGCCCAGGAGTAAGGAAACAGGGAGGGACAGCGCGATGCTCCCAGAGTCGACCGGACCCGAGCCAGCACCATCACCACCACCACCACCACCACCCTGGCTGCGACGATCGGAGAGGGCGACCAGAGCACCATCTCGACTCATCGAGTCGACTTAAGATGTATATAATTCAGTGGCCTAGTAAAGCGGCATTGTTGTAAATAGTTTACGCTGCTAATCGGGTAAAATGTGAATAATTCAGTGGCCCAGTAAAAGCGGCATGGTTGTATATAGTTCAATGGTTAAGGCACCAATCCTGTAAACCCCTACCACCATACCACGCACCACCCCGCCGGGTTCCTTTTTAACAAGGGGAGAATGTGGTGGTATGTATTAGGGGTAATACGGTACACTATGAATGCCGAGGAGCTATTGGAGGACAGATGCTGGGTCCCGATTGGATCTGCCGCCTACTGGGCTCCACCCAGATAGACGGGGTATAAGAACCCGGTTTACTCCCCGCAGCTGCATTCTGTGACTGAGCTGCTGGGGAACAAGTCTGCTCAATAAAGCCTTGATTGAAGTTCTCTACGTCTCGCCTCGTGTGTGGTCGATGGTGCTACAGGACCTCATCACGGACTCACTATCCAGGGAAGCCACCCAGCAAATGCTGTCTGGTTTTCCAGCAGCTTAGCAGGGAAAGGGATCCCTCGTCCACAATACTCTGTGCCCAATCAAAGAAACTAGTACCTAGAAGAGGTGGGCTGCCAAAAGCCACCCTCCATCCTTGCGTCTGTCACGTCTTCCCCCCCCCCTTTGCCAGTGACTCCCAGTGGGTGCACGCTCACCTCTATTTAAGGATCCATCGTCGATCTCTCCTGTGGGCCTGAGCGTAATCCTGGCTATTGCCACCACTCCCAGTGGTGTTGCCAGGACTGGAGAGCTACTAGTTTCTGATGGGCCAGCAGTTCTCAGGGGTATGATTTTCACCCTACTGGCTGTGAGGCCCAATGATATCCAGGTAAGTGCCCGATTACCTTATAACTGTGTCAGGTCTCCTGGAGAACATCAACGTGGAGTTCCCACCGGTTCTCTGACTGGTGGGCAAGACCAACGTCCCACTTATACCCAATGTTTTCATAAAATAAAAAGTATGAGAATGTAAGCAATTTTAATATTCATCCTGCCATAGTTATTGATCTGCATCATTGCCTTGTATAATATATTGTCATGAGACTGTTTGAATGCACTTGGCTTGTAAAATTAGTCTAGGATTAAGAGGTATAGTTTAAAAATTAGAGACCCACCATTCAGGAGTGAAAGTCGGAAAAACACACAAAGGAGAGAGGTGTGGAATTCTCTTCAGCACATATCAATTGATGCTGGCCGATGCCCTTTAGAAAAATAAATCTGCTGTCCATACCTGGTCTGGCCTACATGTGATTCCAGATCTACAGAAAAGTGATTGACTCTTAACTGCCCCTTCAAAGACAATTAGGGATGGGCAATAAATGCTGGCCCAGCCAGCGAAGCCCACATGCCATGAACAATTTTTGTTTTTTTAAACCATTAGAAAATTCTGAAAAATCAAGAGCAACAAAAGAAAAACTGCATGCACAGTATTATGACACCTGGAATCACCAAATATTATAAACTATGCTACCCATGTCTAGGAAGCACAACAATATAACAGCAATCTTTGTGCTGTTCCACACATTGCACTCGTGCAACCACACTATTTCATATTCATTTGTGAAAGGATACAAAAAACATTCCTCCATATAATATTAACATAATCACATTTTCACAAGATAGATTTAGATGGAGAAAACCATTCTACCCACCTTAGCACAAAGATCAGATACAAATAGAATTTGTCCTTTAGCCCCTTGAATCTGTTCCTCCTTCCAATAAGATCATGCTGACCTGCGACCGAAGCCCATATCCCTTTATCCCATATCCCTTTATCCCATATCCTTAATAAATTTGGTTAACAAAAATCTAACAATCTCAGATTTAAAATTAACAATTGACGCAGATTCCCATTTGACGAAGGGAATTCCAAACTTCTACTATCCATTGTGTGTACAAATGTTTCTTAGTTTCACTCCTCAAAGGTGTTTTCAATTTGAAATTGTCATGCTCCCGCATCCTGGGCTAAAACAGAATTTACATAATACACACATTCCGCCACTACATAATTATGATGAAGTTTTCTGATTTTTTTCCCCCCTTTATTCTCTCACGGGAAGTGGGGGTCACTGGCAAACCTAGCATATATTGCCCCTCCCTAATTGCCCTTGAACTGAGTGCATTTCCAGAGGGCAGTTAAGAATCAACCAGTTAGGAATCTGAGGATCTGAAGCCACACATGGGCCAAGCAAGGGTTCCTTGCATTTCCTTATTTAAAGGACATTAGTGAACCAGATGGATTTTTACGACAATCAGTAATAGCTGTCATGGTCACCATTACTGAGACTAACTTTCACTTAAAAAAAAAAGTATTTTTATTAAGGTTTTGCAGAATTTTTCATTATAAAACAGTAGTAACAATGATAACAAAACAAACTAGAGTGAACATTAACATAGTGCAAAAAGAGAATATACAATAACAATTAAATAGACATTACCGCACGCGACTCACGTCTTCCCACCCCATCCCAATGGAGCACTCACCCCGACCCCCCCCCCCACCCCTGCGGATTGCTGCTGCTGACATTTTAATTTTCCCCGAGAAAGTCGACGAACGGCTGCCACTTCCGAGAGATCCCTAGCGTAGACCCTCGTAAGGCAAACTTTATTTTCTCGAGGCTGAGAAACCCAGCCATGTCGTTAACCCAAGTCTCTACACTCGGGCTTCGAGTCCCTCCACATTAATAAAATCCGTCTCCGGGCTACTAGGGAAGCAAAAGCCAAGATGCCGGCCTCTTTCGCCCCCTGAACTCCCGGGTCTTCTGACACTCCAAAGATCGCTATCTCTGGACTCGGCACCACCCGTGTGTTAAGCACCTTGGACATTACCCTCGTGAACCCTTGCCAGAACTCTCTAAGCTCCGGGCATGCCCAAAACATGTGGACATGGTTTGCAGGGCTGCCCTTGCACCCCATACAACTGTCTTCTACCCCAAAAAACTTGCTCATTCTCGCTGCCGTCATGTGTGCCCGGTGGACCACCTGAAATTGCATTAGGCTGAGCCAAGCTCATGATGAGGAGGAATTAACCCTGCCCAGGACCTCTGCCCACAGACCCGCTTCCAACTCCTCACCTAGCTCCTCCTCCACTTGCCCTTGAGCTCCTCCACCGGGGTTTCCTCCGCCTCCTGTAGTTCCTGGTAGATATCAGACACCTTCCCCTCCCCCACCCAGGTGCCGGAGACCACCCTGTCCTATATCCTCAGTGGCATCAGAAAGGCCACTACCTGTTTTTTCAGGAAGGCTCGTATTTGCAGATATTTAAAGGCGTTTCCTGGCAGCAGATTATATTTGTCCTCTAGCGCCTTCAAACTGGGAAAGCTTCCGTCTATGAACAGATCTCCCATCCTTCTGATGCCTGCCTTCTGCCAGCTCTGGAACCCACCTGAGACTAACTTTCACAACTGCCACAGTGGGATTTGACCACATGTCCCAGGTCCAAGGTTTCCAGTTACTAATCCAGTGACATTACCACTATGCCGCCACCTCCCCAATAATATTGGCCTATTGGAAATACTTCTCAGCTTCCAATATCTTCAGTGTTTGCAAAGTTCTTTTATTTTCTTATTTCATTTTTGATTGTTTTTTAAATCTAATTAAGGTTACATTTTTTGACTCTGTGTCTACTAATTTTCAGTTTACCTTTGACATTCATGTTCACAGTGTGCCTAATCAGTACTTCTCTTGCCAACTGCAGTAAGCTAGGTTTCTGTCAATTAGCTTTCTGTGAAACTGTAGGTTGTCATTTATCAATACTTGAAAATCTTTTAAAAAGATGCCCTGGCAATGTATTTTCTATACAAATCTGGGTACGGGAATTGCATTAATTGGGAATGGTTTACTGAAAACATATGTCCACTCTTGATTTTGTGTTTCTAAATCAGATTCAGTTAACATGACTGCAGTTGTTTCATCAACATTTCTGGATCCTGTGTATCAGAGTCTGGCACACACAGGGTTAATGTGGAACTGAGTACAGTACCACCCACACAGAGATGAGAAGGCACATGACCCAGATCCAGGGTCAGTGCGGTTTTGAGCAGAGACATAGTACGACCTAGACATAATAGTTCCATGGTGTAGCCTTTGCTGTATATATGTATATAGTTGCAAGTAGTTAATAAAGACTTGCGGTTTAACATACAGAAGACTACAAAGACTTCTTTAACAGACATGTTCTGTAACTAACACAATCCCAACACACTTCAGCCATGTTACTGTGACATTATCATATCCTAAGACATGAAAGATCATAAACTGGTTAAATTAAACCTTGCCTTTTTCTTATTTAATGGACCTTACTGAACCAAAAAATGGCTGCTACAGATCACATGATTCACAAATTGGCTATAGTTTTGAACCTTCCAACAATAGTTACGGGACAAAAACTCAACCCTTATCCTTGTGGAATCCCACACATCTCATTATTAGTCCACATTACAAGCAACAAAACCAGGGACTGGCAAAATGATCTTTCTTCCCCCGGCCTGGTCTTACGACAAAGGGAAATCTTAAACACGCCAGGCAGTGGCCATGGTGAGACAGGTTTGAATTTGATGCTGTGAAGTAATCAGTGAGTTAAAGCTGACACCTTTTAGGACATTCACCAGGATGTAGCCTGGGATGGAGAGTTTCAGCTATGAGGAGAGGCAGGATAGGCTTGGGTTGTTTTTCCTTGGAGCAGAGAAGGCTGAGGGGGGACCTGATTGAGGTGTACAAAATTGAGAGAGATTTAGATAGGGCAGATAGGAAGAAACTTTTTCTCTTAGCAGAGGGATCATTAATCAGGAGGCATATATTTAAGGTAAGGGGCAGGAGATTTAGAGGGGCTTTCAGGAACAGCTTTTTCACCCAGAGGGTGGTGAGAATCTGGAACTCGCTGTCTGAAAGGTTGAGAACCCTCACAACATTTAAGAAGCACTTGAAATTCCATAACATACAAAGCCACAGACTCGGTGCTGGAAATTATAGCCAAGTTCCGCACACATGAGTATGGCCTCAACCGGGACCTTGGATTCATGTCGCATTACATCTCCCCCCCCACCATCTGGCCTGGGCTTGCGAATCCTACCAATTGTCCTGGCTCGAGACAATTCACACCTCTTTAACCTGTGATTATCCCTCTCTCCAGCTGCTCCGTCTGGACCTGTAAAGACTTAATTACCTGCAAAGACTCACATTCAAAGTATCGTCTTGCATCTTTGACTTTGTCTATATATGTTTCTGGAACCCACCTCTTCATTCACCCGAGGAAGGAGCTGTGCACCAAAAGCTAGTGATTCAAAACAAATCTGTTGGACTTTAACCTGGTGTTGTAAGACTTCTTACTGGAAAATGGGGTTAGGATAGGTGCTTGATGACCAGTGCAAACATAATGGGCCATGTAGCCTCTTGCTGTCAAACTGGCCTTTCTTTTACACCACAACAACCCATTCAAATGTACTCATGTTCTATAAACATCCTTACTAAATTATCTCATATATTCATCTATTGATAGAATTTCTAGGCTCATTACCATATCAAACCCACAATTTAGATTCACAGTCGCTCTTCCCCTTGTTTTAATGACCACTCACATTTTTCCAACGGTTAAAGAAAATTACAAAGATATTACAATTTCTTGGGATTTCCTGACCCTATTTCAAAAAATTTAAACATCTCTGCTTCTAACACATGGCGGAAAAATAAAAGAGTACAGGTTTGTCTCTCTCCCTTGTCCGCAACAGACATTGCGGTGAAAGGGATTTCTGATTCATTATTATTTGGAACAATTTATCACCCAACCAGCAGTTTGCTGTGGTTCAAATATCTGTTTTGTCTTCAATGTTAATTTATTATAGATGGCAGTCTCTTAATTACTGCTGCTAGTAGATTAGTTAGATCAGGTTACTGAGATCAGCATTGTTGTGTTGATAATTGTAGCTAATTTCACTTGGGGAGAGCAACAACGAGGCACTTAGAACAGGAATTAGAAGATTTTAATGCAAACTTTAGCTTGCTAATTTTCAATACGACCTGAAGTGACTCATTATTAATCTGTTCTCCTCATCTATTACTGCATCTGCAATAGTTTTTAATCTGATTAAAAATATTCTGATGAAACTGAATATTAAAATTAAATATTTTTATCATGATTGTTGGATTATAAATGAGAATATTGCCCAATGTGGGAATAAACTATGCTAGCAGTCTCAGGTCTCGGATAAATTAGCAAATGGCTGGTTACGGTGTTCTACTATTCACGTTAAGTCCCTTGGAGGAGATCTTGGGGTGGCACGTGGCACAGTGGTTAGCACTGGGATTACGGCGCTGAGAACCTGGGTTCGAATCCTGGCTCTGGGTCACTGTCCGTGTGGAGTTTGCACATTATCCCCGTGTCTGCGTGGGTTTCACCCCCACAACCCAAAGATGTGCAGGTTAACTGGATTGGCCATGCTAAATTGACCCTTGATTGGAAAAAAAATAATAATTGGGTACTCTAAATTTATTTTTTTTAAAGTCCCTTGGAGTAACATTCTCTCTTCTAACTGCTAATCAGTGATGAGCTAGAAAGGTGGGGAGCGTACATATGCACATGTACTTCAAGTGAAATCAGTACTGTACTCATTTGTTATGCTCTCCTGTTTCAGGGTCAAACAGCTGCTCACATTCATCACCTGGGCCTGAACATGAGGAATGACCATTTGGACAAAGTATATAATGATGACGAGCACCCACTAACCCTAAACTGACTGAACATTTGTTCTTCAGTAATTTTACAAAGCTGTCAATGCAATTAAAAAAAAAAGAAAACGCAACAAATGCTGTACCAGATAAGACATATTTTTTCAAAAACATCTGATGGATAATGTCTCATGCTTCTGTTAAGTATCTATGAGAGAGCAGTTATGTTGCCTTAAATGCAGTACACAACCTAATATCATTATTGCTGCTTTGCATACTGGCAAGGGCAGTTCCAAGTTGAATGGAGAGCCAAAATTGGAAGTTATTCTAAAGGTATCCCTTGTATTAGAGAATGCAAGAATTAGTAAATTTTGTTATACAAGATGAAAATAGTTCAATGATAGCAAAAATCCAATCAAAAATTAATTTCAAAGCCTTCGTCACAGCATTTGTTGATGCAGGGAATAGGGTGCATCATCACGTCGGGAATGAAGTTCTGACTTCCTTTATGAAGTTTCCTTTTGATGTTATATTTTAGTTACAGTGCCCCCACTGGGGGCTATCGCCCCTGTCATTTTTGTTTAATTTATTGATTATTGTTTTATTCAAAAAGAGTATAAAAGAGGTCCCTTTCTGCTACCGCTGGGAACAGTGGAAATTGGGGTGCATCATTACCTCATGAAATGATATTTTAGTTTAGTTGCAGTGTCACCCCCTTTGGTTATTTTGTTTCACTGATCATGTGTTTTAGAAAGTATAAAAAGGGACCTCCGCAGCTATGTTCACAGCCAGGTGGTCCTGGAGAGGGAGAATGTGTGTCCACAGGTACACTAAGGGCCTTCCGTAGCAAACAAGTAGCTGGGGTGCATTATCATCCTTGGAGACACCATTTTGATTTAATTTGATAACTTCCCTTTGACGTTTTGTTTTGGTTACAATGCCCAGCCAGGAGCTGTCACCCCACCCACTGATTAATTTGTTTTATTGGTTGTTTGATTTTTAAAATTGATCTTCAAAAGAGACAAAGGGACCTCCACAGTTAGGTTTGCTACGCTTGAGGCCTTCTGCGGACGGTGGGCACTGCAGGGGTTGGCGTGTATTATCAGCCCCCGGAAGGACATTTTCGTTCGAATGACTAAACTTGCTTTTTTGTGACTGTGCCACTCCAAGGGATGTGATCCCCTGTCATTAGTTTATTATCTTTTGTTTTTTAATCAAAAGAGAATATAAATAGGGACATTTTAATTTATCACGTTTTAAAAAAGTTTTGTCTTTTTGTTACCATGCCCATTTAATGGGATTTCAACTAGTTAATGTTTTTATTTGTTTTATTGGATTTAAAAGAGCATATAAAAGGGGACCTCCTCAGCCTTGTTCATGACAAGGTGGCCCTGGAAAAGGAGCATACGGTGTCCACTTGTAAGCTTGAGGCTTTACAATACCAATAGGCACAGTGGGGGCTGGAGTACATCATTAGTCCCAGGAATGACATTTTAATTTGATTGACTAAGTTTCTTTTTGTCGATTTGATTTTTTGTTACAGTGCTCCACCAAAGGCTGTCACCCCTAATCGTTAGTTTAATTTATTGATGCTTGGTTTTAGTTCAAAAAATAATATAAAAAGCGACAGTGGTGTTCTGTCCTACCCTCTGGCCAAGGGGGGTGTCTCCAGAGGAGGGCTCGCTAACTGGGAGTCACCACCTTTTCCACTGAAGTTCTGGCGTGAAGGCAGTTGCATGTAGCAGTAGGCTAAGATGGTTCATGGACTCCCAAGCCGCATGTATTTTCTGTGGCCTTGGGCTGTCTGTGTCGCAGCGCTAGGATTTTCCGCTACCTTTTTTAGCAACTAGAGCAGAAAATCTCACAAGAGGCCCAAATCGTGCCACCTGTGACCTATCGGGTTTCCCGCCATGCAACGTCAGGAACCTCTTATACCGCTTCTCCGCATCAATCACCGCCCATGTTCAAAGGTGTGCCCATGGCGGTGTGATGTCACGGCGGCGTGAATCATGACATTCAGGGAGTAAATGAAGGACTGGTCACCAATGTGGTGACCAGCACGAGTCACTGGCCATCGGGAGACAGCTACCGAAGGTGAATAGGTAAAGGTTGAAACCCCGGAAGACAAAAGTTAACCGTCAACTCTCTCTCTTTACTTTTTCAGTGATTTGCAGTCGCTGACATCCCTTCCTGATGTTCCCGACATTGCCTTTGGGGATCTAGCACCTGCGGTATAACTGACTCCAGAGTATGTCATCTAATTGGACTCAGCAGATTTCTGACCTCCAGCAATCCTTAGTTCCCGCACCATGGGACATCTGTGCATCCACCTGCAGTGGATCAAAACATGAGCGCTCACCAGTTTGTAACCCCAAGGCTTCTCCAACACTAGGGCCCACCAAGGTGTGCATCTGCGCTGGTGTAGGGTGTGGGTGAAAGCTGTGGCGGTTCTTCAATCACCACTTCGGAGAAATCATCTTGGTTGGCGTTGGAGGTCTCTTGGAACTAGCTGATGGACTGCCTGGGCTGCTCCCCTAATGTGCTTCCGAGAGAAGGGAAATTTCATTAGTGCAAGGCCAGGGCCTCTACATACAGGAGACATGACTCCCATCAGTTCGGTGTCATGGATGATGGTATACTGGATCCTCACTTGATTTATCGTTGCCCACTTCACCGTCGGCATAGGAGTGGTCAACTTCCTCCCCAGCCAGCAGGAGGCCTATCTCCTCGAATTCAGAGAGGACTTGAAGCTCCGTGTGGGACCTCTCCCGCTTATGTGCCAGCAGGGGTGTAAGCAGGACGCATGCCAGGCATCCTTATCACCTGCACTGCCATGCGTCCTGCTTACAGGATGGTGAGTGGGAGCAGGAAGGTGATGAGGACACGACTCAGAGAGGAGATGAAGATGTGTGTGGGTGAGAAAGTGGTGGTATCCCTTGAGTTGGCAGGCGTGAGCTCCCTGTGGACGTGTGAGTGCGAGAGTGATGGGAAGAGTAACTGGCAGAACAGAGGAAATTGTTTATCCTTCTGCGGCACTGGATGTCTGTCCTCCTGTGCAGGGAGTCAGCGTTGACCATCGCCTCTCTTGCTGGGTTGGAGTCCCTGTGAGTTGTTCTCCTCCCTGTTGGAGGGCAGAGGATGTCATGCTGCTCTTCCACTGCATCCAGCAGTCTGTTGAGGGAGGTTTCCGAGAACCTGGGGCCAGACGTCCTTGCAGCCATGAACCAATAAGAAGTGGCTGGTGAGAGCTGGGGCGGCCTTTAAATGGAGCGCCCCCATGAGTAACAGGCTGAGGTGATGGTGGGGCAGCCTCTGATTCACCCATCATGGAGCCGGCATGAATCCAGTGGGGAAATCTTTATCCAAGTGGCTAAACAATAAGGCGTGGAAATCCACCATCGCCAAAAGCGGCCTAAATGCCGTTTATCCCGCCCAGCATCAGACTCTGCCAAATATAGGGAAGATTCTGCCGCATGTTTATGTAGGGTGTCGGAGGTTGCAGCCCATTTTCAGATTTTGTTGCACTTCAGACCCACACTCCCCAATGCGCGGGGACTGCTGGGTCTGGCCAAGGTGACCATTAACAGGTCCAGGCAGCGGGTGGCAGAGAGGGTCTTCAAACCCGACTGTCTGCCCCTCTCATGTGGCTCGGTTCGTGACTGGTTGGCCGTGGAAAATGAGGCCGTGGTGTCGACTGGTACATTCTAGTGTTCTAGCAAATAGGATAAATAGGTTGGTCACAAGGACTTTAAACTAGCAAGTTGGGGGGGGGGGGGGGAAGGGAAGGGTAAAGCTATGGACAGTATAATGGTTAATGGAGAGCAAGGCAGCAGGTTACGTGACAGGTTATTATGTAGAGATATGGGTTCAAAGACAAGGAAAATTAGGAGAAAGGGTAAGAAGAAAAATAATTTGCGAAAAGTTACTGATCAAGGTGTTAAGATTCATAACAAAGACATAAAAAACAGCATAAGTGTACTTTACCTGAATGCTCGTAGTATACAGAATAAGGTGAATGAGTTGATGGCGCAAATCATCGTGAATGACTATGATTTAGTGGCCATTACTGAAACATGGTTAAAAGATGGTCACGACTGGGAGTTAAATATCCAAGGGTATCAGACTATATGAAAGGATAGAATGGACGGTAAGGGCGGTGGTGTAGCTTTGTTGTTTAAGGATGGCATCCGGGCAATAGTAAGGGATGATATTGGTGCTATGGAGGACAAGGTTGAATCAATTTGGGTGGAAATCAGGAATAGTAAGGCGAAAAGGTCACTGATAGGAGTAGTCTCTAGGCCACCAAATAGTAACAGGATGGTAGGGCAGGCAAAAAGCAAAGAAATAACAGATGCATGTAGAAATAGTACAGCGGTTATCATGGGAGATTTTAATCTGCATGTCGATTGGTTTAACCAGGTTGGTAAAGGCAGCCTTGAGGAGGAGTTTATAGAATGTGTCCGGGATAATTTCCTGGAACAGTACATAATGGAATCTACAAGGGAACAAGCAGTCCTAGATCTGGTCCTGTGTAATGAGGCAGGATTGATTTATGATCTCATAGTTCGGTATCCTCTTGGAAGGAGCGACCACAATATGGTGGAATTTAAAATACAGTTGGAGGATGACAAGGTAAAATCAAACACTAGCGTTTTGTGCTTAAACAAAGGCGATTACAATGGGATGAGAGAAGAACTAGCTAAGGTAGACTGGGAGCAAAGACTTCATGGTGAAGCAGTTGAGGAACAGTGGAGAACCTTCCGAGCGATCTTTCATAGTGTTCAGGAAAGGTTCATACCGACAAAAAAGAAAAACGGTAGAAAGGGGAAAAATCGACCATGGATATCTAAGGAGGTGAGGGAGAGTATCAAATTGAAGGAAAAAACATACAAAGTGGCAAAAATTAGTGGGAGACTAGAGGACTGGGAAGTCTTTAGGGGACAACAGAAAGCTACTAAAAAAGCTATAAAGAGTAAGGTAGACTATGAAAGTAAACTTGCTCAGAACATAAAAGATAGTAAAAGCTTCTACAAATATATAAGACAAAAAAGAGTGGCTAAGGTAAATATTGGTCCTTTGGAAGATGAGAAGGGAGATTTAATAATAGGAGACGGGGAAATGGCTGAGGAGCTGAACAGGTTTTTTGGGTCAGTCTTCACAGTGGAAGACACAAATAACATGCCAGTGACTGATGGAAATGAAGATATGATAGGTGAGGACCTTGAGATGATTGTAATCACTAAGGAGGCAGTATTGGGCAAGCTAATGGGGATAAAGGTAGACAAGTCTCCTGGCCCTGATGGGATGCATCCCAGAGTGTTAAAAGAGATGGCTAGGGAAATTGTAAACGTACTAGTGATAATTTATCAAAATTCACTAGACTCTGGGGTAGTCCCAGAGGATTGGAAAGTAGCAAACGTGACACCACTGTTTAAAAAAGGAGGTCGGCAGAAAGCGAGTAATTATAGGCCGGTAAGCTTAACTTCGGTTGTAGGGAAAATGCTGGAATCTATCATTAAGGAGGAAATAGGGGGGCACCTGGAGGGAAATTGTCCCATTGGGCAGATGCAGCATGGGTTCATAAAGGGTAGGTTGTGTCTGACTAATTTGGTAGAATTTTTTGAGGACGTTACCAGTGCAGTAGATGACGGGGAACCAATGGATGTGGTATATCAGGATTTCCAGAAAGCTTTTGACAAGGTGCCACACAAAAGGTTGCTGCATAAACTAAAGATGCATGGCATTGAGGGTAAAGTGGTAGCAGGGGCTGTTTAGCACAGGGCTAAATCGCTGGCTTTGAAAGCAGACCAAGGCAGGCCAGCAGCATGGTTCGATTCCCGTAATAGCGTCCCCGAACAGGCGCTGGAATCTGGCGACTAGGGGCTTTTCACAGTAACTTCACTTGAAGCCTACTTGTGACAATAAGCGATTTTCATTTCATTTCATTTCATGGGTAGAGGATTGTTTAACTAACAGAAAGCAGAGAGTGGGGATAAATGGGTGTTTCTCTGGTTGGCAACCTGTAACTAGTGGGGTCCCTCAAGGATCAGTGTTGGGCCCGCAGTTGTTCACAATTTACATAGATGATTTGGAGTTGGGGACCAAGTGCAATGTGGCAAAGTTTGCAGACGACACTAAGATGAGTGGTAAAGCAAAAAGTGCAGAGGATACCGGAAGTCTGCAGAAGGATTTGGATAGGTTAGGTGAATGGGCTAGGGTCTGGCAGATGGAATTCAATGTTGCCAAGTGTGAGGCTATCTATTTTGGGAGGAATAACAGCAGAATGTATTATTATTTAAACGGTAAGATGTTAAAACATGCTGCTGTGCAGAGGGACCTGGGTGTGCTGGTGCACGAGTCGCAAAAAGTTAGTGTGCAGGTGCAACAGGTGATTAAGAAGGCTAATCGAGTTTTGTCTTTCATTGCTAGAGGGTTGGAGTTCAAGACTACGGAGGTTATGCTGCAATTGTATAAGGTGTTGGTGAGGCTACATCTGGAGTATTGTGTTCAGTTTTGGTCTCCTTACCCGAGAAAGGAGATATTGGCACTGGAGGGAGTGCAGAGGAGATTCACTAGGTTGATCCCAGATTTGAGGGGATTAGATTATGACGAGAGGTTGAGTAGACTGGGACTGTACTCATTGGAGTTTAGAAGGATGCGGGGGGATCTTATTGAAACATATAAAATTATGAAGGGAATAGATAGGATAGATGCGGGCAGGTTGTTTCCACTGGTCGGGGAAAGCAGAACTAGGAGGCATAGCCTCAAAATAAGGGGAAGTAGATTTAGGACCGAGTTTAGGAGGA
Organism: Scyliorhinus torazame; assembly: GCF_047496885.1. Lineage (NCBI taxonomy): Eukaryota > Metazoa > Chordata > Chondrichthyes > Carcharhiniformes > Scyliorhinidae > Scyliorhinus > Scyliorhinus torazame. Next base: position 91,446,859 of record NC_092709.1, read on the forward strand.
ACTTCTTCACCCAAAGGGTTGTGAATCTCTGGAATTCCTTGCCCAGTGAAGCAGTTGAGGCTCCTTCTTTAAAAGTTTTTAAGAAAACGCTAGATACCTTTCTAAAGAATAAAGGGATTCGGGGATAGGTGTACGGGCCGGAGAGTGGAGCTGAGTCCACAAAGATCAGCCATGATCTCATTGAATGGCGGAGCAGGCTCGAGGGGCCAGATGGCCTACTCCTGTTCCTAGTTCTTATGTTATGTTCTTATGAGGCTTTCCACAACCAGTGGGTACCGCGGGGACTGCAGTGCACAGGCAGCCACGGGAATATTATTTGTTTGAATAAGTTTCTTTGCCATTTTTGTTTTAGTTACAGTGTCCCATCAGGGACTGTCACCCCCTTCAGTTAGTTTATTTTATTAATCATTTGTTTTATTTTTAAAATGATATAAAAAGGGACCGGCCTTCCATGGCCTGTGAGCATCAGACAGGCTGAAATGCACTATCCCCCCCTCCCCTTGAAGTATTATTTTAGTTTAATTTTGATAAATTTGCATTGAAGTTTTTGCTTTTAGTTAACGCACCTTGAAGCGGTTGTCAATTGTTAACTTGCTTTATTTGATTTCTTGGCATACACAAAAGAGTATAAAAAGGGAAGGGTGGCCAGTGTGGACCAGCGGAGCTGGGTGCATCATCAGCACACAAATCAACATTTAGAGATTAGTTCCCTTTCAAGTATTGCTTTTGTTAAAGTGCACTTTAAGGGTGAGATACCCTCAATTACGACTCAGGAGAGAAGATTGATAATTTAAAGGTTTTAATTACCAGAGAACCAGACAGCTGCCGAGAAGCGTGCTCACTGCACGCTGCCTCCCGAACGTAACCTTATATACAGTTCCCAGGGGGCGGAGCCGGAGGCGGAGTCCCCCAGGGTTCCAAACCCGGTCTTAAAGGTACGCATTAAAGGTACATGTGTAAACAGTTATCATTCATCACAAAGGGGTTAATCATTTGATTATTTATCTATTTGTTTATTTGATTGCTCAAAAGAGTATAAAAAGGGACTGGTTGAGAGCGTCTTTTATCATTTCTGCCTCTCTTCCACAGTAATCTTTGTGCCCAGCTGTCCCTGGAGGGAGAGCAGGTGGTGTCCACCAGTATGCTCGAGGCCTTCCGAAGCAGAGGCTGGAGTGCATCATCGGCCTCAGTCTTTACATTTTTCTCTGAAGAAACTTGTGCCCTTTTTAACGTGCTTGATCATTATTTAATTTGTTTATTTGTCAATTGGTACTCAAGAGTATAGAAAGGGCTGCTGGGACACCTGGTTGATTAGTCGGTAGGAGGCAGCGATCTGTAATGCTGCATTTTGTGAATAAACTGAACAGCAAGAAAATAATCCATGTCTAGTTTCATAAGTGGATTGGATCCACTTAACAGACCTCTGCTCCAGACAGTCCCTGAGTGGTGGAGACTGGAGCTCTCAATCTGCATTCTGTGTTGACATTCTGAAAGGTACGCAGGTTGGGTGGGTGTCACCAGCCCACCCTCATTGTGTGGGTTGCAAGAGCCATTAAACCTGCCCCCATTGTCCACTACAAAGGATTCACTCTCCAGTCAGCTGGTATAAAAAGTTACATTCTTGGAAGCAGCGCAGCCCTATCACAGCCTGTCAGCCTGCAAGTCATAGAATCATAGGATTTACAGTGCAGAAGGAGGCCATTTGGCCTATTGAGTCTACACAGTCCCTTGAAAGAGCACCCTACTTAAATCTTCCATTACTTTGCATTATTCACTGCGAAGATTGGGAAGACACAAGCTGATGGTGACAGCATTTGTAGTACTGACCATTTACAGCTCCTGTACATATTGCAAGATGGACATTAACTACATATCTGTTGCACCCTTGATCTACTTGTCCTATCTCCGTTGAGGACAGCCAGTGCTGGAGAACAGGACATTCTTCTACTTTATACTTGAGGCACGATCAATTTGACTGGAGACGAAGTTGAATCCAAACTGAGGCTTTATTAGTATCAGATGTGTGGCCTCCCACAGCAGCTGACGAAATGGCTGCGAGCTGGAGGCCACGCATATTTATAACCCGGCTCCTGGGCGGAGCTAGCATGCAGGGGCCCCAGGTGAATCTGTAGTGCAGGTTCTACCGTACAACCTCTAATATCAGAACACAGTGGTTTACCATATTCACCGACTATTAAAATTGAGTCCGGCGGGGGTGGTGGATAACTAGATACAATGAACAATTTTTTATATTTACAGAGCAGTAAAAAAATGTCTCTGGTCATCCGGCGGGCCGGTCAGAGGTTCAGCCGGTCCGGCGCCTTGATGGTCCTTTGAGATTGACGAAGTGGAGACGACGATGTTGGTGCTGTCGTGGTCGAAGTTGACTCCGGGAGCGTGTCGAAATCCTCTTCATCAACGGGGGTGAGCAGGGGGAGGACAGACGGTCCTAGACGGGGGTGATGGGGGCGGCGGGGGAGGGGAGGGTGGCGCTGAGGGCGACGGGGGTGGTGTGGGGGTGGAACCTGCTGGTGCCAGGTCCCTGAGGGAGACGGTATCCTGGTGGCCATCATCCTGGCGGCCGTCAGGGAACGCCACGTAGGCGTACAGTGGGTTTGCGTGGACCAGGTGCACCCTTTCCACCAACGGATCTGCCTTGTGAGCCGCACATGTTTACGGAGAAGCACGGTTCCCGGAGCTGTGAGCCAAGTTGGGAGCGATACCCCGGATGTGGACTTCCTGGGGAAGGCAAAAAGACGTTCATGAGGTGTACTGTTAGTAACAGTGCAGAGTAATGAGCGAATGGAATGTAGTGCATCAGGGAGGACCTTTTGCCAGCGGGAGGCCGGGAGATTTCTGGACCGTAGGGCCAGCTGGACAGCCCTCCATACCGTCCCATTCTCCCTTTCTACCTGTCCGTTTCCCCGGGGGTTGTAGCTCGTCATTCTGCTGGAGGCGATACCCCTGCTGAGCAGAAACTGACGTAGCTCATCACTCATGGATGAGGATCCCCTGTCACTGTGGATGTAGGCGGGGAAGCCGAACAGAGTGAAGATAGAATTACGGGCTTTAATGACAGTGGCAGACGTCATTTCGGGGCATGGGATGGCGAAGGGAAACCGGGAGTATTCATCGATCACACTGAGGAAATATGTGTGTCGATTGGAGGAGGGGAGGGGGCCTTTGAAATCCACGCTGAGGCGTTCAAAGGGGTGGGAGGCCTTCACCAGGTGCGCGCGGTCCGGCCGGTAGAAGTGCGTCTTGCACTCTGCACTGACCTGGCAGACCTTGGTGATCGTTCTTACTTCCTCAACGGAGTCGGGCAAATTTTGTGCCTTAATGAAGTGGTACAACCGAGTGACCCCTGGGTGACAAAGGCTGTCGTGCAGAGCCCGGCGTCGGTCTACCTATGCGCTGGCACATGTACCTCAGGATAGGGCGTCTGGGGGCTCGTTGAGTTTGCCAGAGCGATACTTAATTTCATAATTATAGGTGGAGAGCTCGATTCTCCACCGCTAGATTTTATCATTTTTGATCTTGCCCCGCTGTGTGTTGCTGAACATGAAGGCGACCATCGTTGGTCAGTGAGGAGAGTGAATCTCCTGCCGGCCAGGTAATGCCTCAAATGTCGCACAGCCTCAACAATATCCGTCGAAAAGGAGGCCCAGGCTGAGTGCCGAATTTCGGAGGCATGGAGGGTGCGGGAAAAGAATGCCACGGGTCTGCCTGCCTGGTTGAGGGTGGTGGCAAGGGCGACGTCCGATGCGTCGCTTTCTACTTGGAACGGAAGTGTTTCGTCTACAGTGTGCATTCCAGCTTTGACAATATCAGCTCTGATCCGGGCGAAAGCCTGTTGGGCCTCGGCCGTCAGTGGGAAATGAGTGGACTGTATGAGTGGGCGGGCCTTGTCCGCATAGTTTGGGACCCACTGTGCGTAATATGAGAAGAACCCCAGGCAGCGATTGAGGGACTTGGGGCAGTGGGGGAGGGGGAGCTCCATGAGGGGGCGCATGCGGTCGGGATCGGGCCCCAGAACTCCGTTCTGGACTACGTAGCCGAGGATGGCTAAGCAGTTTGTACGGAACACACACTTCTCCTTGGTATATGTGAGGTTGAGGAGTGTGGCAGTGCGGAGAAATTTAGCAAGGTTGGCCTCGTGGTCCTGCTGATCACGGCCGTGTGGTCCTGCTGATCACGGCCGCAGATGGTCACATTGTCTAGATACGGAAACGTGGCCCGCAAGCCGTACCGGTCGACCATTCAGTCCATCTACCTTTGGAAGACCGAAACCCCATTGGTGATGCCGAAGGGGACCCTAAGGAAGTGATATAGCCGGCCGTCTGCCTCGAAGGCGGTGTATGGCCGGTCCAATTTATGGATGGGGAGCTGGTGGTAAGCAGATTTCAGGTCCACCGTTGAGAAGACCCGGTACTGTGCAATCTGGTTAACCATGTCAGATATGCGTGGGAGGGGGTATGCGTCGAGCTGCGTGTACCTGTTGATGGTCTGGCTGTAGTCCACGACCATTCGTTTTTTCTCCCCAGACTTAACCACTACCACTTGAGCTCTCTAGGGGCTGTTGCCGGCCTCGATGACTCCCACCCGAAGCAACAGCTGGACCTCGGACCCGATGAAGGCCTTATCCTGGGTGCTGTACCGTCTGCTACTGGTGGCGACGGGTTTGCAATCTGGAGTTAGATTGGCAAAGCGGGAAGGAGGATCGACTTTTGGGTCGCGAGGCCGCACATAGTGAGAGGTGGTAAGGGTCCGCCGAATTTAAGGGTCAGGCTCTGGAGATTGCACTGGAAGTCCAGGCCGAGGATAAGTGCAGCGCAGAGGTTAGGGGGGGGGGGGGGGGGGGAGTAGAGGCGGGGGACGTAGAGGCGAAAGCCGTGGAATTCTACGCCTTGGACTGTGAGCGTGACCATGCAGTACCCACGGATCGCTACGCGATGGGATCTGGAGGCCAGGGAGATACTTTGATTGGTAGGGTGTACCTTAAGGGAGCAGCGCCTTACCGTATTCGGGTGTACAAAGCTCTCACTGCTCCAGGAGTCCAGTAGGCAGGAGGTTACATGGCCGTTGACGTTAACGCTGGTGGATGCGTTGGTCAGAGTATGTGGTCAGGACTGGTCGATTGCCATGGATGCGAGCCGTGTTTGATCGTCGGGTAGTGAGGCGGCCGTTGAGTTGGGGTCCTGAAACGCCGTTGGTATCTATGTGCTGCGGAGTGGACAAGATGGCGGCGCCCGGAGGTCCTGGGGATTACAAAATGGAACGCACGATGCGGGGGTGGAGCAAGATGGTGGCGCCCATGAAACGCATGTGTTGTGCGGGGGAGAAGATGGCGGCGCCCATTGCTCGCACATGGCCTGGGGGGGGAAGAGGGAGGATAGCGGTGCCCATTGTCCGTGACCGGGGGGGGGGGGGGCGACAGCGGCCACTGAGCGGGCCTGGCACACCGCTGCAAAATGGCCCTTCTTCCCGCGGGCCTTACAAAGGGCAGCGCGGGCCGGGCAGCGTTGGCGGGGGTGTTTTTGCTGGCCGCAAAAATAGCATTGGGGCCCCCCGGAGATCAATGGCCGGTACGTAGCGCAGGCGTATTGGGTGGGTAGCCCCCCCCCCCCCCCCCCCTTGCTGGGGCGGCTGCCTGTGGGGCCCTTGAAGCGTAGGAGGTGTGGGCCGCGCGGTTGGGGGCGTAGGACTGGACATTGCGCAGGGCGAACGTCATGGAAAGCGCTAGTGTTTTAGTCTCTGCGAGGTCGCGAGTGGCCCCTTCTAGGAGCCGCTGCCTGATAACATCATACCCAATCCCAGTTACAAAAGCGTCCCGCATAAGGAGATGAGTTCTCCTTAGCTGTAACGTCCTGGCAGTCACAGTCTAGTGGGATCAGGGCCATCCAGAAGTCCTCGATTGACTCACCAGGTAGTTGAGTACGCGTTGCAAGCGCGTGTCTGGCGAAAAGCGTGTTCATCTTCTGCTCATAATTTTCTTTGAGTCGAGTCATGGCATCAGCGTAATTGGGCGCATCCTGGATCAGCGGGAAGACTTTGGAGCTGAGCCTGGAGTACAATATTTGAATCTTCTGAGTCTCTGGAACAGGGGTCGGCGCCGCGTTGATATATGCTTCAAAACAAGCTAGCCAGTGCTGAAAGTCCTTTCTGGCGTCGCTTGCGTGTGGATCCAGCTGCAGGCGATCTGGTTTAATCCAGAGGTCCATCTTCTGAATCTGATACTAATAAATTGAGGCACGATCAATTTGACTGGAGACAAAGTTGAATCCAAACTGAGGCTTTATTAGTATCAGATGTGTGTCCTCCGACAGCAGCTGACGAAATGGCTGCTAGCTGAAGGCCACACATATTTATAACCCGGCTCCTGGGTGGAGCTAGCATGCAGGGGCCCAGGTGAACCTGTAGTGCAGGTTCTACCGTACAACCTCTAATATCAGAACACAGTGGTTTACCTCAATACTCAATGTCAGGATCAAATGCTCTGGGGTCTGGCCCAGCATGGCTGCTTGATAGGCTGAATATGTGGCCAGAATTTTACGTGTTATTTTCGGGTGCACTTCTGATCCTAAGAAACATTAAATCACGTGTGTTGATGTCAGGCGCATATCCATAAGTCATTACACGCTCGTGTGATCAATGGCTGCGCACACCCAACAATTAATCAGCCAATTCAGGCATTTAAAAGGGCAACTAACTCAATGTTTACATTGCCCTTGGAATTTTTCGGTCGTGCACAGTCAGGCAGCCATCTTGGCTTTTTTCACTTTTCTCACCCAATGGCTGGATAAAAGGAGGCAGGAGCACTAACTGTGTAAATTGTTAGGAGTTCAGGTGAGATTTTTCCTTTGCTTTAGTATTGGGATTTCAGATCTTTTCCCCCAATTTCTTCTGCAGAATTTGCTTTGTTAGCCTGGTCTGAGACTCTTTTGTTTTGTCAACTATGTTGGAGCATTTCTGTCCAACGCAAACCTCAGTGTACCTTTCTATACACAAAAGGTGAGCATCAACATTTCCCACCCGTGGCAGGTACATGGATATGTGCCATTTAACACAATACATCTCACGTCCATGAGTGCCACAACTTATGCCCCCCCAGACATCTATGCTCAGTTCCATGCCAAGCTGGTATTCACCCTTGTGGAGCACAGAAGATCATTGAACCGTTTCCGGCACTGGATTCATGTGCAGGGCATTGCATCTTGCCTGCTCACTTGGACAGCCATCTGTGTCCAATCCTTCTTTGTCTGGTGGGGTGGTCTGAGTATTTCATGCTGGGCACTCATTGCCTCACAGCACGCAGGCAATTGTCGGAGAATCGTGGGGCAGAGCGCCCACCAGTTTTGGCATCCAGCCTGTCGTGCCACTCGGGTGCTGAGGTCATCACATCTGCCAAATTTCCTGCTCTCTCGTTGACAGTTCCATTAGGCTCCTACCAAACCCCTGGCAGCTACCCGAGATAATTACCCCCCCAAGGTCACCATTCAACCCGGCACGCACCATGCCAACAGCACTGCACCAATGTTCGGCTGCTTTTCATGCTGGCAGCCCTTAATTGGCTAGCCAGTGTGAAATTGGGTTGTCCCGATTTCAAGGGCGGAAGTGGACACCACGGCTGCTTCCGGGTCAGCTCATCACGCATTCCCAATGAGCACGAAATTCAAGCCCGTGTTCCGTGGCAATGTACCTGAATCCCAATCTCTGTGAGATCCCTCTACAGCATTGGGGATATTTCCAGCTTGTAGAATTTTCAACCTCAAACACAGATTCGAATAGCATGATAAATTTATTAGTCAAAACAACAAAACATTTTTAAAATGCAACTCTGATGGGAGTCATTATGGTACAATTGCTGTTTTGTTCCATTTATTAAGAGTAAAACCAAAGAATTGATTGCTGATTTCTATTGCATTTACAGATAAAATAAATACATTGAAGTAAACCACTGCCGAAGAATTCCCGGCTGAGACTAAAATTACCAATGTCACAAAAATTCTGCTGCAGCCTGAAATCCAAAGAAAATGGATTGCAACTGTTTAGACTCAAATCACTTGGGATATAGAACAGTTGTGAGAGAGCAGAATAAAGAAGCTTCTAAAGTGACTAAAGAGACTAACGAGCCAACAAGCCCACAAGCCCATCCACGCCCTTTGCTTTTTTAACACCCATAGTTAATAAATGTAATTATTTTTTAAAACTACTTTACACTTCTCAGTCTATGTTTTTAATTACAATTATATGCTTCTCGCCTCATTATCACCATTCCCGAGTATGTCCTATCTCATTGGCATGACAGACACAGCAGAGGCGGCGGAACAATGCTATACAGTTGGGAGAGAGTTGTCATGGGAGTACTCAACATCGACGTTGGACCCCATGACGTCTCATGGACAAGGAACCTCCTGCTGATGCCTATGTACTATCCACCATCAGCCGATGAATCAGTACTCCTCCATGTTGAACATCATTTGGAGGAAACACTGGGGGTGGCAAGGACACACAATATACTCTAGGTGGCTCAGTAGTACCATCACAGACCGAGCTGGCCGAGGACATAGCTATGAGACCGAGACTGCAGCAGGTGGTGAGGGAACCAACAAGAGGGGAATATATGCTTGATCTCATCCCCAACCTACCTGCTGCAGATGCATCTGTCCATGACAGTATCGGTAGAAGTGACCACCACACAGTCCTTGTGGAGACAAAGTCCCATCTTCACATTAAGGATACTCTCCATCGTCTGTGGCACTACCACAGTGCTAAATGGGATAAACTTCGAACAGATCTAGCAACTCAAGACTGGCACCCATGAGGCACTGTGGGCCATCTGCAGCAGAATTGTACTCAACCACAATTTGCAACCTCATGGCCCAGCATATCCCCCATTCTACCATTACCACCAAGCCAGGGAAACAACCATGGTTCAATGAAGAGTGCAGGAGGGCATATCAGGAGCAACTCCAGGCATATCTAAAAATGAGATGTCAACCTGGGGAAGCTTTAACACAGGACTACTTGTGTGCCAAACAGCATAAGCAGTAAATAATAGAGCTAATCGATTCCACAAGAAACTCCTCAAATCAAAGCTCTGCAGTCCTGCCACATCCAACCGTGAATGGTGGTGGACAATTAAACAGTTCACTGAAGGAGGAGGCTCCACAAATATCCCTATCTTCAGTTATGGAGGGGCCTCGCACATCTGTGCAAAAGGCAAGGCTGAAGCATTCGCAACTTCAACTTGGGGGGGTTTAAACTAATGCAGCAGGGGCATGGGAACCTGGATTGTAGCTTTAGGGTAAGGGAGAATGAGAGTATAGAGGTCAGGAGCTCAGATTTGACGTCGCAGGAGGGGGCCAGTGTTCAGGTAGGTGGTTTGAAGTGTGTCTACTTCAATGCCAGGAGTATACGAAATAAGGTAGGGGAACTGGCAACATGGGTTGGTACCTGGGACTTCGATGTTGTGGCCATTTTGGAGACATGGATAGAGCAGGGACAGGAATGGATGTTGCAGGTTCCGGGGTTTAGGTGTTTTAGTAAGCTCAGAGAAGGAGGCAAAAGAGGGGGAGGTGTGGCGCTGCTAGTCAAGAGCAGTATTACGGTGGCGGAGAGGATGCTAGATGGGGACTCTTCTTCAGAGGTAGTATTGGCTGAAGTTAGAAACATGAAAGGAGAGGTCACACTGTTGGGAGTCTTCTATAGGCCTCCAAATAGTTCTAGGGATGTAGAGGAAAGGATGGCGAGGATGATCCTGGAGAAGAGCGAAAGTAACAGGGTAGTTATTATGGGAGACTTTCACTTTCCAAATATTGACTGGAAAAGATATAGTTCGAGTACATTAGATGGGTCGTTTTTTGTACAGTGTGTACAGGAGGGTTTCCTGACACAGTTTGTTGACAGGCCAACAAGAGGCGAGGCCACATTGGATTTGGTTTTGGGTAATGAGCCAGGCCAGGTGTTGGATTTGAAGGTAGGTGAGCACTTTGGGGACAGTGACCACAATTCGGTGACGTTTACGTTAAGGATGAAAAGGGATAAGTATACACCGCAGGGCAAGAGTTATAGCTGGGGGAAGGGAAATTATGATGCCATTAGACGTGACTTGGGGGGGATAAGGTGGAGAAGTAGGCTGCAAGTGTTGGACACACTGGATAAGTGAAGCTTGTTCAAGGATCAGCTACTGCGTGTTCTTGATAAGTATGTACCGGTCAGGCAGGGAGGAAGGTGCCGAGCGAGGGAACCGTGGTTTACCAAAGAAGTGGAATCTCTTGTTAAGAGGAAGAAGGAGGCCTATGTGAAGATGAGGTGTGAAGTTTCAGTTGGGGCGATGGATAGTTACAAGGTAGCGAGGAAGGATCTAAAGAGAGAGCTAAGACGAGCAAGGAGGGGACATGAGAAGTATTTGGCAGGAAGGATCAAGGAAAACCCAAAAGCTTTCTATAGGTATGTCAGGAATAAGCGAATGACTAGGGAAAGAGTAGGACCAGTCAAGGACAGGGATGGGAAGTTGTGTGTAGAGTCTGAAGAGATAGGCGAGATACTAAATGAATATTTTTCGTCAGTATTCACTCAGGAAAAAGATAATGTTGTGGAGGAGAATGCTGAGCTCCAGGTAAATAGATTAGATGGCATTGAGGTACGTAGGGAAGAGGTGTTGGCAATTCCGGACAGGCTGAAAATAGATAAGTCCCCGGGACCTGATGGGATTTATCCTAGGATTCTCTGGGAGGCCAGGGAAGAGATTGCTGGACCATTGGGTTTGATTTTTATGTCATCATTGGATACAGGAATAGTGCCAGAGGACTGGAGGATAGCAAATGTGGTCCCTTTGTTCAAAAAGGGGAGCAGAGACAACCCCGGCAACTATAGACCGGTGAGCCTCACGTCTGTAGTGGGTAAAGTCTTGGAGGGGATTATAAGAGACAAGATTTATAATCATCTAGATAGGAATAATATGATCAGGGATAGTCAGCATGGCTTTGTGAAGGGTAGGTCATGCCTCACAAACCTTATCGAGTTCTTTGAGAAGGTGACTGAACAGGTAGACGAGGGTAGAGCAGTTGATGTGGTGTATATGGATTTCAGCAAAGCGTTTGATAAGGTTCCCCACGGTAGGCTATTGCAGAAAATACGGAGGCTGGGGATTGAGGGTGATTTAGAGATGTGGATCAGAAATTGGCTAGCTGAAAGAAGACAGAGGGTGGTGGTTGATGGGAAATGTTCAGAATGGAGTTCTGTCACAAGTGGAGTACCACAAGGATCTGTTCTGGGGCCGTTGCTGTTTGTCATTTTTATCAATGACCTAGAGGAAGGCGCAGAAGGGTGGGTGAGTAAATTTGCAGACAATACTAAAGTCGGTGGTGTTGTCGATAGTGTGGAAGGAAGTAGCAGGTTACAGAGGGATATAGATAAGCTGCAGTGCTGGGCTGAGAGGTGGCAACTGGAGTTTAATGTAGAGAAGTGTGAGGTGATTCACTTTGGAAGGAATAACAGGAATGCGGAATATTTGGCTAATGGAAAAGTTCTTGAAAGTGTGGATGAGCAGAGGGATCTAGGTGTCCATGTACATAGATCCCTGAAAGTTGCCACCCAGGTTGATAGAGTGGTGAAGAAGGCCTATGGAGTGTTGGCCTTTATTGGTAGAGGGATTGAGTTCCGGAGTCAGGAGGTTATGTTGCAGCTGTACAGAACTCTGGTACGGCCGCATTTGGAGTATTGCGTACAGTTCTGGTCACCGCATTATAGGAAGGACGTGGAGGCTTTGGAACGGGTGCAGAGGAGATTTACCAGGATGTTGCCTGGTATGGAGGGAAAATCTTATGAGGAAAGGCTGATGGACTTGAGGTTGTTTTCGTTAGAGAGAAGAAGGTTAAGAGGAGACTTAATAGAGGCATACAAAATGATCAGAGGGTTAGATAGGGTGGACAGTGAGAGCCTTCTCCCGCGGATGGAAATGGCTAGCACGAGGGGACATAGCCTTAAACTGAGGGATAATAGATATAGGACAGAGGTCAGGGGTAGGTTCTTTACGCAAAGAGTAGTGAGGCCGTGGAATGCCCTACCTGCTACAGTAGTGAACTCGCCAACATTGAGGGCATTTAAAAGTTTATTGGATAAACATATGGATGATAATGGTATAGTGTAGGTTAGATGGCTTTTGTTTCGGTGCAACATCGTGGGCCGAAGGGCCTGTACTGCGCTGTATTGTTCTATGTTCTATGTAACCATCTTCAACCAGAAGTGCCAACTGGATGATCCATCTCGGTCTCCTCCGGAGGGCCCCAGCATCACAGATATCAATCTTCACCCAATACGATTCACTCCACATGATATCAAGAAAGGGCTGAAGGCACTGGATACTACAATGGCTCTGGGCCCTGACAATCTCCCGGCAATACTACTGAAGGCTTGTGCCAAGCTGTTCCAGTACAGGTACAACACTGTCATCTATCCAGTAATGGTGGAAAATTGCCCAGGTGTGTCCTGCACACAAGAAACAGGACAAATCCAACTCAGCCAATTACTACCCTATCAATCTACTCTCCAGCATCAGCAAAATGATGGAAAGAGACAGCAACACTGCTATCAAGCAACACTCACTCAGCAATAACCTGCTCACGGACGCTCAGTTTGGGTTCCGCTATGGTCACTCAGCTCCTGGCCTCATCACAGCCTTGGTTCAAACATGGACAAAAGAGCTGAATGGCAGAGGTGAGATGAGAGTGACTGCCCTTGACACCACGGCAGTATTTGACCGAGTATGGCATCAAGTAGCCCTAGAAAAAGTGGAGTCAATGAGAATCAGGGGGGGAAACTCTTCGCTGGTTGGAGTCATATCTGGAACAAAGGAAGATGGCTGCGGTGGTTCTAGATCAATTATCTCAGCTCCAGGACATCACTGCAGGAGTTCCTCAGGGTAGTGTCCAAAGCCCAACCATCTTCAGCTGCTTCATCAATGACCTCCCATTCATCATAAGGTCAGAAGTGAGGATGATCGCAGATGACTGCACAATGTTCAGCACCATATGCGACTGCTGATTCCATGTCCAAATGCAGCAAGACCTGGACAATATCCAGGCTTAGGCTGACAAGTGGCAAGTTACATTTGTGCCACACAAGTGCCAGTCAATGACCATCTCCTACAGGAGTGGATCTAACCTTTGTCCCTCGACATTCGAATGGCATTGCCATAGCTGAATCCCCCACAATCAATATCCTGGGGGTTAGCATTGAGCGGAAACTGAACTGGACTAGCCATATTAGTCCTGTGGCTACCAGAGCAGTTCAAAGGCTAGGAATCCTGTGGTGAGTCATTCACCTCCTGACCCCCCCCCCCCCCCCCCCCAAGGCCTGTCCACCCGGCACAAGTCAGGGGTGTATGGAATATTCTCCACTTGCCTGGATCAGTGCAGCTCCGACAACACTGAAGTAGCTCAAAAACATCCAGGACAAAGCAGGCTGCTTGATCGTTCCCCCTGCCACAAAATTTCAAACCCTCCACCACCGCGAACAGTGGCAGCCATGTGTACCATCTGCAGTATCTCGCCAAGGTTCTTTAGGCAGCAACATCCAAACCCACGACCACTGCCATCTAGAAGCACGAGCAGCAGATACCTGGGAACCCTACCACCTGGAGGTTCCCCTCCAAATCACTCACTACCCCGACTTGGAAATATATCGCCGTTCCTTCACTGTCGCTGTGTCAAAATCATGGAACTCCCTCTCTAACAGCACAGTGGATGTACCTGCACCTCATGGATTGCAGCGGATCAAGAAGGCAACTCCCCACCAACTTCTGAAGAGCAACTAGGGATGGCCAATAAATGCTGACTTTTCCGACAACGCCAAAGTCCCATAAATGAATTTTTAAAAAATTACGGGATGTATTCTTGTAAACTGAAGATAGCATCAAGTAATATGATATTTTGTGAGCCAGTTTTAATGTTGCAATGCAGCTATGGCAATTCATCAAACATATTTTCCAGCAGCCCTGTGAAGTGTACATACTCTGAATTGTTTTATGATCTTCTAGCTGTCATTCTTTGGAAGGTTACCAAGAATGCTGGAATCACATTTTGTGCCACACCCAAGCATTGCAGGTCAGGATATTGCTGTGCGCAGTCAGTAAAGGATTGCTGCTCATGGAAAATATTCATTTCGTAAACTAATTTTCACCCACACTTTTAAGTTTAAATTGAAAATATGAATTTTCATTAGCGAAGAAGGAATATTAGCAACGAAAAGGTCATCCTGATCAAATGCAAATCTGATGCAATTTAATTTAATCCGTATTATTAACACCATTGCACCCAGACCCAACATCTTATAAAACCTGCATTATTGTTATTTGTTTTCTCACCACTATTCCCAAAACCTATAAAATCAGGCATAATTCAATAAGATTGGATTTGGATATAGTGCCCCAACAAATAGTCCATGAAACTAAATTAGTTTCATTGCGTTGTGGCAGCATTTGAAAAATCTCAATAGGAATCAATACCTTCAGGAAAGCAGGAAAGAAAACTGGAAACAAAATGCTGAAAATTGTTATGAATTAATGCAATATGCACTCAATGTCAATAGTTCAAGTTCAGGGGCAGCACGGCAGCGCAGTGGTTATCACTGGGACTACGGTGCTGAGGACCCGGGTTCGAATCCCGGCCCTGGGTCACTGTCCGTGTGGAGTTTGCACATTCTACCCATGTCTGTGTGGGTTTTACCCCCACAACCCAAAAGATGTGCTGGTTAGGTGGATTGGCCATGCTAAATTGCCCCTTAATTGGAAAAAAAATGATTGGTTACTCTAAATTTTTTTTAAATAGTTCAAGTTCAGGGGGGCAAGAATTTCCTGCAGCCCCACCCACCACCACCCCCAGGTCTGCCCCCAGGAGTCACCTTCGAGGCAGCGATGCGGTCCCCTGCTGCCTGAAGGAATGTGGAGGCTGACTGGAAATTCCCAGATAGACTCTGAATACAAGCCTTTATAAACCCTTAAGCAAGCCAATTAGCTATGTGCTGCTTGGAGGCAGGTACCCCTGTCACCAAACCCCCCCCCCCCCCCCCCCCCCCCCCCCCCGCGCCCAACATGCCACCCAGGAAAATGGCCCAGGGATGGGACGGAACAAGGGAAGCTGCATGAAGCCTAAAGGTCCAGCCCCAAAACTTCTCAAGGCTAACGCTCTCGTTCCTGATTAACTTTTGTCCTTTTGCTCTGTGCCAGTACAGTATAATGCAGGAGGTAGTAAACATCTGAATAATGCAAAACAAGGTATTTTTAGATACAACAGAGTAACAGGTGTTTATGCCAACACACAACCTATCATCCGTCAACAACAAAACAAAGCAGATTCAATCTCTTTGGAAGACAAAGTCTGGTAAAACCTTCATTCGCTAGTGGCTATATGTGGTTCTAAATTAAGAGTTGTTGAGCAAGAACTCAATGTCTTATTTGCATGTCAGGAAGTTGAGATAAAGGACAGAATCTTATGAACTTCCAGAACAGCAGGAAGATTTTCAGTTTAGGAAACAACTAACCGATTTGTGGATCTTGAGGTTTCTCTTTCCCAGAGAAATAGAATTATCATCCTGCCTCCATGTACCCTGACTAATCAGGGAGAGCAGACAGGATGACAACCTAAAGCAGTTATCAAGGGTCTCTATTTAAAGGTACCAATGCAGAACTCACAATAGGAGCAAACAATCCAGTGGGAAGAAGCAAACACCGACAGAATGGATGAAAGATGTGGAAAGGGTTCCCTGCTTCACAAACTTGTCCTTGCGGGTGATTAATGATGCAATGAAGACATGGAGAGGAGTTCTCTTCCTAGAGTATGGTGGAGAAGCGAGAGTGGAGTTACATCCTGGCCATCCTTTTGGCACTGGAGGAGGAAACTCTGGTAATCAGCAGAGTGGAAATAGTGCTGGTCATAGAGTCATAGACGTTTACAACATGAAAACAGGCCCTTCAGTCCAACTTGTCCATGCCACCCAGTTTTTAACACTAAGCTAGTCCCAATTGCCCAGAAACTTGGGTGGCACAGAGACTGGGTGAAAGCATTGTATACCATTGCATACCACTAGGCACTGACCTGTCACTCATGTTGAATTGCTGCAACCAATATATTAAATCCCCTGGTCAAGGTTGGACCATTTTCTCATTACCATGCAGCATCTCCCCGGGTGCATTGTCAGAGATACATTAGAGATGAAGTAGGGGGCAGTGCAGCCCTGAGGAGGACATCACTCTGAGGAAGCACTACCATATGATACCTCCACTATCACAAATACCCTCACCTCGGTGGGTCCAGCTATACATATAGAAATGGTGGCACCATGGAGAGGGGTACTTCACACCTAAGCAGGTGGTCGAGCAAAGGACAACTTTGGAGAATCCCCACTGGAGATCTGAGGATACCTTCAGCTATGTTATCTTGACACAGATACTGTGCCTCAGGAGTCATACACTAAGTCAGTGCATGTGGAACAGCAAAGGGAAATGTGCAGACATCTGTCAATTTACAGAGGCAGTGTAGTCTGTTGCACTGGTGATGGAGGAGTTCACCGTGGCCACGAGTGCCATCATATCTCAGGGTTTTAAATGCATGACCACCTCCTATAAAAGAGTGACAACCCTCATGAAGAGCCAGCGGGTGAACAAGTGGATGCAGGAATACATCAATGACCTCTACACTATGGTGGGGAATTTGCAAAGCATTGCCACATAGTCACCTTGTTGGTGAATACTACGTTCAAGGTCAGCCAAGTTCTCTCCCATTCTTGGCTAGCAGGAAAGTGCAGATGGTTCCCGAGAGTGCTGAAAGAGACAGGCATGAGGGCAATGGAGGATTTCCTCAAAGTGCCTCCAGGTAAGGGCCTGGGCCCTTGGTCCCTCTGACAGTGCCACATACACTGTGTCCTGTGCCAGCACAGATGCAACTGGTTCCGTTTTTGAGGGGGTCTTCACAGGCTCCACAAACCAAAGCACATCAGCCATGGGCATCACATGTGGCAGACGAGCAGGCTGCTTCGAGATCTGCTGAAGTCAGAGATAGCACCAAGCTAATGAAAATGAAATGAAAAATGAATGAAAATCGCTTATTGTCACAAGTAGGTTTCAAATGAAGTTACTGTGAAAAGCCCCTAATCGCCACATTCCGGCGCCTGTTCGGGGAGGCTGTTACGGGAATTGAACGGTGCTGCTGGCCTGCCTTGGTCTGTAAGAGGAATGTAAGGGGAAAGGGATTTATTTATGTTCTACTGCTGATTGACCATAGGCAGATGAATACAGGCGAGTGCCATTAGACCCATGGAGGCAATGTAAACTTCATAAAGGACTGAATTTTCCAGTTTGTTAAGACGAGAGCTGCAGAGCCAAGTTTACTCTCCAGGTATTCTGGCATTTTTTGCACGAAAGATCTGGAGGCGTGGTTCACGCCACCATGGTGGTGGGACAGGGCCTGATAGAGCCACCAACTGCGGCTCCAAAAAGATTGAGGCGCTGTTTGCAAAGGGTGCCCAAATCAGTCCTAAAAAACTCCTGCCCCTCCCCCACGGTTACAGGGAACCCCCTCCCACCTATGCACCGGGGGAAACCCACCCCACCCCACGGATAAGTGGAAACCTCCACCCAACAAACGCAGCTGGGCAACCATCCCCACACAAGTAGCAGGGCAAACCCCCTCCCCACGCAAGCACCAGGGCAACCCCCTTCCTCCACACACAAGGGGAAAACCACCATCATCCCCCCCGCAATGGAGCTCCCCTGAAGATCCTCCTTGGTACTGCTCCCTGGCACCCTCTCCAAGCGGCTAGACTTAGCTTTGCTCCCCAACGTATTCCCTTCGTCTGGTTCATGTTTTCAAAAGCGTTGTAAACCTCGCTAATGTGACGTCACGCCAGCAAGGGGGGAATTTCTAATGTGGGCTGTGGAGAAGGCAACTTCTACTCCTACGGTTGGATTGGCTGTTCCTGTAACAATGGCTACAGAGCTTGCAGGATTCTGCACATCCTCCTCAGAGGTCCAAGCAACTGCAGAATATGTAGCCCCCATGTGACCGGGAAGTCTCAGAGGCAATAAGGTGAGCTTACCGTGGTAGAATCCAAGGACTTGATAGAGGTTGCGCTACGTTGCTGCCCCCATGGGTGAATTTAGTGTGAAAAACCAGCTCCTTTCAGCACAAGCCTTTCACTGGGGCAGACCACAGCCTTACCAGTTTCATCCTTAATATTGATGATATCAGGTCAGTTTCACTCAACAGTGCCTTCCTGCTGTTATTACCATCCCAGACCAGACCCCAACATTGGCAAGGATACTTGAAAGAATGATTCACTCCAGGAGTGATTGCATGAAGAAATAGGGATTTGGTATTTTGAAAACAGAACTTTATTATGAATGCATTGCTAAACTCTTTAACTTCAAACCTGAAAAGAACAGCTTACAATAAGAAACATACAGCTCTCAATCCATCTTAAATTCAGCATGACATAGGCTTCACAGAACAGATTTGGCTACTGTTAGAACCCCTTCAGGTTTTGGTTGAATGTCTTCAAAAAGCTGGTTCACCTGGTGTGTTTCAGCTTCTTCCTTGTCCTCAGACAAGACTGTTCTGCTTTAAGTATTATAACACTTTTAATAACTATCCTACTGTGAGAGAAATCTGCCTTTACTTGTGGTCAAAACAAGGATTGCCAAATCAGGCTCCTCTCCAAAGCTTTCTCAAAAGTGCTTCATGGAACATGAATAGTTCAATGGACGACTGGGTGCCCCCCTCCAGGACATCGTCACCTCGCTGCAACCATGAAGATGGCCGATCACTCACTGTGGCACGGTAGCACAGTGGTTAGCACTGTTGCTTCACATCACGGGGTCCCAGGTCAAATTCCCGGCTTCGATCACTGTCTGTGTAGTCTGCAGGTTCTCCCTGTGTCTGCGTGGGTTTCCTTCAGGTGAACATAGAACATACAGTGCAGAAGGAGGCCATTAGGCCCATCGAGTCTGCACCGATCCACTTAAGCCCTCACTTCCATCCTATCCCCGTAACCCAATAATCCCTCCTAACCTTTTTGGTCACTAAGGACAATTTATCATGGCCAGTCCACCTAACCTTCACGTTGTTGGACTGTGGGAGGAAACCGGAGCACCCGGAGGAAACCCACGCAGACACGGGGAGAATGTGCAAACTCCGCACAGACAGTCACCCAGCGGGGAATCGAACCTGGGACCCTGGCGCTGTGAAGCCACAGTGCTATCCACTTGTGCTACTGTCCTCAGGTTTCCTCCCACATGTCCCAAAAGACATGCTGTTAGGTCATTTGGACATTCTGAATTCTCCCTCCGTGTACCCGAACAGGCACTGGAATGTGGCGACTAGAAGCTTTTCACAGTAACTTCATTGCAGTGCTCATGTAAGCCTACTTGTAACAATAAAGATTATTATTATAATCAGGCAGTTGGAGATGGGGAGTCCTAAAGTGCCTGTTGCCCAGTTAATGCACGAGGGTGGTGATGATGACTCACTTTGAGGAGAAGTCTGTGATTCTGCTAATGTCTGACTCCAATCTGTCTGATGCCAGCACGCTGACTCCACGGCTCAGTCTGAGCGGGGTTGAGCACTACATTCTACTGGCAGATTAGAGACGAGGGTTTAGGGTGCCCTGCCTCATGCCCGAGCCATGTCACTGCAAATGAAACAGTCGCAATGAGAAGCTCTCATCGTTCAGAGGGCATAGTCACCCAGTGAGAACAACTGTGTCCCAATGGTGAGATGTGCCATGCCATTAGGAATAAACATCAGATTCTGAGGCGTGTTATGGGCCAGGGTTTGGAGAAGTCCAAAGTGTATCATGGAGTTCACCTGACCCACAACTTTTAATAGATTGTGGGTACAGCAGAAATGGAAAAGTATTTTTTAAAGCAAAACAATGTTTATTCTATGACGTCAAGTTAACCTTTTTAAAACATCTTAGCAACCATCAATTCAAATATAACCCCCAAAAATACAACACTAAGTAATCCTCAAGTTGTCCTTTTAACATCCAGAAGACGTAAAATCACCAAAGGATCGGTTTACAGTCTTTAGAATACAGAGAGAGAGACTCGTACACCTTCTGGTTGTGACTGCAGCTATCCAGTTCTGAAACCGAAATTAAAACACACCCTGCAACAAACAGCCACAAACGAAAGTAAAATGATGACAGCCCAGCTCCACCCACACTTTGACATCACTGATAAACACCAATTTCTTAAAGGTACTCTCACATGACAGGCCTTAAAGTGGTGAGCAGCAATAATATTTAATGCAGTGACATTTCAAATGCATATCTGACAGTGTCCTGTCATACCCTCCCAGTATGTCTAGGTGTGTCCCCAGAATGCACATCTGAGGTTGAGGCGGTCGGCTGTCTTCCACACCCTGATGCCTGCGATGCCCGTGACGGACCTCCTCTGGAGGGCCGAGACCAAGAGTGTCCTGGCCTACTTTTGGGTGGCACTAGAGTTGTAACCACCCTGTTCTGTCTGATGTGCCTTAGGTGCGCTGGTCTCAGAAAGGGAGGAGTCAGATTTGCTGGGCAAAGAACCATGATTCAAATGTTAACAGGATATTCAGGTGCAATTGGAAACAGTTTGCAACCTCAACTTCTCTCTATAATTTTGAACAAAATATATTTACAAGCTATCGCCCCTCTGCCTTCTCACAGCTGTTCCAGTAAAATAAATATAATTACCAACTCTAATTAATCAACTGATTTCTCAAGCACTCCCACTCCTGAACTCTGCCTTTCACAAGCATAAACTAATCTAGAACTTTCAGTGCTGCGTCCGTTCTGGCACGAACTCCAACACACTCATTACACCCTTTCTCCATCTGTGGTTACACATTCTCAGAGCTCACAATTTATTCTGGTAACTCACTAAAATAAGCAATCAGGACAAACATGATTTATTTTAAAATTCATTACGGGCTGTGGGCATCGCTGGTTAGGGCAGCATTTATTGTCCATCCCTCGTTGTCCTTTAGAAGGTGGTGGTGAGCTGCCTTCTTGAACCGCTGCAGTTCTTGAGGTGTAGGTGCACCCACTGTGCTATTAGGAAGGGAGTTCCAGGATGTTGCCGCAGCAACAATGAAGGAATGGCGATACATTTTCAAGTCAGGGTGGTGAGTGACTTGGAGGGGAACCTCCAGGTGGTGGGGTTCCCAGGTATCTGCTGCTCTTGTCCTTCTCGATGGTAGTGATCGTGGGTTTGGAAGATTCTGTCTAAGGAACCTTGGTGAGTTACTGCAGTGCATCTTGTAGATGGTACACACAGCTGCCACTGTTCATCGGTGGTGGAGGGTTTGAATGTTTGTGGAAGGGGGTGGAATCAAGCTGGCTGCTTTGTCCTGGATGGTGTTGAGCTTCTTGAGTGTTGTTGGAGCTGCACTCATCCAGGCAAGTAGAAAGTATTCCATTACACTCCTGACTTGTGCCTTGTAGATGGTGGACGGGCTTTTGGGGAATCAGATGAGTCACTCGCCGTAGGATTCCGAGCCTTCGACCTGCCCTGGTAGCCACAATATTAATATGGCTAGTCTAGTACAGTTTCTGATCAGTGGTAACCCCAGGATGTTGATTGTGGGGGATTCAACAATGGCAATGCCATTGAATCTCAAGGAGCGATGGTTAGATCCTCTCTGGTAGGAGATAGTCATTGTCTGGCACTTGTGTGGCACAAATGTAACTTGCCACTTGTCAGTCCAAGCCTGGATATTGTCCAGGTCTTGCTGCATTTGGACATGGACTGCTTCATTACCTGAGGATAGATTGCAACACTGTATTGAAGAAGAGGATAGGTTCTGCACATTTCTACTTTATATTCGCTGTCAATATGATCCACCTCCTTAAAATCAATTTTACTATTAAAGCTATCCTCTTAAAAAGAAATAGAACCAAAATATGGCTTCAGCATCAACTTGTATTTACACAGCACGTTCACCATAACAAAACACCCCAAGGCACTCCACAGGGGTATTCTAAAACATCACGCCACATAAGAAGGTATCAAGTCAGGTGACCCAACGCTTGGCCAAAGCCAGGTTTTAAGGAGTGTGACTGGAGGAAAACAGGAGAGGGGCAGAGAGATTTACACAGGGAATTCTAGATCTTAGGTCTGTAGGCAGATGAAGGTGTGGCAACCAATGGTGGAGCCATTCAGATCGGGGATACTCAAAGCCAAAATTAGATGGGCGCAGATATCTCAGAGGGTTGTGGGGATTACAGAGATAGGGAGCAGGAGACCATGGAGGGATTCGAAAATAAGGATGTGCATTTTAAAAATGAGGCATAGTTTAACTGGACAACATGAGTCAGTAAGCAAAGGGATGATAGATAATTGGGACTTGGTAGGAGTTAGAATATGGAAAGCAGAAGTTTGGATGGTCACAAGTTTACAGACGGTAGCATATGGGAGGCCAGCCAGGAATACATTAGAACAGTCAGGTTTACAAGTACCAAAGGCACAAATGAAGGCTTCAGCAGCAAATGAGCTGTAGTAAGGGCATAACCAGGCAATGTTACAAGGTGGAAATTGCTGTTCTTTGCAATGGCACCAATCTATGATCTGAAGCTCCTCTTGGGTCAAAGGAGACTCGAAAGGCTGCCAACAGTTTGCTTTAGTCTCAGATATTTCGAGAGGGAGGGATAGATTGAGTAGTTCAGGAACAAAGTTTTCAACTGAGACTCAAAGAAACTTGGCTTTGGTCTCCCCAATATTTAATTGGAAGGAAATTCTGCTCATCCAGTACAGATGAACGGCCTGATAATTTAGCAATAGTAGAGGAGTCAAGAGAGGTGGTGGTGAGATAGAGCTGGGCATCTTCAGTGTACGTGTGAAAACTGACATGTTTGGATGACGTCACCGAGGGATTGTATGTATGCGAGAGATAGGACAAGGATCAAAGATAGATCCTTGGGCAACACTGGAGTTAACGGTATGAGAGCAAGAGGAGATGCCATGGCAAATGATATTCTGGTTGCGATTAAACAGATAAAAATAGAACAAGGTAAGAGCGGATCCATCCAGTTAACAACAGTGGAGAGGCACTGGAGGAGGATGGTGCGGTCAAATGTTTAAAGGGTCATGTACAGGTTGAGGAGGGAAGGTTTACCTTTGTCATTATAATATAGAATCTCATTGTGATTTTGATAAAGAGTCACTTTGGCACCCTGATGGAAGCAGAAACCTAATTGGAGGGATTCAAACATGGAGCCCTGGGAAAGATGGGGATGGATTCAGGAAGTGAGAACCTGTTACTAAAAAAATGCATAGAAAATAGAAGCAGGAGGAGGTCATTCAGCCCTTCAAGCCCGCTCCGCCATTCATTATGATCATGGCTGATCATAATGTTCAATACCCTGATCCCGCCTACCTCCCTTGATTCCTTTAGCCCCAAGAGCTATGTCTAAGTCCTTCTTGAAATTACACAATGTTTTCGCCTCACTTTGTGGTAGTGAATTCCACAGGTTCGCCTCTCTCTGGGTGAAGAAATTTCCCCTCACCTCAGTCATAAAAGCTTTGCCCCTTATCTTCAAACTATGACCCCTAGTTCTCGACTCCCCCACCATCGGGAACTTTCTTTCTGAATCTACCCTGTCCAATCCTGTTAGAATTTTATAAGTTTATATGAAATCGCCTCTCGCTCTTCTAAACTCGAATGAATATAATCCTAACCGACTTTGTCCCGCTATCCCAGAGATCAGCCTGGTAAATCTTCGCTGCACTCCCTCCGTAGCAAGAACATCCTTCCTCAGATAAGGACACCAAAACTGCACACGACATTCCAGTGTGGCATCACCAATGCCCCATACAATTGCAGCAAAACATCTCTATTCCTATACTCAAATCCTCTTGCTGTGAAGGCCAACATACCATTTGCCTTCTTTACTGCCTGCTGTACCCTCGTGCTTACTTTCAGCGACTGATGCACGAGGACACCAAGGTCTCGCTAAGTATCTACCCCTCTCAATTTACACCCATTCAAATAATAATCCGCCTTCCTATTTTTGCTACCAAAGCAGATAATCTCCAATTTATCCACATTATACTGCATCTGCCAAGCATATGCCCACTCACTCAGTCTGTCCAAATTCCACTGAAACATCTCTGCATCCTCCTCAGAGCTCACCCTCCAACACAACTTTGTATCATATGCAAAGTTGGAGATAATACATTTAGTTCCTTTGTCCAAATCATTAATATATAATGTGAACAATTGGGGTTGTAGCACAAATCCCTGGGGTACCTCACTAGTCATGGGCTGCCAATCAGAAAAGACCCATTTATTCCGGTCTGCTAACCAACTTTCTATCCATCTCAAGATACTAACCCCAATAACATGCACTTTTAACTTTACATAGTAATCTGCTATGCGAGACCTTGTCAAAAACCTTCTGAAAGTCTAAATAAACCACATCCACCAGTTCACCCTAGTTGACTCCACTAGTTCCATCTTCAAAGAATTCTAGGAGATTTGTCAAGGACTTGAGAGAAAGGGAAGGTTGGAGATGGGGTCGTAGTTCATAAAGTTAGTGAGGTCATGGGAATTTTTTCAGAACAGGATTGGTGACAGTAGAGTTAAAGGAGAGCAGGACAACATGTAAACTCTGAGGTACGATCACAATATTGGCTAGCATGGGGAGAGACCACAAGGGGGAAAGTGGGTGGTCAGCAGTTTCATGGGAATAGGCTAGAGAGAGCAGAAGGTGGATCTCATGGGCAAAAAAGATAGTGGAGAAACTAAAGAAAGCTGTGGGCTCAGGGAAGAATAGGGGTGAGCTTTAGAGGAAGTTTGGGCCAGTGAAAGGGAGGGTCATGGCAAAGGCAGTGGATCGGATGGTTTTGATCTTGATGACAAAAAAGTTCACATGAGCTTATTCTTCGAGCTGAATTGGAAGAGAGAGGGGAGGGATTTAAGAAGGCAGTTTGCAGGTGAGGAAGGAAGGACACGACAGTGCTCTAAGTGGTGCAGCCAGATCTGCCAGTGGCGGTGGAACCAGTTGTCTGCCATTTCCTTTCAAGTCATCAGCACAAATTGAACTGAATTTTTAAACTTCGTTAAGATAGAAAGGTTACAACAAATCAAAACTGACAAAATAACTGGTATTAAAACGATACCCAATATGAAAAGATACGCAATATGAAAATTCATTGAATCAAAGAAGAACAAAATTACCTTTACAAGTGAAACAATTGATGTGGAAGAACTTGTTCTGCACCCGCAAGGCCTCTCCTTTACAGGGCTTTCCACACTTGTGGCAAAGGACCCCAACACCAGATGGCTTCCCCAAGGGACTGTGCATAGCCAAGTGTGAGGACACTGGGAAAAAAAACAGAAAAACAAATTAGGCAACAGTTATTTTTCAATGCAGCCTAATGGAAGGGGCAGGTAAAGAGGCCATAGTCCCAGATGACCATCGGCTGCTTTCCCCTTTGAGGGGGAGAGCTGACTGGTGGTGATTCAACCTGAGGATGACCACACCTCAGGTAAGGAGCAAGGTTGAGAAGGCGGGTTGAGAAGAACCTTTGCTAATACAGGAATTGAACCCGTGCTGCTGGCCTTGCTCAGCATCGCGTGCCAGCTGTCCAGCAGGCAATGAGCCCATGATTCCTGTTTTTATTTCAAAGTTCAAAGTCTTCAGGGGAATAAATCAAGAACAATTATCAGACTGTCAGACAGGGAAGAGGCAAGAAGTAATAACCAATGACAAAACAAGCACTGTAACCTATTTTAGAAAATTACAAGCACACAAATAAATGTTCTGTTTTACATACATCACAACATACTTCTGAATACAGTACATTTTCCTAAAATAATTTCAATCATTATTATACCTTGAAAACCCCCCAAATATGGTCAAAATATAGGCCAGCATTCTTGGGCCGTTCGCTGGCTTCCGCTGGCAGCACAATCCCACCCATGGGTTTCCCGGCAGCATGGGGTGGCTTCAATGGGAATTCCCACTGGCAGCAGCGGGAACAGAGAATCCTGCTGCCAGCGAACGGCACGCCACCAAGAAACACGGCTGGGAGACCTTAGGCCATGCGCCCATAGTTTCACAAAGAGAGTCAGTATGAATTAGACTGCTTTTTAATTTAGTTCAGATAAAAAGAAAGCTTCAAATGCCTTTGTGGGGAAGATGGTCTTACTGGTGAGTTCATTGGCTTCATCTAGCATCCATCCATACTTTACAGGACTTTTCTCCTGTACAATTAAATACTTCAGACTAAAATAAGAACACTATGTCCCATTAGAGAGAGACTGTACAATCCATATTGTGGTAGATTCCTTGTTATTCAAACAAGTCTAGGCTGCAAATAATGTCATCGTCTTCTATGGTTCCACTTATGACTTAAAGAGTCTCATGCGGGATCAGCATGGACGCCATCCTGGACGCCCACAAATTTGGCAGTTCATCACACTAAACAAACACGAAGGAATTTGATTATAGTGGAGGTAGGATGTGTGTTGCTGACACCAGTCTCTCCTCTGCTTTTGCATGATCCCAGAGAATAGGAGTATCCAAGACATCCAGGTAGCTTGCCAGCTGGAATGGATGGCCAGCACAAAGGGTTTCTCGGTTTTCATCTTTTCCACCGACTACATTGATTGCCAATGTGTCAAATCTGCTAACGGTCCCAAATACTTGCAGGTGTCGCCTTCCAGGGCACAATGGTCTTGGTTTCACCCTTCTAACATCCCTCCCTCCACTGTGAGGTAGAGGTTACTGGAATTTATCACAAGGGATGGATAGGTCTTGAAATGAGAGGCTGTAGATCCAGAGAAGATATCCAATCAGATATCAATTTCCTTTTGCTCAAGAAAGCTAGAACAAGATGAGGGTCACCTCACAACCTTTGAACCACGGACAATCCATTTAAGGCAAAACAGAAACTCTACTTGATCAATTGCTTGGTTTCGAGACTATTAAGCTTATTGACAGATTTCTATGCACAAGTAAAAACATTCACCGAGATAATAGATACATGTTAAAGGTTTTTTTTCTCTCTAGATTTCTTAACAATGCCAAGCACTCTCAAATAATTTACCACATTGGATTTGATAGAAGTCAGAACTCCCACAGGTCACCAAGCATTGATAGGGGTTTCTCAGGACATTGGTAAATCAACTGAATGTTTAAACAACAATCTGCGAGCTTTATGACCACCTTACAAAGGTTATCATTAGATTCATTTAAAACTGACTTCAAACACTGTCGTGCGATTTGAATTTATATTATCTGGATTATTAGGCCAGGCCTCTGGATTACTACTCCAGTAACACATCCAATAATCACTTGGGAACATGGTGATCATGTTTCTCCTGCCGAACAATGCTTCAGCGATTTGCCTGTGCTCCTGAAAATTTACTGTTGTTGTTGATGTCTCTTGTGGTAGCTCAGAATGAGCAAGAGCTGCGATGACTTCAACCACCATTGACTGAAGGGCAACATTCCAGGTGATCGCAGAAATCGATCACTTCTACCCTGGTGAAATGCAGCCTGCGAAGTCAATTTTCAGTGGACCATTCTGATGAAAGTTCATCAACCAAAACATTGAGTTTGTCGCTCCACAGATGCTGCCTGACATGCTGAGTACTTGCAGCATTTTCTCTTTTAATTTCATTGGCCTTTCCTGGGTAGATGTATTTGGGTCAGCTTATGTGGCCACAATGGTACAAATGAGTCTGCCTTTGGCATAATTGAATCTGCCTCACATCCCTCTTTTCAGCATTAACATCTTGGAACTAATTAAGGAAGATATACCCCAAGGAACTTTCTTACACAGATTTTAAATTGTAGTAATCAAAAATCTTGTCACCACAAAGCAGAGGAACAAATTACAGAAACCCTTGATCCTGCATTCAGGAGGAAATGCAAAAAGAAAATCAGCTACCATCCACAGCCAGTAATGTTCCTGAGAAAAATCCAATTAATGTTAACAGTTACTTTCTGTCAGGCCAGAATGTGTGTGACCATCATTTATGCACTGTTAAAGGATATAGAGCCCTGGCTGAAAGAAAAATATGGGGATTATGCTATCATTCACATAATCTATTTTTAGTATAGAAATGAAATTCTCACACGATTTGTGCAAGTGCTTTAGGCTGGCCAGAAGGTTTTGCTTTGCATGAATTGGATGTGGATCGGCAAAAGACATTCCTCTCCTCCACTCATACATTCTACACCAGAGGACTAACACCTGTTAGCAGGACAATACAAAATAAAATTGCCTTCACGCCTTCCAATTTGAAGCTAGTCACTACTATGTTTCACTATTATAAGTCCATATTTGCCAGAACTGTTCCCTTATTTCCTTAATGATCATATGTCACCACAGAAAATTGGATACGTTGGAGGAATAAGGTTGGGAGCGATTTATCGCAAGCCTCGCTTTGGGCACATGTAGCAGGGTCCGGACATGCAAATAGGCCAGCACTCTGCCCACATGAATTGAGAGCAATTCCCATTGCTGCTGGTGTCTGAATCACTGGGGCCGGAATTCGCCCTGCAGAGCCTGACAAGCTGAAGCTGCTTATGACATTCCCGTCACCACACACTCTAATTCCAGCCAAGAAGATGTCTCCAAGGAGACTGGAGGGGGCATCCAAGACCTGTATGTGTAAATCGCTGTGGAGGAGAGGGTAATGCAGCTAGCGGATGAGACCGAGGAACGGGTAGTGGCTGACACAGAGCTCGACATGCAGCAAACGTGTGAGAGCCCAATGCAATGGTTATGTCCCTATAGCAAGTGAGCCACCCATCTCCCACAGGCTAGTCCATCCCAAGATCTCACTATGGCCGAGATTCTCTATGCCTCCGCACCAAAATTGCGTTCAGCGCGGGGGTTGAGAATGGGATCTCAGACCCATGATCGGCTCCGATGCCGGGACACGATCCTCCGGGGACTGTAGAATCGCGCCAGCTGCGTGCGCGTGGTCGACTCGGTGCTGGTCAGGGGTCATTGAAAGAGGCCCCCGCGGCGATGCTCCACGATCGACTGGCCGAGTTCCCGCCGAGGTTCCAACCTGGTTCCACCCGGCGGGAGCTCGGACCCGCGGCTGCACTGACCGTCCTGGTTGGGGGGGGGGGGGGGGGGATCAGATTCCGGAGGGGCCGTGACAACGGACAGGCCCGCAATCGGGGGCTAACGATCAGCGGGCGCGGGCGATCCGGGGGGGGTGGGGCCCTATCTTCTTCCACACCGGCCCACTGTGTGGCTCCACCATGTTGCGGGGGGGCCAGCGCGAAAAAGGAGCTGCGTGGCGCACGCCGGGGCCCTGCTATCCCTCTTGAAATCGGAGAATCACTCCAGACTTTTTTCAAAAAGTCTGGAGTGATTCGCACCAGTTTTCCGGCGGGCGTGGGGACATAGCCCCATTTTCGGAGAATCCGGGCCCATGCCTTTTGCCCTTTGTCTTGCAGGATCACCAACAGACAAGGCCGGACCATCCGGGGTCACTGACCACCAGCCACATCCCCAGCACACCTCAGAGCACCACTCCGGCGAATACACCGGGCTGAATTCTCCACCGTCTGGATGCTCCGTTTTGCCCGCATCCCGGGGGGGGGGGGGTTTCCCAACGACGTGGGGCTGCCCCACAATGGGAAACCCCATTGACTAGCTGGTGAAATGGAGCATCCCGACAGCGTGCTGAACCAGATATCCTGCGCGGCGGGACGGAGAATCCCGCCCACCATCTTCTTCTCATCACTGCAGTCACGTGCACCCTCCAACATCGAAAATATTATCATCTCAGTGCGGCATTTCAGTGAGTAGGCTCCTGGGTCACCTTTTGATCCGCATGCCACACATGCTGCAGCACATCTGATGGAGGTAGGGACTCCAGAGGGAGCAGGCGGTTTGAGGGCTGTCTGATCCCAGAGAACAGCTGTACTTCAGACAGGTGTCGCGTTTCTGGAAAGAATGAACCCATCAATGGTAGAGATGCAGACACAGAGCCCAGATTTACAGGAGGGAGTGTCGGCAACTTTACAATGCCTACAGGTGCAGCTGGAGGAGTCCAACCTACTTCAGGTGCAGGAAATTGTGTCGGCAACACGTGGTGCCCAGGCCAACACTGAATGCGAGGTGTCCACAGTGGAAGGCTGAGGGCAAGAAGTCAGGGCCATGGGTCAAGATGTCCAAGGCTTCGGTTGCACTGCACAGCTGATAGCTGAGGCTCTGAACAGGGGAGCCCAGTCACAGGTAGATGTGTACCAGGCCCACATGGGCATGGCTGTGGCACTCCAGAGCTTGATCCAGTCACCAACGATCATTGCAGAGGGCATCGAGAACATTGGCCAGGTGCTAACTGACCGTAGCCAGTCACAGAGGGACATGTCACAGGCACAGAGGGACATGACAGAGGCAGTGACGGACATGTTTCATTCTTTGAGGGACATATCCCAGTCTCAGTGCACCATGGCTGAGGGCATCGAGACCATGGCTTAGATAAGGGCAGGCCTCCAGAACTGGCAGCACCAGGTGATGGTGGAGCCTCCGGAGATCACTCCGGCCTCACCTCCGTCCCATGGAGGAGACCGGGGACCACTGAGCACGCTGAGAGAGGAGTAAGTGGTGAGGCTCATGCTGCCTCCTGCAGGGGAGGCAGCTGGAACAACTCAGCCCTTTCGAATTCCCCCCTCGTGACACTGGAGCATCTCATGGGTACCAGGCAGAACAGGGTGGCACATTGTCACCTGTGACACCCAAAAATCAGCCTGGCCCATCCAGCCCCAGGCTCTCCAGAGGACAGTAGCCAAGGGCATCACATGTCACAGGACGAGACACACAGCAGTCCGCCTCCACTTCTGATGTGCTGTCTGGGGTTACACTTAGAAGGGGGGGGGGAGGAGGAGGAGAATGTCAGGGGGTGGGATGTCAGGGGGCTGGTGGATGTGGCAGGGTGGGCCGCCATGACACATGAACGTCCCACATGGTGTCACTCTCAGAGAGATGGGCAGAGGGACAGAAGTATGAGGCTGCCTTGCATGATAGCTTACCAGGTGAGTGAGCCCTAACCATACATCATCCCTCAAAACCAAAGGATATATGGGCCTGTGAGATGGGTTGGCCAGTATACATGCAGGAGTCACCCAGACAGTCGGTGGAATGTGATCCTAAAGGCAGGAGTCAGACTTTGTCAGACAATGAGGAGCACAAGAGCTCATCGCACAGCGAGTCATCATCATCATCCTCCATCCCGTGGACAAGACCCACTGATACTGTCAACCCTAGGCCAACACTCTGTGGTGATGCTGGTAGGATCCTCGCGGGTGGGGCAGCTGAGGTAGTGGGCAGGAGCGAAGGACTGAGGGACAAGGAAGGTGGAGTGAAGGAATGCAGGATAGGGAAGGTGGAGTGAAGGACTGAAGGCCAAGAAAGGCAGGAGCGGTTATGAGGAGGGGATTTAATTTTGAAGTGGGGGAGGGGAGTGGAGGGAGAGGGAGGAGTGGGACAGGGCAGCAGAGCTGCCAGTGGCCAGGCCTCTTAGTTGGCAAAACAGGAGGTAATGAAGTTGTGCTGTGTGCGGTGGCCTTCGATGACTCGTTAGAACGCCTGCCCTGCCAACCCGGGCTCTGGATGCCTGGTTCATCCTGGACACCCTCAGATGAGGCTGGCTGTTCTTCCTCCTCCAGCATGTCACCCCTCTGCTGTGCAATGTTGTGCAAGACGCAACATGCCAGCACAATCCTCGAGACCCTCCTGGGGCTATATTGGAGAGCCCCATCAGAGGGGTCCAAGATTCAGAAGCACATCTTAAGGAAACCGATGCGCTGCGCAGTGATGCTCCTGGTTGCTGCATGGGCGTCGTTCTAATGGGTCACCGCATCCATGTCGGGGCTCGGGTCAAGTGTCATTAGCCATAACTTCAGCGTATAACCCTTTTCGCCCCTGTAGCTAACCCCTTACCCGAGGGAGCGCCCCAAAGGTGCCTTGAAGGTCACGTGAGCCACCAACCGGCTCCATGCTTAGAGGCTTGTGTGTGGGCAGGTCTTTCAGACAGGGGTGAGCAAGGAGAGTGTGCGTCTGCTGGGAGCCTAGCTGCAGTGTGATGTGAAGCCTGGGTGCGAGACACAGGTTGTGAGGGAGATTTGGTCAGGTTTCCTGGCTGGGGCCAGGATGGACGGGAGCAGAGACACTATTGTCAGGCAGGGCTTGGAGCCAGCTGGTGGTCCTGCGGAATGGGCTAGCTGATAGTATCACTGATGAGGCCTCTGCCCTGAGAGGGGCAGTATGTCAGGAAGAGTACCAAAGGCCACACGATGCAAGTGTCCTTTGTTTGGGGTGAGCTCTGCTATTCCCCTCCAGTGGGGCTGTGCTTCTGATGATGCAATGGGCAGTTCCAGAACCCGGTGTGTCACTGATTGAACTTGGCCACGCACAGCCCATTGATGATACCGCTGGGGTCTGAGATTTCCAGAGGGGCAGCCTGGGTGGGCTCCCAGATGACCAGGAGCTCTCTGAACATATATAGGACACAACGAGCAGTCAGCAGTGTGAACAGCCAGGAGCCTGTAAGTAGCACCTAAGGAGTACTTTTAAAGCACATGCAGTGGCAATGGCAGCCTGAGCCATGCTAACCCGATCCCGAGGGGGGGACGCCAAGTACATGGACTTGGATGGGCCAAATGTCCTACTTCTGCTCCTATGTCTTATGTTCCAAATTAAATTTCCCACATCCACACTGTTCTTCTGTTTCCGAAAGTTGGTATGGGTCAATCCATAATTCCAGGCTTCTCAACATTGCACCATTCCTGACTTAGCCTGCCAGGTGGCAAGCTTCAGTAACATTGGTGGCAACCCTTCCCTAGAACGGCAAGCACAAGCTTCCTCTTTCCACATGAACAATGCAAAACTGGCAACTTCGCTTCCATGAGGCACACAAATATGAACTCCTGTTGAAACTGCGAACCCAACTCAAATTCCTCAGTTTAAAAAAAAAAAAGTTTATTCAAGTTTTCCAACAAAATTTTTGACAATCCCCCCCCCCCCCCCTCCCAATAACAGGAGATAAAAGAAACGCAAACACAACAATTAACATTGTACAAAATAGACTTCCGGGTGCGGCGATGACCAGCTGAGTCGCACGTTTCGGCAGCTCCCGGTGGAACGGACTTTTGGGCTCTTGATAGGAGCCCCAACGGCAATTTTAACGGCTAAAAACACCGTGCAGTAAACCAGAAGGGTGTTCCCCCTGGACACGGATGGAAAAAGGAGAGGAGAGTGGCCGGATTGCAGCGGATCCTTTGGAACAACGGCAAGGAAGGCAAGCAAAAACCAAGATGGCGTCGGAAGGTGGCAGTTTCATATGGGGCCCTGAACAACAAGAGTTCTTGAAATGCTGCGTGGAGGAGATTAAAAAGGAAATGAAGAAAGAGTTGTTGGCCCCGATATTACAGGCGATCGAAGGGCTGAAAGAGGAACAAAAGACCCAGGAGCAGGAGCTTCGGGTCGTGAAGGCGAAAGCAGCTGAGAATGAGAACGATATACAGGGCCTGGTGGTGAAGTCGGAGATACAGGAGGCACACCAGAAACGATGTGTGGAAAGGTTGGAGGCACTGGAAAACAACGCAAGGAGGAACAACTTGAGGATTCTTGGCCTTCCTGAAGGTGTGGAGGGGGCGGACGTCGGGGCATATGTGAGCACGATGCTGCACTCGTTAATGGGAGCGGAGGCCCCGACGGGTCCGTTGGAGGTGGAGGGAGCATACCGAGTTATGGTGCGAGGATCGAGAGCAGGAGAAACTCCCAGAGCCATAGTGGTGAGATTCCTCCGTTTTAAGGATAGAGAAATGGTCCTTAGATGGGCGAAGAAAACTCGGTGCAGTAAATGGGAGAACGCGGTGATCCGCGTTTATCAAGATTGGAGTGCGGAGGTGGCGAGAAGGAGGGCGAGCTTTAATCGGGCCAAGGCGGTACTTCACAAAAGGAAGATAAAATTTGGAATGCTGCAACCGGCAAGATTGTGGGTCACATATCAAGGGAGGCACCACTACTTTGAGACGGCGGATGAAGCGTGGACTTTTATTGTAGAAGAAAAATTGGAATGAGTGGATTATGAAAAAGAACGTTTGGACAAAGTGGTGGGGCGAATGGGGGGGGGGGGGGCGAAGAGGGGTTTTATGTTCTAATCCTGTGGTATGGTAACTTTTCTTTCTCCCACAGGTGGTGATGGGGGGAGGTGGGGAGGGAGAGGAGATGGGGCGTTGGCCATGGGAGGCGGGGCCGAGGGAGAGGCGCGGGCTTGGTTCCCGCGCTATGATAATTATGGCGGGAATAGAGAAGCAGGAAGGAGGGGGCGTCGCACGGTGCGAGCCGTGGTCACGGGGGGAAGCCGAGGTCAGCCAGAGTTTGCTGACTTCTGGGAGCAACATGGGGGGAGTAATTACGCTAGCGGGGGGTCTAGCGGGGGGGGGGGGTGGGAGGGGGGAATTACTGGGTTGCTGCTGCTGGGGAAAGGGGGGAGTGGGTACGGGAGAGGATGGGCGGGGGGGGCACCGCCTGGGGGAGATACAGCTGCGTGGGAACTGGGTGAGAAGCTGGAAAAAGATGATGGCTAACCGGCAAGGGGGGGGGGTGGGAAGCCCCCCAACTCGGCTGATCACGTGGAACGTGAGAGGGCTTAACGGGCCGATAAAGAGGGCACGAGTACTCGCACACCTGAAGAAACTTAAAGCAGATGTGGTTATGTTACAGGAAACGCACCTGAAACTGATAGACCAGGTCAGGCTGCGCAAAGGATGGGTGGGGCAGGTGTTCCATTCGGGGCTGGATGCGAAAAACAGGGGGTGGCTATATTAGTGGGGAAGCGGGTAATGTTCGAGGCAAAGACTATAGTGGCGGATAACGGGGGCAGATACGTGATGGTGAGTGGCAAATTACAGGGAGAGATGATGGTTTTGGTAAACGTGTATGCCCCGAACTGGGACGATGCCAACTTTATGAGGCGAATGCTAGGACGCATCCCGGACCTAGAGACGGGAAAGCTGATAATGGGGGGAGACTTTAACACGGTGTTGGAACCAAGGCTGGATAGGTCGAAGTCCAGGACTGGTAGGAGGCCGGCAGCAGCCAAGGTGCTTAAGGATTTTATGGAGCAGATGGGAGGGGTGGACCCGTGGAGATTCAGTAGACCTAGGAGTAAGGAGTTCTCGTTTTTCTCCTATGTCCATAAAGTCTATTCGCGCATAGACTTTTTTGTGTTGGGTAGGGCATTGATCCCGAGGGTGAGGGGAACGGAATATACGGCTATAGCCATTTCGGATCATGCCCCACACTGGGTAGACTTGGAGATAGGGGAGGAAACAGGAGGGCGCCCACCCTGGAGAATGGACATGGGACTAATGGCGGATGAGGGGGTGTGCCTAAGGGTGAGGGGATGTATTGAAAAGTACTTGGAACTCAATGACAATGGGGAGGTTCAGGTGGGAGTGGTCTGGGAGGCGTTGAAGGCGGTGGTTAGGGGGGAGCTGATATCAATAAGGACACATAAAGGGAAGCAGGAGAGTAAGGAACGGGAGCGGTTGCTGCAAGAACTTTTGAGGGTGGACAGACAATATGCGGAAGCACCGGAGGAGGGACTGTACAGGGAAAGGCAAAGGCTGCATGTGGAATTTGACTTGCTGACTACAGGCACTGCAGAGGCACAATGGAGGAAGGCGCAGGGTGTACAGTATGAATATGGAGAGAAGGCGAGTAGATTGCTGGCACACCAATTGAGGAAAAGGGGAGCAGCGAGGGAAATAGGGGGAGTGAGGGACGAGGAAGGAGAGACGGAGCGGGGAGCGGAGAGAGTGAATGAAGTGTTCAAGACATTTTATAAAAAATTGTATGAAGCTCAACCCCCGGATGGGAGGGAGAGAATGATGGAGTTTTTGGATCGGCTGGAAATTCCCAAGGTGGAAGAGCAGGAAAGGGTGGGACTGGGAGCACAGATCACGGTAGAAGAAGTGGTGAAAGGAATTAGGAACATGCAGACGGGAAAGGCCCCGGGACCGGACGGATTCCCAGTTGAATTTTACAGAAAATATTTGGACTTGCTCGCCCCGCTACTGACGAGGACCTTAAACGAGGCAAACGAAAGGGGACAACTGCCCCCGACTATGTCTGAAGCAACGATATCGCTTCTCTTAAAGAAGGAAAAGGATCCGCTACAATGCGGGTCCTACAGACCAATTTCCCTCCTAAATGTGGATGCCAAGGTCCTGGCCAAGGTAATGGCAATGAGAATAGAGGAATGTGTCCCGGGGGTGGTTCATGAGGACCAAACTGGGTTTGTGAAGGGGAGACAGCTGAACACGAATATACGGAGGCTGTTAGGGGTAATGATGATGGCCCCACCAGAGGGTGAAACGGAGATAGTAGTGGCGATGGATGCCGAGAAAGCATTTGATAGAGTGGAATGGGATTATCTGTGGGAGGTGTTGAGGAGATTTGGTTTTGGAGAGGGGTATGTTAGATGGGTGCAGCTGTTGTATAGGGCCCCAGTGGCGAGTGTGGTCACGAATGGCCGGGGATCGGCATATTTTCGGCTCCATAGAGGGACAAGGCAGGGATGTCCTCTGTCCCCATTACTGTTTGCACTGGCGATTGAGCCCCTGGCGATAGCGCTGAGAGGTTCCAAGAGATGGAGGGGAATACTTAGGGGAGGAGAAGAACACCGGGTATCTTTATATGCGGATGATCTGCTACTATATGTGGCGGATCCGGCGGAGGGGATGCCAGAAATAATGCGGATACTTGGGGAGTTTGGGGATTTTTCAGGGTATAAATTGAACATGGGGAAGAGTGAGCTGTTTGTGGTACATCCAGGGGAGCAGAGTAGAGAAATAGAAGACCTACCGTTGAGGAAGGTAACAAGAGACTTTCGTTACCTGGGGATCCAGATAGCTAAGAATTGGGGCACATTGCACAGGCTAAATTTAACGCGGTTAGTGGAACAGATGGAGGAAGATTTCAAGAGATGGGATATGGTAGCACTGTCAATGGCAGGGAGGGTGCAGGCGGTTAAGATGGTGGTCCTCCCGAGATTCCTCTTTGTGTTTCAGTGCCTCCCGGTGGTGATCACGAAGGCTTTTTTTAAAAGGATAGAAAAGAGCATCATGGGTTTTGTTTGGGCCGGGAAGACTCCGAGAGTGAGGAAGGGATTCTTACAGCGTAGTAGGGATAGGGGGGGGCTGGCACTACCGAGCCTAAGTGAGTATTATTGGGCCGCTAATATTTCAATGGTGAGTAAGTGGATGGGAGAGGAGGAAGGAGCGGCGTGGAAGAGATTAGAGAGGGCGTCCTGTAGGGGGACCAGCCTGCAGGCTATGGTGACAGCCCCATTGCCGTTCTCACCGAGGAACTATACCACGAGTCCGGTGGTGGTAGCTACACTGAAGATTTGGGGACAGTGGAGACGACATAGGGGAAAGACCGGAGCATTGGGGGGGTCCCCGATAAGAAACAACCATAGGTTTGCCCCGGGGGGAATGGATGGGGGATATGGAATGTGGCAAAGAGCAGGAATAACGCAACTGAAAGATCTATTTGTGGACGGGAAGTTCGCGAGTCTGGGAGCGCTGACCGAGAAATATGGGTTGCCCCAAGGGAATGCATTCAGGTACATGCAATTGAGGGCTTTTGCGAGGCAACAGGTGAGGGAATTCCCGCAGCTCCCGACACAAGAGGTGCAGGACAGAGTCATCTCAAAGAAATGGGTGGGGGATGGTAAGGTGTCGGATATATATAGGGAAATGAGGGACGAAGGGGAGACTATGGTGGACGAACTAAAAGGGAAATGGGAAGAAGAGCTAGGGGAGGAGATCGAGGAGGGGCTGTGGGCAGATGCCCTAAACAGGGTAAACTCGTCGTCCTCGTGCGCCAGGCTAAGCCTGATTCAGTTTAAGGTATTACACAGGGCACATATGACTGGAACACGGCTCAGTAAATTTTTTGGGGTGGAGAATAGGTGTGCGAGGTGCTCGAGAAGCCCAGCGAATCATACCCATATGTTTTGGTCATGCCCGGCACTACAGGGGTTTTGGATGGGGGTGACAAAGGTGCTTTCGAAAGTAGTAGGAGTCCGGGTCGAACCAAGCTGGGGGTTGGCTATATTTGGGGTTGCACAAGAGCCGGGAGTGCAGGAGGCGAGAGAGGCCGATGTTTTGGCCTTTGCGTCCCTAGTAGCCCGGCGCAGGATATTGCTAATGTGGAAAGAAGCCAAGCCCCCGGGGGTGGAGACCTGGATAAATGACATGGCGGGGTTCATAAAGTTAAAGCGGCTTAAGTTCGTCCTAAGGGGGTCGGCTCAAGGGTTCACCAGGCGGTGGCAACCGTTCGTCGAATATCTTGCGGAAAGATAGATGGGGGAAAAAAGAAGGCAGCAGTAGCAGCCCAGGACTTGGGGGGGTGGGGGGGGGGGGGGGTGGCCTGAGACAAGGCAGTTGCCAATTAGGGCTAGTTTTTATTTTTGTTATTTAATATTTATTTATTTGTTGTTGTTTTTTTTTTTTTTTTTGTTTAAATAAAAAAGGTCATTATTATCTGTATTGTTATAATGTTGTGTAAAGGATGCACAATGTACTGTGTTGGTTGACCAAAAATTTTCAATAAAATATTTATTAAAAAAAAAACATTGTACAAAATATTTACATTGGGTTTCCCCATGTACAATAGCTCCCCCCATATGACATTTAATGGTACTCGTAGGGGAAGCCCCCCACCCCGCCCCCCAACAGAACCCCCCCCCCTTCCCACCCTAGGGTTGCTGCTGCTGCTGCTGACCTACTTCTAACGCTCCGCGAGATAGTCTAGGAACGGTTGCCACCGCCTGAAGAACCCCTGCACAGGATACCGGCCTCTTTCGCCTCCTGCACTCCCGGCTCATCCGTTACCCCAAATAATGCCAACCCCCAACTCGGCTTGACCTGGACTTTCACCACCTTGGACATAGTCCTCGCAAGACCCCTCCAAAACCCCTCCAATGCCGGGCACAACCAGAACATGTGGACGTGATTTGCCGGACTCCCTGAGCACCTCCCACACCTGTCCTCCACCCCAAAGAACCTACTCATCCTCGCCCCTGTCATATGCGCTCTGTGAACAACCTTGAATTGTATTAGGCTGAGCCTAGCGCAAGAGGAGGAAGAATTAACCCTACTCATGGCATCAGCCCACAGACCCTCATCTATCTCCTCCCCAAGCTCCTCCTCCTACTTGCCCTTTAGCTCCTCTCCCGCAGCCTCCTCCTCTTCTTTCAGCACCTGGTAGATCGCAGAGACCCTGCCCTCTCCGACCCATACACCCGAAATCACCCTGTCCTGGGTCCCCTGTGCCGGGAGCAGCGGGAATTCCCTCACCTGCCGTCTCACAAACGCCCTCACTTGCATATACCTAAAAGCATTCCCCGGGGGTTCCCCAAACTTCTCCTCCAGCACCCCCAGGCTCGCAAACGTCCCATCTATGAACAGGTCCCCCATCCATCCTTCCCGGGACGAACTGATGATTCTCCCGAATTGGGGACACAACCGAGGCTCCCACCTCGCCCCTGTGTCGCCTCCACTGTCCCCAGATCTTCAGCGTTGCCGCCACCACCGGACTCGTGGTGTACCTTGTCGTCGAGAGCGGCAGCGGTGCCGTCACCAGCACCCTCAGACTCGTGTCCACACAGGACGCCATCTCCAACCTCTTCCACGCTGCCCCCTCTCCCTCCATTACCCACTTACGGATCA
Organism: Scyliorhinus torazame; assembly: GCF_047496885.1. Classification (NCBI taxonomy): domain Eukaryota; kingdom Metazoa; phylum Chordata; class Chondrichthyes; order Carcharhiniformes; family Scyliorhinidae; genus Scyliorhinus; species Scyliorhinus torazame. Next base: position 91,486,621 of record NC_092709.1, read on the forward strand.
TCGCCACATTGGCTGCCCAATAGTATCCGCACAAATTCGGCAGAGCCAGCCCCCCCTGTCCCTACCCCGCTCCAGAAACACCCTCTTTACTCTCGGGATTTTGTTTGCCCACACAAAACCCATGATGCTCCTGCTTACCCATTTGAAAAAGGCCTTCGGAATCATAATGGGAAGGCACTGGAACACAAATAGAAACCTCGGGAGGACCACCATTTTAACCGACTGCACCCTGCCCGCCAGCGAGAGTGGCAGCACATCCCATCTTTTAAAATCCTCCTCCATCTGCTCCACCAACCGCGTCAAATTGAGTTTGTGCAGGGCCCCCCAACTCCCAGCCACCTGGATCCCCAAGTACCGAAAGCTCTTTTCCGCCCTTTTCAGCGGCAGGTCGTCTATCCCCCTTCTCTGGTCCCCTGGATGCACCACAAAGAGCTCACTTTTCCCTACATTCAATTCATACCCAGAGAAGTCCCCAAACTCCCCTCGGATCCGCATGACCTCCGCCATCCCCTCCACTGGGTCCGCCACACACAGCAACAGGTCGTCCGCATATAGCGACACCCGATGTTCCTCTCCCCCACGGACCAGTCTCCTCCATTTCCTGGACTCCCTTAGTGCCCTGGCCAAGAGCTCAATTGCCAGTGCAAACAGCAAGGGGGACAGGGAACACCCCTGCCTCGTCCCTCGGTACAGCCGAAAGTACTCCGACCTCCGCCGATTCGTAGCCACGCTTGCCACCGGGGCTCTATATAAAAATCTGGCCCAGCCGATAAACCCCTGCCCGAACCCAAACCTCCACAACACTTCCCAAAGATACTCCCACTCTACCCAGTCGAAAGCCTTCTCCGCGTCCATAGCTACCACTACCTCCGCTTCTCCCTCCACCGAGGGCATCATAATCACGTTGAGGAGCCTCCGCGCGTTGGTATTTAGCTGTCTGCCCTTTACGAACCCAGTCTGGTCCTCATCAATTACCCCCGGGACACAGTCCCCAATTCTCGTAGCCAGCACTTTTGCCATCATCTTAGCATCCATATGACTTCCAGGTCGCGGCGATGCGGAGCTAAGCCGCGCGAGTCGGCAGCTCCCGCAGAAACGGACTTTTGGGCCCGCTAACGGAGCCCCAACGGACCTTTAAAAAAAAAAACCCGTGGGGAAGAACGGAGGAAGTCCCCTACAGCCCTGCATGGACCGGACCCGCAGTGAAACGGCAAGGAAAGCGGCCCTGGAGAAGCGGGAGATGAAAGAAGAAAAAAACAAAATGGCGGCCCATGGACAGAGAGGAGATGAAAGAGTTCATCAAGTGCTGCTTCGAGGAGCTGCGTAAGGAGATGGTGGCGCCTATACTGGCAATGGTGGAAAAACTTGGAGCAACCCAGAAAGCCCAAGAGGTGAAGATTCAGGAGATCCAGGAAAAAGTGAGTGAGAACGGCGACGAGCTCGTGGGCCTGGCGGAGAGAGTGGAGCGGCACGAGGCGCTGCACAAGACGTGGGCGGGAAGACTCGAAGACCTGGAGAACAGATCAAGGAGAAATAACTTGAGGATCCTGGGTCTCCCAGAAGGAATGGTGGGGGCCGATGCCGCGGCATATGTGGGCACAATGATCGGGACGCTGATGGGTGTGGAGGCCCCCCTGAGATTGCTGGAGCTGGATGGGGCGCACCGAGTGCTAGCGAGGAAGCCCAAGGCAAAAGAGCCGCCAAGGGCGATGGTGGTGAGATTTCACCGGTTTACGGACAGAGAGAGGGTCCTGAAATGGGCCAAGAAGGAACGGAGCAGCAAGTGGGACAATGCGGAGATCAGAATATACCCGGACTGGAGCGCGGAGGTCACTAAGCGGAGAGCGGGTTTCAACCGGGCCAAAGCGGTGCTGCACCGGAAAGGGGTGAAATTTGGAATGCTGCAGCCAGCACGACTGTGGGTTACACATAATGGCCAACACCACTACTTCGAAACGCCCGAAGAGGCGTGGACCTTTATATTAGCTGAAAAATTGGACTCTAATTGAGGGTTTGTGTGGGAGGGGGGTGTTTGAGGGGTGAAGTATGATGTTTGTTGTACATAGGGGGTCAACCACGCGCAGGAAAGGATATATGGGCTGGAGAAGAGGGACAAGGCCATGACAGGAGCAGCGCCATGGGGGGCGGGGCAGGCTTTGGGAAGCGCGGGGTTTTTCCCGCGCGCGGCAAAAAAAAAAAAAAGGGCGGGAAGGGGACAAAGGAATGTACATTGATGGGGAGAGACTCACACGGGGGGGGTTAAAGGGATGACGGGGGAAGCCGGGGTCAGCAGGTGTCAGCTGACTTACGGGAGGGATATGGGGGGAGCAAAAAAGCTAGACGGGGATCTAGCGGGAGGGGGAGAGGAGGGAGGTGGGGAAGGGAGGAAGGGGGGGGGAAGGGGAGGGAGGTGGGGAAAGGGTTGCTGCTGCACTGGCCGAAAGAGAACGGGACACAGAAGAGGTGGCTGGGACGGGGGTCCCCCAGCTGGGGGACTGGAGAGTGAGGGAGACGACGCGGACAAGGGACTGGCCCAGAAAAGGAGATGGATAGTCGGCGGGGGGGTGAGAGTCCCTCCAATCCGGCTGATAACGTGGAACGTGAGGGGCCTGAATGGGCCGGTGAAGCGGGCTTGAGTGTTCAGGGACTGAAGGCAGATGTGGCAATGCTCCAAGAGACACACCTGAAGGTGGCGGACCAGGTCAGGTTAAGAAAGGGATGGATAGGACAGGTATTTCACTCGGGATTGGACGCAAAAAATAGAGGGGTGGCAATTCTAGTGGGAAAGCATGTGTCATTTGTGGCCAAGACTATCGTAGCGGATAATGGAGGGAGATATGTGATGGTGAGCGGTAGGTTGCAAGGGACGTGGGTGGTGTTGGCAAATGTATACGCCCCGAACTGGGATGATGCTGGATTCATGAAGCGCATGTTGGGGCGCATTCCAGACCTGGTGATAGGAGGACTAATAATGGGAGGGGACTTCAATACGGTGCTGGACCCAGCACTGGACCGCTCCAGATCAAGGACGGGAAGGAGGCCGGCGGCGGCCAAGGTACTTAGGGGGTTTATGGATCAGATGGGGGGAGTGGACCCATGGAGGTTTGCAAGACCGCAGGCCAGGGAATTTTCTTTTTTCTCCCACGTGCATAAGGCTTACTCCCGGATAGATTTCTTTGTTCTGGGCAGGGCGCTCATCCCGAGAGCGGAGGGGACGGAGTATTCGGCCATAGCCGTTTCGGACCATGCCCCGCACTGGGTGGAGCTGGAGCTGGGAGAGGAGAGGGACCAACGCCCGCTGTGGCGGCTGGATGTGGGACTGCTGGCCGATGAGGTGGTGTGTGGGAAGGTGAGGGGGTGTATCGAAAGGTACTTGGAGGCCAACGACAACGGGGAGGTGCGAGTGGGGGTGGTATGGGAGGCGATGAAGGTGATCAGGGGAGAGCTGATCTCCATCAGGGCTCATAGGGAGAAGATAGAGGGAATGGAAAGGGAGAGGTTAGTGGGGGAGATCTTGCGGGTGGGCAGGAGATACGCAGCGGCCCCGGAGGAAAGATTACTTGGTGAAAGGCGACGGCTCCAGACGGAGTTTGACCTGCTGACCACGGGCAAGGCAGAGGCACAGTGGAGGAAGGCGCAAGGGGCAACTTACGAGTACGGGGAAAAGGCTAGTTGGATGCTGGTGCACCAGCTCCGTAAGAGGGCGGCAGCGAGGGAAATAGGGGGAATCAAAGATGGAAGGGGAGCCACGGTACGAAGTGCAACGAAAATAAATAAGGTATTTAAGGACTTTTATGAAGAGCTGTACAGGTCCCAGCCCCCAGGGGGGGAAGGGGGGATGAGGCGATTCCTGGACCAGCTGGGGTTCCCGAGGGTGGAGGAGCAGGAGGCGGTTGGTTTGGGGGCACCAATTGGGCTGGAGGAGTTGAGTAAGGGTTTGGGGAGCATGCAGGCGGGGAAGGCCCCGGGGCCGGATGGGTTCCCGGTGGAATTCTACAGAAAATATGTGGACCTGCTGGCCCCGTTACTAGTGAGGACCTTCAACGAGGCAAGAGAGGAGGGAACCCTGCCCCAGACCAAATGGGATTTGTAAAGGGCAGGCAGTTAAATACCAATGTGCGGCGGCTCTTAAACGTGATAACGATGACATCGGAGGAGGGAGAGGCGGAGATAGTGGCAGCTATGGACGCGGAAAAAGCCTTTGACCGAGTAGAGTGGGAGTACCTCTGGGAGGTATTGCGCAGGTTTGGGTTCGGGCGAGGGTTTATTAGATGGGTTAAGCTCCTTTACAGTGCCCCGGTGGCGAGCGTAGTGACAAACCGGCGGAGGTCAGAGTACTTTCGGCTGTACCGAGGGACGAGACAGGGGTGCCCCCTGTCTCCCCTGTTGTTTGCATTGGCGATCGAACCCTTGGCCATATCACTTAGGGAGTCTCAGAAATGGAGGGGGATAGTCCGCGGGGGAGAGGAGCATCGGGTATCGCTATATGCGGATGACCTGCTGCTATACGTGGAGGGGATGGTGGAGGTCATGCAGACTCTGAAGGAGTTTGGAGAGTTTTTGGGCTACAAGCTTAAATGTAGAGAAGAGTGAGCTTTTTGTACTACAGGCAGGGGACCAAGAAAGAGGGATAGGGGACCTACCGCTGAGGAGGGCGGAGAGGAGTTTTCGGTATCTGGGGATCCAGATAGCCAGAAGTTGGGGGGCCCTACATAAATTGAATTTGACGACGGTGGTGGAGCAAATGGAGGAGGATTTTAAAAGATGGGACATGCTCCCGCTCTCGTTGGCGGATAGGGTGCAGTTGGTCAAAATGGTGGTCCTTCCGAGGTTTTTGTTCGTGTTTCAGTGCCTCCCCATCGTGATCACCAAGGGCTTTTTCAAGAGAGTAGGTAGGAGTATTATGGGGTATGTGTGGGCAAATAAGACACCGAGGGTTAGGAGAGGGTTCTTGGAACGCAGCAGGGACCGAGGAGGGCTGGCTTTGCCAAACCTAGAGAGTTACTACTGGGCAGCAAATGTGGCGATGATCCGTAAGTGGGTTATGGAGGGAGAGGGGGCGGCATGGAAGAGGATGGAGATGGCGTCCTGCAAAGGAACGAGCCTGGGGGCGTTGGTAACGGCACCGCTGCCGCTCTCGCCGACAAAATACACTACAAGCCCGGTGGTGGCGGCAACATTAAAGGTCTGGGGCCAGTGGAGAAGACACAGGGGTGCAATGGGAGCATCGGTGTGGTCCCCGATCAGGGGTAACCACCGGTTTGTCCCGGGGAAGATGGACGGGGGGTTCCAAGGCTGGCATCGGGCGGGGATAAGAAGAATGGGGGACCTGTTCATTGACGGGACATTTGCGAGTCTCGGGGCACTGGAGGAGAAATTTGAGTTAACCCCGGGAAATGAATTTAGATATATGCAGGTGAGGGCTTTTGTGAGGCGACAGGTGAGGGAATTTCCGTTGCTCCCGGCACAAGAAGTTCAAGATAGGGTGATCTCGGGGGTATGGGTCGGGGAGGGCAAGGTATCGGAAATATACCAAGAGATGAAAGAGGGGGAAGCACTAGTAGAAGAACTGAAAGGTAAATGGGAGGAGGAGCTGGGGGAGGAGATTGAGGAAGGGCTATGGGCCGACGCCCTGGGTAGGGTTAATACCTCTTCCTTGTGTGCCAGGCTCAGTCTGATACAATTTAAGGTGGTTCACAGAGCGCATTTGACGAGGGCGAGGCTGAGTAGGTTCTTTGGGGTAGAGGATAGATGTGAAAGATGTTCAGGGAGCCCGGCGAACCATGTCCATATGTTTTGGTCATGCCCGGCATTGGAGGGGTTCTGGAGAGGAAGTGGCGGGAGTAATATCCCAGGTGGTGAAAGTCCAGGTCAAGCCAAGCTGGGGGCCAGCAATATTTGGAGTAGTGGATGAGCCGGGAGTGCAGGAGGCGAAAGAGGCCGGAATTCTGGCCTTTGCGTCCCTAGTAGCCCGACGAAGGGTCTTGCCACTTGTGGAAGGAGGCGAAGCCCCCTAGCCTGGAGGCCTGGATTAATGACATGGCGGTGGTTCATAAAATTGGAGAGAATTAAGTTTGCTTTGAGAGGGTCTGCACAGGGGTTTTGCAGGCGGTGGCAACCGTTCTAGATTATCTTGTGGAGCGTTAGAAGAAGGTCGATCAGCAGCAGCAGCAACCCTTGGGGGGGGGGGGGGGGGGGGGGGGGGGGGAAACGAAGAGACTGTCTGAGGGGATGGATGAGCGGGAGATAGCATGGAGGGTGGGGGGGAAATGGTACGCGCGGCCAAGAGCCAGTGTATAAAGCTATGTAAATATACCATCTGCCTTGTATATATCTTGCTCAGGGAGAATTTGCGTTATTTTGTTACGGGGGGGGGGGGGGGGGGGTTATTGTTGTAAGGGGAAAAAATTGTGTTGTTAAAAAAACCTTAATAAAAATATTTTTAAAAAAAAACTTACCATCCACATTAAGGAGTGAGATCGGTCTATACGACCCACGCGGCAGTGGGTCCTTGTCCCGCTTCTGGATCAGAGAGATCAGAGCCCCAGACATTGCCGGGGGCAAGGTCCCCCCCTCCCTAGCCTCATTGAAAGTCCTCACTAGCAACGGGCCTAGCAGATCCGCATACTTCCTATAAAACTCGATCGGGAACCCGTCCGGCCCCGGGGCCTTCCCCGCCTGCATGCTCCCCAATCCTTTAATCAGCTCCTCCAGCCCTATTGGCACCCCTAAACCAGCCACCTGCTGCTCCTCCACCCTCGGAACCTCAGCTGATCCAAGAATCGTCGCATCCCCTCTTCCCCCGCTGGGGGCTCAGATCTGTACAAATCCCCATAAAAGTCCCGAAATACCTCATTTATTCTCACCGCACTCTGCACCGTATTCCCCCCTCTATCCTTAATTCCACCTATCTCCCTCGCTGCCTCCCTCTTACGAAGCTGGTGTGCCAGCATCCGACTCGCCTTCTCTCCATACTCATACATCTTTCCTCCAATGTGCCTCTGCTTTCCCTGTGGTCAACAGGTCGAACTCCGTCTGGAGATTCTGTCACTCCCTGAGTAGCCCCTCCTCGGGGGCCTCTGCATATCTCCTATCCACCCTTAAAATCTCCCGCACCAACCTCTCCCTCTCCCTCCCCTCTCTCTTCTCCCTATGGGCCCTAATGGAGATTAGCTCTCCCATAACCACCGCCTTCAGCGCCTCCCAGACTACCCCCACCTGCAGCTCCCCGTTGTCATTGGCCTCCAAATATCTTTCGATGCACCCCCGCACCCGCCCACACACCTTCTCCTCCGCCAACAGTCCCACATCCACGCGCCACAACGGGTGCTGGTCCCTCTCCTCCCCCAACTCCAGCTCCACCCAGTGCGGGGCGTGGTCTGAGATGGCTGTAGCACCGTAAATATGACGCGAGGCAGGTTGAGGTAATGTCAATTGAAGGCTTTATTAAGCAGAACTTTATCCCCAGCAGCGTGGTTACAGAATGCAGCTGCTGAGGGAAATGGAGGGAAAAGCTGGGTTCTTATTCCGGCATTTCTGGGTGGAGTCCAGTAGGTGGCAGATCCTATCAGGACCTGGCATCCCTCCACCAATAGCCTGTCGACACGTGGTGTACCGTATTACCCCTAATACATACCACCACAATGGTTATGGCCGAATACTCCGTTCCCTCCACTTTCGGGATTAGCGCCCTGATCAGAACATTAAAAACTATCCGGGAGTAGGCTCTATGGATGTGGGAAAAGAATGAAAATTCCCTGGCCTGGGGCCTGACAAACCTCCATGGGTCCACTCCACCCATCTGGTCCATAAATCCCCTAAGCACCTTGGCCGCAGCTGGCCTCTTACCCGTCCTGGACCGAGAGCGATCCAATGCTGGGTCCAGCACCGTGTTGAAATCCCCCCATTATCAAGCTTCCTATCTCCAGGTCCGGAATCCGACCCAGCATGCACTTCATAAATCCGGCATCATCCCAATTTGGAGCATATACATTTACCAGTACAACCCGCACCCCCTGCAGCCTACCGCTCACCATCACATATCGACCTCCTCTATCCACTTCAGTATTCATTGCCTCAAATGACACCCGCTCCCCCACTAGTATTGCAACCCCTCTGTTCTTCGCATCCAGTCCCGAATGGAACACCTGTCCTACCCATCCCTTTCTCGGCCTAACCAGATCTGCCACCTTCAAATGCGTCTCCTGAAGCATAACCACGTCTGCCTTCAGTCCCTTTAAGTGCGCGATCACCCGGGCCCTCTTGACCAGCCCGTTCAGGCCCCTTACATTCCAAGTTATCAGCCGGATTGGGGGGCTGCTCGCCCCCCCCACCCCCGACTAGCCATCTCCTTTTCTAGGCCAGTCACGTGCCCGCGCCTCCCGCACCCTCCAGTCCCCCAGACGGCGGACCCCGCCCCGACCACCTCTCCTACTTCCAGCTCCCCTTTGGCCAATGCAGCAGCAACCCTATCCCCTCCCCTCCCCCCGCTAGATCCACATCTAGCCCTTTTGCTCCCCCCATAACACTCCCGTAAGTCAGCTGACTCCTGCTGACCCCGGCCTCTCCCGCCATTCCATCAACCCCCTCCAGTGTGAGAATCCCCCCTCCCCCTCCCTGGCAGTCAATGTGCACCCCCCTGCCAGCACCACCCATCCCCCCTCCCCCGGGCCCCCCCACCCCGTCCTTCTCTAGCGCGGGAAAAAGCCCGCGCTTTCCTGAGCTGGCCCTGCCCCCTCTGGCGCAGCTCCTTTTGCGGCCTTACCCCAATTCCCCTCGCCGGGCCTCCACTCCCCCTCTCCCTTCGTGGGGGTCTGCCCCTCTAGCACCGACGCACACACTCTCCCACAGTCTCCCCATCAAGTCCCTTCACCCATCCCCGCCCAGTACCCCGACAAAAAGAACATTCCCCAAACGTAGCAAACACAGCAAACATCCCCTCACAGCAAACCCTCAATCTGAGTCCAACTTTTCACACCGTATGAAGCTCCATGCCTCATCAGGCGTTTCGAAGTAGTGGTGTCGATCCTGGAACGTGACCCACAGTCGCGCTGGCTGCAGCATACCGAACTTTACCCCCTTTCGATGGAGCACCGCCTTGGCCCGATTAAAACCAGCTCTTTTCTTAGCCACCTCTGCACTCCAGTCCTGGTAGATTTGGATCTCCGTATTCTCCCACCTACTGCTCCGCTCTTTCTTGGCCCATCTCAGGACACTCTCTCTGTCCATAAAGCGGTGAAAACTCACCACTACAGCCCTTGGCGGCTCATTGGCCTTAGGTCTCCTTGCTAGGACCCGGTGAGCCCCATCTAGCTCCAGAGGCCTCGGGAAGGCTCCCGCGCCCATCAGCGAATTGAGCATCGTGCTCACATATGCCCCAACATCGGGACCCTTCACTCCCTCAGGGAGACCCAGAATCCGAAGATTCTTCCTCCTCGACCTATTCTCCAGGTCCTCAAATCTTTCCGCCCACCTCTTGTGCAGCACCTCGTGCGCCTCCACCTTCACTGCCAGGCCCAAGATCTCGTCCTCGTTCTCCGAGGCTTTTTGCCTCACCTCTCGAATCGCCGCCCCTTGGGCCTTCTGGGTCTCCACTAGCTTCTCAATCGTCGCCTTAATTGGCGCCAGCATTTCGCTCTTCAGCTCCTCAAAGCAGAAACCCCTGCTGCTCCTGTGACCACTACGCCCATACTGCCTGGTCTCCACCAGCCGCCATCTTGTTTTTCCTCCCTCTCACTTTCCGCTGCTCCAAATCACTTTTTTCACCGCTCCACTCAAGGTCCAATCCATATACTGCCGGGGGGACCTTGCTGTCACCTTCTCACACTGAAAGCCGTCGAACAATTGCTGTTGGGACTCCTCTAGAGAGCCCAAAAGTCCCTTCTCGGCGGGAGCTGCCGAACGTGCGACCTACCTAGGCATAGCCGCAACCAGCCAAATTCCTCAGTTAACCATTAAGGACTGAGTCACCTTTTCACGTGGCTTCAGGAAGCAGTTCTCTGATGAAGCTAATTCATAGTCAGACTGTAATATACCAGACTATGGGCGCGATCCACCGGCTGTGTTGCGCTCTTGCTCGACCGCAGTGCAGCCGGTGAATGCCGGGAGAGGCCTCTCGTGGGCTTCCTGGATGTCTTCACGCCTCGTGGGATACACCCAAGTCCCGCAAGGCGTTGGAGTCAGAGTCCTGCCCACAAAAGGCGAGACCTAAACCAACTTTGGTGAGCTTACCCAGGATCCATCGGCCTCGCGAGATCTACCGGCCTACCCAACACGGCCGCAGCCGGGCGCCGTTCAGCACTAGTCTGCACAAATGAGCACCAGGCAGAACAGCACCTTGGGGGTCTCCTGGGTGGTCAAGGGTAGTGTAGAGTGGCTCCCTGACCCTCCCTCTGGGACGTGGGCACCTGGGCACTGCCAAGCTGGCAGGAGCACTGCTCGGGTGCAAGGGTGCCCAGATGCAACGGTGGCACTGCCAAGGGTCCAGGTCCGAGGGGGGCCATGGCCACGAAAGGAGAGTGAAGGGGGGGGGTTTGAAGGGTGTGGGTGTGCAGGACAGGTAAGTAGGGGCCTCTGGAAGGTTGGGGATGTGGAATGTCGGGTGGGGGTGTCGGGTGGGGGTCCTGGAAGGGGGGGCCCTGTAAGTGGGTATGGTGGGAGCCTGAAGAGGGGGGACTACCAGGGACCCCATAGCAGGGTGTCCTCACTTGAGGGTTTGTGAGGGATGACATTGTCCATGATCACTTCGAGATCGGGGTACCCTTTCAAAATGGCAGCCCGACCTCTAAGTTCAGCTCTCCAGTGCTGGGCTAAACCGGTGAGAAGCTCCCCAGGGCCCAAATAAGTGACTAAGTGTCATTAATAGCATTGGGGAACTCGCCAACAGAGCTGGCGAGAAACTCCATGAAAAACCCACCACAAATGAACTTAGAAATCTTTGGGGAGAATCGCACTATGAGTTACTATTTTTAATCAGCGACTGAAGAATACACCTTTCAGTACAGTACTGTGCTACAAGCTAAAATTATATTTCTTCCACAGCATCCTTTGTAACATAGACACTTAGATTTTTTTTTTTTATCTTAAAAAAAATTACAATAGCACTCAAAAAACACTGACATTCACATTTCCACAAATGGGTACATCCTGTGGCCAGAGCTCAGAAGCAGACATCACAATACATTTATTTTGGAGTTCTAATTTAAGCTGACAGCTTCTGAGGCTATGTGTTAATATCTCTTGAATTTATATGTAGCCATCCATACTGATTTGCAGTCAAACTACATGGATATCATTTCATAAGATTTAACAAAATGTTATTAATAATTGCAGGAACTTCCTTTGTTTGTCCTTTGTTTTGTCTTCTTACATCTACTACTGCTCCCAAGTATTGCCCTTTAGCTGGGAAGCCCGAACAGTTTAGCTCATTACATTTTGTACACTTGCTGCCAATACTGCTTCATGACTGAACAAGAGGAATTGTGTTCTTGCAGGGTGGGACTTCTCTTCTGTCATCTCCGCCCAACTCACTTAAGTGCTCTATGCTACAACTTTCTTTTCCTTCTAGCAGCTGGACAAGAACTCTTAATCCAAGAGAAAGCGATGGTATAAGAGTTAAAACAGTAAACAGAGCTAGGATGCTTTAACTACTTATGAGAAGCCCAATACACCACTTTCAAGTACTTAAAGTGCTACATAATTTTCAGCTCTATTTTCAGATGGAAATGTGCCACAGTAATATTCAGCAGAGTCCCCCACATTTATTTAAAATTCATTTACGGGATGTGGGCTTCGCTGGTTCGGCCAGCATTTATTACCCATCCCTAGTTGCCCTTCAGAAGATGGTGGTGAGTTACCTTCTTGAACCGCTGCAGTCCTCGAGTTGTAGGTCCATCCACTGTTGATATGCCATCAATCAAGACGGAGAACGCAGAGTGAATTAACTAACGCTTTAATTGACTTACAACAGAACTGGCAGTGTGCCCCAGAATGAGGCTGTGTGAAAGGTCGGCAGCCTATATACCCAGGTCCTAGGGGGAGGAGCCACGGGCAGAGCCAAAACCGTACAACATGTAATATCGTGGCAATCCTGTACAACACGTAATACTGTGGCAGCACAATACAACACAGTGGTTTCACCACAACTGTGCTGTTGGGAAGAGGGTTCCAGGATGTTGCCCCAGCGACAGTGAAGTAACAGTGATATATTTCCAAGCCAGGGTGGGAGTGACTTGGATAGGAACCTCTAGGTGGTGGGGTTCCCAGGTATCTGCTGCTCTTGTCTTTCTAGAGGTAGTGGTCCTGGGTTTGGGAGGTGTTGTCTAAGGAACCTTAGTGAGTTACTCAGTGCATCTTGTAAACGGTACACATGGCTGCCGCTGTTCATCGGTGGTAGAGGGTTTGAATGTTTTTTGTGAAAGGGATAACAATCAAGCGGGCTGCTGTGTCCTGGATGGTGTCGAGCTTCTTGAGTGCTGTTGGAGCTGCACTCATCCAGGCAAGTGGAGAGTATTCCATTACACTCCTGACTTGTGCCTTGTAGATGGTGGACAGGCTTTGGGGGGTCAGGATGAGAGTTGCTCGTCATAGGATTCCTAGCCTTTGACCTGGCCCGGTAGCCACAGTATTAATGTGGCTAGTCCAGTTAAGTTTCTGATCGATGGTAACCCCAGGATGTTGATTGTGGGGTATTCAGCGATGGTAATCCCATTGAATGTCAGTGGCAGTGGTTAGATCCTCTCTTGTCGGAGATGGTCATTGCCTGGCACTTGTGTGGCACGAACGTGACTTGCCACTAAGCCAAAGCCTGGATATTGTCCAGGTTTTGCTGCATTTGAACATGGAGCTTCATTATCTCAGGAGTTGCAAATGATGCTGAAGATTGTGCAGTCTTTTGCAAACAGCCCCCCTTCTGACCTTATGATGGAAGGGAGGTAATTGATGAAGCAGTTGAAGATGGTTGGTCCTAGGACACTACCCTGAGGAACTCCTGCAGTGATGTCCTGGAGCTGAGATGATTGACCTCCAACCACCACGACCATCTTCCTTTGTGCCAGGTATGACTCTAACCAGCAGAGAGTCTTCCCCTAAATTCCCATTGACTCCACTTCTAGGGCTCCTTGATGCCATACTCGGTCAAATGCTGCCTTGATGTCAAGGGCAGTCACTCTCACCTCTGGCATTCAGCTCTTTTGTCCATTGATGTGACCATCAATTCACGCGAGACAGAGAGTTGAAGTGAACAGTGGCTTTAATCGACTAGAACAGTGCCTGACTGCAACTACTCTGCAAGTGAGAGCCGCCTACAGGGCAGCTGCTCTTTATATCTCCCCTCAAGGGGGCAGAGCCCACAAGGGCACCAACATGATACATTCCGTGTAGTACAGTACAATGGTACAATGGTCCATAGGTGGAGCTCTCATGGGCAACAGCGTGATACAATGTAATACAGTGGTGAATGATTAGTGCAATACGTTCACCACACCCATTGTTGAACCAAGGCTGTAATGAAGTCAGGAGCTGAGTGACCCTGGCAAAACCCAAATTGAGCGTCCGTGAGCAGGTTATTGCTGAGTAAGTATCGCTTGGTAGCAGTATTTTAAAGATTTTTCATTAATAAGGGAATCGATTCGCATTATCCTCCAGATAGGCTGCAGTGCCGATAGCTTATCATATCTTTCACCTTACCATGTGTTATAAATGGAAATGTGCAGCTGTAGCCTGCCTGACCTGCAAAATGTTATCCCTCATGAGGTAGCAGCAACAGTACTCTGCTTCCAATTATCGTCAGCTCACCACTGGAAAACCTCCTGATATATGAACATAGAGTATAGAATAAATGTATTTTAATCAGAAAAAAAGCAAATCCATCAAGGTAAAAGGGCCAATTTTAACAGGGGTTGCAAGTTTATGGAGTTGGAGTCGAAGAGGATGGTAGACTATCTGGACATCTGCATCATGAAGCACAAGAGATCTTAACTGGTTACATGGATTGGTTTGCAGGAATGGATGAATTAAAGCAAGACCATTGTTTTAATGTTTTTATATTTCTAACAGGAAAAACAATAAGAATCCCAATTATTTTCAAGATCCTATTCTACATAAATTCTGTAATCTTGCTTTTGGAGCCACCATAAATACCCTAAAAAATCTTTGTTGTCTCATTTACAATTCATACTCTTATTGGTGAACACAGAACGTTTACTCTGTGCCTTGGTCTTGAGGTATCTATAACGGAATTGGATCCTAAATTCTGGGCGACCCCATCAGATGGTATTAAATGCAAAACCTCAAGTCTAGGCAAGGTTTTGGTCTTGCCAAAGACTTTGACAAAACTGCCCCCCCCCAGTTCTTAACACAGCCAACAGAATTTAAACAGGTACTACAAATAAGATGAGTTCCAGCAGAAACAGCATCGCCCCCAAGTAAAGAACAGGGGCGGGATTCTTCGGTTCCCCAGCCCCGTGTTCCTTAGTGGCTCGCCATTCGCTGGTGGTGGGATTCTCTCTCCCTGCCGCTTGTCAATGGAATTTCCCATTGAAGCCACTCCACGCCGCCGGGAAACCCACGGGTGGGAGTGCGCTGCCAGCGGGAAGAGAGAATTCCAGCAGCCTGAGAATTCCGGACCCGATTTCTAGAAGCAAGATAATAAATTTGTAAAGTTTTAGGGGTAATTTTCTCCTAAATCACCTGACTAGTTACCTGGATGAAAGATCATCCATCCAATGTAGAACCCCCCCCCCCACCCCGCAATATTTGGCCCAAGGATTTCAGATTACTGCCCACGTGGGGAAGATGGAAGGAATTTCCAAGAAGTGCTGCAAGGCAGACCCAGTAGTCCTGGGTACAGGTCAGGAATAAGAAGGCAAAGATAACAGTTTTTGTTGAACCATCCTGGGCATTAATAACAGCTTATCCTTTGCAGTGCTACCCTGAAAGGAAATAGCCCACAGCCCATAGGTACAGTCTAGGACAATCACAAGTTGCAATTTATACAAACTGAACTATGGTGAGATGGATAACTGGAACTCTTCTTAGAAGGAGCTCGACATGGAATTTCCACTCGCTAAATCTCATAGATGGGAAATATAGCTCAGGAAATCTCTGTAAACCTCATCATTCACATTCTATTTACACCAGCGATGATTTACTGAAGAATGTGCATGTGCCACATAAAGTTTCAAAATCAAGGCCTTGAAAACAGATTTAGGTTGCAGCCTGTATCCTTGAACAAACCAGTACCATGACAAAATGGGGGGGGGGGGATTTCCCACTCAATCTTCTGCTAACGGAGGCGGCCCGTCTGATGCTCTATCAATAACTCCAGAAGCGAGATTGGATGACAATTGAAGGCTTTATTGGACTAGATGTTTCCCCCAGCAGCGCAGGTACAGAATGCAGCTGCTAGGGAGACACAGGCTCTTATACGTCGCCTTACTGGGCGGAACCAGCAGGTAGGCTTCACCAATGATAGTGCTGTCTCAGGTACCTCCCACACCAATGGTCTTACAGCATCAACCTGGGTACCGTAATACCCCTAATACCGACTACCACATTCACCTCCTATTTAAAAAAAGAGAGTCCAGCGGGGGTAGTGGTCTTGTGTTATACAGTGGTAGAGGTTGAGGTTATGGTGGCACCCGGTATACATTAGTACAGTGTTTTGCCTCGTTACATGTCGCAACTATTTACAGTATTTATTTAACTTCAAAATGAAGCAATTAGTCGGTCGGGGGCCCTGGTCGTCCTCTGCGATCGTCACAGTTTCGGCGGTGATGCAGGCGTTGGCTCGGGCATCAGTGGCTCCGTAGCGTGGCTTCGGCTTCTTTAGTAGCTTCATCACCCCTAGATGGGACCAGAGGGAGAACCGATCCAGGGCCTTGGGCAGTGGGGGAGGGCAAACTCCATGAGGGGGCGCATGCATTCGGGATCTGGGACTATAACTCCATCATGCACTACGTAGGCGAGGATGGCTAGTCGGTCGGTGCTGAACACGCATTTGTCCTTGTAGGATAGATTAAGGATTTTTGCGGTATGGAGGAATATTCGGAGGTTGGTGTCGTAGTCCTGCTGGTCGTGGCCGCAGATGGTGACGTTATCGAGGTACGGAAACGTGGCCCGCAAACCGTACCGCTCAACCATTCGGTCCATCACCCGTTGGAAGACCAAGACTCCATTTGTGACACCGAAGGGAACCCTTAGGAAGTGGTAGAGCCGCCCATCTGCTTTGAATGCAGTGTATTTGTGGTCGCTAGGGCGGATGGGGAGCTGGTGGTAGGCGGAATTTAGATCCACCGTGGAATAGACCTTGTATCGTGCATTCTGATTGACCAGATCAGAAATGGGGGGGGGGGGGGGATTCTGATTGACCAGATCAGATATGGGGGGGGGGAGAAAGGGCTGCATATACCTGTTGATGGTCTGACTATAATCGATGACCATACTATCCTTCTCACCGGTCTTTACAACCACTACTTGAGCTCTCCAGGGACTGTTGCTAGCCTCAATAATAACTTCCTTCAGTAACCGCTGAACTTCCGACCTAATGAAGGTCCGGTCCTGGGCACTGTACCGTCTGCTCCTGGCGGCGACGGGTTTGCAATCCGGGGTGAGGTTCGCAAAAAGGGAAGGTGGATCGACCTTGAGGGTCGCGAGGCTGCAGACAGTGGGGGGGGGGGTATAGGGCTGCCGAATTTAAAAGTTAAACTCTGGAGGTTGCATTGGAAATCTAACTCTAGGAGCGTGGCAACGCAGAGGTGAGGGAGGATGTAGAGGCGGAAAGGTTTTAATTCCCTTCCCTGGAACGTGAGGTTCGCTACGCAGAACCCTTTGATCTCTACAGAGTGAGACCCGGAGGGCAGGGAGATTTTTTGATTAACTGGGTGGATGGGAAGAGAACAGCACCTTACCGTGTTGGGGTGTATGAAGCTCTCTGTGCTCCCGGAGTCGATCAGGCAGGATGTTTTGTGCCCATTGTTGAGCACGGTCGTCGTCGGGGTCGAGAGCGTTCGGGGCCGAGACTGGTCCAGGGTCACCGAGGCAAGTCGTGGCAAAAATTGGAGGTTTTCCTCGGGCGGTGTGCGGTCATCCGAGTCGGGGTCCTGAGACTCCAGCCAAGGTGGCGGCGCCCACTGGTCGTACATGGCTGGGGGTGTACAAGATGGCGGCACCCATCCATCGCACGTGGTCCCTGGGGAACAAGATGGCGGCGCCCGGGGCCAGCACGTGGCTCTGGAACAGGAAGATGGCGGCGCCCGCTGGCCGCAAGTGGCTCGTGGAGAGAGTTGGGGTGACGGTCGCGGTTCGCTCCCGGAGACCGCGGCGACCGCCGGGGCCTGGTATACCGCCACGAAATGGCCCTTTTTGCCGCACCCTTTGCAGGTGGAGGAGCGGGCTGGGCAGCGCTGCCGGGGGTGCTTGGCTCACCCGCATAAATAGCAGCGGAGCCCCCCGGGGTTGCCTGGTAGTCGCGCAGCACAAGCTTATGGGAGGATGGGGGATGCATCGGAGTCGGCCGCGGGGGATGTTCCACACTGTCCAAGGGGCCACCGCGCGATCGGGAGGCAACATCCAGGGAGCTAGCAAGGGCCCGTGCCTCCTCGGGGCCTAGTGTCTCTTTTTCTAGCAGCCGCTGGCGGATTTGGGAGGACAGCATACCTGCAACAAATGCGTCCCGGATCAAACGTTGTGTGTGGTCGCTGGCTGAAACTTGCGGGCAGTCACAGTTCCTACCTAACACCAAGAGCGCACGGTAGAATTCCTCCAGCGATTCCCTGGGGATTTGTCGCCTCGTCGCTAACAGATGTTGGGCGTAGACCTGGTTTACTGGGCGAATATAGTGTCCTTTCAGCAGGGTCATTGCAGCCTCGAAATCGCCCGCGTCCTTGATGAGTGTGTAGATATTGGGGCTCACCCTCGAGTGAAGAACTTGCATCTTCTGGTCCTCCGTGGGCGTAGTTGTGGCCGTCCTGAGGTACCCGTAGAAGCACGCCAGCCAGTGTTTAAAGTTGCTGCTGAGTTTGCCACTTGGGGGCTGATTGCAGACACTCCGGCTTGATTCGGAGCTCAATTCTTTAAAATCTAGTCCAATAAATTGATGCTCGGTCAATAACTCCAGAAGCGAGATTGGATGACAATTGAAGGCCTTATTGGACTAGATGTTTCCCCCAGCTGCGCAGGTACAGAATGCAGCTGCTAGGAAGACCTACAGGCTCTTATACTCCACCTTACTGGGCGGAACCAGCAGGCAGGCTTCACCAAAGATATTGCTGTCTCAGGTACCTCCCACACCAATGATCTTACAGCATCAACCTGGGTACCGTAATAGCCTTAATACTGACTACCACACCATCCTTGGGGATTTTCTGGTCCTGCCATGATCAACGAGGTTTCCCGTTGAATGCACCCCTCACCGGGAAAGCCGCGGCACTTCCCGCAGGACCAGATGATCCGACTGACGTGCAAAGCTGGAAAATTCCAGCGAATGGCTTTGTTTCCTGTGCAGGGCAGCAAGGTGGCACAGTGGTTAGCACTGCTGTCTCACGGCGCCGAGGTCCCAGGTTCGATCCCAGCTCTGGGTCACTATCCGTGTAGAGTTTGCACACTCTCCCCGTGTTTGCATGGGTTTCGCCCCTACAACCCAAAGATGTGCAGGTTAGGTGGATGTGCCACGCTAAATTGCCCCTTAATTGGAAAAAATGAATTGGAAACTAAATTTTTTAAAAATTATTACCAAGAGTATTTACAGTATTTCCCACTCTTATAGCGCAACACCCATAAAATTGGCGTTTGTGTCATATAGATTGGGATTCATTTTCAGACCATTTACTGTGAATGGGGAATTTGAAATATGGGGCGTGATCTAATGGAAACGTTTTTAAGTGTGGTAGCGAGAGGGATCAGCCGGGTGTTTCCCGACTGTCGACCTGGCGAGACCCTCACCGGTATCTAATGTTAATTATACCCAACGGGCTTCACGCTGAAAAAGACTGTCCTGCCAGTTGATTCGCTTGGACCGTGCTCGGCAGCTCCCCGCTAATGAGGGGGGGGGGGCAGCTCTTAAACCTATTCCGCGGAGCAAACCCTGGACAGCAAGCAGCCATGCCACCATGCAGACCAGATTCAGAGATGTCGACCTGGCCCAACTGTTGGACACGATGAAGTCCAGGCGGGATACCCTGTTCCACCGAGGGGGCAGGAGGACCAGCACCCAATGCGAAAGAAGCTCAACGATCTCTACTGGGCCGCACAGGCGAGTTAGCATCAGCCCCTTGGCACCAGTTGCACCAGCCACTCTGCCCTCTGACAGCCGTGCAGCTGGCACTGCATCCCATCCCTAGCACAATACCATGCCTGTGCCCCAGCATACCCTGGCACCCACCTGTACACCCCAGGCATGCCCAGTGGCCGTGCCCACACCTGTTCCCTGCCATAGCACCCCCCCACTGCGATGCTTGAAGCGTGCGGCTCATGATGCCCTCCCTCTGTCCCTGCAGGGGAAGTTGTCCCACAATAGATGAGAAAGGATCCATACAGGCGACAGGGTGTTGGACATCAGAGTCCTCACCCCATACAAGGAACAGGCCCCGGAGATCGCAGGGGTGGCCCCATTGCTGTGGCACAGCTCTGGGTGTTTGATTGGTGGTTGCTGCCCCTGTGGTTGTGTAGCGTCCAGTGTTCAGGCAAAATGTCCAGGCCTCTCAGTCTGATTGGGATGCTAGGCAGTAACACTCACCTGCAACATGGATTCTACCCAAGGGAATCCACTTGAGAGCTGTGAAATGCTCTCATTACTAACATTGCCAAATCCCTATTAGCGCTATCCTTCAACTGTGTGGCCAGCAGGGTCTGTGGGGGTTAAGGTGACTATCACCACATTACCATGGACGGGCTCTGTCCTGGGGTGTTGGCGGGACAGACAGGCAGAAGCTGAAGTCGTCATTATGGGCATACACGATCCGGGATGTGGCAATTGGACCCACGGGCACTGAGCCCAAGGTGACCCTCCCACCGATGGCGGGCAGCATCCCCAAAAGGGCTCGTTCCCTGCCTCCCTCCCGCCAGGGGCTCCCACAACCCCACCAGAGCACTCGGCCAGGAGCCCCAGTGTCCCCGGGCTGACTGCCTGTTTTCCAAGATGTCTACTTACCTCCTCCGATCCGCGCAGCAGCCATTTCGCCAGCTTCACGTTTTTAAATAGGTGCGCTAAAGGGCGCCCGCGTGACCATTCACTGGGGAACCGATTAAATTAAGGGAAGCTGTTAGATAGGGGGTCCTTCCCGTTAATGGGAAAGAGATCGGCCTTAATTGGTGATTATTGGTTTCATGTCACGCCGTGGATCTCGCCAACGGGAGCGGGCCAGTTAAACCGGAAACCAATTGCCTCCTGCTGCGGTACCCGATTTCAGACTCTCCGCGGCCTAACCGCTCGCTCGAATTTGCACCCAGCATGGCCGGTAGACCCCGCCCATGACCTGGTGCAAAATGTGTGAGACACCAATTGTAGCATGAGAAGATACTGGCAGCGAGTCAATAGCTGTGGTATCATGAAAGTAATCCCCTCTTGCTTTTATGGGCCAAACAGAATACCCATTAACATGCATGTACTAAAATTATTTTCATCCCCAGAATATACAGTGGCACTTTATGAGAGAAAGATATTCACTTCCTGACCACTCATTCAATCCTTGTACACCTTGGTTTATGGACAAACTTGACCTTAAATTAGAAAACTACACTATTTGCTAGACCATTGAAACTAGCCAACTATGTTTTCCTAAGATTAATGCAAAACCATATGGTAAGGCTATCAAAACACAATGGGCTGGATTCTCCATCGGCGGGATCCCCCGTTTTATCGGCAGCACCCTCACACCTGCGGATTTCCCGACGGCGTGGGGTTGGCGACAATGGGAAACCCCATTGGCCTGCTGCTGGGATGCAGAATTCTGCTGCCGACGGGGGCGTGCCTCACCGGAAAATGAGTGTGGCAGGATGCAGAATCCAACCCGATGCATTTCTCAGTGCAAGGATATAACATTTAGAAGTCTGTCTTTGGCACAATGGCTGAGTTGTTCTGGCCCCACCATGGCAGGATGAAGCCGGAAATTGTGTCAAGCCAGCGAAAAGACCATTGACCTCAGCGCCACTGGTACACGCCACCGCCGGGAGCAACCAGAATATCCCACCAAATGGCTTATTAATGTTTTATGGAAGCACCAAACTATATAGAAAATAAGTAAAATGTAGCATATCAGGTTTCAAGGTTTTCAGAAGAATATTTATAAAGAGAAATGTATAAAGACCATAAGAAATAGGGGCAGGAGTAGGCCATTTGATTCCTGAAGGCTGCTCCAGCATTCAGTAAGATCATGGCTGGTTTCATTATGGCCTTAATTCCATTTTATTGCCTGCCCTCCCTGCCGATCAGATATCTGTTAAATTCAGCATTGTTTATATTCAACTGCTCTCTTTGGTAGATAATTCCAAAGGCTATGAGCCTCAGAGAAAAAATTCCTCATCTCGGTCTTAAATGGGTATATCTTGGGCTGGATTCTCTGTCGGCTGATGCCGGAATTGGAAACATTATAGGGCGGAGAATCGTGTGTCAGCAAAAAATCAAGGACGGGGCCAGGGATGCGATGCAGAGGGCAGAGTGCCAGGGGAACGGGCGGGGGTGGGTGGGGGAGGTAGTGGGCGGAAGGGAAAATGCAGGGACAGGGGCAAAATGCCGTTGGACGTGGTTGGGCATGAGGGATGAGAGCACGCACCATGCAAAACATGTCAGCCGTTCACCCCTCGCAGGCAAACATCTCAGAATTCAAACAGAAATGGTTGCCATCTGCCTGGCCTGAGGGAGATGCAGTGAGGCTGTACGAACAGGAGCTGCTTGGGGAGGATCCTGCATCATCAAAGCTATCTTAGAGAAACAGGAGCCAACCGATGAGGATGGAGGGTCGGCCGCCCAACAGGCCGAGGAGGTGGTGGGGAGGAGGCTCCGCATAAGGCCTTGTGTGTACCGACAGTGCCGATCATTCGAGGACCTGCCAGACCGGGCATGCCATCAAAGACTCCAGCTGAGCAGGGGGACCATATGGCATATCAGCTGGATCATGGTGCACTTGGAACCGCTGGGGTATGGGGAAGACACCCGCTCCCAGAGGCCATCAGGATGAATTTTTTTGCACGTGGTCCTTCTAGGCGCCAACTGGGGATCTGTCAGATGTCTCGCAGACCTCGGTGCATAGGTGCGTTTGCGCCATCACAGAGGCCCTATATACCTGGTCAGCACAATATATTAGCTTCAATGTGGACCGAGCTCACCAGGCTACCCACCCTGCCAGTGGCACAAACATCCTATCCTGCCCACACAACACCCCCTACCCCAACCGATCACTCCTTCCCATGGTCACCCTTGAGTTGATGACAAAGAAAGCACCAATCTTTAGATTGAATCCAAACTAATTTATTGGATAACGATTAATTAAATAAAGTTTGCACACACCACTGAGCTATAACTAATAATAAAGTAAGGTTGAATCTGTCTAGCAGTAATTTATAATATAGTAATTACAAAGTATGTCCTTGTGTTAACTCTCTCTCTAAACTACTCCTTGTGCTGTGATCAATCTGTCTCCTCTGCTAACTCTCCACTAACTACCCAGCATTCCCTGAGGCATGATTTATATATAGAGAAATGGTGGTGCCCTCTAGTGTTTGAGTTACACTGATATGTAATAATTAACCCTTCACTGGCATACCTATATACATATCATTACAATTCCTATCTGCCTCACTATGGGGTGCGGGCCCTGGGTTGGAAGTAACAGTGGGTCTGGTCCATGGGATGGAGGACAACGACCAGCTCTGCGATGGGCTCTGGTGCTCCACATTGTTTGGATATGTCTGACTCCAGCCTACGGTAGCACTTTCTACTATCCACCAGGGTGATCCCTGCATTCCATCACACAATCCCACCAAACCATGGAGAGATGGGGGTGAGGCCGGGTATTAGAATGGTGAGTGGCGGCTGACCTGGGGGCCCTGGCCCGTGCGTACCTCCAAAGGCCGCACATCCTCCTCCCAGAGCCTACTCTGCAGCCAACCCATCCCTCATACCCTTCTGACAGAGGGTCGAGGCAGGTTGAATTGTTTGTGAACAGGTGAACATATTTCTGCAGGTTTGTGCCCTAGCCCCTAATGCTATCCTGTGCACTGCACCTGTGCCAACTTAACTAATGTCAAACTTTCTGGCCATACGGGCTCGAACACTACGCCTTGGTGGATCCCCAGGCGATACATCAGGGGTGGAAGCGGCCTGCTGCAATTCCCGCCCAGTGACTTGGTGCTCTTTGGTAACCGACCTCTGGAGTGGCTGGGCCTGTACAGGCCTGGCAATTTCTTGTGTGTCCCAGGTGGCGTGGTGCCACCCTGTTCTACCAGCTGCCCATCTGATGTGCCAAGGATGGGGGGGGGGGGGTGGGGGGGAGAGAAATATCTGAGGCGCTGTGGTGTTCCAGCACCTCCCCTGCGGGGGTCACAAGCTCGAGCCACATCACCTCCTCCTCCCTTGGGGTGCCCAATCGGGCTACTCCTTGGGATAGCAGTGCGGTCAGAGCGAGCGCTGGGGGCTCCCACACCACCCAACGCTGCCAGTCCTGGAGGCCCGCTCTCGTCTCGCCCACGGTCTCCGTGCTCACGGCCATGGAGCACAGGGACTAGGCCACCTCCTTCTGGGATTGTGCCATGTCCCTCTGTGACTGGCTCAAGTCAGCCAGCACCCGGGAAATGCCGTTGACGCCCACAGCCATGAGACGTTGTGACTGGCCCAGGTTCTGGAGCGCCGCTGTAATATCCAGGTGGCTCTGGTACATAGCTGCCTGTGATAGGGCAGCATTGTTATGCGCCTCATCCACCGCCCACAGAGTGCCCCAACCCCTCATGTAGTCCCTGGCTCTGTGCCTGCATCTCCAGCATCAATGGGACCACCTTTTCCAGAAGCCCGCCTCATCACCAAGAGATCCTGCCAGACACAAGACATGACGCAGTGTTGGATTGCGGGTTGGGGTGGTGGGAGGAAGGTGGCGTGCTGTGGAGGTGGTGTGGGGGTGGCAGGGTGGTGTCACGCATGCCATAGGGACACCGCAACTCAACGGGGGCTCACTCGGTCCCCCGATGCCGACCTCCGTCTCGGCGAATGCCCTCTCTCAGGGCCCATAACCCACCATGTTGGCTGAAACGGGTGCGTGCAGGGAGTGGAATGCTTATATGCAGCTGCAGCTTGTCAGACTCTCAAGTGCCAACCCCAGTGAATTGGACACCATTTTTTATTGGAATTGTTCCCGGTGCTAGTCCATTAACGGACCCCGAATTGTTCTGTGACCGGTGACGCTTCCGTGGTCATAGAACACCACCGATTCAGTCCCGGCATCAGCACGTAAGTCTCTGAAACGGAGATTCCGGCCCTTATTTTTAAACTGTGCACCCCTACAAGGGGAAACATCCTCTCAGCTTCTACATGGTGAAACCCCCTCAGAATCTTACATGTTTCAATGAGATCGCCTCTCATTCTTCTAACCTTCAATGAGTATAGGCCCAGGTTCCTCATTTTGACAGTACGTCCATCCCAGGAATCAGTCTAGCAAACATTCTCTGGACTATTTCCAACGCAAATAGATCCCTCAAGTATGGAGGCCAAAACTGTTTTCTTGATTAAAATAAAGCCATCATCTGCACAAAGATTACTATCCTCAAATACTTCATTCTATAAAACAAAATGATGGTAGATTATTGTAGAAACACAACATCTATGTCCTCTAGCTGCTTAAAGTGCTCATATTATAATATTGTTCATCGTAATTTCCACATGAAGATTTGAAAACGACTGCAAAGTTTTAATAAAATGTATCAGCTCAAACATTCAGTGATCGATCTACCTCGCCTAAAAACAGACGACAATCACAGAAAGCTGTTATCAAATTTGATTTCGAGAATTGATGTATCACGTTGAATGTACAATGCATTTCCTCATAATGTGCAACAAAATAAAACAAGCCATTTAAAGCACTTAACACACAACGCTTTTGTACAAACCACATAATCTCACAGCAGGAGCTGGAATTCCCACCAACTCCCAACCCCGCCCTGACCCCACCATACACCCCCATATGATACCCAACACCGGGGGGGGGGGGGGGGGGGGGGGGGGAATCTTACAGAAAATAAAATAAAACTGGCCCCACAAACTTTGACTATGTTATAAATGGTTTCATAAGCAGATGTATTTCAAGCAGATGTTTTTCACATGACTTGTGGTTCGTAACATTACATTTGAACCACCGTGAGTTATGTCCTTGCAGGACATTTTAGTCAATGACTTAGCTAACATATAACACCAGAGTCACTGAAATTTCCGGCCCTATTCAAAACGTAAAACAACAGGCCTTCAAACCATTTATGGGCATTTTGATCACAATACAGCCCTTACTGTATCAGTCAGCCAAAAATAGGGCTGAGCAAATGCAAATAAAACGTAATTAGATACACATACTGGTTATTCAGTAAAACAAGCTCTTCCTCTCACGTGAAAATATCTTGGGATCAATGTAGAAAACGTATGTACTACGCAGCGTTCTACCTGTTTCTTCAGGCATTGCAGCAGTTGGCTTTGATTCAGTCAGTCAGCTATATATTCACGGTTCCATTAAATGGGCCTCCAACCCATCCGGACATACGACCCATACTTCGGTGCCCACTAAATTACAGTGGGGGATTTGCTACAGCTGAGAAGTGAAACTCTGTTACTGGATATTCCTCCAGACAGTTTAAGAATGGCAGTCAGGGGGTCATGTGACTGCAGAAGCTCCCAGAGACAAACAGGCTGTGTTACTGCAGGCTGTTACTTATTATTAAAAATAGAATTTCCTCCACCATCTTGTTCCCATATAAATACAGGCATCTTGAGGGCATCTGACTGAAGTCCGCTCGAAGCATTCAAAGACTGTGACAAATGTTAATGATGGGTACAGGGGATATATTCAGTGCCATCAGGCAAGATTACAAGGCAGTCTAGGTAAAGACTGGACATTCATTTATTTAATCAACATTTATGTGTACAGTTCTAGATATTCCGAGTCACTCAGCAGAGTCAAATATGTGCTCTTGATTCGGGAGCAGAGTAAGGAAAATTCCCAACTCCGCAAACACAATCAGAGAAAAAGTGCCCCAAAAGTTCGGATTTTCATTCCGAAATGGGCAGGGCGAGGGGTGTTAACGAGAGTCAGGCATATTGCCCCCAGAAAGGGTTTGGAGGCTGCTGGGCTCCAACTGTAAAAATAAAATCAAATGCAACCGTCTAGCCCACTTCTCTTACACCCTCTCACCACCAACACACTCCCCATGCCCCAGCCCATCATACCCTCCATGACAACTTTTGTCCCCCCACCCACGCTTCATGGCCCCTTGTACCTCTCCTGCCAACTCATGCCAACCCATGACCCCCACTCATCCCCTTGGTCCTTTCTAACCCTATGTCAATTTAGAGCCAACTCCATGCCCCACCCAACTTCCATTGCCCTTACACCACCCCCCCGCCCCCCCCCATGTCAAATCACCCAGTATCTACTATTGGCAGACCTTAGGAGGCAACATTGGATGAAATAAATTAAAAGTTCTAAGTGTAAACTGCAGATTTTATTTATTGAAAAGTCGAATTGATAAAAATCAATTCAATATATTTAGATGACTTCAAATACTTAATCCCTTAAGAAAGCAAATATTTTATTCAATTACTTAATCCTTCATGAAAACACGCATTTGCATTCATAGTTCCATATCACAGGCTTGGAACTGTCAAACTGAATTTAAAAACTCCGCTGTGAAACTGGTGGGCTGTGGAATCAGTCATGCAGCATTAAGCCGATAATGATAATCTTCAGGCCTATGTCGATAGACAGCTAGTCAAAATGCAAGTAGTGATGTTTTTTCAACTGCCGAGTTTTAATTTCTAAAACTTTGAAGAGCTTGGGGATTTAAATATCTTGACAGTTTAGCAGTATCATTTTATACACATGTACCTTTAACGATCTCATAAGGCACCCCGCTTCTCCAAGTGGGCACCCTACCTCTCCAAACAGCTGTAGACCTTGTGCTCAAATGTCTAAAGCATACAAGTCTTGTTTTGGACATCCACTAACAAAAAGTGGATCAGTTTGAATGCAGCTACACTTTTACATGTGCAGCTGCCTCATGAACCATGGGTGTGCAAAATATGTGTTGCTACAATTCTCTTTGATTGAAATGGTGGGTGCCAGCTTAGAGTGTGGGAATTATGGAATCGGGGCTCTGGAGCCATTTTGGCTAATTCAGAGAACCCTCCCACCGCCCAAAAATCTGTGTCACAGTCTGCAGAAAGCTCCATGAAGCAGCAGAAATGGACTGTGCTGTGAAGCTACAATGGAAATGAGGAGCATTTGTCCTCCCAAAACATTTTGGCATTGTTCGTGATTCCACTTTCCAGCCTATTCCAAATACTGGAGTTGCCTTTGATATTCCCCAAAATGTTTTATGTATATTTATGCCTGTATTATCTAAGAACACCCATTGGGTAAAGGCAACATTAGGAGTGATAAGAAGCCAGCCGGCCTAGAAGCTGGCAACTTTGATTACGAGGGTCTAATTTTCCTATGCGAGGTGGGAATCGTGGTGGGGACTGAATCTGAGTCGCGTTTCTACCTCTTTCTCCAGGCTATAGGGTAGAATGAGGGTGTGTGGGAGAGAGTGGGAGTGAATGACGGGATGTGGATGTTTGAGAGACTGAGTGGTGGAGCGAGTGTGTGGAGGGATGTTCGACAGATTGGGTGAGTGTATGGAAGGCCAGTTTGAGAGTCAGAGATGAGTGCGAGTGATTGAGTGAGTGTATGCGGCTGAGTGTGAGTCTGCCTTATGCCCAATCTCAAGTCTTTTTCACTCACTCTCACCACCACACACAAACACATACACACGCATCCACTCACATGCTAGAACCTACATACACTGACCCTCTCACACTATGGTCATTTTTTTTTTGTTTCTCTTTGTTTAACTTAATAATTAATTGCTATGACATTGCTGTACTTTATTTCAGCAATTGTTTCTTTCCTTAAAACCTCAAAATTGTTTTTGAAATTCAGCTCATTGTTGTGCCAACCTGATCATTCTGAAATTTGGTTATCAGGTCATTGAGTGAGAAAAATATGCAAATGTGTACCCCCCCCCCCCCCCCCCCCCCCCCGCCCCCCCGCCTGAGGAAAAAGATTGGACAAGCTTGCTTTAGCACAATCCAACAATTTGAAAACAATTACCGATTTAGGGATCAGCAAATAGAAATTCTGCAATCTTGTATATAACCTGATAAATTTTATTATATATTCTTCCACCCTTCTAAATTTAGTAAAGTCTGACCATTCCTCAAATGCATTTAGCAGATCATCTTCTTTATAAATTTTATCTGTGAATTTTAAGCGTTTATCCAAACCTTCCACTGGGTCCAATGGATGAGCCTCGAGCTCTGAAAATATTTTGCACCCGATCCTATTTCTAATGGGCAGTGAAACGGTCAAGGCTAAACTTTGCTTTTTCTTTGGCAAGGACCTTACCTGTGCCCACATATCGACTACATTCTCCTATTAGGCATAAGGTTCAGCTTCACAAAACAACAGTGGAAAATCATACCCTGATAGTCTATACTTGATTTCAGCCATTCTTCTCCAAAATAACTCCAATTACAACGTTCCGCTTGAAAATAATTCTTAGTTTCCAATCTTCACCTTTAGGCCAACCATTCTCTGCTACCAACATTAATAGTAAGAAGTCTTGCAACACCAAATTAAAGTCCAATGGTTTTGTTTCGAATCACTAGCTTTCGGAGCACTGATCCTTCCTCAGATGAATGAAGAGGCAGGTTCCACAAACATATATAATAGACAAAGTCAAAAATGCAAGACGAGAATGGCTGCTCTGATCTTCCCTCCCCACACCACCCACAACCTCGGGGAGGCCCTAGGGACATGCTCTAAAACGCTCTCCATCTGATAAGGCCCCCTGGCCCGATCCCTAGCAGTGCCAAGATGTCAGAGAGATTGCTACAGTGCCACCCTGCCCTGTCCCCGACCACCCGTCTAACGGCCTGGGAGACCCCCCCCCCCCTTAGGTGTCATTACGACTGGTCCATGTTTGTGCAAACCAGTACTAAACAGCGCCCTGGCAAGGTCTCCCAGGTGTAGCTGTTATGCCCCGGACAACAGGA
The DNA here is from genome assembly GCF_047496885.1 of Scyliorhinus torazame. Lineage (NCBI taxonomy): Eukaryota > Metazoa > Chordata > Chondrichthyes > Carcharhiniformes > Scyliorhinidae > Scyliorhinus > Scyliorhinus torazame. Next base: position 91,515,902 of record NC_092709.1, read on the forward strand.
GAATCCCGCGAACACATATTTAAATGAACCGAATGGGTATTTTAATTATGCAGATCTGGATCATGCCCAGTGAGGGCGAGGTCTGGATTGTGAGGTTGCATGAGATTTCATTAAACCTTGAGAGATATATCGAGTGTCAAAAATCTCTTGCCTCTCATGGGATTCAATGGTCTCATCCCAATTTCATCAAAACTCAGGGCGCACTGTTTAATGTTCACATCCTCAAAGGTGACTTGCAAAGATTTTGTGCCTCTGTTTATAAGCATGCTATGAAGGGGCTGCAGCAGCCTATTCAATTTGGGGTTAAAAGTTTTCCAAACCACCTTGCTTCTGAAAGGCTGTTTTGATTTAGAAAGTCATAAAAGAAATGCAACTCACCTTATAATCTATATAGCTAAGTTCTTACAGCTGAAGACCTGATGAACTTAACCGACAACAAAACATGACATAACTTGATCTAGATGCAGGCACATTATGATTTCAGGATGGGGGGCTGGATTTGACATGGAATAATTTGACGCAGTAGGGCGAAAGTTGTTTTCTCAGGATTTAGTAAACTTGTTTTGGACACTGGAATCTGGTCGAGGCATCAGTACCTTGAATGAGGCCAACAGGAGAGAGGGGCTGCATTATATCCCGAGTGCTTTCCTGGCTTGCTTTACTTGCAGTCCCTGAATTCAATTTAGTAATTAATTACACAAAGGATTGGCATCTCACAGTTGTTTCCAGAATTCCAAAACAGAAGTAGAATCATGATCTGATTAACCAAATCCCATTGACCCCTTAGCCTCAGATATCTCCAATTTAATGTTCACAGGCAGCCTTTCGAGCTTTTCACATTTCATGATGTTCTGAAATTTCACACGGCTCTTACACAAAGTGATGTCACCGTTGACAAGAAGTCATTGTTGGAAACATGCATAGCTGTCTGAAATGGAGAAGATGTTTCTTTTCTTGTAATCAATGGTGGACTTGAAACCATGAGAAATACAGCAAGAAAAAATAATTAACTGATTCCTAATAGTTCGACAACATGAAATGTAAAAGGAAATGCTGCACTATTGTATGAAGTTTCCCTTGTGATGAAACAAGACTCAATGTGATTTTGATTGATAAAATTAAAAAAAATCTTAGCTATTTATTGCAGTTATTTGGTAAACCACTGTTGCACCTGTATTAGGTGATGTAAGGTAGGACCTGTACTACAGGTTCGCCGGTAGTCCCTGCCTGCTGGCTCCGCCCAGTAGGCGGAGTATAAATATGCGTGTCCCCCATTGAGCAGCCATTTCGCCAGCTGCTGTGGGAGGCCACACATCTTAGAGCAATAAAGCCTCAGTTATATCCAACTCTAGTCTTTGTTCAATTGATCGAGCCTCAATTTATTGCTCTAAGATTTTCTAAAAGATGGACCTCCGAATCAAACCAGATCGCCTGCAGCTGGATCCACAATCAAGCGACGCCAAAAAGGACTTTAATCACTAGCTAGCTTGCTTCAAGGCGTACATCAACTCAGCGACCACACCTGTTCCGGAGCTCAGAAGATACAGATCCTGTACTCAAGGTTGAGCTCCAACATGTTTCCGCTGATCCAGGTCGCCCCAAACTATGCCAACGCCATGGCGCTTCTCAAAGAAAACTACGCACAGAAAACGAACATGCTCTTCGCCAGGCATGTACTCGCCACTCGCTCTCAACTCCCTGGTGAATCCATAGAAGACTTCTGGCGGGCCCTAATCCCACTCACCCGGGACTGTGACTGTCAGGCCGTTACGGCCACCGAACATTCCAACCTTCTTATGCGGGATGCGTTCGTAACGGGGATTGGGTCGGACCTCATATGCCAAAGACTGTTGTTAGAAGGGGCCACGCTCGACCTAGCTGAAACAAAGCAGCTAGCGCTCTCCATGACAGTTGCCTCACGTAACATTCAGGCCTAACCCACCAGCCGCGCCGAAGCCCACCCCTCCTAACCCCTCGTGAACCCCACAGACGGCCGCCCCAGCGGGGGCCGTACCCAGCCAGTACGCCTCCACCACACGCCAGCCCGCGCAACCCAGGGGTCCCCGATGTTATTTCTGCGGCCAGTAGAAGCACCGTCGCCAACACTGCTCGGCCCACGCTGCCCTTTGCAAGGCTTGCGGCAAAAAGGGGCACTTCGTCGCGGTGTGCATGGCCCACGCAATTGCCGCTATCTCCCCCACCCCCCCTAGCCTACACACAATAGGCCAGTGGGCGCCGCCATCTTCACCTCCCCGTACCATGCGCGGCCAGTGGGCGCCGCCATCTTCACCTCACAGGGCCACATGTGGCCAGTGGGAGCAGCCACCTTCACCTCCCATGGCCAAGTGCGGCCAGTGGGCGCCGCCATCTTCTCCCCCTCAGTCCACGTGTGGCCCATGGGCACCGCCATCTTGTCCAACCCCCGCAACATGCAGCCCATGGGCGCCACCATTTTGTTCCCCGCAGGATCTTCAGGCGTCGCCATCTTGTCTCCCCCACGGGACATGGACACCGACAGCATTCCAGGACCTGGGCCCCCCAGACTACCCATCATCCGACGTCAGCGATGACCGACCACGACTCGCCTCAGTGACGATCGACCAGTCTCGTCCGCACAACCTGGCCACCGCATCAACCAGTGTGAAAATCAACGGCCACGTGACCTCTTGCCTGCTGGACTCCGGGAGCACTGAGAGCTTCATACACCCGGATACGGTAAGGCGCTGCTCCCTCGCGGTACACCCCGCCAACCAAAGAATTTCCCTGGCCTCCGGATCCCATTCTGCACGGTCACACTCACGGTCCAGGGCATAGAATTCAGGGGCTTACGCCTCTACGTCCTCCCTAACCTCTGCTCTGCCCTACTACTCGGACTGGACTTCCAGTGTAACTACCAGAGCCTAACCCTCAAATTCGGCGGGCCCCTACCACCCCTCATTGTGTGCGGCCTCGGGACCCTAAAGGTCAATCCGCCTTCCCTCTTCGCCAATCTAACTCCAGAATGCAAATCCGTCGCCACCAGGAGCAGACAATACAGCACCCAGGACAGGACCTTCATCAGGTCCGAGGTCCAGCGGCTGCTTCGGGAGGGCATTATTGAGGCCAGCAACAGCCCCTGGAGTGCCCAAGTGGTAGTCGTTAAAACTGAGGAGAAACACAAAGTAGTCGCGGACTACAGCCAGACCATCAATCGGCAAACGCAGCTCGCGCGTACCCCCTCCCACGCATATCTGATATGGTCAATCAGATTGCACAGTACCGGGTCTTCTCAATGGTAGACCTCAAATCCGCCTACCGCCAGCTCCCCATTCATAAATCAGACCGTCCGTACACCACTTTCGAGGCGGATGGTCGTCTCTATCACTTCCTCAGGGTTCCCTTCGGCGTCACTAATGGGATCTTGGTCTTCCAAAGGGAGATGGACCGAATGGTCGACCGGTACAGTTTGCGGGCCATCTTCCCGTACCGAGACAACGTCACCATCTGTGGCCATGACCACCAGGACCACAATGCCAACCTTGCCAAATTTCTCCACACCGCCACTCTCCTCAACATCACTTACAACAAGGAGAAGTGCGTGTTCAGCACGAACCGCTTAGCCATACTCGGCTATGTGGTCCAGAACGGCGCTCTGGGGCCCGATCCTGACCGCATGCGCCCCCTCATGGAGCTTACCCTCCCCCACTGCCCCAAGGCCCTCAAACGCTGCCTGGGGTTCTTCTCGTACTACGCCCAGTGGGTCCCAAACTATGCGGACAAGGCCCGCGCACTCATTCAGTCCACCCATTTTCCCCTGACGGCCGAGGCACAGCAGGCCTTGCACGTATCAGAGCCGATATCGCCAAGGCTGGGTTTCACGCAGTAGACGAGATACTGCCCTTTCAAATAGAGAGCAACGCATCGGACGTCGCCCTAGCCGCCACCCTCAATCAGGCAGGCAGACCCGTGGCATTCTTTTCCCGCACCTTCATGCCTCAGAAAATCAGCACTCATCTGTCGAAAAAGAGGCCCAAGATATCGTTGAAGCTGTGCGGCATTGGAAGCATTACCTGGCCAGCAGGAGATTCACTCTCCTCACTGACCAACGGTCGGTAGCCTTCATGTTCAATAACACACAGTGGGGCAAGATTAAAAACGATAAAATCTTGCGGTGGAGGATCGAGGTCTCCACCTATAATTACGAGATTTTGTCTCGCCCCAGCAAACTCAACGAGCCCCCAGACAAAGAACAACAAAGAACAAAGAAATGTACAGCACAGGAACAGGCCCTTCGGCCCTCCAAGCCCGTGCCGACCATACTGCCCGACTAAACTACAATCTTCTACACTTCCTGGGTCCGTATCCTTCTATTCCCATCCTATTCATATATTTGTCAAGATGCCCCTTAAATGTCCCTATCGTCCCTGCCTCCACTACCTCCTCCGGTAGTGAGTTCCAGGCACCCACTACCCTCTGCGTAAAAAACTTGCCTCGTACATCTACTCTAAACTTTGCCCCTCTCACCTTAAACCTATGCCCCCTAGTAATTGACCCCTCTACCCTGGGGAAAAGCCTCTGACTATCCACTCTGTCATGCCCCTCATAATTTTGTATACCTCTATCAGGTCGCCCCTCAACCTCCTTCGTTCCAGTGAGAACAAACCGAGTTTATTCAATCGCCCCTCATAGCTTATGCCCTCCATACCAGGCAACATTCTGGTAAATCTCTTCTGCACCCTCTCTAAAGCCTCCACATCCTTCTGGTAGTGTGGCGACCAGAATTGAACACTATACTCCAAGACGCCCTATCCCGAGGTACATGTGCCAGCGCAAAAGTAGACCGACTCCGAACCCTGCACGACAGCCTTTGCCACCCGGGAGTCACACGGTTGTACCATTTCATAAAAGGCCCGCAACCTGCTCTACTCCGTCGCGGAACTACGGACAATCACCAGGGACTGCCAGGTCTGTGCGGAGTGCAAGCCGCACTTCTACCGGCTGGACCGTGCGAGCTTGAAGGCCTCCCGCTCCTTTGAACACCTCAGCATGGATTTCAAAGGGCCCCTCCCCTCCACCGACCGAAACACGTATATTCTCAGTGCGGTCGAGGAGTACTCCAGATTCCCCTTCGCCATCCCATGCCCCGACATGACGTCTGCCACCGTCATCAAAGCCCTAAACACTATCTTCGCTCTGTTCGGTTTCCCCGCCTATATCCATGGTGACAGGGGATCCTCATTCATTAGCGATGAGCTGCATCAGTTCCTGCTCAGCAGGGGTATCACCTCCAGCAGGACGACCAGCTATAACCCTCGGGGAAACGGGCAGGTAGCGAGGGAGAACGGGATGGTATGGAGGGCCGTCCAACTGGCCCTACGGTCCAGGAACCTCCCAGCCTCTTGCTGGCAGGAAATCCTCCCTGATGCACTCCATTCAGTCACTGCTGTGCACCGCTACCAACAATACACCCCATGAACGTCTTTTTGCCTTTCCCAGGAAGTCCACATCTGGGATGTCGCTCCCGTCTTGGCTTGCAGCTCCAGGACCAGTCCTGCTCCATAGGCACGTCCGCCTCCACAAGGCAGACCCGTTGGTGGAAAGGGTGCAATTGCTCCATGCCAACCCCCAATATGCCTACATGGCGTACCCCGACGGCCGCCAAGATACTGTCTCCCTCAGGGACCTGGCACAAGCAGATTCCACACACACACCTCTCCGGCCTGGCGCCACCCTCCCCTCCCCCGGCGCTCCCAGCATTAAGCCCACCAGGGGCTGGTTTATCACACTGGGCTAAATCGCTGCTTTTAAAGCAGACCAAGGCAGGCCAGCAGCACGGTTCAATTCCCCTACCAGCCTCCCCGAAGAGGCGCCGGAATGTGGCGACTCGGGGCTTTTCACAGTAACTTAATTGAAGCCTACTTGTGACAAGAAGTGGTTCTCATTTCATTCATTTCACCAGGCCCATCCATCCTTCCACTGCCCACGCCCGAGGATGAAGAGGATTTTGGCACACTCCCGGAGTCACTGAACATCAGGCCAGCATCGACATCGCCGCCACCGCTACGTCGCTCCCAGCGGAACATCAAGGCACCAGACCGGTTAAATCTCTAACTGGCACCGGTCTTCAAAAGACATTTTTTTTCTGATGAAATACTTGTAAATATAAATTAATTGCTGTCTCTAGTTCTCCACCGCCCCCCCCCCCCCCCCCCCCCACCGCACTCAATTTTAACAGGGGGTGAATGTGGTAAACCACTGTTGCACCTGTATTAGGTGATATAACGTAGGATCTGTACTACAGGTTTGCCGGTAGTCCCTGCCTGCTGGCTCCGCCCAGTAGGCAGAGTATAAATATGCGTGTCCTCCATTCAGCAGCCATTTCGCCAGCTGCTGTGGGAGGTCACACATCTTAGAACAATAAAGCCTCAGTTGTATCCAACTCTAGTCTTTGTGCAATTGATCGTGCCTCAAGTCATAACGTCAGAAATATCAGAACTTTTGAATAACATATTCCTTTAGCTCTTTTTCTCTACAGTTTAGCAATTCACAACAACCCAATTAAAATAAAAGAAAATTAAAAAAAATTGAAAATACGAAAGAGGTTCATCTAAAGAAATAAGCTGTACTGTGGTCTGCAAAATCAGCCCTTTTATAATAGAAGATCCTGAATGTTGAACTACAAAATTACGCATAGTATGTTCTTTTTTCCAATCATTGTGTATTGCTACGAAATAAGAAATTGTAGCTTGGTAGCATCAATGTGTATAGTTCTTTTTTATTCATTCATGGAATGTGGGCCTCGCTGGCGAGGCCAGCGTTTATAGCTCATCTCTCAAAGCTCTTGTTGCCAAATAAGAAATTGTAGACTTGCAACATTTGTTATATTGCAGCCATTATCAACACAGATCTTAATGGATTCAAGGTTTAGTGCAAAAATGAACAGAAAGAAAATTGCATACCCTGTAATCTTGCCCAAATTCCCAATTTGCATTCTCAGAAGCACCAATTATAAAATCTCTGGATTTTTAGCCGAACATCTAACAGATCTCTATTCTTAAATAACACCCTAAGATCTTCACTCTCCACCTAAACCATTGGGAACATGGGACTTCAGACTAATGTCTCCTCTAAATGCTCTACTGAAATGATAACCTAAATTATATATTCAAGGAATAGAGAAATACTTTTTAACCATATCACAGGTGTGTCAGTAATATTTGATAAATATACGCACATTGCATGGTATATACCTGTTATATAACAATGCACTTACCAACTCATACTGTGAAATGTCATGCACGTTTTGCTGATTGAAAGTCATATTTTACATTCATAGATTTATTCTGAAAATCACTTTATATTTCTTTAAACACTTCTGCTCTTGTAAATAGAAATACATTTTTAAAAATTAATATTTTAGGAAGTCACAACTGTCGCTGAGTATATCTTTAAAACTTTCAAATTCCATCTTTTTCCAGACATTTCCAAATATGAAGCATCTTTATTTACAATGTATCATAGCTTTGCGATTTTGTTTCTTTTCACGTGATAGGTATGGGGTTTAAAATTGGCTTCTCTTTATGAAAATGATCCAGCTTCTTGTGATTTCATCACCACAGAATATGGATGTTGGCAGATAAAGAGCAACTTCTTGTGGATTTTATTTCTTTATATAAATAATAAATAATCTTTATTGTCACCAGTAGGCTTATATTAACACTGCAATGAAGTTACTGTGAAAATCCCCGTGTCGCCACACTCTGGCTCCTGGTCGGGTACGTTGAGGGAGAGTTCAGAATGTCCAATTCACCTAACAAGCACGTCTTTCGGGACTGGTGGGAGGAAATCGGAGCACCCGGAGTAAACCCACGCAGACATGGGGAGAACGTGCAGACTCTGCACAGACAGTGACCCAAGCCAGGAATCAACCCGGGTCCCTGGCGCTGTGAAGCAACAGTGCTAACCACTGTACCACCCAAATGTCTGACTGGCTGCTCTTTCTCAGTTTAAGGGTAAGTTTTAATGCAAATTTAAATCGGTTTGTCCCATCATCATGTTTTTAAAAAAAAAATTTTTTAATTAAAGTTCTCACAGAATATCAACAAAGTGTAAAACGAACCCAATAAAATTAAATACAAAACAAAACAACCCAGTGCCCTCCTCCCCTATACATAAATAATATATTAACACCCGCCGAAACACATAGCAAACATAGCAAATATATACACCCCCTCAGATCCCCCAGTATAGACAAACAAAAATCAAATAGAATCCCCCCCTCGGGTTGCTGCTGCTGACCATTGTCTACCGTTCTGCCAGGAAGTCCAAGAACGGTTGCCACCGTCTGAAGAACCCTTGCACCGATCCCCTTATGGCAAATTTCACCCTCTCCAATTTAATAAACCCTGCCATATCGTTGTTCCAGGATTCCATGCTTGGGGGCCTCGCATTCTTCACTGAAGAAGAATCCTTCGCCGGGCTACCAGGGACTCAAATGCCAGAATACCGGCCTCTTTCGCCTCCTGCACTCCCGGCTCCTCTGCAACCCCAAATATTGCGAGCCCCAGCCCGGTTTGACCCTGGATCCTACCACCCTCGTCACCGTCCTCGTTACGCCCTTCCAAAATTCCTCCAGCGCTGGGCATGCCCAGAACATATGGGTGTGGTTTGCTGGGCTCCCTGAGCACCTAACACACCTGTCCTCACCCCCAACAAACCGGCTCATCCTTGTCCCCGGTCATGTGTGCCCTGTGCAGCACCTTAAACTGTATGATGCTGAGCCTCGTGCACAAAGAGGAAGAGTTCACCCTCCCTAGGGCCCACGTCCCCTCCTCGATCTCCTCCCCCAACTCCTCCTCCCACTTACCTTTCAGCACCTCCACCGAGGCCTCCTCCTCCTCCTCCTGCATCACCTGGTATGTTGCCGAGATCTTCAACTCTCCAACTCACGCCCCCGAGAGTATCCTGTCCTGTGCCGTACGTGGCAGCAGCAGCGGGAATTCCACCACTTGCCGCCTGGCAAATTCCCTTACCTGTAGATACCGAAATGCATTTTCCGGGGGGAGTCCGTACTTCTCCTCCAGCTCACCCAGGCTCGCGAATTTCCCATCCACAAACAGGTCCCCCAACCTTCTTATCCCTGCCCTGTGCTACCCCGAAAACCCTCCATCTATTCTCCCTGAGACAAACCGGTGGTTCCCTCATATCGGGGGTCCACACCGAGGCCCCCACTTCCCCCCTGTGCCGCCTCCATTGCCCCCAAAGTTTGAGGGCAGCCGCCACCACCGGGCTCGTGGTATACCTCATTGGAGGGAGCAGCAGCGGCGCCGTTGCCAGCACCTCCAGACTCGTACCCTCACAAGACACCGTCTCCAGTCTCTTCCATGCCGCTCCCTCCCCCTCCATCATCCACTTGCATACCATCGCCGCATTGGCGGCCCAGTAGTACCCACAGAGGTTGGGCAGCGCCAGCGCCCCCCCCCCCTCATCCCTACTCCGCTCCAGGAACACCCATCTCACCCTCTAAGTCCTTCGCGCCCACACAAACCCCGTTATGCTCCTGTTGACCCGCCTAAAGGCGGCCTTCGGGAAAAGAATGGGGAGGCACTGGAACAGGAACAAAAACCTTGGGAGTACCGTCATCTTGACTGACTGCACCCTACCCGCCAGGGACAGCGGCACGCGTCCCACCTCTTAAACTCCTCCGCCATTTGCTCCACAGCCTCGTGAAATTAAGTCTATGCAGGGGGCCCCCCAGCTCCTGGCCACCTGGACCCCCAAATACCTGAAGCTCCTCTCCGCCCTTTTTAGTGGGAGCTCGCCAATCCCCCTCTCCTGGTTCCCTGGTGAACCACAAACAACTCGCTCTTCCCCATGTTGAGCTTGTACCCTGAGAAATCCCCGAACTACCTGAGGATCCTCATTACCTCCGGCATTCCCCCCACTGGGTCCGCCACATATAGCAGTAAGTCGTCCGCATAGAGCGACACCCTATGCTCCTCCCCACCCTGCACCAGCCCCCTCCAGTTCCTCGACTCCCTCAGTGCCATAGCCAGGGGTTCAATCGCCAGCGTGAAGGGGGACAAGGGACACCCCTGCCTCATCCCTCGATGCAACCAAAAGTACTCAGACCTCCTCTTGTTCGTGGCCACACTCGCCATCGGGACCTCGTACAACAGCCTAACCCACCTGACGAACCCCTCCGCAAACCCGAACCTCTTCAGCACCTCCGACAAGTACCTCCACTCTACCCTATCGAAGGCCTTCTCAGCGTCCATCGCCACCACTATCCCTGCCTTCCCCTCCCTCGCCGGCATCATAATAACATTCAGAAGTCTCCGCACATTCGCGTTCAACTGCCTCCCCTTCACGAACTCCGTCTGGTCTTTGTGGATGACCTGCGGCACACAATCCTCAATTCTCGTGGCGAACACCCTTCGCCAGCACCTGGGCATCTACATTTAACAATGAAATCGGCCTGTAAGACCCACACTGCAGTGGATCCATGTCCGCTTCAGGATCAAGGAGTTCAGTGCCCGGGACATCATTGGGGGCAACGCCCCCCCTCCCATTGAAGGTCCTATCCAGCAACAGGCCCAACAGGTCCACATACTATTTGTAAAATTCGACCGGGAAACCGTCCAGCCCTGGTGCCTTTCCCGGCTGCATGCTCCCGATCCCTTTGGCCAGCTCCTCCAACCCAATCGGGGCCCCTAATCCCGCAACCAGTCCCCTCCTCCACCTTCGGGAACTTCAGTTGGTCCAGGAAGCGGCCCATCCCTCCCTCCTCCAGTGGGGGCTCAGACCGATACAGTTCCTCAGAAAAGTCCCTGAAGATCCCATTGATGCCAACCCCACTCTGCAACCCTCCCCCCCCCCACCCCCCATACTTAACTCCCCCAATCTCCCTAGCTGCGTCCGCTTCCGAAGCTGATGCGCCAGCATCCGACTTGCCTTTTCCCCTTATTCATGAATCGCCTCCTGGGCCTTCCTCCACTGCGCCTCCGCCTTCCTGGTGGTCAACAGGTCGAATTCGGCCTGGAGGCTACGCCTCTCCTTCAACAATCCCTCCTCTGGCACCTCCGCATACCTCCTGTCGACCCTCACCATCTCCCCCCACCAGCCTCTCCCCACTGCTCTCTCCTCTCCTTGTGGGCCCTAATGGAGATCAGCTCTCCCCTAACCACCGCCTTCAGCGCCTCGCAGACCATCCCCACTCAGACCTCCCTGTTATCATTGGCCTCCAGGTATCTCTCTATACTTCTTCGGACCCGCTCGCTCACCTCCTCGTCCGACAACAGCCCCACCTCCAAGCGCCACAACAGGCCCTGGTGCCTCTCCTCCCCCAGCTCTAGGTCTACCCAATGCGGGGCGTGATCCGAAATGGTTATCGCCGAGTACTCAGTATCCTCTACTCTCGCAATCAGCGCCCTGCTCATAACAAAAAAGTCGATCCGGGAATAGGCCTTATGAACGTGCGAGAAGAATGAAAATTCCCTAGCCCCCGGCCTTGCAAATCTCCAAGGGTCCACCCCTCCCATCTGGTCCATAAACCCCCTCAGCACTTTAGCCGCCGCCGGCCTCCTACCCGTCCTAGACCTGGAGCGATCCAGTGCCGGGTCCAACACAGTGTTAAAGTCCCCCCCCCATTTTTCAGGCCCCCACTTCCAAGTCCGGGATCCGACCCAACATGCGCCGCACAAAACCCGCATCGTTCCAGTTCGGGGGGGTACACGTTGACCAGCACCACCCTTTCCCCTTGCAGCTTACCACTCACCATTACGTACCTGTCGCCATTGTCTGTCACAATGCTCGACGCCTCGAACGACACCCTCTCTCCACCAAGATCGCCACCCCCCTGATTTTTGGCATCCAGCCCCGAATGAAACACCTGGCCTACCCACCCCTTCCTCAATCTTACCTGGTCTGCCACCTTCAGGTGTGTCTCCTGGAGCATAACCACATCCACCTTCAGCCCCTTCAGGTGTGCGAACACCTGGGCCCGCTTAACCGGCCCGTTCAGCCCCCTTACGTTCCAGGTTATCAGCCAGATCAGGGGGCTACCCGCCCCCCCCCCCCCCCCCCCCCGTCGACTAGCCATAAACCCCTCCTCGGCCAGCCAAGCGCCCGCGCCCCATGCCCGGCCCGTTCCCCACGGCGGCAGACCCCCTTCCCAACCCCCTCTACTCGCTCCAGCTTCCCCTTGACCATACCAGCAGCAACCCGGTTCTCGGCCTGAACAAAGGCCCACGCCTCCTCCAGGGACTCAAAATAATGGTGCCGGTCCTTGTAGGTGACCCACAGACCCGCCCGGCTGCAGCGTGCCAAACTTCACCCCCTTCCTGTGCAGCACCACCTTCGCCCGGTTGTACCCGGCCCTCTTCTTCGCCACCTCTGCGCTCCAGTCCTGATATACTCGAACCTCCACATTCTCCCACCTGCTGCTCCACTCTTTCTTGCCCCACCTGAGTATGCACTCCCGATCAGCGAACCGATGAAACCGCACCAACACCGCCTGTGGCGGCTCGTTAGCCTTGGGCCTCCTCGCCAGCACTCTATGGGCCCCTTCCAGCTCCAGGGGCCCCTGGAAGGACCCCGCTCTCAGTGAGTTTAACATGGTGACCACATAGGCCCTCACGTCCGACCCCTCCAGTCCCTCCGGGAGGCCCAGGATCTGCAGATTCTTCTGCCTCGACCGATTTGCCATCTCCTCGAACCGTTCCTGCCATTTCTTGTGGAGCACCTCGTGCGCCTCCACCTTTACCGCTAGGCCCAAGATCTCGTCCTCGTTATCTGACATCTTTTGTCGGACCTCACGGATCGCCACCCCCTGGGCCGTCTGGGTCTCCAGCAGCTTATCAATAGAAGCCTCCATCGGCTCCAGCAGGTCCTCTTTGAGCTCCCTGAAGCAGCGCTGGATAACCTCCTGCTGCTCCTGCGCCCACTGCATCCACGTTTCCTGGTCCCCGCCCGCCGCCATCTTGCTCTTCTTCCCTCGCACTTTCTTTGGCTTCACCACTACTTTTTTTTAGTCGCCCCGCTCCTGGTCCAAGCCATACACTGTCGGGGGAATGTTGCAGTCTTCTTCCCACACCGGGAAATGTCGAAAAAATGCCGTTGGGGGCCCCGTTGGGGGCCCTGAAAAGAGCCCAAAAGTCCGTTCCAAGCGGGAGCTGCCGAACATGCGACTTAGCTCTGCATAACCGCAACCGGAAGTCGCCCCATCGTGTTTTTTAAGAAGCATTTCTATGTTTTTAAAGAATTTTTTCACAATATTATTAAAACAATTACATCTGTTAAAGCCATGAAATAGATGAAAGCAGTTCGTAGACAATCCAGCAACCATACAAATTTAATATTTACACTGTGATTACTGTTATGGTGTCTGTTCACTTGTCCTGTATTTAATAAATCTTACCAAAATTTAGTTTGAGCAATGGGCAAGCACAGTGTTTATTCTACTGCCTTCTGACATTAATAAAGATCACAGGAGAGCATGTAATATACGCAGGAAGCCAAAATAGAATAAAGAGGATTCTTTGATTGGCAATTCAGGCCATAAGAGAGCAAGGGTGAGGGAATGGGTTAACATACTGAACCTGAGTGTTGGCTGGATATGGTTTGTTGGGGTTGGGGGGGGGGGGGGGGGGGGGGGGGGGGGAGGGTGCTTTTGAAACTGTTAAAAATTACAACGCTTTAATAAAATATTTTTTTTAAACATACTGAACCTGAGAAAAGAATTTAAAGACTTAAAACTTAATAGTGACATGTAGAGACGACCAACTCTGATTTGCGATCATGTCCAACTGGCAAGGCCATTTTATTATATTCTGTACATGATTTAAAGTGATATGATATTGGTTTGATGCATTAGGTCTTGGAAAAGCGAACAAAAAGATTTACATGAAGGATAGATACTTTCTTTGTAAACTGCTATTTCAAAGAAATGGATATTAAATCATGTGCTTTATCATTTTGTCTAACTGATCCAACAGTCTGCAATCTTTTCCATCATTTTCGTTTGTTACTCAAAGAGAGTGTCAGGAAAGAAATACAGCAGCACTAGCAGAGGGCTTAAAAAAAACATCTGGTTCACTAATGTCCTTCAGGGAAGGAAATCTGCCATCCTTACCCAGTCTGGCCTATGCGTGACTCCAGATCCATACAGCGATGCGGTTGACAGTTGACTCTTAACTGCCCCCTAATGAAATGGCCTAGCAAGTCACTCAGTTCAAGGGCAATTAGGGATGGGCATCAAATGTTGGCCCAGCCAGCAACGTCCACATCCCAAGAATGAATTTTTAAAAAGTAAAAGTTTTTGAGGAAATCACTTTTAGTAGTGGTTGATGAAATCAGTGGTTCAAGGACATCAAAAGGAGATTTTTGATCCAAAATTTCAGGGAGAATTTGACATTGAACCTCACACGAGGTTACATCACAAGAATTATGGTATCACTAGGAATTTGAAATGCTGGATAATGAATTGGTCCTACTCCCACAGGCAAAAGACTGTAGTTAAGAGATGCGACTCAGCCTGGAGGCATACCATTATGGTGCCCCAGGAATCAGCACCTAGCCCATTACTATTCGCTGCCTTGACATAAACAGCGGTGTTGAGTATATGGTCAGTAAGTTCGCATTTAATACCAAAATCTGAGCAAGGATTTAAAAAGCAGAGAACTGCAATCAAATATTTCTTTTTAAATTGATGCAGTCGGGGAATAGACCGGACATCAGCAATTAGTGATTAGTTTCAATAAATGCAATGCAGGTTAATTTAGATAATAGATAATGCATGTTGACAGGGTGAAGTTAAAAACTCACCACTATTCTTAGAAGTCTCCCTATACCAAAAAAGGGTTGATATTCTAAATGGTGAACAGGGATTCTCACTCCCCGACTTCGATGCAGGCTTCAGTGGGTGCTATTCAGGTCAAACTATATTTTCAAGTTACCCCCGGTATAACCCATATCTTCACCGAAGATTTCATCTACTTATCACTTAGGAGCATCGATCCTGGGTCCCGCATTGCTATGTAAGTAAAGTAGACTTTGGAATAACCACTATTTCAGATTAAATGAAGTTATTTTATTATATTTTTTCTTTTAAAAGCTGCAAATAGTTTATTTCCAGAAAAGTAAAAAGATCTTGCTTCTGGATCCTTCTGGTTGGTTGAAGGGACCTTCAGGCCCACCTTGACAATCAATCTTCTTTAAAGTCTGGTCTTCTTTAGATGTATTCGCTGGTTAGCTCGGTTGCTGTGTCCTATCTTTCCCATGTACCGAGCTATGAGAGCTGACTCTGCTATCTCTGAGCTGACTCGGTCTACTCTTTAAATTCTAGTCTTCCTTAGATGTATTAGCTATTTTAGCTCGGCTGCTTTGCCCTGTCCCTTTCCCATGGCCGAGCTGACTGTAATCTGACTCTGAGCTGCTTGTTCCTTCTCTGCTTCTCCGCCTCTCTCCCTCTGAGTTCTGGTTCTGGCTGCTGTTCCCTTTCTTCGGGTTTATATATTTTTCGAACAGTTATCTAGTTTTTATGACTTTATTGTAAAGTAACTCTTATTTAACTTTGATTGTAAAAAGTATCTTTGATCTAAACTTTCTAATCCAACTAAGTATTCATTTTGACATGACTTCATCTCATAGATCTGATTACATTGTTTCCTTTGTGATGTTCAAAGTTCCTTTGTGATATTCAAAAATGCTTTGGTTTCAAGAGGTGTTACTTTTAATTCCTGTGATTTCTATAGTTTTATTTTCCAATTGTGTCCTCAGCTCATAATTTTGACTTTTTGATTTTGGCATTGAATTATGTTTCTTGTAGACTGATTTTTTAAAATTTACCTGGTATTAGCAAAATTTCACATCTAGAATTGTCACCAAATTAAACTGAACTTCATCCTTTCCTTTCCAGCTGCTTACTAAGATAGTTACTTTCAATGAAGGTGTGAGCCATTGTTTTTTACTTTCAAACAAAAATCCTGTTTGTCTTGTTTGCTAAGCCTGCTTGACCAAGGATATCTGCATTTTACAATCCTGCTCTTTGCAGCTGCTGTTAACCCTTTGTGGGATCTTTCCCTGTATCCTCTCATGTTTCTCTCAGACCAGATATTGCCAGACTTCCATGTTTCAAATGGCACATCTTTCCATATTTTCAATAACAAAGGACAACACAGAATACAAGTATCATTTGAAAGGAACTAGACGGAAAGTGCTTGGAAGGGAAAAGGATCGAGACCAGAATTTTATGCTCCCCCAGGGGGTTCTAAGGTGGGTTCTGAGGCAGGAGAGATCCATAAAATTGCATGGACGAGATTCCGTCTGTGATCCCACCCGCCCTGACCCAATTTCATGTTCGGACAGGCAGGGCCTCAGGCTGGAAATCTGCCCATTTCCCTTATTAAGGCCCTTTAGGAGTTATTTTATGGACACTTAAGCCACTTTGTGGCCACTTAAGGGCCATTGCTCAGCCAGTCTCAATTTCTAAGCTGGTGGGCATGGGTCAGAGCAAGGTAGGAACCTGAAAAATGAATGAATCACCAACTTGCGCCGGGGTGGTGGTGGGGGCTCAATCTGAAGATCCCTTCAGATTTGAGGTGTCCTCCGCTCCGGGACTGGGAATTCTGGCCCCTGCCCCCCACCCCTCAACGACAATATTACCCTCCTCCCAACCCCCAGAAAACCTCCTACCCCCCTCAACCCCCCCCCCCCCCCCCCCCCCCTCCCTGCCCCCACAGGACCCCCTGAATTTGTGTGGCCCCAGGACTTAGGCTCAGGTACAATGATGCAGTACCTCTTCTCGCCACTTCAATGCTGTGCCTGGATGGACTAGAGAGTTATCGGACAATCAGACTGGCCGACAGCTCTCCAGGGTGGGTCTTCTTTCCAAGGGTGGGCAGAAGTCCTGCCTACTGCCAACCAATGCTCAATTGAGCATGAAATTGCAATGGGCCTGTCAGAGTCGGTGGGGCCAGGTTACGCGCCGACCTGCAGGATGGCAAGCACTCCTGAAAATTTAGGTCTAGGTATTATTGAGCACTCACTGAAGGTTCAAGATCAATGTAGAGAAACTGTAGCTAAATCTCACAAACAGTTGAGTTGTATTAATTGAGCCTTTTCTTCTTCTTTTGCCTTCTCTCTTTTCACTTGGGTCTCCAAAATACTGGTTGGTGACGCTTCTCCATCTCTTCCTGTCAGTCAGTCATTCCTCGTTCCAATCCCACTGAATTTAAATGTCTTGCTGCCACATTCTTCCTCTTCTCCTCCTTCCTGGCACCGTCCATCACTTCCCTCAACACATTTCCTTTCCCTCGCTCTGCAGCAGATATCCACACCACTTCAATCTCCTTAGTCACTTTCTTTGATACTCCCAACATCTTATTAACCCCAGGTGCATTGGTTCCTGACCTTGTCCATCATCATCACTCCGCACATCCATTTCAGCATTCACATTCTATTTGTATCAAGTCATTGGCCCCTCTTCTTCCTGTTGTCCAGGTTTTGTTTTGCATTGTATTAAAAGGCCAGTCTCAAATCTTTCCTGCAGATTCCTCCTATCGGTTTGAGTGATACTTTTCTATCACATAACACTCCACCGCACCTCTTCCATTTACTCCAACCACCATTAATTTGTTACTTAATTTATATACTTCCGTCATCTGCAGGGTTAACCCCAGGCACTTGAAACTGTCTCCAAGTCTTCACCCATCATCGTTACACTTTCATTCTGATCATCTTCCTTATGTCAAACTACTTTGCATTAATTGAGCCTTTCAGTAAAAATCAAGGGACACTAATTTTGTTGGTGTAAGGTGTTTTGTGATGACACTCCAACCATCCTTGTGTGGCACAGGCTAGAAGAGATGCCCTAGCTGGTCATTTCCGGCCAGTCAGTTCTGTACATTTATTCCTCCACCAACTCAGAAGTGGCAACACAGGAGTGACAAATATCATGACTAGCAGGAGCACCACAAGGGTTTGCCAATAAATTTATCTCTTCAACTACGGACCAAAAAATAAATCAGATCTGGTTAAGACCCTAACCTAAATAGTTTAAACCTGACACTTTATTATTGTTTGTCTGGAAAATATTCCATTTAGATGCAGATTCATCCATTCAGAAATTATTTTTCTCTACCCAGAAGAGTATTACAGAAGGCACAAGACAGCAAGGACAAGTTGAGTTTTCTTCTGAAGGTACTACAGTGAAGTCAAAACCTGGACTTTCTGCTGCAAATGTCAAAATAAGGCCCGCAACCCCCTGGCCAGCATCGGATTTGGGGGTTACTCCCAAAGATGCACTGGGGAATCCCTCTTAGAGGTTCCCAAGCAAGGGTTTACTCGGCATTTGTCCAGAAGCGCTGATTTCCCCTGGACAATTCCGTTGGGCTGGGAACTATCCAACAAAGCGATTTAAATCGCTAACTTCGGATGGTTCTGCAAGTTTTACATTCATAATTACTCAAAGATTCAGTAGAAATGAAATCACTTCTAACTTCATTGTAACTATCTTAAAGACCCAGACCAAGCCCCCCAAGGGACACCCCCCCACACATTCCCAAAGCCCCAGGGACCTCCCTCTGCTCACAACCCCTCAGTCCGGCCGGATGACTCCCCACTAACCCGACAATGCACTCCCTGACCCAAACAGTCCGCAACCCTCCGCCCCCCATGACCTGCACCCTCCAATGTCTGACAACCCCCCAATAAATGAACCCCCCCACCCCCATGTACGAATACCCCCCAGATGTCCAAACCCCCAAGATGTCCAAAGACCTCCACCCCCTTGTTGAGACAGAACGAGACAGACACTTAAGAATTTAAGCGCGTGCAAGTTGATATGGAGTGGCAATCTGATGCTCCCTCTCTGAGGAAGCTATGGCCCAACTGGTTTTTGGTTAAACCAGTTGATTGCAAACACTGACTGTAGAAAATGGGATGCATAGTGTGCTTATTTGAATCCAGCTTGCTACTACAAATGAGACATTAAAAAGAAATGTCAAAACCTGAATTATGCAAAACAATTAATTTGGCTCGATGAAAAAAATCATGAGGTGGGTCAACTTCAGCAATGGTGTTAATTAAACAATAGTGAATTGCTAGTCCATTTTACACTGCACCATTTTTTCCCCAAGGAGTGTAAACTGGGCAAGCTGTAAAACAACCTGACTATTCTCTATTGCCTATTTTGTGCCAAAGTTAAATTTCTCTGCGAGGTCTGCTAATTAAACCAGTGAACAGCTGAATCATCTGTAATCCAAGTTTGTTCATTGTTCATTGAATTCACTGATTCTGCTGGGATAATAGTGGGGATGCTACAAATGACCTCAGATCTTAAATAAGGCGGAGGTTCCCCTTCCTGAATGCCATCCAGTAACTCCATCAAACCCATCTCCTTTACCCTATCAGTCAAATGTCCACTTAGCCCAATTCACCACAATCCTTATTGTGCTGTATAAATCTCTTTGTTTAATGTGAGTTGAATAGAAATGTGGCACGTGCAGGCGGCACATTAGCACAGTGGTTAGCACTGTTGCTTTACAGCGCCAGGGACCCAGGTTAGAATCCCAGTTTGGGTCACCGTCTGTGCAGAGTCTGCACGTTCTCCCGGTGTCTGCGTGGGTTTCCTTCGGGTGCTCCAGTTTCCTCCCACAATGCCCAAAAGACATGCTTGTTAGGTGAACTGGTCATTCTGAATTCTCCCTCGCTGTACCCGAACAGGCGCCGGAATATGGTGACTATGGGATTTTCACAGTAACTTCATTGCAATGTTAATGTAAGCCTACTTGTGACACTAATAAAGATTATTATTATATATCTTTCAGCGATTAAAATTAATCCATGTTAATTGTGCATGGAGAGGCCCTATTCCACTTTAAAAGGTCACCCAAGTCCAAATGTTAACTTGGAGAGACAGGCATGGAAGGGACCTCAGTCCTGACCTGACGTATTAGGATGAGGTCCTGGCCTTTTAGGCTCACAAGCCTCATTACTATATTCCAGGCTTAACTTGACCCCAGCAAGAATCGCGAAGCACCAATTGGCTGAGGTGGGTTATACATGGCAGAAATCTGTGGAAACAGTTCCCGGAAGTCGGCTAAGTGGGTTGGGGGTGGCTCCGAAAATTAGTGTTGTGCAGGTAGATAGGACAGCCCAGGGTAGGGGAGGCATTCCTGCTCTGCCTGGTCTACAGGGAAATGTTCAGAACATTAAAAATGTGTACTTACCTAGGCTTCTCCTAGCCCTGGAGCTTTCTCACACAAGCTTCCAAGTGCAATTAGTACTGTACAGGAATCATGCAGTCCCAAGGTTAAAGTAACATTGGTGTCGGAATGATGCAATCAGTCTGACTTTTCATGTTCATAGAGTAGGCCATTTGGCCCACAGAGTCTGCTCCGCCATTTAATAAACTCATGGCTGATCTGACTGGCTTCAACTCCACTTTCCTGCCTTCCCTCCAACTCACTTGCAATCAAAAATATGTCTGGACTAAAGTGCAGGAGCAGGAAGAACTTTCTATATGCACCTAATGGCTTGCATGCTTATTAAGTCAATATAATATGACAAATGTTTTCAATTTCAGGAATTGATGCTACTGCTCGTTAGCAGAACTCAACTAAATAATGAATGAATGTGTTAAAAATATGCTTTGTAAAACTACATGAAAAATACATCCACAGGACATGAGGAATGAAGATTGTATTACCTATTCAATATCCAGCATGCTGACTCATCAAGAAGAACTCAGTGCCTTTGAAAGTTACCAAGAGAAAATAAAATATAAGCTGCACAATACCTTTTCATTCCTTGTTCATGATCAGATGAATAAAAGTAATCCTACTGTTCACGTAGCAGAGTCCAGCCTCTAGTTCCAGATGTACTGCAACTAGAACATTGCCCAGCTTCAAATGAAAGTATCTCTGAAATGTCACAGCTTTTTAATATAAAAGTATCATTGAGAAAAGAATTTTAAAAAAACAAATGCTCACAATTTTATCTTGGTAATATTTGGCTGGATTTTATGCTGCCATGGCCCGGGGGGGGGGGGGGGGGGGCGCATCCCACAGTGAATGTAGCCACAGTAGAGGGACAGTCGGGTCAGGTGACCCCGTCAGTCACCCGTTACCTGGACCTGTTTATGGCAAGTTTGGCCAGGTCCAGGAGCAGGTTCATGAGGAGGATCTCCTCCCTCCCTGCCCCTCTTCGGAAAAGAACATTTGATTTGAGCTCATGACAGCACTGTCACAACAGAGCTCACAAACCTGTTGAACAAGATCTGGACTGTGGAGGATGTACCGGATGACTGGAGGTGAGGAGTAATCATCAAGCAAAAGAAAGGGAACCTCAGCAACTGCAGCAACTTGAAGGGCATAACATTGCTATCAGCACCTGGCAAGGTCTTCAGCATGGTGCTCCTCAAAATATTGTTTCCGGGTGGCAGATCATGTCAGGGCCTGAGATTTCAGGATAGCGAGCACTCAGCACGCGCCATCCAAAGAGTCAACTGGGGTGCAACCTACTGACTCAAATAGACACTTTGCCATTTCATGATCTTATGAGCGTTCGTTGGCAGCAGGCGGGACTACCGTCTGCACTTGGAAGGAGATCCAGCCTTGGAGATCTGCCAGCTCTCCAGCCCATCTAGGCACAGACAGTGGCCAGAAGAGGTACTGCAGTATCCTGCCAGAGACTAAACCCCAGGAACCGCAGTTATGGTAGGTACTAGGGTCACAGGGAGGGAAAGGTAGGGGATGACCTGGGTTGAGGGGGGAGGGGAGGGGGGGGGGGGGGGTGATCTTGCTGTCGAGAGGTAGGGGAGTATGTCTTCAGTCTAGGGCCTTGTCATGGAACCCCCACCACCACAACCTTTCCTGATGGAGATCAAGGGCAAGAGCTTTTCCCATCCTTAGTCATCAGACAATCGTCAGCCTAAAAATTGAGGCTGGTTTGGAAAAGGCCCTTAAGTGACCGTTGAGTGGCCCTTAAGGTCATTAGTAGGGGTATAGGTGGGCTTGCCATCTTATTTAGATTTACCTATTCTAATGCACTTCTGGCTGGTCTCCCATATTCTGTAAACTTGAGGTTTACAGTCCGTGTCTTAACTTGACCCAAATCTCTTTTCCCGATCACCCCTATGCTTGCTGACAGACATTGGCTCCTGTTCAAGCAACGTATGATTTTAAAATTCTCATTCTTGTTTTCAAAACTCTGACTGGCCTTACCGCTCCATATCTCTGTGATCTCCAATCCCACAACCTTTCGAGGTATCTGAGCTCATCAAATTCTGGCCTTTCTGTCCCGATTATAATTGTTTCACCTTTGCTGGCTGTGCCTTCAGTTGCCTAGTCCCAAGCTTTGGAATTCCCTCCCTACACTTCACTACTCTTTCCTCCTTTAAGACACTTTTCAGAACTTACCTATTTAGACCAAGCTTTTAGTCTTCTGACCTAATATCATGTTACGTACCTCAGTGTTATATTTTGTTTTACAATGAAGTACCTTACAATGGACGCGTGAAGTGTCTTGGAACACCTTATTACTCTTACTAAGACATTATTATAAAATACAGACAAAACTGTCATTCTCATTTTTAGTGAAAAATACGAACTCAAGCTTTAAAAAAAAACATCATCGTTGTCAAATGTTGAGCACTGCAACCAAATTAGGAGATGGAACTATTTGCTTTTAAATCTTCAAAGTAGGCCTTTTATCATCCCTTTTGATCTATTTTTAAAAAAATCAAACTATTCATTATTTAGTTAGTTATTTGTGTAGTCATTCAATTCTGTACTTTTCAATTTTAAACTTTAATAGAATGAAAAAGCCTCACCCTAAAAATAAAACAGATGCAAATGTTGCCTATTTATTTCAATGCCAGATAGAGATGCACTCTCATTAAAATGTTCGAATTGAGTATTTTCTTTCTCAGCAATTGGCCCATGTTGACTATGAACAGGAAATGATCTACCGTTCTAAACCCCATCCAGCTTAGGTGCTTAACTGTTTTGGCAGAAGCATTAGAACAGTGCTTCATTAGCTGATGCAGCACATCCATTTAGCTATCAAATCCAAACAGCTACTCACTTAGTAATCTATAGGCTGCAGCACTGGATGACATAATTTTCTGCTTACTGGGTTTTTATTAGTCCCCTGACGGACCGTCTCCCCGCCCTTCTGAAACACACTGTAATTCAGTAGAAAAAACAATGGATTCAGAGTTCCATTGCCACACTTGGCTCACTCTGCAGCTGATATTGTTTTGTAGCTGGTATTGCAAAACTGGCTCCACTTCTGAGTCACACTAACATTGTTCAAAACAAAGTACATTTATGCCTGGAAACTGTTGGTGCTGCTGTCTTCATATGGCGAACAGCTGTGCATGTAATAAATTATTGAACAATCTAAATTCTTTGGCCGAGGTGAATTATTTCTGAAAAATATGTTCCAGATTGTAGTCACCATTATTAATAAAGGGCTTTGTCCTTATTTTTTTTAAACAACTGATTGGTGTGATTCCTGTTTTCATATATTGCTGTTTGAGATAAATTTGCCCCAACTAATATCCTCCCCTCCTCTTCCTCTCCTTCAGGCACTGATTCCTTGCTTAGATATCACTTCCCGTCATGTTATTCAGTGATTGCCAGAAATCTATTCAATCAGACATGGAATCCCACCCAAACTTAGTCCAATCTTTATCTGAAATTCATACATATCAGGGTTCACTGGGTAGTGGACCAATTTTCTGGACAGGTGTGTCCATATCTAACCTAGGTTCACGGAGACCCGTTGTTGCGCCCCATACCTGGTTTAGATTAGTTAAATCAGCGCAGGCTGGGGGTCAAACATGGGACCTCCCCTGACTGAGCAACTCATTCCTCAACAAATTGAACCATCATATGGAACCCCTCTCATATCGATTACATGTAATCCATTTCACAAATCTTCTAATATGCACAATAATCAGGCCAAAGAAGAAAGTCTGCCCAAATAAGTTAGGTTTCGCTTTTATTATTCGATTCTGGGTGTAGAATTTCACCTGCACCACTGGGTTGATCACTGGCCTGTGGTAGATGCCTCTCATAGAAACCCTTTATCTTGGCTGTAGAAGATCAAACTGACAAAAAAAAAAAAAAAAAAAAAAAAAAAAAAAAAAAAAAAAAAAAAAAAAAAAGACACATTTTAATTTTAATTAATTGACGCAATGTCAGTTAGAGGGGTGCTGTGCTCTGACTGTGAGATGTGGCAGGTCCGGGAGGCTTCCAGCGTCCCGGATGGCTTCATCTGCAGAAAGTGCACCCAACTGCAGCTCCTCACAGACCGCATGGTTCGGTTGGAGCAGCAATTGGATGCACTTAGGAGCATGCAGGTGGCGGAAAGCGTCATAGATCGCAGTTATGTAAGTGTGGTCACACCCAAGGTGCAGGCAGAGAAATGGGTGACCACCAGAAAGGGCAGGCAGTCAGTGCAGGAATCCCCTGTGGTTGTCCCCCTCTCGAACAGATATACCCCTTTGGATACTGTCGGGGGGGGATAGCCTCTCAGGGGAAAACAGCAGCAGCCAGAGCAGTGGCACCACGGCTGGCTCTGATGTTCAGAAGGGAGGGTCAAAGCGCAGAAGAGTAATAGTTATAGGGGACTCTATAGTCAGGGGAACAGATAGGCGCTTCTGTGGACGTGAAAGAGACTCCAGGATGGTATGTTGCCTCCCTGGTGCCAGGGTCCAGGATGTCTCCGAACGGGTAGAGGGAATCCTGAAGGGGGAGGGCAAACAGGTAGAGGTCGTTGTACATATTGGTACTAACGACATAGGCAGGAAGGGGCATGAGGTCCTGCAGCAGGAGTTCAGGGAGCTAGGCAGAAAGTTAAAAGACAGGACCTCGAGGGTTGTAATCTCGGGATTACTCCCTGTGCCACGTGCCAGTGAGGCTAGAAATAGGAAGATAGAGCAGATAAACACGTGGCTAAACAGCTGGTGTAGGAGGGAGGGTTTCTGTTATCTGGACCACTGGGAGCTCTTCCGGGGCAGGTGTGACCTGTATAAGATGGACGGGTTGCATCTAAACCGGAGAGGCATAAATATCCTGGCCGCGAGATTTGCTAGTGTCACACGGGAGGGTTTAAACTAGTATGGCAGGGGGGTGGGCACGGGAGCAATAGGTCAGAAGGTGAGAGGGTTGAGGGAGAACTAGGGAATAGGGACAGTGTGGCTCTGAGGCAGAGCAGACGGGGAGAAGTTGCTGAACACAGCGGGTCTGGTGGCCTGAAGTGCATATGTTTTAATGCAAGGAGCATTACGGGTAAGGCAGATGAACTTAGAGCTTGGATTACTACTTGGAAATATGATGTTGTTGCCATTACAGAGACCTGGTTAAGGGAAGGGCAGGATTGGCAGCTAAACGTTCCAGGATTTAGATGTTTCAGGCGGGATAGAGGGGGATGTAAAAGGGGAGGCGGAGTTGCGCTACTTGTTCAGGAGAGTATCACAGCTATACAGCGAGAGGACACCTCAGAGGGCAGTGAGGCTATATGGGTAGAGATCAGGAATAAGAAGGGTGCAGTCACAATGTTGGGGGTATACTACAGGCCTCCCAACAGCCAGCGGGAGATAGAGGAGCAGATAGGTAGACAGATTTTGGAAAAGAGTAAAAACAACAGGGTTGTGGTGATGGGAGACTTCAACTTCCCCAATATTGACTGGGACTCACTTAGTGCCAGGGGCTTAGACGGAGCAGAGTTTGTAAGGAGCATCCAGGAGGGCTTCTTAAAACAATATGTAAACAGTCCAACTAGGGAAGAGGCGGTACTGGACCTGGTATTGGGGAATGAGCCCGGCCAGGTGGTAGATGTTTCAGTAGGGGAGCATTTCGGTAACAGTGACCACAATTCAGTAAGTTTTAAAGTACTGGTGGACAAGGATAAGAGTGGTCCGAGGATGAATGTGCTAAATTGGGGGAAGGCTAATTATAACAATATTAGGCGGGAACTGAAGAACATAGATTGGGGGCGGATGTTTGAGGGCAAATCAACATCTGACATGTGGGAGGCTTTCAAGTGTCAGTTGATAGGAATACAGGACAGGCATGTTCCTGTGAGGAAGAAAGATAAATACGGCAATTTTCGGGAACCTTGGATGACGAATGATATTGTAGGCCTCGTCAAAAAGAAAAAGGAGGCATTTGTCAGGGCTAAAAGGCTGGGAACAGACGAAGCCTGTGTGGCATATAAGGAAAGTAGGAAGGAACTTAAGCAGGGAGTCAGGAGGGCTAGAAGGGGTCATGAAAAGTCATTGGCAAATAGGGTTAAGGAAAATCCCAAGGCTTTTTACACTTACATAAAAAGCAAGAGGGTAGCCAGGGAAAGGGTTGGCCCACTGAAGGATAGGCAAGGGAATCTATGTGTGGAGCCAGAGGAAATGGGCGAGGTACTAAATGAATACTTTGCATCAGTATTCACCAAAGAGAAGGAATTGGTAGATGTTGAGTCTGGAGAAGGGGGTGTAGATAGCCTGGGTCACATTGTGATCCAAAAAGACGAGGTGTTGGGTGTCTTAAAAAATATTAAGGTAGATAAGTCCCCAGGGCCGGATGGGATCTACCCCAGAATACTGAAGGAGGCTGGAGAGGAAATTGCTGAGGCCTTGACAGAAATCTTTGGATCCTCGCTGTCTTCAGGGGATGTCCCGGAGGACTGGAGAATAGCCAATGTTGTTCCTCTGTTTAAGAAGGGTAGCAAGGATAATCCCGGGAACTACAGGCCGGTGAGCCTTACTTCAGTGGTAGGGAAATTACTGGAGAGAATTCTTCGAGACAGGATCTACTCCCATTTGGAAGCAAATGGACGTATTAGTGAGAGGCAGCACGGTTTTGTGAAGGGGAGGTCGTGTCTCACTAACTTGATAGAGTTTTTCGAGGAGGTCACTAAGATGATTGATGCAGGTAGGGCAGTGGATGTTGTCTATATGGACTTCAGTAAGGCCTTTGACAAGGTCCCTCATGGTAGACTAGTACAAAAGGTGAAGTCACACGGGATCAGGGGTGAACTGGCAAGGTGGATACAGAACTGGCTAGGCCATAGAAGGCAGAGGGTAGCAATGGAGGGATGCTTTTCTAATTGGAGGGCTGTGACCAGTGGTGTTCCACAGGGATCAGTGCTGGGACCTTTGCTCTTTGTAGTATATATAAATGATTTGGAGGAAAATGTAACTGGTCTGATTAGTAAGTTTGCAGACGACACAAAGGTTGGTGGAATTGCGGATAGCGATGAGGACTGTCTGAGGATACAGCAGGATTTAGATTGTCTGGAGACTTGGGCGGAGAGATGGCAGATGGAGTTTAACCTGGACAAATGTGAGGTAATGCATTTTGGAAGGGCTAATGCAGGTAGGGAATATACAGTGAATGGTAGAACCCTCAAGAGTATTGAAAGTCAAAGAGATCTAGGAGTACAGGTCCACAGATCACTGAAAGGGGCTACACAGGTGGAGAAGGTAGTCAAGAAGGCATACGGCATGCTTGCCTTCATTGGCCGGGGCATTGAGTATAAGAATTGGCAAGTCATGTTGCAGCTGTATAGAACCTTAGTTAGGCCACACTTGGAGTATAGTGTTCAATTCTGGTCGCCACACTACCAGAAGGATGTGGAGGCTTTAGAGAGGGTGCAGAAGAGATTTACCAGAATGTTGCCTGGTATGGAGGGCATAAGCTATGAGGAGCGATTGAATAAACTCGGTTTGTTCTCACTGGAACGAAGGAGGTTGAGGGGTGACCTGATAGAGGTATACAAAATTATGAGGGGCATAGACAGAGTGGATAGTCAGAGGCTTTTCCCCAGGGTAGAGGGGTCAATTACTAGGGGGCATAGGTTTAAGGTGAGAGGGGCAAAGTTTAGAGTAGATGTACGAGGCAAGTTTTTTACGCAGAGGGTAGTGGGTGCCTGGAACTCACTACCGGAGGAGGTAGTGGAGGCAGGGACGATAGGGACATTTAAGGGGCATCTTGACAAATATATGAATAGGATGGGAATAGAAGGATACGGACCCAGGAAGGGTAGAAGATTGTAGCTTAGTCGGGCAGTATGGTCGGCACGGGCTTGGAGGGCCGAAGGGCCTGTTCCTGTGCTGTACATTTCTTTGTTCTTTGTTCTTTGTTCTTTGACTCTGATTTTTGAAAGGATAAATAGTGTACCAATAACTTAGTATCCAATGCTGAAGCTCCCATGAGAATATCAGCTCTATTTGAGTGTCTTCCACAAGGTTGACTCACAAAAGGAGGTACCTAAAATTGGCAGCAAGATAAATGATGATTACATAGGATTGCACTAGAGCTATATGGCACAGAAACAGGCCATGCAGTCCGGCCAATCCATGTTGGTGCTTATGCTCCACTCGAGCCTCTTTCCAGCTTCCCTCACCTAAATTTACCATCATAACCATATATTCCCCCTTCCTCATATACTGGGTACCACTTGCCAACTAACCCCACCCACACCTTGATCTATAGGAAAGAGTGAGAACAGTTTCACAGAATCCCTACAATGCAGGTGGAGGCCATTCGGCCCACTGAGTCTGCACGACCTTCTGAAAGAGCACCCTATCTAGGCCCACTCCCCCCACCCTTATTCCTGTATCCCTACCTAATCTGCACATCTTTGGACTCTAAGGGACAATTTAGCATGGCCAATCCACCTAACCTGCACACCTTTGGGCCGTGGGAGGAAACTGGAGCATCCAGACAAAACCCATGCAGACACGGGGCGAACGTGCAAACTTCATACAGTCACCCAAAGCCGGAATTGAACCCGGGTCCCTCACGCTGTGAGGCAGCAGTGTTAATCACTATACCACTGGCATGTTTTGTAGTTTCCCTGACACCACATGAAAAATGTCACAGGGAGGAACTTTGCTGCCCCACCGCAGCAGGGGCCGAAATGGAAAATGCAGCAAGTAATTAAAAACGCTACTGACTTTGGCAGCACCCAAGATCCTGTCTGGAGGAGATGTAAAATTCCACCCATAATAATCTTGCCTCACAATATCAGATTTCCCAAGTAAAGTGTAACAAATTGGTTAACTGTGCAGTTAACCTATTGGAATAAAGAGAAATATTATATTTATAGACTGTTATTTATATCCCCAGGACGTCTGAAAACACTTCACAGAAGGGAATTAATTTTGACTGTAGTCTTTTGTTTTGTGGACAAGTGCAACAACTAATTTGCATTAGTCAGCACTCCCATGAACAACAAGTTCGTTAAGTTGCTTTTCCAGTACTGATTGAGAAATAAAAGTTGGCCAGGGCACTTGGAGAACTGCAGTCTTCATCATGCAAAGACTTAAGATCTTTTAAGTCCACTTAAACAGCAGAAAAAGCCTTCATTTCACAGCTTATCAGAAAGACTATACCAAAACTCCCCTCAGCAATCTAATGAAGGTCCAGTCTAAGAGTGTGATTGCACCAAATGGGAATGTGTCCCATAACGAGCACGTAGCTGCTTGTTTCCCGTCACTCACAGTGCCGAGAAACAACGACTATCTAACGCGTCTCCGGTTAGATACAGGGCCTCAGCGGGGAATGCGCATCAAAGGCCGCACTTGGTTGCGTTTCCTACACTGGAGACCTGCTCGCCAAAACTCCTCAGTGCAGGAGATAGCATTCCGATGTCTCAACCCCCAGACGCGAACCCCCCAAAGCTCCAACTCACCTATAAAGGAGGTCCCCGGAACCCAGGAGGTCCTCGGCAGCCCTTCCACCCCGCCCCTTCCCTCACATGCACAGGGCACCCCAAGGCCTGATTGCTGCCATGCACGAAATGCCAGTCTGGTGCACTGGCAGTGCCCCTGCCAGCTGGCTGTGCCATCTGGGCGTGCCATCTGGGCAGTGCCAGGCTTGCACCAGGTTACACTGCCATGATGCCAGGCTGGCATCAGCAGTGCCAGCCTGCCCAGAGGGCAAGCACCTGAGGGCCTCCGATCCTGGGAGACCCCCACAAGTGCCGAACATCTGGTCCCCGTTACTGGGTACTAGTTCTGAACTGCGCTTGCCTGAGGTCTCCAACGCCTTGGTTACCTCAGGGAACTGCACATTAGAGTGAGACTTACTACTTCGCTCTAATATGCAGATTTGCCAAAAAGTGATCCTGACCACAATGGTCGTATCGTGACATCTTGCGAAATCTGGTCAGATCTTGCGAGGCGTAGCAAGCCGGATAGATCCAGTGAGCTAGGGGTTCTAGCATTTACCGGCCTTCTTGTGCCGTGGAGTGCTGCTTTTCGGACCCTGCGTGGCTGGTAGATCGCATCCTAAATTACCGTAAACGCTCTCATCATGCACTAGGACATGAACCAATGAACTTCCAATTTAGAGGTGACAATATTACCACTAAGCCAAGCTAACATTAACTCCAGCTCCACTCAGCCTCAGCCCCAAATCTGTATCTTTTCCTGCTATCTCTCTTATCTCCACTCATATCCCCTCAAGTTCATCTAACATGAGGCCTATTATCTGCTTTTTCGATCCTATTCCCATTAACTGCTGACCACACAACTTCACTTCTGGACTCATGTTAGTTTATATCGTTCATGGGTTTCTTTCCTAAGGTTTCCTCCCTCTCGCTTTCAAATTTGCCATGACCATCCCTCTCCTCATGAAACAATCCTTGGCCCCTCTGTCCTTGTT
The DNA here is from genome assembly GCF_047496885.1 of Scyliorhinus torazame. Classification (NCBI taxonomy): domain Eukaryota; kingdom Metazoa; phylum Chordata; class Chondrichthyes; order Carcharhiniformes; family Scyliorhinidae; genus Scyliorhinus; species Scyliorhinus torazame. The sequence goes on from NC_092709.1 coordinate 91,546,555, forward strand.
AACTATCACCCATCTCCAACTTCCCTTTCCTCTTCATAATCCTTGGAAGTGTTGTCACCTCCCAAATCCATGCCCATCTTTCCTGGAACACCATATTTGAATCCCCCAATCAGGTTTCCACATCTGCCGGAGTACCAAAATAGATCTTATCAAAGTCGCAAACGTCATGTCATTTGGCAATAACAAAGGTAAACTATTCCTCCTCATCCTCTTAACACCCTCCAATGTCTCACGTAAGTTATCCGCCTTGTTGGACTGCATGCACTTGGTTCAATTATTTCCCACTGTGACAAATGGAGGCTTTTAGGAATATTGGAATCGAAGTGTTGGGCAATTTAAGGGTTTAAAAACCTGGGTGCTTGACCAAAATGGTCATTTTTTAAAATTAAGAATTCTGTTTTTCAAGGTACTTTAGGAGCCAGAAGATGAAATTGACCAAGAGGAATGTGTTTGTCAGTCTGGGCTAATAGACTGTGGAAGTGCAGGGCCCAGTATCGGCAGCCGGAGCTGCGAGGACTACTCCGGGGCCCCGCTAGTCCCCTGCAAATCGAAGAATCACCCTGGACTTTCTCCAGGTAAGTCCAGAGTGATTCGCGCGCGTTTTTTCGCTGGCGTGCAGACATACCACCCAATGTGCTTTCAGTCCCTGGAAAGTTGATTTTTTTTTCTGCTTGGGGAGGTGATGTCAGTGCTGGGCGGAGCTAAGAATGAGTGAGAGAGAAATTTTGAGAAGGCTCCTGAAGAGGTCTGATCTGGCTACCACAGAGTCCACAAGTAAATGCAGTTTTCTTTCCCAGTAGGATAGTTTTCAAAAGAGGAATAATATTTTAAAGCAGAGCAGTCTTGTCTGAAAACAAGGAAGAGGCTGAACCAACCCAGTTGAAGCAGTTATTTGAAGATATTCAGTCAGAGTCTGCAGGGGTCTATCTGGGGCCCAAATCTGTTCTGCAAAGCAAGTATTACTCTATGCCCTGCTGATTTTTAATCTGGATTGAGAGCTGTATGTTTCTTGTGTTGTTTAATGGGGAATTGAGTAGCAGTTTTAAGGGGTAATTGTAAGCTGTTCTTTATGGTTGTGAAGTTAAAGAGTTTAATATTATACTCATAATAAAGTTTGTTTTAAAATATCAAAGCCCTATTTTTTTCATGCAATCAGAACTCTTGCATGTTGGTGAATAAATGCACAAGTTTCAGAGATTTTGTATGAACATAAGAACTAGGAGCAGGAGTAGGCCATCTGGCCCCTCGAGCCTGCTCCACCATTCAATGTGATCATGGCTGATCTTTTGTGGACTCAGTTCCACTTTCCGGCCCGAACACCATAATCCTTAATCCCTTTATTCTTCAAAAAACTATCTATCTTTATCTTAAAAACATTGAATGAAGGAGCCTCTACTGCTTCACTGGGAAAGGAATTCCATAGATTCACAACCCTTTGGATGAAGAAGTTCCTCCTAAACTCAGTCCTAAATCTACTTCCCCTTATTTTGAGGCTATGCCCCCTAGTTTTGCTTTCACCCGTCAGTGGAAACAACCTGCCCGCATCTATCCTATCTATTCCCTTCATAATCTTATGTGTTTCTATAAGATCTCCCCCTCATCCTTCTAAATTCCAACGAGTACAGTCCCAGTCTACTCAACCTCTCCTCGTAATCAAACCCCTTCAGCTCTGGGATTAACCCAGTGAATCTCCTCTGCACACCCTCCAGTGCCAGTACGTCCTTTCTCAAGTAAGGAGACCAAAACTGAACACAATACTCCAGGTGTGGCCTCACTAACACCTTATACAATTGCAGCATAACCTCCCTAGTCTTAAACTCCATCCCTCTAGCAATGAAGGACACAATTCCATTTGCCTTCTTAATCACCTGTTGCACCTGTAAACCAACTTTTTGCGACTCATGCACTAGCACACCCAGGTCTCTCTGCACAGCAGCATGTTTTAATATTTTATCATTTAAATAATAATCCCTTTTGCTGTTATTCCTACCAAAATGGATAACCTCACATTTGTCAACATTGTATTCCATCTGCCAGACCCTAGCCCATTCACTTAGCCTATCCAAATCCCTCTGCAGACTTCCGGTATCCTCTGCACTTTTTGCTTTACCACTTATCTTAGTGTCGTCTGCAAACTTGGACACATTGCCCTTGGTCCCCAACTCCAAATCATCTATGTAAATTGTGAACAGTTGTGGGCCCAACACTGATCCCTGAGGGACACCACTAGCTACTAATTGCCAACCAGAGAAACACCCATTAATCCCCACTCTTTGCTTTCTATTAATTAACCAATGCTTGCAGAAACAATAGTCCTGTCAAGCAGAAGAAAAATTGTTCCTAAAAGTGTAAACTATAACTCTCTGGAGCTGCATTTTACTAGCACAGCTGAGGTCTGGGTTTGAAAGCAGGATGCAACTCCATTTAGGTGGGTAGCGAGGCCCAAAGAGGCTGATTCCCAGGGGTGGTCAATTAAGTGGGGTCTCCTTCCCGATTAAGGATTGTGGACTGTCCCCAAGAGCTGCCAGCCCAAGGGCCAGTGCTGAAGCTACACCTGCAGGACGAAGATACCTCAATGACTGGGTGGCTTCAGTGATAACCATTGACTTGGAAGGAGTACAGCAAGTAAAATTTGTAATTGCTTTAAAAGGTTAATGGAATCTGTAATTGTCATTAAGAATGTTCAGAAAGGACTTTTAAAGTGATCAATTGTAATAAGAAACACTGGTCCATCTGACCTAGTGACACTTGATCCAGAAGCAGTACTGATAGGAAGGAAGCCATGGGGCTGAGGTACAAAGAAAATCACAAGCAGAGGAGCTGGAGGGTGAAGATGATTGGTACACAGATGCATACACAAAGAAAAAGGAGAGAGGCAGAAAGAGGAACGCATCAAATTATTGTGAGAGGAAGCAGCAAAGTTTTCTCAGGAAGAGATAAAAGCAAATTACTGCAGATGCTGGAATCTGAAACCAAAAGAGAAAATGCTGGAAAATCTCAGGTGGTCTAGCAGCATCTGTAGGGAAAGAAAAGAGCTAACGTTTCGAATACAGATGATCCTTTGTCAAAGCTCAAAGCTTTTTCTCTTCTCCCAGGAAGAGGTCAGTTTTTTCTGTTTGGCATAGAGGAGAAAAAGCTCTTGGGGCAATGTGAAAGCTGGAAAGTTGTGTGAATAGCTTGGAGATGCTAAGGAGTTGGATATTTTCCCAGAATGACCAAAACACAAACCGGGGGGTGTTATTGGTCGTAAAGGGACTCTGCAATGCTACACTATCAGCACTATAATGACCCATGGAAAAGATAGTTCATCGAAATGTGTTTTTCTGATCATAACCCATAAAATTCACGGTGAAGGTTATTGTTGGTTGGGATTCCTGGACTAACCAGCATGAGTAAAAACAGCACAATGTGGAACTGTGAGGCTAAATCATACCACATTTGAGAGATAATTGAAGCGGGTGTGTGTGGTTCTGTAAGACGCATTTTTGTTGTATCAACTATTTAAAGTGAAATGTTACCTTTTTAAGTGAAATGTCACGCGTCCATCAATTCTTGCTTAATTTACATTGATTCTGATTCTTGTTAAAGTAAAAGTTAGAAAAAGTGAAATCTTGTTGGTAATTTTTTCACCGGATCACAGTGCTTAGCGCTGCTGCCTCGCAGCTCCAGGGACCCAGGTTCCATTCCAGCCTCAGGTGACTGTGTGGACTTTGTACGTTCTCCCAGTGTCTGCGGGGGTTTCCCCCGGGTGCTCCGGTTTTCTCCCAGTCCAGAGATGTGCAGGTTAGGTGGATTGGCCATGCTAAATTTCCCCTTAGTGTCCAAAAGATTAGGTGGGGTTACGGAAATAGGGTGGAAGCATGGGCTTAAGTAGGGTACTCTTGCCAAGGGTACTCTTGGTGCGCCGAATGGCCTCCTTCTGCACTATAAATTCTATGATTAAAAATCTGAAAATATATCAATACACCAATGGAAAGAACAAGCTTCAATGAGCTGAGTTGATGGAAAATCTGCGGTGTCCTTTATTCACAGCAAGAAGTTTTACAACACTAGGTTAAAGTCCAACAGGTTTGTTTGGAATCACTAGCTTTCGGAGCGCAGTTCCTTCATCAGGTGAGTGAATAGGTGGGTTCCACAAACACATATATAGACAAAGTCAATGATGCAAGATGATACTTTGAATGCGAGTCTTTGCAGGTAATTAAGTCTTTACAGGACCAGATGGTGCGACTGTAGAGTGGGATAATCACAGGTTAAAGAGGAGTGAATTGGCAGAGATAATAATAATGTGAGTAGCACAGATGCTTCTAAGGGTAATCTAGATAAACAAATAATGGAGAAAGGAATCAAAAGTTATGTTGATAAGAGTGAGCGGGCAGAAAGAGAGTCATGCAGTGCTTAAGGACGGGAGTGGATCGAATGGGCCAAATGGCCTGTATCAAGGCTACAGAACAATTTGCGTGGCTATAGAGAAAGAGCAGGGGAGCAGGACTAATCGGCTAGCTGTTTCACAGGATCGGCTCAAGCATGAAGGGCCAAATGGCCTCCAACTATGCTGCATGATTCTGTGAGTTTTTGATGTTAAAATGAAGCACGCATCCTAAAAATTATCAAATGGGTTCTTTATTGAAGTGGAATCAGTGATTTGATCATGAGAAAGAGCAGAATAATATCAAACTAGGTTTCATTATTTAACCTGTAACATTATAAATATAAATGAATGACATGTTCATAGCAAAATTAATTGACTTTTATTCTTCGATAGGTTAGCTGCCATGATGCAGAGAAAATGAAGCATTTTAAATATTTTGATTACAGCAGAGGAATGTGCTCAAACAAATGTTTGCTTCAATAGAATACCGGAACACAAACTCAAAGAACTCAACATATTATCCCAAAGGTTTGCTAATTAATAATCCTAAAATGTTTCAATATATAAATTTTAGTCCCTTATTCTGCAGTAAAACTCACAATTCACTGCCATACATGGAATCACTTTTATAATTTTCACTTAATTTGGCTGAAATTGATAGACCCATTTGTAGATACTTTCTGGAATATAAAGGGGAGGGTGGGAGGGCAGAGAGTTCTCCACTCCCTGCCACGAAGATCAGTAATCCCGATCGGGCAGAGAATCCCGCGGTTGGGCAAATTCGGGATTCACGGCAGGTGACAAACAGGTCACGAATCTACAATCCGTCCCACTGACCATAGTGGGTTTCCCAATGGCCCAGTCAGGCTTCCCGACCCAACACTGCAGGATCATGCAAATAGCACATTACAGCTATTTTACATGTCACTGCCGGGTGGGACACACCATTCACAAGCCGGTTGCAGCCAAGAGTCCCGCTGGTGTGATTTAGGGCAAGTATTCAGGAATATGGATCTGGCTGCTTGCAGTGCAAGGGGTAGCAAAGTGGTAAGTACCCTCCAAACAATAGCCATCAGAGTGCCAAGGAGAGTCCTTCGGGGACATGAAGGTCAGAGTGGGCTTGTGAAAGGCAGGAGAGACTCCGGTTAGGGTCTTCCCTGACATAGGGCTTGTTTGGCTGCTCTCCCAATCTTCAGCCCCCTTCATAATCACTCAGTATGCAAAAAATAAAGTTTGCCTATAATTCATTGAAACTGTTCTTATTTGTAGCCACAAACCATTTAAACAGTCAGTCAGTATGTAAAAGTTAACATTTTCCCTTTATAAAGTGAAAATATTCTCATCTGTACCCGCATGCCACTTAAACAGCCACTGAGTAGCTCATAAATACATATCCTTCATAATAAAGTGAAAGTGTTCTTATCTGTACCCCTAAACCCTTTAAAAGGCCTGTCAATATGCAAAGTTTAAAGGACTGTGAAACGGTGAAAGTTTTGCCTTTGAAGTGGTTTTCACACAGTCAATTTCATTGCCTTTTGAAGTCTCTTTGTTCTTCAGTGCTTCCTGGAAAGTGAGGGGCAGCCCCCATTGATGTTCTTTCCGTGAGAACAAAGAGGCAGACTCACAATTATTTGTGATTAGAGAAACTACTGCTATTCTGACTTAATGGATCCCTGCAGAGCTATAAAAATAAACAACCTGATTCTACCCTTTGAAGGTACAGTGAGCTATCAATCAAAAGCTTTTTGGAGACTATGAACTGTGAATTCCAATGTAAACAATCCAGTTCAAAGCACTCAGCCTCCTAACCATACACACTGACTTCTATACATCTTGGAGTAAAGTGCTTTCACTTCCTCTTTTTCTCAGCAGAAAGCACTTAACTGCTTTTGAGGTGGTCATGAGCTGTCAATCATAGCTAGATGTTTATTGCAGTTAGTTTCACAGCAGGGTACTTCAGGTCCATTAAAACATGAAAGGAAATGAAAATAATCAATTCAGACATCTGGCTGTCTGGAAGCGGTAAATTACAGGCTACTCAAAGATATCGGGCAGCGCAATACATCAACTGAATATGGAACGAGGCCACCAGGTTACCCGGGCAGCAGTATTTGCCACCATTGCCGGGATGCCCCAGGTCCAGAGTGTCCAGAGGGTGATCGACGGAATGCATGACCCCTACGAGCACCGCCGGATGAGGGGCTGCACTTCACTAACCAAAAGGGGCTCCACTCCATGAACGTGCAGCTTGTATGTGGCCACCAGCTGCACGTCATGCATGCCTGCACCCAATACCCTGGTAGCGTGCATGACGCCGTCCTCCTGGCACACATGACGGTTCCTGACGATTTTGAGAACCACTCCTGGGTGAGGGGTTGACTCGTGGATGACAGGAGTTATCCGCCTTGGCCCATGCCCACCTCCAATGCCTGCACCCAACACCAGTGGGCTCCCATCCCCACCTGGCACAACCCTCTGCTCTCAGCCCAGCCCTCACACCCTTCTGACAGACCCCGAGTCAGTTCGGACCATTGGTGAACAGGTGTTTATTGTGCTATTTACAGTTATTGTGCCCTAGCGCCTATCGCTAACCTATGTTCTGCACCCATGGCAACTTAATGGTGTCTACCTTTCTGACCTCACGGGCCATAACGCGCCATCTAGGTGGTCCCCCAGGCGATACATCAGGATTGACGCGGCCTGCAACAACCCTTGCCCTGTGACCCGAGTCCTCTTTGATGGTTGTACTCTGGAGCGACCAGGCTTGGATGTCTTCTGGCTGTCACGGGTGGCATGGTGCCACCCTGTTTTCCCGCTCGATAGATGGGGGAGGATTCAGGCATGCTGTGATATTCCGGCACCTGCTCTAGGGGCAGTGTGGGGGGAATGGTGGTGGGGTTCTGGACGCCCCCACTATTGGGAACAACCTTCTTGCATCTGTATACTTCAGTAAGAACTCTCATTTTTTTAAACTCCAAGGAGTAGAAGCCTAACCTGTTCAAACCTTCTTCATAAGAGAAGCACTTCATCCAAGGAATAAGTCTATTGAAATATAAAAAAATAATTTTTGGAATATATACATATGTTTAGTATCGTGTGACCTCTCTATTCCATTCCCTATTACCCTTTCATTATCAATGCAAACTCAGAACTACAGTTTTATAGACCATAGTACACTGTGAAGCTCTTTCTGTCACTTATTGTAGAAAATAGTTACTGTACAGCGGTCAAAGTACAAGATCAGCATCTTTGAAGATAACCCTATGGATGCTTACAGGTAGATATGTGATTAAATGGAACTCAGCTGTTTATTGGTGATGACAATCAGTCTCTCAAAAGGGCATTATGCCCCCACTGGACAGAGAGGAGATGAATGATTAAAATAACAGCTTAAAATAGTTCACTCTTTCAGCATTAGTAATATCTGTAATATTCATTGATGGTCACCCTCAGCTATTTAAGGAATAAAATGTCAATAAACTAGACTTCAAAGACGTTTGGACTTCAATGACTTTGATTTAAATAATGTATTCCACATGAAAACATCTTGTACAATGCCCTAACCATGGGGATATCAGTAATCATGGCAAATTGGAGTCTTGAACCAACAATCGACAATTGGAAAGCTCATTTCAGGGAACAAGACAGCATTTTGTTTATGTCAGCAAAGCCTTAATAATGGTACTATAAATTCAAACCTAAATAGCATGATTGAAGTCTGGCTATGAATCCTTCTAATTCTTTGCAGAACTATAATGGAGTTTAAACATAAAATTCATTATAAAGAACCTTCTCCACAAGGGTAACACTGAATAAACTCTTCAGTAATGCTATTAATGAAAGGATTATTCAAAAAACAAGTATCATGAAAATGTTGGGTGTATTTTTTCCAATAGATTGAGAAGTTTTACTCGGAACTAGTGTATTTGCTCACTGCCTTTTTCCCTTTCAACATGGCCAGTTTGGCCAATTTCCCAGGCAGCAGCAGATGCACTAAGGTCTGGATCTCCTGGGAGCTGATGATGCTGTGCTTGTTGTCAGGGGCCAGGCAGGAAGCCTCACCTGCGATGTGCTCAAAAATATCATTCCTGAACGAGATCATGATGCTCATTGCCTTGGAGATGCTGGTGTCAGGGTGAACCTGCTTCATCACTTTGTAGATGTAAACAGAATAACTTTCCTTCCTGGAAATTTCTGCTTCTTGCTGCCTTTAACTGGCGCTATCGTCTGGGATTTTTTAGTCTTTTTATTTTTTGAAACTGACACTTTCTTCTCACCAACCATGGTCACAACAAAGTGCAGACACACCGATTACATTGGAACTGCAATGCACTGCAGCAAATTCTTCAGGTGTAAGATTCTGTTCATAACTCTCTGAGTAGGTTTTCAATCTCAGCCGTGCCATGTCACTGAAGGCACTGAAGGAAGATCCAAAATTTCTCACAAAGACGACAATCATTCATGCATTCCTTTCATGCACCTCAAGATTACGAGTTACAGAATTGCAGTGGGGAAGCCTAGTAGCTGATTATGTAGTGGCAGACATATCTGGGCAGGTGGTTTGTTCACATCAAGATATTTAGGTTCAAGGTTAGAAATCCCTAATGGTAATTTTTTTCTAATACCAGTTTTAATTTGTTTACAGGCTATCTCAGTCATGCCTTGTTCTTTGGGCCTTTAAAAGAACTATATTGTCTTTAAAATGTGTTCTGCAATGATGAAAACAGTTCAAGTTATCTAATATCAGTTAGAGGGTGTTGTGTATTTGGTAATGACTATATTGTATGAAACTTACAATAAAAATTTCAAAAACCACTTATAAATTTTCCTATTCGAATTTCATTTCTCATGACATATTTGCAGAACAAATGAATTTAATTTCCAAGGGTGGTGCAATATTAATCATGGGGAGAGGTGGAGGAGATGTCACCTCAGGTAGGAAGAACATGGACAGACAATATAAAATGAAGGGTAAAATTCTAAAAGGGTGCAGAAGCAGAAGGACCTCGATGTATATGTGCAAAGATCATTGAAGGTGGCAGGACAGGTGAAGAGAGCAGTTAATAAAGCATACAGTATCCTGGACTTTATTAATAGGGACATAGAGTACAAGAGCAAGGAGATGATGCTGAACTTATGCAGGACACTAGTTAGACCTCAGCTGGAATATTGTGTACAGTTCTGGGAGCCATACTATAGGAAGGATGTGAACGCATTGGTGAGAGTGCAGAAGAGGTTTACAAGAATGGTTCCAGGGATGAGAAACGTCCAGTTATGAGGGTAGATTGGAGAGGCTGGGGCTGTTCCCCTTGGAGAAAAGAAGGCTGAGAGGAGATTTGAAAGAGATGTTCAAAATCAAGATGGTGCTGAATAAAGTAGATAGGGTAAAACTGTTCAGCCTCATAAAAGGATCATGAGCGAGAGGGCACAGATTTAAGGTGATTTGCAAAAGAAGCAAATGTGATGCGAGAAGAAACTTTTTCACACAACGAATAGCTGGGGTCTGGAATGCACTATCCGGAAGTGTGATGGAGACAGGTTTAATTGAGGCATTCAAGAGGGCATTAGATGATTATTTTAATAGAAACAATATGCAGGGGTACGGGGAAACGGCAAGGGAATGCCACTAAGCCAAAATGCTCGTTTGGAGAGCTGGTGCAGACACGATGGGCCAAATGGCCTCCTTCCGCACTGTAGCAATCTGTAATCCTGTGCATTATTTGACTTGTGCTGGTGTCAATATATATAAAGATATGATTTAAGTAATCATCCATTAACAGGATAATAGCAAAAGAGAACTAAAGGCTATAAAACAAAACAAAGGCTCATGGGATTGGGAGTAATATATTAGCATAGATTGAGGAATGGTGAACAGACAAAATGAAGTCAGAATAAACTGATATTCAAGCTGTAATGAGAGTAGTGGAGGGTTGGTTAGCTCAGTTGGCTACATGGCCATTATGTAGATCAGATTAATGCCAACAGCAAAGGGTTTGGTCCTTATTCCTGTTGAGGCAAACTCAAGGACTGACTTTACACAATACCCTTAGTAAAGACTGCAGCACTTTGCCAGGGTTTGGCAAATAATTGGCACAGAACTCAAGAAGAAGTAGACTTTAAGGAGAATGCACCAGTTGATGGTGGCTGACAGATAACTACCAAGCATTGTTTGAAATTTAATCCAGGCAGCTTGACCCCGATTGATCAAGGCATTGTCCTGGGGAATGAATCAGCGAATGGCTGTCACTTTTTATGTTTCGCAGAAGCACAGTGCAATGTATGTACATGTTCTTTCTGTTTGCAAAGAACACAGTTCTGTGTATTAATGGATGTAGTTTCCAGTACACGCAAATGCACAATACTGCAAGCCCGACTAACAATTTTAAATTGGTTGTCAGTGTAATTCTTAGTGTACTGAGGACTATTTAGCAAATGATGTCCAATTACAGAATCAAATCTCATGTTGGACACTCCGTTTTGAGTTTTGAAAACATGGGCTGGTTGGGTATGGTCTGTACACTGCCTATTCTGAACAGTGGCTGAGACTAAGGGGGCGATTCTCCCAGCCCCGCGCCGGGCCGGAGAATCGCCACAACTGCGCCACGACTCCCCGACGCCGGCGCGCGATTCTCCGAGGTGTGGAGAATCGGCGCCATTTGCGCCGGCGCGTTTGGTGCGGCGCCGGCCGTGGGTTGCTGGAATCGGTGGTGCCGCCGGTTCTCCGGACCGGATGGGCCGAGCGGCCACGCCGATACGACAGAGTCCCGCCGGCGCTGTTCACCCCTGGTCGCTACCTGCGGGAACGGTCGGGGGGGCGGTCTGTGGGGGGGGGGGGGGGGCTCCTTCACCGGGGGGGGGCCCTCCGATGGGATCTGGCCCGCGATCGGGGCCCAACGATCGGCGGGCCGGCCTCTTCCGCCCCCCCCCCGGCCTACTTTCTGGCACGGCCGGCCTCTGAACAATCGACTCTATATTGACTCAGGGCCAGCAGGCTAAAGACGTCCCCCGCGCATGCGCAGGATGGCGCGGCCCAACTGCACATGCGCAGGATGGAGCTGGCCCAACTGCACATGCGCGGGTTGGCGCAGTGCCCATTTGTCGCCGCGAAAGGAGGCTCCAGCGCCGGGCTGGCCCCATCGTACATGACCAGGTCCGATTCGCGCCGTCGTGAAACGTGATAGCGTTCACGATGGCGCGAACTCTTGGGCCTGATATTGGTGAATCGCCCCCATGGTGTTTGATTGATTCAGTCTTTGAGACGTACGGCTTACATTCCTAGCATCACACTGGCATTGAAAATCATGTATCACATTATCCATTTGTGCGATAGGCAAAATGTCTTTTAGGCTTGACAGAGCATCCTGTTAGTGGAGAATATCACTCATATTGTTACTGCATAGTAGCAGTGTGAAACAGCTAGCTTCACCTGGTCTTATATTTTTGAGATACTTTATCCTTCCTTTGATGCTGAAATAAGGTGCATCAACGGTATTCTGCAGGATAGGCCATTTCATGCTGTATAGCAGGCAAACTCTTGTATGAGCTTAAGGCTGTCACTCTTAGTCCTGAAAAGTGCCCAGTTTACTTCATATTACTCTGGAAGAGCAAGGTATCTCAAAGATTTGGGCAACATGTGAAGCTAGCTGATTTGAATTTTCAACAATGTTTGTCAGTTATATGTCATTCGCCATCAACTGTTGCATTCTCCATGGCACGCTTCTATCAATCAGCATTCTATTCACATACAGTATTAATTGTTATTTTCTCCTTTTACTAGTATTCTTGCAAAGTGTCCTGATGTGTTTAAAAGCTTTGACATGCCTCTTTTTACAGCAATATTTTAATGACTTAGACGAGGAGACTGGATGCAACGTGGGCGCAGTGGTCGCAGGAACAGCAGGAGTTTCTCCAGCGCTGCTTCACGGAATTGAAGGCAGAGCTGTTGGAGCCGATGAAGGCTTTGATAGACAAGCTGCTTGAGACCCAGAAGGCCCAAGGGGCGGCGATCCGGGAGGTGCGGCAAAAGGCCTCGGATAACGAGGACGAGATCTTGGGCCTGGCGGTGAAGGTAGAGGCGCACGAGGCGATGCATAAGAAATGGCAGGAGAAGTTCGAGGACATGGAGAACCGGTCGAGGAGGAAGAACCTGCGGATTCTGGGTCTCCCGGAGGGAGTGGAGGGGTCGGATGTTGAGCATACGTGGTCACGATGGTGCGGGGGCCTTCCCGAGGCCGCTGGAGCTGTAGGGGGCCCACCGAGTCCTGGCGAGGAGGCCCAAGCCCAACGAGCCGCTGCGGGCGGTGCTGGTGCGGTTCCACCGCTTCGTGGACAGGGAGTGTGTCCTAAGGTGGGCAAAGAAGGAGCAGAATAGCAGGTGGGAGAATGCAGAGGTCCTGATATACCAGGACTGGAGCGTGGAGGTGGCCAAGAGGAGGGCCGGGTACAATCGGGCTAAGGCAGCTCTGCATCGGAAGGGGGTGAAATTTGGAATGTTGCAGCCGGCGCGACTGTGGGTCACTTTCAAGGACTGCCAACACTACTTCGAGACACCAGAGGAGGCGTGGACCTTTATCCAGGCCGAAACGTTGGACGCGGATTTAGGGTCGGTTGCGAGGGGATGTCGGGATGAGATTGATGTGATTGTTGTGTTTTGGGGGGGAACGTTCTGTTCTGTTTGGTACTGGGTTTTTTTTTTGGGTGCTGGGTGGAGTAGGGTGAAATGGTTCATAGTGGGGGTTTGGTGAGAGTGTGGGCATCTGTGGTTGGAAGAGGCCCCATTGGGGGGGGGGGGGGGGGGGGGAGAGAGAAGGGAGGCCAGAGGTGGGGGAGATGGGATCAGGCCGCGAGAGGGAGCTGTGCCAAAGGGGGGCGGGGCCAGCTTGGTGGAAAGCACAGGCTTTTTCCCGCGCTAGGGAAGGAAGGGGGCGGGGTCAGGGGGGGGGTGGAGGGGTGGTGCTGGAGAGGAGAGCTCGCTGATGGACAGGAGGGGGGGCCGTGGGGGGGGGAAGATTCTCACACTGGGGGGGGGGTGGTCGATGGAGTGGCGGGAGCGGCCGGGGTCAGCAGGAGTCAGCTGACTTCCGGGAGTGCAATGGGGGGAGCAACGCAGCTAGGGGGGGACCTAGCTGGGGGGGGGGGACTGGGTTGCTGCTGCATTGGCCAAAGGGGAGCTGGAGCCTGTAGAGAGAGTCAGGGCGGGGGTCTGCCGCTGGGGGGAACGGAGAGTGCGAGAGGCACAGGCTTGGCTGGCCTAGAAAGGGAGATGGCTAATTGGGGGGGGGGGGGGGGGGGGGACCCCTGAACCGGCTGATAACTTGGAATGTGAGACGCCTGAACGGGCCCGGTCAAGAGGGCCCGTGTGTTCACGCACCTGGAGGGACTGAAGGCAGATCTAGTCATGCTCCAGGAGACGCATTTGAGGCTGGCAGATCAGGTTAGCAGATAATGGGGTAGGTAGGGCAGTTTTTCCATTCGGGGTTGGACGCAAAGAATCGAGGGGTGGCGATGTTGGTGGGGAAGCGGGTGTCATTTGAGGCACTGAGTATCGTGGCAGACATTGGAGGTAGGTATGTGATGGTGAGCAGTAAGCTACAGGGGGCGAGGGTGGTATTAGTGAATGAATATGCCCCGAATTGGGACGATGCCGGATTTATGCAGCGCATGTCGGGCCGGATTTCGGAGCACTGGGTGGAGCTCGAGCTAAGGGAGGAGAGGGACCAGCGCCCGCTGTGGTGTCTGGAGGTGGGTTTGCTGGCGGATGAGGTGGTGAGCGGGCGGATCCGGGGGTGCATTGAAAGATACCTAGAGGTTAACGATAATGGAGAGATGCAGGTAGGGGTGGTCTGGGAGGCGCTGAAGGTGGTGATTAGGGGAGAGCTAATCTCCACTCGGGCTCACAAGGAGGGGAAGGAGAGGAGAGAGAGGGAGAGGTTGGTGGGGGAGATTTTAAGGGTAGATAAGGAGGTATGCAGAGGTCCCCGAGGAGGGACTACTCAAGGAACGACGAAGCCTCCAGGCCAAGTTCGACATGTTGACTACCAAGGAGGCGGAGGTGCAGTGGAGGAAGGCGCAAGGGGCGGTGTATGAATACGGGGAGAAGGCTCGCCGGATACTGGCACATCAGTTTCGGAAGCAGGAGGCAGCGAGGGAGATTGGGGGAAGTTAGGAATAAAGGGGGGGACACGGTGCGGAGTGCAGTGGGAATAAATGGAGTATTTAGAGACTTCTATGAGGGGCTGTATAGGTCTGAGCCCCCGACGGAGGAGGGGGGGATCGTCGTTTTCTGGGCCGGCTGAGGTTCCCGAGTGTAGAGGAGGGAGGGGTAGGTGGCGGGGCTTGGGGCACCGGTAGGGTTGGAGGAGCTGACTAAGGGGCTGGGGAGTATGCAGGCAGGGAAGGCACCGGGGCCAGATGGATTCCTGGTGGAATTTTACAGGGAGTATATGGACCTGTTGGGCCCACTACTAGTAAGGACTTTCAATGAGGTGAGGGAGGGGGGCGAGGGGTCCTACCCCCGACAATGTCCAGGGCGCTGATCTCGCTGATCTTGAAGCGGGACAAGGACCTTTTACAGTGTGGGTCATATAGGCCAATCCCGCTCCTCAACGTGGATGTGAAGCTGTTAGTTACCGGAATTGAGGACTGTGTCAGGGGGGTGATCCACGAGGACCAGACGGGTTTCGTGAAGGGAAGGCAGCTAAACACCAATGTGCGGCGGCTTCTAAATGTAATCATGATGCCTGCAGTGGAGGGGGAAGCGGAGATAGTGGCGGCTATGGATACGGAGAAGGCCTTCGATAGGGTGGAGTGGAAGTACCTGTGGGAAGTGTTGAGGAGGTTCGGATTCGGGGAGGTGTTCGTTAGTTGGGTTAGGTTACTGTACGAAGCCCCGGTGGCGAGTGTGACCACAAATCGGAGGAGGTCGGAATACTTTCGGCTGTACCGGGGATCGAGGCAGGGGTGTCCCCTATATCCCCTGCTATTTGCGTTCGCAATTGAGCAGCCTTTGGCGATGGCTCTGAAGGAGTCCAGGAACTGGAGGGGGCTAGTGCGGGCGGGGGGAGGAACACCGGGTATCGCTGTATGCCGATGACCCCTGTTACTGTATGTGGCAGACCT
This sequence comes from Scyliorhinus torazame, assembly GCF_047496885.1. Taxonomy (NCBI): domain Eukaryota; kingdom Metazoa; phylum Chordata; class Chondrichthyes; order Carcharhiniformes; family Scyliorhinidae; genus Scyliorhinus; species Scyliorhinus torazame. The sequence goes on from NC_092709.1 coordinate 91,562,045, forward strand.
GGTGGGAGGGATGCCGGAGGTGATGCGGATCCTCAGGGAGTTTGGAGACTTTTCCAGGTATAAGCTCAACATGGGGAAAAGTGAGCTATTCGTGGTACACCCAGGGGACTAGGGAAGGGGGATAGACGAGCTTCCACTGAAGAGGGCGGAAAGGAGTTTCTGGACCTAGGGATCCAGGTGGCCAGGAGCTGGGGGGCCCTACACAAGCTCAACTTGACAAGGCTGGTGGAGCAGATGGAGGAGGAGTTTAAAAGGTGGGATATGCTGCCACTCTCCCTGGCGGGTAGGGTATAGTCGGTGAAGATGACGGTGCTCCCGACGTTCCTTTTTATATTCCAGTGCCTCCCCATCCTGATTCCCCAAGGCCTTTTTTAAGCGGGTCAGCAGGAGCATCATGGGATTCGTGTGGGCGAAAAAGACCCCGAGGGTGACAAGGGTGTTTCTGGAACGGAGCAGGGACAGAGGAGGGCTAGTGTTGCCTAATCTGTGTGGGTACTACTGGGCTGCCAATGTGGCGATGATATGCAGGTGGGTAATGGTGGGGAAGGGGGCGGCATGGAAGAGGCTGGAGATGGCGTCCTGTGTGGGCACGAGCCTGAGAGCACTGGTGACGGCACCGCTGCCGCTCCCGCCGACAAGGTACACCACGGGTCCAGTGCTGGCGACGACCCTCAAAATTTGGGGGCAGTGGAGACGCCACAGGGGGGAGGCAGAGGCTTCGGTGTGGTCCCCTATCCGAGAGAACCATCGGTTTGTCCCGGGGAGAATGGATGGGGGGTTCCTGAGCTGGCACAGGGCAGGTATTAGAAGGATGGGGGACCTGTTTGTAGATGGGACGTTTGCAAGCCTTGGGGTGTTGGAGGAAAAATTTGTGCTCCCCCTGGAAATCCCTTCAGGTACATGCAGGTAAGGGCAGATGAGGGAATTCCCGCTGCTGCCAGCACGTAGGATCCAGGATAGGGTGCTCTCGGGGGTGTGGGTTGGAGAAGGCAAGGTCTTGGCGATCTACCAGGAGATGCAGGAGGAGGAGGAGGCCTCGGTGGAGGAGCTGAAAGTAAATGGGAGGAGGAGCTGAGGGAGGAGATAGACGAGGGTACGGGGATGGACGCCCTGGGTAGGGTAAATTCTTCCTCCAGGCTTAGTCTGATACAATTTCAGGTTCTGCACAGGGCGCACATGACTGGGGCAAGGCTGAGTCGTTTTTTTGGAGTAGAGGACAGGTGTGTGAGGTGTTCGGGGAGCCCAGCAAATCACGCCCACATGTTCTGGGCATGCCCAGCGCTGGATGGGTTCTGGAGGGGCGTTGCGAGGACGGTGTCTCAGGTGGTAAACACCCAGGTTAAGCCGAGTTGGGGGCTCGCACTATTTGGGGTATCGGACGAACTGGGAGTGCAGGAGGCGAAAGAGGCCGGTATTCTGGCCTTTGCGTCCCTGATAGCCCAGCGGAGGATTCTGCTACAGTGGAAGGAGGCGAGGCCCCCAAGCATGGAAGCCTGGATCAGCGACTTGGCAGGGTTCATTAAACTGGGAGAGGGTAAAATTTGCCTTAAGAGGATCTGTGCAAGGGTTCTTCAGGCGGTGGCAACCGTTCCTAGACTTTCTAGCGGAGCGTTAGGAGGTGGACAGCAGCAACCGTGGGGGGGGGTACTTTGTGTTTACTACTGTGTTTATTATCGTTTAATGGGGGGCTTGTATATTGGGGGAATACGTGACATAGCTATAAGATGTTTATTTATGTGTTCTTTGTTTTTTCTTATTTCTGTAAGGGGGGGTTTGGTTGAAAATATGTAAAAATATGAATAAAAATATATATTTTTTAAAGTATATTGAAGTTCAGATTGATCATTGATAACTAAGAAAATCAATAGTAGGGGAATGTGCAGGAAGGTGTAGCTGCAATCTTACTGAATGACAGAGCAGGCTCAACCACCCTATTCTACTCCTGCTTCTTTTTCTGATGTTCTTTTGTTATTTGGGATGAAGGCATCTAACAAGAATGTGGGAAATAAAATAATCAGTATGAAATAAAAAGGCCGCACAGACTGCTTTTATTCCACAATTTCAATGATTATTTTCACACTAGACAAGAGGTAAAACCTAAAGTATATTCAAGATATTGGGACTGTGGTAAGGATTGAGGAGAAGCAAGAAGAAATAACACTTCTATTTATCAGAATTTTGCTGAAGTTAATGAAGAGGCTACCTGAAGTGCCCTCACGTTAATGGGTTTGAGGCAGTCCTAAAGAGACAAATAACTAGAACCAATGAGGAGACTATTCGATCTGTATACCTGGTATTATTACAACCACTTTAGGCAAAATAAATTTTTGTTTCCATTTTTCTTCCTCACAAGACAGCTCCACAATTAGTGATCCTCTTAGTGATATTAACACTCCAGCCACCCAGCAAAGTATGTGGCACATGGGACTTGGATACTGCAGTTAAATTCACTGCCAGTTTATCCTGAAATATTGCTGAAATGAAGTAGACATGAAAACTGATCTCTGATCTTTCATACCAGTAATAACCCAGTTTACACAATCAAGCAGCGTCCATACTGTTCACTTTCCTTCATATCAGATTCATTTGTTGCATTGTACTCATGAAATCAGGTTACAACTTACCTGAACAAGTAAAATATGGTGCAAGATAGTGATGGACTAAATAAACTGTGTTGTTACTTCAAGTAATTTTTGTGTGTATATCCCTAGATACTTTTGATTCTTTATCCATTGACTCTTTTTATCCAAGTAATAGATGACTTCTTTATTCTTCCTACTAAAATGTAACACCTCACAATTATCAGGAAAGGCTGAACAAGCTGGACTATTTTCTGTAGAAGCGAGAAGGCCGAGAGTTGAACTGTGTGTTAGAAACAGCAAATGGCACATGACAGAGGCTGTTAAGATTATGAGGTGTTTGTTGCGGTTGATGTAGAGATGTTTCTGCTTATAGGGAAGACAAACATTAGGTGCCAGAAATATACGATAGTCACTAATAAATCTAACAGGCAATTCAGCAGAAACTTCTTTACCCAAAGAGTGGTAAGAATATGGAATTTGTTAGCACAGCGAATAGCACAAAGCATTTAAGGGGCAGTTAGCTAAGCACCTGAGGGAGAAAGAAATAGAAGGATATCCTGATGGGGTGAGACAAAGTGTCAGGGGAGGCTCAAGTAGAGCCGTGATCTTATTGAATGGTGGAACAAGAAGGGCCAACTTCTACTCTTATTTCTTGTGTCAAACTGGGCTGAATGGTCTGCTTCTGCGTCATAGACACCGTACCTTTCTGTGTGCGTGAGAACCATTGCTATGAGTCAGACCACTACATCCATCAGCTGTCATCTCTCTGGATGGATTCAAGGGATCAGGGAGATTTTTCTTAAATAAAAGGAAACCGTTCAGCCCATGATGTCAATGACATACCAGCTCCTGTACTGGGGCTACATACTCGAGAATGAATAGCATCTTTCATCACCTCAAGATGCCCAAAGCACTTTACAGCCAATTTGCACAGAGCAAGCTCTCACACAGCATTCCTACTTTGCAGAAAGAGGCCATTTGGCCCATCAAGTCTGCACCGACCCTGCAGAAGAACACTCTACCTGGGCCTATCCCGTAACCTTGCGCATCGATCATGGCCAGTCCACCTCACCTGCACATCCTTGGACACTAAGGGATAATTTAGCATGGCCAATCCACCTAACCTGTACATCTTTGGACAGTGGGAGTAAACTGGAGCACCCAGAGGAAACCCAGATATGGGAAGAGAATGCAAACTCCGCATAGTCACCCAAGATCGGAATCAAACCCAGGTCCCTGGCGCTATTAGGCAGCAGTACTGACATTTTTTCTATTTAAAAAAATTTAGAGTACCCAATTAAGGGGCAATTTAGTGTGGCCAATCCACCTACCCTGCATATCTTTGGGTTGTGGGGCCGAAACCCACGCAAGCATGGGGAGAATGTGCAAACTCCACACGGACAGTGACCCAGAGCCGGGATCAAACCTGGGACCTCGGTGCCGTGAGGCATCAGGGTCAACACACTGCCACCGTGCTGCCCTGCAGTACTGACACTTTAAAGGATTATTATAAATGAGTAATTTTTGAAAAATATTCAAAACTTTGTGAACATCAACATGTAATTCCCAGTCATTTTAATATTAATGTAAATATTATTTAAAGTAAAAAGGAGATTATGCCACACCCATTTTTGATTACACCTCTGAAGTGTCTTGAGATTTTTTTTACAATGAAGGATAACAACAACTCACTTATATAATGCCTTTAAAGTAATAAAACATCCCAAGGCAATTCGCAACAGCATTATAAAATAAAGCCAAGCCACGTAGGGAGAATTTAGAACAGATGACCAAAGCTTAGACATGGAGGTAGGTTTTAAGAAGCATCTTAAAGAAAGAGGAGCAGAGAGATGTAGGAAGGGAATTCCAGAGCCAAGGCCTAGGCAACTGAAGGCGCAAATTAAAATTGGGATACTTGAGAAGCCATAATTAGAGGAGTGCAGATATGAGGGAGGGTTGTGGGGCTGGAGGAGGTTACAAAAATAAGAAGGGGTGAGGCTATGGAGGGGTTAAAAGGAATAAAAAAATTAAAATCAAGACGTTGCTTGACGACAAGCAATTTGTTATTTTAGTCTATGCCTGCACGGCAGCATTGTGGATAGCACAATTACTTCACAGCTCCAGGGTCCCAGGTTCGATTCCGGCTTGGGTCACTGTCTGTGCGGAGTCTGCACATCCTCCCAGTGTGTGCGTGGGTTTCCTCCGGGTGTTCCGGATTCCTCCCACAGTCAAAAGATGTGCAGGTTAGGTGGATTGGCCGTGATAAATTGCCCTTAGTGTCCAAAATTGCCCTTAGTGCTGGGTGGGGTTACTGGGCTATGGGAGTAGGGTGGAGGTGGTTGACCTTGGGTCGGGAGCTCTTTCCAAGAGCCGGTGCAGACTCGATGGGCTGAATGGCCTCCTTCTGCACTGTAAATTCTATGATAATTCTATGATAATCCGTCCCCACCACAAACTCTAAATAAAATGTACTGAAATAAAAAACAGAAAAAGGCAAAAAAAATGGAAGTAAAACAATTGCATATAGATCTCTTTACCCAAGATTGTTTTGCATTAGGCTATAAAATGTATTAAAATATTGAAATTATACAAGGCATTAGAAGTTATAACATTTTAATGATTCTTAGCTAAAAGTCTCAAAAATATTTACTCCCACCCAGTTACCTTCAAAGAGATTGTAAAATATCCACCTGTTGTCATTTTACCTGGTGATATTGAACTTTACAATACAAATAAAACTTTTTCACTTGTACACAGAAAACATGAGATAATATGAAAGACAATATTCAACATACTGTTACAGGCATATATTTATTCACCAAAGACAGAACTCAAGTGAGAACCCAATTTTTTGTAAAGACCTGAAAATAATCACAAAAAGCATTTTGGGATTGAACAGTCTGCAAAGAGTTCTTCTGTACATTTTCTGATTTCTCTGGCCACAGATATAGACTCTGAAATGCTCTCTGTAGAACTTAACGTTTGGTTATATGGTCACTAAAGTTACACTGTCACTAGGATCTTTCTGCAGATTGCCCTGAACTTGGTATCAAAGGATGTTCCTTGCAACCAGGCATAGACTTGTGTTGCACCTTTAACATCAGGAGAAAGTGAAGGGTTTGAATCTCTATGTTCTGTTGCATTAACACAGCTAAGAATAAACTTACAAATTCTCTCAGCTCCAGTGAATTAACTGAGCACTTCCAAAAATAATACAAAGCCATTTTTTATGTTGTTCCTTGCCGTACGCAAAGTCAAAATGTCATGTTTGAGGTTTTCTCCCAGCTCCTGTTATACTATGCCTGGAGGCTTTGTTACCTAGATACACTGTTATTTTCATTTTTATATACCCTGTACATCTGAAACTGCTCCACATCAATATGAAAGTGGCAATTTCATCAAGCACTGTAGACTCTGAATATACAATCTCAATTGACAACCAAACTTAAAAAGTAGAGAAGTAAAGTTGCCTTTATGTAGTTCATTTTCAGCACAATTCATCCAGAATCATCCAAAACCGGTAGAAAAAAAAATCAAAGAATTTCAAATGCAAATTACAACCAGCGCAAATCAGGTTTACACAATCTTTTACACTGGTTTGAAAGATATAATTTGGATGCCAGCCCCTCCCATAAATTTGGCTATGCCCCAGATCAAATTAATCAGCATGGTACGTTTCTGTCAATGGTAACCACTTGCATCCTTATGAAGCTCCTCAAATTCAGTTTGTTTATCAGCGCAAAAGTTTTTAAATTTTAAAAAAATGTACTAAAAAATTGACTGGTATACAGCAGTAAAACCAATAAATAGTAATTTTTTTCAAGCCATTTCCAGTTATTTAAAATTAGGTTGGTCTTTGCATTGGACTGTGCATGCTTATTTTATCATAAAACCATTTCCAACTGTATTCATAAAGTGCACCAGATTACCATTCTCAAATACATTAAGGATATATTTTACTGCAAGGCGAAACAATATTTACCTATTATATGCTACCAGTTGCACTGGTTCATGGAAGATTTTACATTTGTGATCGTGCAAATAAGTGTGAACACAAACTTGAACATAAGTTAATTTCAGAAAAACAGTGCTTTTTCAAGCACAACTTGTGCCTAGATTATGGACTGTGTCCAAAACAGAAACTCCATCCCTCAGAATCTTTGCTTCTGAATCAACAATCCCCTTTCTGAGAGGCTTCTGGTTATTGATGCGCAAAGATGTCATGTAATGAATACACCATCTTTGTAACATCAGTATTAATTCTTAATGTGGTGTGAAAGGGAAGGATTAATTTAGAGACACATGTTAAAGCTGAACTCATGTTAGATGTGTCAACGTCTAAAACTAGTCACTGTGCGTATTGTATTGCTATGTTCCTATCTATATTTAGAATGAATCAAACTTTCACAGTGGTCTAGAGTGACACTCCAAGAATTACTAATATGCGTTTTAAAAGGGAAACAAGCTACAGACGGGGGTGGGGCCAAAGAGAGTGCAATGTAGCGCACACCACACAGAATTTTCGACGAGATGCTCCTGCTGTGATTTGCAATGGTCCTTCGCGAGACGGTAACACACAAAATGGGTCTTTTCTTTTTAAAGATAAAGTAAAACAGACCTGAATCTGCTTCAGTGCCCTGTGCACTGTAGTTACCTAAAGTACACCTCAGTATTTCCAGTAACTACATTGTAATTTCCCAGACAACCCAATCCAACCAATTTTCGGTTGCAAAACTGTAAAAAGATATGCCCCAGTTAATCACTTGTTTTTTCAAAATGTGGCTGCCTTAATAGTAGTTAAAACATTTATTATTTTTAATACTGTATTCCTGCCGTTAACGCCAATACAATTACAGTACAATTACATCTCTATTGAAAATAAACCTGCATTATCTGTCAAATACAAATCGCATCAGTAATTATATCTGATAAAGCAATTCTACTCACCGCTAGTACTCATTTCGATTCGATGAATTGAGACCCCAGACTCAACTTACTTCTAGTTTAGCCCTGCGGATAAGGGGTGTTGCTCACAGATCAACCTGTTACTCAATGCGCAAAAACAGCATGCGCATGTATCTTTTTTTTTCAAACACCGCCGTTTGCTAATTAAAACTGCTGGCACCAGTACGTATTTTTCCCCATTTTTTCCTGTGAATGAAATGCTACGGTTTCTCCCGGGTTTGGGTTTGTCGTGCTGAAGGAGCAGCCGGTGAGTGATGAAGAGAGTGTATGTGTGTGAGAGCCGCTGTCACTCAGTGGAATGCGGCTCTGGTCCTCGCGCGCTCTCCTCCCCGGGCTCTGTCCCTGAGCGCGAGCCGCAGACACCGCCGCAGCGCGAGCTCGGCGCGCTCCCTCCCTCCCGCGCGCGCTCCCTCTCTCTCTCTGCGCGCGCGCGCCCCCAACCCGGGCAACCCCGCGAAATTCAAACGCCCCGATGCCGCGCGTGATCTCGAGGGCTGACACGTCGGCTGCGGTTTGCGCCATTAGAGCCGCACGGCTCAGCTATCGGGCGCCATTACACAGACGGGGAGAGGAAGATGTTCGTTTGTACACATCTGTGTGCAGAAGTAAGTGCAGCGGCGCGCACACTACAGTGCATTCAAACAGCAGAGAAAACTGCGGACGCTGGAAATCTGAAACATTATATGCCCATATATCTGACTTTTATTTCATATGTTTGAATGGAAACTTGAATTGATTTCTAGTATGTGGTAGTCACCACTGTTGTATTATATTGTATATAGGTATTACGGTAAGGCCCCTGTACTAGGGGGGGGGGGGGGGTAGATCCCTGCCTGCTGGCTCCGCCTAATGTGTGTGCTCTCCGAACTGCAGCCATTTCGTAAGCTGCTGTAGGAGGCCGCACATCTCTGTGTAATAAAGCCTCGATTACGGTCTACTCTCGTCTCATCGTAATTGATTGTGCATCAATTTATTACACAGAGATTTTTCAGAGCTAGACCTCCGCATCAAGCCGGATCGCCTGCAGCTGCATCCTCAAGCAGACAACGCCAAAAATGACTTCCAACATTGGCTAGCTTGCTTTGAAGCATACATCGGGTCTGCGCCAGACCCAATCTCAGAAGCTCCAGATTCTGTACACGCGGCTGAGCTCCAACGTTTTTCCCCTCGTCCAGAACGCACCGACCAACGCAGAGGCCATGGCGCTACTGAAGGAGAATTATGCTCAGCAGACCAACAAGATCTACGCCAGGCACCACCTATCCACGCGGCACCAACTTCTGTGAGTCTGTGGAAGATTTCTGGTGTGCCCTGCTCGTCCTGGTGCGAGACTGACTGCCAGGCCGTTTCGGCCACTGAACATTCGAACCTGCAAATGAGAGACGCGTTCGTTACAGGCATAGGGTCTGACTACATCCGCCAGCGCCTTTTAGAAGGGGCCACGCTTGGCCTCGTGGCGACCAGAAAACTAGAGCTCTCGCGCACAGTCGCGTCATGCAACGTACAGGATTATGCGCCCGACCGCGCGCCCCCCCCCCCCCCCCGGTGCATCGTGGACCCCACCAGCGGCCACCACATTGTGGACCCCATCAGCGACCGCACTCAGCCAAGCCTGCGCTGCGCGGCAGCCAACCAACCACGGGGGACCCAAGTGCTACTTCTGCGGACAGACAAAACACCCGCGGCAGCGCTGCCCGGCGCGGAGCACGCTCTGTAAGGCCTGTGGCAAGGAGGGACATTTCACTGCAGTGTGCCAGGTCCGCTCAATCGCCGCTATTGTCCCGGCGCCTCCCACGTGTGGCCAGTGGGCACCGGCATCTTCCTCTCCTCAGACCACGTGTGGCCCGTGGGTGCCGCCATCTTGCTTGCCTCAGAACCAATGGGCACCGCCATCTCGCCTGCCCCAGGACACGTGCGGCCCGAGGGCGCCGGCATCTTGCCTGCCCCAGGACACGTGCGGCCCGTGGGCGCCGGCATCTTACTCGTCTCAGGACCCCTGCCCGTCGGGCACCTCATCGGGCCGCTCATCGCATGCAACCGCTGACGACCAGCCGCGTCTCGGTCACGCTCGACCAGTCTCGACAGCACAACATCGCGACTGCTTCGACAAAGGTGAAGGTCGACGGGCGCAAGACATCCTGCCTTCTGGACTCCGGGAGCACTGAGAGCTTCATCCACCCTGATATGGTAAGGTGCTGCTCCCTCGCGGTACACCCCGCTAATCAAAGAATCTCCCTGGCCTCCGGATCCCACTCCGTGGCAATCCGGGGGTACAGCATCACCGTCCAGAGCATAGAGTTCTGCTGCTTCCGGCTCTACGTCCTCCCCAACCTCTGCACTGCCTTGCTACTCGGCTTGGACTTCCAGTGCGACCTCCAGAGCCTAACCCTGAAATTTGGAGGGCCCCTACCACCCCTTACTGTGTGCGGCCTCGCGACCCTTAAGGTCGATCCGCCTTCCCTGTTTGCAAACCTCACCCCGGATTGCAAACCCGTCGCCACCAGGAGCAGAAGGGACAGCGTCCAAGACAGGACCTTCATCAGGTCTGAGGTCCACTGGCTGCTGCGGGAAGGTATCATCAAGGCCAGCAACAGCCCCTGGAGAGCCCAAGTGGTCGTGATGAAAGCCGGGGAGAAAAACAGGATGGGTGTTGACTACAGTCAGACCATCAATCGGTACATGCAGCTCGACGGGTACCCCCTCCCATGCATATCGGATATGGTCAATCAGATTGCACAGTACTGGGTCTTCTCGACAGTGGACCTGAAATCTGCTGCATGTACCATCAATCGGTACATGCAGCTCGACGGGTACCCCCTCCCATGCATATCGGATATGGTCAATCAGATTGCACAGTACTGGGTCTTCTCGACAGTGGACCTGAAATCTGCCTACCACCAGCTCCCCATTTGTAAGGCAGACTGCCCATACACTGCGTTTGAAGCAGACGGCCACCTTTACCATTTCCTTAGGGTTCCCTTCGGCGTCACCAACGGGGTCTCGGTCTTCCAATGGGAGATGGACCGAATGGTTGACCGGTACGGGCTGCGGGCCACTTTCCCGTACTTGGACAACATCACCATCTGCGGCCACGAACAGCAGGACCATGACGCTAACCTTTCCAAATTTCTCCACACCGCCACACTCCTCAACCTAACTTGCAACAAGGAGAAGTGTGTGTTCAGCACAAACCGATTAGCCATCCTCTGCTATGTGGTTCAGAACGGAATTCTAGGTCCCGACCCCGATCGCATGCGCCCCCTCATGGAACACCCACTCCCCCACTGCCCTAAGGCCCTCAAACAATGCCTGGGGTTCTTTTCGTATTACTCCCAGTGGGTCCCAAACTATGCGGACAAGGCTCGCCCACTCATTCATTCCAAAATCGGGCCACTCATCGCCTGCAACTGCCGATGACCACCCGTAGCTCGCCTCGGTCACGATTGACCAGTCTCGACCGCACAACCTCGCGACCGCTTCGACAAAGGTGAAGGTCAACGTGCCCGAGATATCCTGCCTTCTGGACTCCGGGAGCACCCTCCCCTCCCCTCCCCCGGCGCACCCCATTGCAGCCCCCGCTCCAGGACAATCCGTCCTCCCCTTGCTCCCACCCGGGGTTGAAGAGGATTTCGACACGCTCCCGGAGTCACCGAAGACCAAGCCGACGCCTGAGTCGCCACCAGCACTGTGGCGCTCTCAACGACAGATCAAGGTGCCCGATCGTCTAAATTTGTAACCTTCTCTGTATTTAAAAACCAATCTGTATGTATATAGTTTTCCACCACCCCCGCTGGACTCATTTTTAACAGGGGGTGAACGTGGTAGTCACCACTGTTGTATTATATTGTATATATGGGTATTACGATAAGGCCCCTGTACTACAGGTACGGGGGTAGATCCCTGCCTGCTGGCTCCACCCAGGAGGCGGAGTATAAATGTGTGTGCTCTCCATACAGCAGCCATTTCGTAAGCTGCTGAAGGAGGCCGCACATCTGTGTGTAATAAAGCCTCGATTACGTTCTACTCTCGTCTCGTCATAATTGATAGTGCATCATAGTACAGCTATGAAATTTGAGTTCAGTGTATGAGTTTCCAAGGAAAGCGTTCCCATCTGAACTAAGCAGCTAACCTATGCATGGTGCCACGGTGGTTAGCACGTTTGCCTTACCGCGCCAGGGACCCGGGTTTGATTCCAGCCTTGGGTGACTGTGTGGGTTTCCTCCGGGTGCTCCGGTTTCCTCCCACAGCCCAAAGGTGTGCAGGTTAGGTGAATTGGCCATGCTAGAAAATGGCCCCTTAGTGTCTGAGGATGTGCAAGTTAGGTAGATTGGCCATGATCAATGTGTGGGATTATGGGGATAGAGTGGCGGGGTGAGCCAAGGTAGAATTGATGGGCCGAATGGTCTCCTGCACTGTAGATTCTAAAAAGGCATACACTAAAAAGCTGCATGGGCAGCACAGTGGTTAGCGCAGTTGCTTCACAGCTCCAGGGTCCCAGGTTCGACTCCCGGCTTGGGTCACTGCCTGTGTGGAGTCTGTACGTTCTCCCCGTGTCTGCGTGGGTTTCCTCCGAGTGCTCCGGTTTCCTCCCACAGTCCAAAGATGTGCAGGTTAGGTGGATTGGCCATGCTAAATTGCCCTTGGAGTCCACAAAAAGGTTAGGCGGGGTTACTGGGTTACGGGAATAGGTTAGAAGTGTGGGCTTAAATGGGGTGCTCTTTCCAAGAGCCGGTGCAGACTCGATGGGCCGAAAGGCCTCCTTCTGCACTGTAAATTCTATGATTCTATGTATTAGATTGAAAGAAATAAAATAAAGTCTTGCATTTAGTAACACTTTTCATAAGCAGAGGACACCTCAAAGTGCTTTAAGCAATAAAACACTTTTAAAATGTAGTCACAGTTGTAATGTAGAAAATTGGACAGCCAGAATGTGTCCACCAAACTCCCACAAACAGCAATGTAAATAATGACAGGTTAGGTTTTGGATGTTGACTGATGATAAATATCGGCCAGGACGCCAGAGATAACTCACCTGCTCGTCTTCAAATTAGTGCCAGGGATCTTTCACATCCACCCAACCAAGTAGATGAAACCTCAGTTTAACGTCTCATCTGAAAGACAGCATCTCCAACAATGCAGCTCTCCATCAGTACTGTACTGAAGTGGCACGGGTGATTTTTGTGCTCAATCTGTGGAGGGGGAATTTGAACCCAGAACCTCATGATTCAGAGGTGAGAGCACTGAGCCACCAGTGATGCAGAATGATGGAATACTAAATCTGAGACTTGGGGGGGAAAAAAAAGAAAATTGGTCTTTTTGAGTGTAATCATATGTGGAGTTTCCAAAATTATGTTACATAGCAAATATCAAAACTCAAAATGCCACAAAGTGCTGGCACACAGTTTGAGTAAGGTATTATGCACCATTCTTTATTTGTATTTAGACTTCATAGAATCACAGATTTCTTGCAGTGCAGAAGGAGACAATTCAGCCATCATGTCTGCACTGGCTCTCTGAATATGCATTTCTTTCAGGGCTATTATCTTGCCTTCTCCCGGTAACCCTGCAATAGTTTCCTTTCAAATAATCACCTAATTCGCTCTTGAAAGCCTCAAATGAACCTGTCTCCAGTTCTGGTGACGTCATTACAGAAAGGATGTAGTTTTATTAGAGAGGGTACAGAGGAAATTCATGGAAAATTGCAGCTATGAGGAAATATTGGATAGGCTGGGATTGTTCTCCTTGGAACAGGCTGAGAGGAGATTTGATTGTGGTGTACAACATTGCGAGGGTCGTGGATAGAGTGAATGGGAAGGGCCTATTCACTTTAGCTGTGACTAGGGTCATAGATTTAAAGTGATTAGTAGAAAGAATAGAGGGCAGAGGCAGAGTAGCACAATGGTTAGCACTGTTGCTTCACAACACCCAGGGTCCCAGTTTCGCTTCCTAGTCTGGGTCACTGGCTGTGCAGAGTCTGCCCATTCTCCCGTGTCTACGTGGGTTTCCACCGGGCGCTCCGGTTTCCTCCCACAAGTCCATAAAGGCGTACTTGTTAAATGAATTGGACATTCTGAATTCTCCCTCTGTGTACCCGAACAGGCACCGGAGTGTGACAACGAGGGGCTTTTCACAGTAACTCCATTGCAGTGTTAATGTCAGCCTACGTGTGACAATAATAACGATTATTATTATTATTAGGAAAAGTCATTTCACCTGGAGGGTTGTGGGGGTCTGGAACTCACTGCCTGAATGGGAGGTAGAGGTGGAAATCCTCAACTCATTTAAAAGGTGTCTGGATAGGCACCTCAAGTGCTGTAACCTGCAGGGAGGACTGTGGACCATAGAAACATATAAACGTGGAGCAGGAGGAGGCCATTCAGCCCTTTGGGCCTGCTCCGCCAGTCATTATAATGGCTGTTCATCCATCTCCGATGCCTGTTCCTGCCTTCTCCCCATATCCCTTGATCCCTTTCAGCTTCGAACTGCTTCTTGAAAACATACAATGTTGTGGCCTTAGCTACATTCTGTGGTAGCAAAGTCCACAGGCTCACCACTCTGGGTGAAGAAATTTCTCCTCATCTCAGTCCTACATGGTCTACCTTGTATCCTCAGACTGTGACCCGTGGTTCTGGACTTCCCCACCATCAAGAACATCCTTCCTGCATCTACCATGTCTAGTCCTGTTAGAATTTTTTAGGTTTCTTTTAGATCCCCCCCCCCCTCATTCTTCTGAACTCCAATAAATATAATCCTAACCGACTGAATCTCTCCTCATACAATAGATTCTTGATTAACAAGGGGGTGAAAGATTATTGGGGGTAGGGAGGAATGTGAATAACAATCCGAGCAGCCATGATCTTATTGAATGACGCAGCAGGCTTGAGGGGACCAAGTGGCCTACTCCTCCTAATTTCTATGTCCTTGGGCGAGATTCTCCGACCCCCTGCCGGGTCGGAGAATCGCCAGGGGCTGGCGTGAATCCCGCCCCCGCCGGTTGCCGAATTCTCCGGCACTGGAGATTCGGCGGGGGCGGGAATCGCGCCGCGCCAATTGGCGGGCCCCCCCTCGCGATTCTCCGGCCCGGATGGGCCGAAGTCCCGCTGCTAGAATGCCTGTCCCGCTGACATGGATTAAACCACCTCTCTTACCGGCGAGACAAGGCAGCGCGGGTGGGCTCCAGGGTCCTGGGGGGGGCGCGGGGCGATCTGGCCCCGGGGGGTGCCCCCACGGTGGCCTGGCCCGCGATCGGGGCCCACCGATCCGCGGGCAGGCCTGTGCCGTGGGGGCACTCTTTGACCCCCTCCACTGCGCATGCGTGGGGATGCCGTGTGCGTCCGCTGATGCTCCCGCGCATGCGCCGCCCGGCAATGTTATTTCCGCGCCAGCTGGCGGGGCACCAAAGGCCTTTCCCGCCAGCTGGCGCGGGCCTAGCCTCTCAAGGTTAGGGCTCGGCCGCTCAAGATGCGGAGGATTCCGCACCTTTGGGGCAGCGCGATGCCGGACTAATTTGCGCCGTCTTTGGTGCCGGTCGGCGGACATCGCGCCGATTACGGCGAATTTCGCCCCTTATGTAAAACCCAAAATAATTTGTTGATTTACAATTGTTGTACCTCTTTCTGGGGGACATCAGAATTTGCAGAGATTAATGAAGCTTTGTAAATGAATTCCCCTTGAAGTATCAACTTGAAATTTGCAGTAATTTTATCAATTATTCTACAAAATGTAGAAATAGATAATGGTGATATTAAAAAGGTTTGGAAATCATAGTACATTTGTTGTTCACAGTTACATAATTTTTTTCTGACTTAGAAGTAGTAAAACTAGAAGAATAAATGGTATGGATTGAGTGACTTTTAATTAGAGTGTGCTATGCTTATTATTCACATCTATTGTGTTCAACATTAAGAAGATGATGAACATTAAGAAGAGCGGTGGTACATTGGACTAGGTAACATCCATTTTTGGGGCACAACAAAGCCCTTAAGCCTCCACGGTGCGTGCACACACTTCAAACAGGAAGTGTGTCAGACCCCTTATTTTGTAAGCATGCACAGACTTAACATCTGCAGGCAGCATGCAAAGTATGCAAATAATTATGTCAATTAGTGCATAATGCGGATTTGACACCAGCGCTGCATATTGGAACTCCACTTTCCAGCCTTGCCCTCCCTTAAACTCACAACCAACTTTTTAAACTTACTCTTACTAACTTTTATAGACGCACCATAGAAAGAATCCTGTCTGGCTGCATCACAGCCTGGTATGGCAACTGCTCGGCCCAAGACCGCAAGAAACTTCAGAGAGTCATGAATACTGCACAGTCAATCACACAGACCCGCCTCCCATCCATTGACTATCTACACCTCCCGCTGCCTGGGGAAAGCGGGCAGCATAATCAAAGACCCCTCCCACCCGGCTTACTCACTCTTCCAACTTCTCCCATCGGGCAGGAGATACAAAAGTCTGAGAACACGCACAGATTCAAAAACAGCTTCTTCCCCTCTGTTACTCGACTTCTAAATGACCCTTTTATGGACTGACCTGATTAATACTACACTCCTGTATGCTTCACTCCATGCAGGTGTCTATATTGTGTACCTTGTGTTGCCCTATTATATATTTTCTTGTCTTTCCATGTAGTAAATGATCTGTTTGAGCTGCTCGCAGAAAAATATTTTTCACTGTACCTCAGTACATGTGACAAACAAACAAACCTAGCTGAATACAATATTACTTGCAAAGAAAGATCACCACCCATGAATGCTGTTAAAAGGAATTTTCAGCTATTTACTGATGAAAAGTTGCTGATTTATTTCTTCCAGTTATTGTTGCAATTCTGTGAGCTCTGGCACTTTCTATCGATGGTCAAAAGAGTTCAATAGTTTACAGTGCTGAATTACATTTTTGCTTCAATTAAGGTTTCTGTAAGAACTGGATAACATCGAACATTAGTTGGGGCATGTGGGTGGGAGGGTTGGGGAGGGGAGCTGTGTGTGTTAATGGCGACTATGGGTGACCCCTAATTCCTTTTTGTCATTTGTTTGTGTGAACATGCGGGCTAACGTTTGGGGTTTGGTGGGAGGATGGGATCGTTGTTATTGATATGGGGGTTGACATATTTGTTACTGATTATTGTTTATTGTTGGTGGGTGTAAATTTGGGAGAAAATATGAAAAAGGAATTATTTTTTAAAAAATTAAGGTTTCTGTACAGATCAGTTGCTTCCACACAGGCATAGAATAGCTGGCCTTACCTCTTGCATTAAGCATCACATTGTCAATGAAGAGGGGCCGTGAAGAGCAGATTGTAGAGGGGCAGAAGGGCTCTCAATGGGGACTTTCGGTGCGGCGGCATGTAAAAGCCAGACGCACTTTAGGTGGCTCCCTTCCAGGTCCCGCTTTCTGCCCTTTTTTCAAGGAATTGTCCAGTTGGAGCAAACAAAAATGAATCGGGGGATGTCAAGGTCGGCGTTGAAGAGAGGCAGAGGAGGGAAATTACAAGCCCAAACAAGGATTCAACAAAGATGGTGGGGAAGCGGCTGTGCCCATTACTCTCGATATGATGGTGGGGGTGATGGCAAAAGAACTGGAGAAGTTCGGTGGGGAGATGGCCAGGAAATGAGGGTATCCTTTAAAGCTATGGTGGAGGAGGCTTTGGGCCCGGTCAAGAAGCAGCTGGGCAAGATGGCAGAATTGGTAGGCGAGCAGGCTGAGAAGTTGAAAAGCGTAGAGGCGGCCTTGTCTCAGCACAAGGACCGACCTCGCATTGTTGGAAGCCGAAATGGTGATTGTCGGCGACAGAAATAAGGGCCTCAAGATGAAACTTGATGATCTGGAGAACAGATCCAGGCGCATGAACCTGCGGCTGCTGGGTCCGCTGGAGGGGATCGAGGGCTCCAGGCCGACCGAATACTTCTCTGCGAAATTCTCTCAGCTGATAAGTGGTGATGAGTTGTTAGCTGCGCCAGAGCTGGACAGGGCGCACCGGGCCTTGGGGAAGAAGCCGTGATTGCACGAGTCACCGCGTGCACAGTTTCCAGAGGAAGGAGCGGGTCTGGAGTGGGCCAAGAAATACTGGAGCATTCACTGGGATGGTCAACATGGTAAGAATTTACCAAGACATCAACACTGAACTGGCGAGGTGACGGGCGGCCTTCAATAAGGTGGTCTTGCACAATCGAGGAATGCGCTTTGTGGTGGTGTACCCTGTAAAGTTGAGAGTCACGTTTGACTCAGGACTTTTATTTCAAAAGTCTGGAGCAGGCTGATGACTTCATCAGATATCTTGTACTGGCCACAGTTTGAGGGATGCAGGTGGGCTGTGGGTGGTTGGGGTTTTACTCTTCAGGTTCATGTTGAAAGGAGTTGGGTTGGCGTGAAGACTGTGATGGTTAGATCGGGGATGTTTCCTATGTTCTGTTTTCATGTTTACTCTTCTGTTTGGTTTAGTAGTTGTTGGGGGAAATATGGTGTTTCTTCCCTGAGCTTAGGGTTTTGTTTAATATGTGTGAGGATGAGGACCGGGGTGAGGGACAAGCTTGGGGCAGGAACAAAGGCAGTGGTTAAGGAATAGGTGGGAATTGAGCGGGGGGGGGGGGGTCAACTTGCCAGCGCTAGGAAGTAGGCCGGTTAAAGGAAATGAAGTCAAGTGGGGGAGTGGGGCTTAGATTAGGCTGAATGGGTCTAGTAGGTAGGCGGGGGTGGGGGGGGTTAGAGGAGATGGCAGGCTGCCTGCTGACTTGGGTGGGGGGAGGACTGACAGTGACCAGGAATGTTTCTTTGTTCCACCACTTGGGTGTGACGGGTCACCATCTTAGGTGGGCCAGTAGTCTGGGAATCATCGTTAATGATTGACTCATGGTTGTGGGGGTGGTGGTGAGAGGCCTCCAACAAGGGTAGTCACCTGGTTTGTGCAAGCCTGGGGCGTCCAGTCAGAAGAGAGGTTTTTGCTCATTTAAAGAGTCTGGAGTCAGTGATATTTCTCCAGGAGACCCATATAGAATCATAGAATCCCTACTGTGCAGAAGGTGGCCATTCGGCCCATCGAGTCTACACCGACCCACTGAAAGAGCACCCTACACAGGCCCAAACCCCACACTATCTCCGTAACTCCACCTAGAGCCAATTTGGCATAGCCCAATCCACCTAACCTGCACATGTGGGAGCTAGATCAGGCGTGGCTTCAGAAGGCTTGGGTGAGCCAAATTTTCCATTCAAGTTTCATAAGCAGGGCCCAAGGCGTGGCAATTCTAATTTGTTCAGAGAAGGTAACAGCAGACGCGGGCGGGAGGTATTTTGGGGGTATTAGAAAGGAAACCGGTGTGTTGGTGAATGTATTCGTCCCTAATTGGTACAAAAAATGTTCAAGAAACGGTTGCTGGCAGCGATACCAGATCAAGATGTCCATCAACATATTATGGGGGGGGGGAAGAACATGAGGCTGGATTCTCCGCAGACCTGTGCCAAAATTGCATTTGGCGCGGGGCGGAGAATTGACGTTTACGCCCGAATCGGGCCCGGCGCCGCTCCCGCGATTCACTGGTCCCCGGAGAATCGCTCGCGCGCGAATTACGCAGTGCGGTTGGGGGGCCATTGGCAGAGGCCTTCTAACCACGACTGGCCGGTCGGAGCTCTCGCGCGGCGGCTGCAGACTCAGTCCGCGGCCACCGGGGGGGGCCTAATGGGCGGCCGGGGCGGAGATCGGGCGGGGCAGATGGAGCAGTGCGGGGCAGATCGGTGGGACCTTGTTTGTTGGTCCAGGTCCGTCGCCATCGCGTTTGGCGCGGCCTCCGCCCTGTGCATGCGCGGACTCTGAACCGGAAGTGCGGGCCCCATATCCTCAGCCAATGCTGTATGAAGCTCCCCCCAGGTCCCTGCCAGCCCCTGCAGGTAGGTGAATTGTTCTTTATTTTCTTCAAGAAAGTCTGGAGTGAAACGCCAGCGTTTCTACGCCAGCATGAAGACATAGCCACATTTTTGGAGAATCCAGCCTATAAACTGCATGTAGAGCTGTGGTTGGATCGCTCCAGGTGAAGGTCACTGGTCCCAGGGGGTATGGCAAATGGGTTAATTGCATCTATGGAAGGGGGCAGACCCTTGGCAGTTCGGGCATCCAGGGGAGAAAGTGTTTTTGTTATTTATTTCAATACTTAATGTGTTTACCAGGATTGATTACTTTGTCGGGCGCCGGGCGCTGTTGGCAGGGGTGAAGAAGTCTGAGTACTTGGCAATGGTCATTTCTGACCGTACTCCACATTGGGTGGACCTGGAGTTGGAGGTAGGCCGGGGACGTAGCAAGGGGTTGAGGTTAGATGTATGTCTGTTGGCGGACCTGGGGCTCTGTGTAAGAATCTCGGGGGCTATCCAGGATTATATGATGAACAATGATATTGGGGAGGTCTCTCAATACTATGGAAGGCGCTGAAGGTAGTAATTACCTACTGCAATCACAACTTCAATTTCAAAGTAAGGACTGCATTGCCAGTTGCGATCAAAATAACTTTGGTTTTAATTTCTATGCATCTGCTTTCTTCAGGCTGGATGTTTACAGTGAACAGCTGTAGAAAGGAGGTCACTGAGACTGTGCAAAAAGCGACAACCTCATCTCCTTCCTTCATTCTAGAGAGAAGGAAGCAGGATGATTTGCCAGGACTGCAGGCTACCCCATGATGCACGGTCCTTTTCACTGCAAGCACATATTTTCTGTGCCTTATGCCAAATCTTCCATGTACCTGAACTTAAAGGGATTCCAGTCCTTCAACGTGCAAATGGTGTCAGCCCACCAGGCAGGTCAATACCAAGTACCTTGGCAACAATCATGATGCATTCATTCTCGGCAGTCCTCTGTGCCAGGTAGATTTCAACCATCAGAATAATCCACAGGGTGGTTACTGACTTCAAGGGTTATCTGCTGACAACATAGCTGATGATTCAGGTCCACAATCCACACACAGCTGCACTGTAGACGTACAACAAGAACCATTCTGCCATATTGAACTCTGGTAACCAAAACTAACAATTCTGCTGTCTTGACCTCTCTGGAAGAGGCTTGTTGTACTCTACTGAGCAGGACTCAAGATTTGTCATGGGCTGCTGCATGTAGTACAATGTTGCCATCATGAGGGACCAGTCCTTATCACCATCGATCCGACAAACTGAGCAGCAGAAACACAAGGAGTTGGAGGAAGAGAGACCACAATCTCAACAGTCCCTTTCTGCTCAGATGCCAAAGTAAAAACCAACACAAAATACATTTGTATTTTGTAAATTAGATAATTCCATAGGGCATGCAAAAATAAACTAATCATTGTTATGTTCCTTGTATTGTTTCCCAAGATAGCCAAAGTCACAGTGTTGACAAAGAACATAAAGTTATATGTTTAAATCAAAACTAGTTTATTTTACATGACTTAAATTGTTTGCACACTCAACTGAGTAACAATTAACAAAATAATAGTATTGAATCTATGATAAAGTAATTAATTATCTCTCCAATATATAACCTACACTCTAAACTCAACTTCACACTATCCTTCTACATCAACTTCTCCAACAGCTTCTTCCAGCATGCCTGGAGACGCAGCCTTTTATAAGACTACCCAGTGATGCCATCCAGTGTTGATATACATGAACATCATCTTGTTAACCCTTTTCTCTCCTTAGATTATACATACCATTTCAATCATACTGGTACATTACCTTTGTGCCTCTTCCGTTTGCCTTTGCCTGTTGTTATGCTCCCATGATGAAGCAATGCCATAACAGCAGTCTGAAATTGCTTGACAGCAAACAGAGCTTCCATTCCAGCAAACTGAGATTATAGGACTTCAGTCTGAGCTCCCACTGCAATACATTCTTTTTATTCATTTATAGGATGTGGGCATCACTGGTTAATACAACATTAATTGCCCACCCTTAGTTGCCCTTGACCTTGGGTGGCTGCTGCGTGTGCCATGTTTGAGAGGCTGGGGTCCAAGCTATGTGCAAAACGCTATTCCAATTTGGTGTCAGATTCTTTTGTGTTCCTTGAAACATTGGCTTTCCTAGTGCACCGTGCTTTTATGTGTGTACATCAATCAGCCTTCTTCCTTATCCCTGCCCATCAAAGTCATCATCTGGGTGTTCCTCAGCAGAATTCAGGGTGTTCCCTGTCTGCAGCGCACATGTGCCTGGTGCTCTGTTCAATCCCTAAATTATGTGCAGTGTCAATATCTGACTCGGTGACTGCGACTGTGAAATCACGTGACAGCCTGGCAGGTGGTAATATTTGGTATATCAAAGAAAAAATGGACAGTTGTATCGTGTTCTGGAGAGAGGACAAAGTAGGAGGTACATGCCTACACTATCTGCAGTTTGTAAATCAGAAGAGATTGTGAGATGAGGAAGAACTGGAACAAGAAAAGGAGAATTAGGCATTCTGTAACCTTCATTGGCTTCAATCCAGCTGGCCACAGCCTCAGCAACGGCTCTTCCAACAAAGACCAGGCCTCAGATTTTTGCCAGGACGAGACAGTCTCTGTCATGTTGAAAATCCTGCTTCGGTCATGGGAATAATCCTAGAAATAGCCGAACTGTCTATTCCTGCCCCCAAAACTGGCATTTCCTATTTTTGCGGGGACGGATTAGAGTTGGGCTGGAGTTTCTGCATGCGCAATTTGCAGAGGCAGTTGCCTCCTGAAGTGGGATTTTGGAAGGCCATGAGTGAAATCCAGAGTGTTGCTAATTAGAACAGGTAGGAGGAGGTCTGAATCTGATGGATTAGTTTGGATACCCAGCATATCTTTTGGATAGAGAAGGTGCCCTTTTGTTATAAGGTCCCATAATATCTTTAGGAGTTATAAGGCATCTTTTGGGATTGTGGGATTGTTAAAATTAAACATGACTATGCATTTACATGCACAAACTCATCGGAACTGTGCAGCTGCCAAGGAACTGTAAATGAAGTGCAGCTGTCATGCAAGTATCAAAGCTGTCAAGGAACTGCTCAAGAACACAAGGTGAATTGGCATGGAGCTGATAAGGGCAAAGAGTGAGACGCATGGGCTGGCATGTGTTCGCACTAGGTTCAAATCGGGGATATGAGAGCCCATGAGGGTGGGTATGAGGGGCCATGAGGAGTGGATATGGCTCATTGGTTCACATAGGTTGGCATGGATGGGGCATGGGGAGTCTGGGAGTGGGTGAGGAATGGAGGGCTTTCATTTATTTAAGCACAGTGCTGGGCACAGAGGAAGGCCCTCTGCCCAGTGTCTACATTAGTTCCTGGGTCACCTGACCCAAATTCTATTTCAGCCTGGACTGCCCACCTACCCATTCCCCCGGCCAAATATCCAACCTACAGAAGTACATTTCTAAATCTTGGGTTTCCGCAGCCAGGAAATCTCCCAACTCTGCGCACCCGATCTAGGATTGAACATCTGGGATTAGTAAAACAAGCCCTGGCCAAGGATAATGCTTTGTTTGCAAAATACATCATAGTTCAGAAATGTCGACTTCCGGTGGCGTTTGCGAGTGGGTCGGCTGCATTGAGAAGAGCTCGCACCGGTGGCCACTATTTGCGGCGCTTTTGGGGGTTCCCCCAATTCTTCGCTCATCCCCCCCCCGCCCCGATTATTGGCGGCCTTTGGGGCCGTCCCGGGTAGCAAGTGGGGCCGGTTTGAAAACAGTCGAGGAACCCCATGTGGGTGGGTGATGCTGAGGCGTCACGCCCAGCACGCGCGGAGCAGCGGGGGCGGAGCTAAACGGAGGCCGAGGCAGCAGCCCCGAAGCCAGGGCGCGTTGTAGGTGAGATGTCCCACATCGGATGGCTCCCGCCTAGAATGTGGTGAGAAGATTGAAGTCCAGTCCCAGGAAAATTCTGGAGGAATACAAAAAAGAGAAAGAAGTTTTAAAGAAATTTGGTGAAAGGTTTTTTTTCTCTCTTTTTTTGAAGGGAGGGATAACATTTTTTTTTGTTTTTTTCTATTAAAAAAATAAGAAGAAAAAAAGAATGAAGAAGGAAAGAAGGGTGGGAAAAAAAAGGAAAAATAATAAGCCGTTAAAGGATGTGAAGAGCAGCGTCGAAAAAGAGACGAAACGCGGGCTCGCCGTTGAATGAGAGGACGAGCAAAAGTTCTGACAAGATGGCGGATGCCGGACCGCATGGTGGGCTGCACTACTTACGGTGGAGAAGATGACTGAGGTGATGGCGGTGGAGTTGGAAAGGCAGTTTGCGAGGCACATGGAGGCTTTGAGGAAGGAGATGGCGGTCGCTTTGAAGTAATTGGTGGAGGAGGCAATCGCCCCGGTGAGGGTAGCTGTGGCAAAGACATTGGCTGAAGTGAGAGAGCAGGGCGAGAAGATGAAGGAAGTGGAGGAGGCCGTGTCGCAGCACAGCGACCAGTTCACCTCAATGGGTGACGAGCTGCGGAGGATGGTGGAGGTCAACAGAGGACTCCGAGCAAAGCTTGAAGACTTGGAGAACCGCTCGAGGTGGCACAATCTGAGAATTGTGGGCTTGCCCGAAGGGGCAGAGGGTCCAAGGCCAACAGAGTACTTCGCTAAGAAGTTGACTGAGCTGATGGGGGAGGGTGAGAACCCCTCCCGGTGCGAACTGGACCGAGCCCATCAGTCATTAAGGACGAAGCCCAAAGTGAATGAGCCACCAAGAGCAGTAATTATCTGCTTCCATAAGTACTGCATGAAGGAGAAGGTGTTAAGCTGGCCGAAGCAGAAGCGCGAGGTGCAGTGGGATGGTGCTGGAGTTCGGATCTACCAGGACCTGACTCTGGAGTTGGCAAAAAGACAAGCGGCGTATGGCGAGTGAAGGCGACACTGTACAAAACGGGAGTGCAATTTGGTATGGTATACCCGGCGAAGCTGAGGGTGATGTATGATGCCAAAGACTTTTATTTTGAGACAGCGGAGGTGGATGAGGCGTTCGTGAGGGCGGAAGGCTTAGAACATAGAACATTACAGCACAGTACAGGCCCTTCGGCCCTCAATGTTGCGCTGACCTGTGAAACCACTCTAAAGCCCATCTACACTATTCCCTTATCGTCCATATGTCTGTCCAAACACCATGTGAATGCCCTTAGTGTTGGCGAATCCATTACTGTTGCAGGCAGGGCATTCCACGCCCTTACTACTCTCTGAGTAAAGAACCTACCTCTGACATCTGTCTCATATCTATCTCCCCTCAATTTAAAGCTATGTCCCCTCGTGCTAGACATCACCATCCAAGGAAAAAGGCTCTCACTGTCCACCCTATCCAATCCTCTGATCATCTTGGATGCCTCAATTAAGTCACCTCTTAACCTTCTTCTCTCTAACGAAAACAGCCTCAAGTCCCTCAGCCTTTCCTCATAAGATCTTCCCTCCATACCAGGCAACATTCTGGTAAATCTCCTCTGCACCTTTTCCAATGCTTCCACATCCTTCCTATAATGCGGCGACCAGAATTGCAAGCAATACTCCAAATGCGACCGCACCAGAGTTTTGTACAGCTGCAACATGACCTCATGGCCCCGAAACTCAATCCCTCTACCAATAAAAGCTAACACACCGTACGCCTTCTTCACAACCCTCTCAACCTCGGTGGCAACTTTCAGGGATCTATGTAAATGGACACCAAGATCTCTCTGCTCATCCACACTGCCAAGAATGTTACCATTAGCCCAGTACTCTGTCGTCCTGTTATTCCTTCCAAAATGAATCACCTCACACTTTTCTGCATTAAACTCCATTTGCCACCTCTCAGCCCAGCGCTGCAGCTTATCTATGTCCCTCTGTAACTTGTAACATCCTTCCGCACTGTCCACAACTCCACCGACTTTAGTGTCATCTGCAAATTTACTCACCCATCCTTCTATGCCCTCCTCCAGGTCATTTATAAAAATGACGAACAGCAGTGGCCCCAAAACAAATCCTTATGGTACACCACTAGTAACTGGACTCCAGTCTGAACATTTCCCATCAACCACCACCCTTTGTCTTCTTCCAGCTAGCCAATTTCTGATCCAAACTGCTAAATCACCCTGAATCCCATGCCTCCGTATTTTCTGCAGTAGCCTACCGTGGGGAACCTTATCAAACGCTTTACTGAAATCCATATACACCACATCAACTGCTTTACCCTCATCCACCTGTTTGGTCACCTTCTCAAAGAACTCAATAAGGTTTGTGAGGCACGACCTACCCTTCACAAAACCGTGTTGACTATCTCTAATCAAATTATTCCTTTCCAGATGATTATACATCCTATCTCTTATAAACCTTTCCAAGATTTTGCCTACAACAGAAGTAAGGCTCACTGGTCTACAGTTACCGGGGTTGTCTCTACTCCCCTTCTTGAACAAGGGGACAACATTTGCTATCCTCCAGTCTTCTGGCACTATTCCTGTAGACAAAGATGACTTAAAGATCAAAGGCGCAGCAATCTCCTCCCTAGCTTCCCAGAGAATCCTAGGATAAATCCCATCCGGCCCAGGGGACTTATCTATTTTCACACTTTCCAGAATTGCTAACACCTCCTCCTTATGAACCTCAAGCCCTTCTAGTCTAGTAGCCTGAATCTCAGTATTCTCCTCGACAACATTGTCTTTTTCCTGTGTGAATACTGACAAAAAATATTCATTTAGCACCTCTCCTATCTCCTCGGACTCCAAGCACAACTTACCACTACTGTCCTTGACTGGCCCTACTCTTACCCTAGTCATTTGTTTATTCCTGACATTTCTATAGAAAGCTTTAGGGTTATCCTTGATCCTACCTGCCAAAGACTTCTCATGTCCCCTCCTGGCTCTTCTATGCTCTCTCTTTAGGTCCTTCCTAGCTAACTTGTAACTCTCGAGCACCCTAACTGAACCTTCATGTCTCATCTTTACATAAGCCGTCTCCTTCCTCTTGACAAGTGTTTTGACTGCTTTAGTAAACCACGGTTCCCTTGCTCGACCACTTCCCTGCTTGACAGGTACATACTTATCAAGGACACGCAGTAGCTGTTCCTTGAACAAGCTCCACATTTCCATTGTGCCCATCCCCTGCAGTTTTCCTCTCCATCCGATGCATCCTAAGTCTTGCCTCATTGAATCATAATTGCCTTTCCCTCAGATATAACTCTTGCCCTGCGGTATATACCTATCCCTTTCCATCACTAAAGTAAACTTAATCGAATTGTGGTCACTATCACCAAAGTGCTCACCTACCTCCAAATCTAACACCTGTCCTGGTTCATTACCCAGTACCAAATCCAATATGGCCTCGCCTCTCGTTGGCCTATCTTGGGACAGACGTGAGGGGCGGAGCTGGAAGAGAGACTGTGGACTGTAATTGGGGAGCTGGAAAATGTATAAATGCTATAACTTTCTTTTTACTGACGTGTATTGTAATTTACTTCTCTTCACATTGTTACAGAGTTCAAGTTATTGGTTGGGTTGATTGGCATTCTGTGTTGCGACGGTTATATCTTATTTTAGTGAATTGTATGGGTTAGATTGTTGTTTTTGTTTTTTCTTTCTCTGGGACTGGGTGGGAGGGTACGGTATATCTTGGCGGGGTGAGCCACCCGCGCTAGCTAACTAAAGTTGGCTAGTGGACGTAGGTGAGGTGAGAGGAGGGCTGCGGATATTGGAGCCTGGTTAGCAGGTTTCGATGGGCCTAGGAGGGCGGGGGGGGGGGCGGTAGGGATTGATGCTGGGAGATGTTTTTTCGAGAGGATATGTAGGGGGGTTGGGAGGGGGGAAGGGGTTCGATGTTAATAATGGATAGGGGTGGGTCAGGCTCATTGGGCACGGCCCGGTGGTTTGATGATGGTGGATAAGAAGAGTGGGGGGGGGGTGAGAGACCCCTAGTTAGGATAGCCACGTGGAACGTGAGGGTGTTAGGTGGTCCAGTCAAGAGGACAAGTGTGCTTGCGCATCTTAAAAGTTTGAAAGCCGAGGTAGCATTGCTACAGGAGACTCACTTGAGGGTGAAGGACCAGGTGAGACATAAAAAGGGCTGGGTTAGTGATGCACTATCAATTACCACAAAGACTGGAGTAGTGGAATAATCGAGGCTTTATTGAGCAAAGATGTTGTGCCTCCTGTAGCTGCCACCAGAATGGCTGCGGCTCCGGCGAGCGCACACATTTATACGCCGCCTACTTGGCGGAGCCAGCAGGCAGGGATTTACCCATGTACCTCTATTATATGTGTCTTACGATAATACATAAAATACTGCTCGTGGTGACTAGCACATTCACCCCCTGTTAAAAAAGAAAAGTCCGGGGGGGGGTGGAAAAAAGAAATACAAGTTCAGTCTGCGATCCTCTGCGATCGCCTCAGTCCTGGTGGTGATGTGGGCGCCAATTTGGTCACCTGTGACTCCGGGAGTGTGTTGTCCTCGTCTTCGTCACTCCTGAGTGGAACCAATGGGAGGACGGATCCTCCTGGGGCGGCGGCTGCGGTGAGGTTCGCTGGGGGGTGGGTGAGTGGCGCAGGGGTGGTTGAGGCAACCGGGAGGGGGGGGGATGTCAGGTCGGGGGCCGTGGGTGGGGATCCAGCGGATGCCAGGTCCCGGAAGGAGACTGTGTCCTCGCGCCCATCGGGGTGTGCCACGTAAGCGCACTGCAGGTTTGCATGTAGGAGGTGGACCCTTTTGACCAAAGGGTCTGACTTATGGGTCCGCACATGCTTGCGAAGGAGGACGGGTCCAGGAACTGTCAGCCATGTTGGGAGCGATACTCCGGAGGTGGACTTCCTGGGGAAGGCAAAGAGACGTTCATGAGGGGTCTCATTAGTCACGGTGCAGAGGAGCGATCAGATAGAGTGGAGCGCGTCGGGGAGGACCTCCTGCCAGCGGGAGACCGGGAGATGTTTAGACCGCAGGGCCAGCAGGACGGCCTTCCAGACCGTCCCGTTCTCCCTCTCCACCTGTCCGTTTCCCCGGGGGTTGTAGCTGGTCGTCCTGCTCGAGGCGATGCCCTTGCTTAGCAGGAACTGACGCAGCTCATCACTCATAAAAGAGGATCCCCGATCGCTGTGGATGTAGGTGGGGAAACCGAATAGTGTGAAGATGCTGTGTGATGCGACCACCAATTCATTCAAAGACACGAGGAGAAGTAAACCGTTTTAATCAGCTCAGAACAGTGCCTGCCTGCGACTGGTACAATACTGGGAATTGCCTGCAGGTCAGCTGCTCTTTATACTTCCTCTTTAGGGGAGGAGCCTTGGGCGGAGCCCGTACATGCCCCAAGATATCCCCCTGTGGGTGAAGCCACACAATGGCACATAAGTGGAGCCCACAGGGTTAACAACATAACACAACAGCAGAACATGATACAAATGCACTGGTGAATTATTAGCACTATACATTCACCCCCTGTTAAAAACTGAAGTCCGGCGGGGGTGACGGGCTCATAGGTTCAGCCTGTCCGGCGCACTGATCGTGCGCTGCGATCGATGAAGCACTGGTGTTGCAGCTGGTCCGGGTGGCTGTGGAAGTGGGTCCGGTGCGGGCACAGTCGTGGACTCTGGGAGCGGCTCTTCTGGAGCTTCATTCCTGTGGACCGGTGTGGTGGGTGGGAGGGAGCGCGGGAGCCATATACGGGTGGGGGGGTAGGTTGGACAGGATATAGTGTGGGGGCTGTGGTGGTGGCGGTGGAGCCTGCGGGCGCCAGGTCCCGGACAGAGACGGTATCTTGTCGGTCATCGGGATGTTCGACATAAGCATATTGTGGGTTGGAGTGTAGGAGCTGGACCCTCTCTACCAGGGGATCGGTCTTATGGCTCCGAAATTGTTTTCGGAGGTGGACTGGTTCCGGTGTCTTTGGCCAGGACGAAAGCGAGGCCCCTGAGGGAAATCAAACAAGCGATCATGAGGAATCTGGTTTGTGGCCGTGCAAAGGAGGGACCTGATAGAGTGGAGCGCATCGGGGAGGACCTCCTGCCAGTGAGAAGCTGGGAGATTCCTGGACCGCAGGGTCAGTAGGACGGTCTTCCAGACTGTCGCCTCGCGTTCTCCCTCGCCACCTGCCCGTTTCCCCTGGGGCTATAACTGGTCGTCCTGCTCGAGGTGATGCCCTTACTGAGTAGGTTCTGACGCAGTTCGTCGCTCATGAACGACGAGCCTCGGTCACTGTGGACATAACTGGGAAACCAAACAGGGTGAGGACACTATGCAGGGCTTTAATGACAGTGGTAGTGGTCATATCGGGCAGGGGATGGAAAATGGGAAGCGGGAGAACTCATCTATGATGTTGAGTAAGTATGTATTGCGGTTATTGGAGGGGAGGGGCCCTTTGAAATCGATACGGAGGCGTTCAAAGGGCCGGGATGCCTTTACCAGGTGGGCCTTATACGGTAGATAGAAGTGCGGTTTACACTCTGCACAGATTTGGCAGTCCCTGGTCATGGCTCTGACCTCGGTGGAGTAGGGTAGGTTGCGGGCCTTGATATAATGGGCGAGCCGGGTGACCCCCGGGTGGCAGAGGTCATCGTGGATAGGCCATAGTCGGTCATCTTGTGCGCTGGCGCATGTGCCGTGGGTCAGGGCATCTGGGGGCTCATTGAGCTTCCCAGGACATTATACTATATCGTAGTTATAGGTGGAGAGATCGATCCTCCACCTCAAGATCTTATCGTTCTTGATTTTGTCCCGCTGCATATTGTCGAATATGAAGGCTACCGATCGTTGGGCGGTGACGAGGGTAAATCTCCTACCAGCGAGGAAGTGCCTCCAGTGCTGCACAGCTTCCACGATGGCTTGGACTTCTTTTTCGACCGAGGAGTGTCGAATTTCAGAGTTGGTGAGGGTGCGTGAAAAGAACGCTACCTGCTTGGTTGAGGGTGGCGGCTAGAGCGACCTCCGATGCGTCGCTCTCCACCTGGAAGTGGGCGGACTCATCCACCGTGCGCATTGCGGCTTTGGCGATGTCCGCCTTGATGCAGCTGAAGGCCTGGCAGGCCTCAGTTGCCAGTGGCAAAATGGTGGCCTTAATTAGTGGGCGGGCTTTGTCCGCATACTGGGGGACCCACTGGGCGTAATAGGAGAAGAATCCAAGGCACCTCTTCAGGGCCTTGTGACAATGAGGGAGAGGAAGTTGCAGGAGGGGGCGCATACGATCAGGGTCGGGCCCTAGGACCCCGTTCTCCACGACGTAGCTGAGGATGGCTAGTCTGGTTGTGCAGAAAACGCATTTCTTCTCGTCGGTGAGGTTGAGCTTTTGGGCGGTTTGGAGAAATTGGTGGAGGTTGGCGTCGTGGTCCTGCTGATCATGGCCGCAGATGGTGACATTGTCCAAGTATGGAAATGTGGCCCGCAGCCTGTACTGGTCCACCATTCGGTCCATTGCTCTTTGGAACACCGAAACCCCATTCGTGACGCCAAAGGGGACCCGGAGGAAGTGGAAAAGGCGGCCATCTGCCTCAAAAGCCTTGCAGTGGCGGTCCTCTGGGCAGATTGGGAGCTGGTGGTATGCAGACTTCAGATCCACCGTGGAGAACACCCGGTAGTGTGCGATCTGATTTACCATGTCTGCAATCTGGGGAAAGGGGTACGCATCGAGTTGCATATGCCAATTAATGGTTTGGCTGTAATGAATTACCATCCGGAACTTTTCCCCGGTCTTGACGACCACCACCAGAGCTCTCCAGCGGCTATTGCTTGCCTCGATGACTCCCTCCCACAAGAGACGCTAGACCTCGGACCTAATGAATGTTCTGTCCTGCATGCTATACCGCCTGCTTCTGGTGGCGACTGGTTTACAGTTGGCGGTGATGTTTGTGAAGAGAGGGGGAGGGTCGACTTTTAGGGTCGCAAGGCTGCATATGGTGAGTGGGAGCTGGGGCCCCTCGAACTTCAGGGTTAGGCTCCTGAGGTTACATTGGAAGTCGAGTCCCAATAGGAGAGGAGCGCAGAGGTCTGGGAGCACATATAGTTTAAAATTGGCTTACTCAGCGCCCTGTATCGCTAGAGTTGCAGTAGTGCACCCTTGGATTTGCACCGAGTGAGACCCAGAGGCGAAGGAGATGGTTTGTTGCGTCGGGAAAATTAGGAGCGAGCAGCGTCTTACCATGTCCGGATAAATGACGCTCTCTGTGCAAATCTCGAAAAGGCAAGGCGTCTCGTGCCCGTTAACCCGGACGGCAATCATGGAGCTCCGGAGGTGCTTGGGTCGCGACTGGTCCAGGGTGACCGCGCTGAGTTGCGGGTAGCCGACGGCGTGATTGGAGGTGCTGGGGCGGCCCCGCGATGACTGTCCGTGTAGATCGTACGCGTCGAGTGGTGTGGCAGATGGCGGCCAAGATGGCGGCCCCCATGGATCGCACGTGGCCGGCCGCGTGGGGGATGATGGCCAAGATGGCGGCCCCCCGTGAGTCGCACGTGTTGTGAGGAGGCGGTGTCGGCAGACACGCTGCCACATTGCGGGGTCTGCGGGCCTGTGAGTCTGAGGATCAGGTCTGTGAGTTTGAGTTCTTAGACCTGGCCAGGCAGACCTTGGCGAAGTGTCCTTTTCGCCCGCAGCTGCTGCAGTTCGCATTGCGGTCCGGGCACTGCGGCCGGGGGTGTTGAAACTGGCCGCAAAAATAGCAGGGTAGGCCCCCATGATGGGCGGGTGGCTGCGCGGCACAGGCCTGGGGTAGTCTCTGGAGGGGGTCGCGTGGTCGGCAGGGAGCGCAGTAAGGCTCTGAAAAGCAACCTCCAGAGAGGTGGCTAACTTTACCGTGTCGTCCAGGTCCTGGGCCCCTTTTTTGAGCAGGCGCTGTCTCACCGGACTCCCGCCACGTAGACGTCTCGGACGGCGAGCTCCATGTGCTGAGTGGCCGTAACGGCATGGTAATTACAGTTGTGTGCGAGGGCTTTGAGGTCGCGTAGATAGTCATCTAGCGACTCCCCGGGGCGTGTCGCGTGTAGACCTCGTTCACAGGGTGTATGTAGAGGCGCTTGAGCAGAGTGAGGGCATCTGTATAGGAGGCGGCCTCGTCGAGCTGGACCGAAATGCGATGGCTCACCCGTGCGTGGAGGAGGCTCGGCTTCTGTTCATCAGTGATGGATGGCGTGGACAACGCAGCGAGGTAGGCCTTGAAGCATCGAAGCCAGTGCAAAAAAAATTCTTTCGCCTCTGCGGTCTCCGGATCGAGTTCCAGTCTGTCAGGTTTGAGGGCTGATTCCATAGTTGTATTTTTGCTGATTAAATTGATGCGACCATCAATTCACTCAAAGACACGAGGAGAAGTAAACCGCGGTTTTAATCAGCTTAGAACAGTGTCTGCCCGCGACTGGTACAATACTGGGAACTGCCTGCAGGTCGGCTGCTCTTTATACTTCCTCTTAAGGAGAGCAGCCATGGGCGGAGCCCGTACATGCCCCAACATTTCTCCCTGTGGGTGAAGCCACACAATGGCCCATAGGTTGTGCCCACAGGGTTAACAACATAATGCAACAGCAGAACATGACACAAATGCACTGGTGAATTATTAGCACTATCCATTCACCACACTGTGGAGGGCTTAAATGACCATGGCAGAAGTCATAACGGGGCATGGGATGGCAAAAGGGAACCGGGAGTACTCATCGACCAGGAAGTACGTGTTGCAGTCGGTGGAGGGAAGTCCATGCTGAGGCGCTCACGGGGGTGGGACGCCTTCACCAGGTGCACTCGATCTGGCCGGTAGAAGTGCGGCTTGCACTCCGCGTAGACCTAGCAGTCTCTGGTGACAGTCCTGACCTCCTCAATGGAGTAGGGCAGGTTGCGGGCCTTGATGAAATGGAAGAACCAGGTAACCTACGGGTGGCAGAGGTCATAGTGGAGAGCCCGGAGTCGGTCCACATGTATAGGGCGTCAGGCGGCTCGTTGAGCTTCCCCGGGCGATACAAAATCTCTTAATTATAGGTGGAGAGCTCGATCCTCCACGTCAAGATCTTGTAGTTTTTGATCTTGCCCCACTGTGTGTTATTGAACATGAAGGCAACCGACCGTTGGTCAGTGAGGGGAGTAAATCTCATGCCGGCCAGGTAATGCCTCCAATGTCGCACGGCTTCCACAATGGCTTGGGCCTCCTTTTCGACAGAGGAGTGCCGAATTTCGGTGGCATGGAGGGTGCGGGAAAAGAAGGCCTGCCTGCCTGATTGAGGGTGGCGGCCAGAGCTACGTCCGATGCATCGCTCTCGACCTGAAAGGGGAGGGACTTGTCGACCGTGTGCATCGTGGCCTTGGCGATATCTGCCTTGATGCGGTTGAAGGCCTGGTGGGCCTCAGCCGTCAGGGGAAAAACTGTAGACTGAATGAGTGGGCGGGCCTTGTCTGCATAATTAGGGACCCACTGGGCTTAGTCGGAGAAAAACCCCAGGCATCGTTTCTGGGCCTTGGGGCAGTGGGGGAGGGGGGAGTTCCATGAGGGGGCGCATGCGGTCGGGGTCGGGCCCTAGAACTCCATTTTCCACGACATAGCCAAGGATGGCTAAGCGGTTGGTGTGGAACACGCATTTCTCCTTATTGTACGTGAGGTTAAGGAGTTTGGCAGTCTGGAGGAATATTTGGAGGTTAGCATCGTGGTCCTCCTGATCGTGGCAGCAGATGGTGACGTTATCCAGGTACGGGAAGCTGGCCCGCAGTTCGTACCTGTCAACCATTCGGTCCTTCTCACGTTGGAAGACCGAGACCCCATTAGCGACGCCGAAGGGAACCCTAAGGAAGTGATGGAACGCAGTGTATTGGCGGTCCTCCGGACGGATGGGAGCTGGTGGTAGGCGGCCTTCAGGTCCAATGTGGAAAAGACCCGATACTGCACAATCTGATTGACCATGTCAGATATGCATGGGAGGGAGTACGCATCGAGCTGTGTGTACCGATTGATGGTCTGGCTGTAGTCAATGACCAATCTGTGCTTCTCCCCAGCCTTTACTACTACCACTTGAGCTCTCCAGGGGCTGTTGCTGGCCTCAATTACCCCTTCCCACAGAAGCCGTTGGACCTCTGACCTGATGAAGGTCCTGTCCTGGGCACTATACCGTCTGTTCCTGGTGGCAATGCGTTTGCAATCCAGGGTGAGGTTCGCAAACAAGGAAGGTGAATTGACCTTGAGGGTCGTGAGGCCGCATACGGTGAGGGGGAGTAGGGGTCCGCCGAATTTTAAGTTTAAGCTTTGGAGGTGGCACTGGAAGTCCAGGCCGAGTAACAGGGCAGCGCAGAGGTGGGGGAGGGCATAGAGCCGGAAGTTGCTAAACTCTACGCCTTGGATGGTGAGGGTCATGATGCAGTACCCCCGGATTTCCACGGAATGGGATCCGCAGGCCAGGGAGATTTTCGGCGTAACGTACCGTGAGGGAGCACCTTACCGTCGTGGGGTGGATGATGCTCTCTGTGTTCCCAGAGTCAAAAAGGCAGGTTGTCTCGTGCCCATCGATTTTCACCGTCGTTGCGGTCGTGAGGTTGCGGGGCCGGGACTGATCCATGATGATCGAGGCGAGCTGCGGCAGATGCTGGGAGGTCCCGGGCTGGTCAGCGGTGGTGGAGGTAGCGGCAGGCGATAAACGGTCAGACGAGCAGGGATCCTGAGGCGCCATCCAAAATGGCGCCAACGATGGCGGCGCCCACGGCGGGCGGCATCAAAGATGGCCTGCGGAGAAGAAGATGGCGGCACCCACGGGCCGCACATGGCTTGCGAGGAGGAAAATGGCGGCGCCCCTAGGTCGCACGTGGGGGGTGCAGGAATACCGGGCCTGGAAACAGCGGCGACCGACCGGGCCTGGCAAACAGAAACAAAGTGTCCCTTCTTTCCACATCCGTTGCAGGTTGTGCTCCGTGACGGGCAGCGCTACCGGGGGTGTTTGTTCTGCCCGCAAAAATAGCACTTGGGCCCCCCAGGTTTGGCTGGCTGCCGCGCGGCTCAGGCTTGCGGTGAGCTGGAGTCGGCAGCTGGTGGAGCCCACAAGGGTGCCGCGCGGTCGTGAGCGTACGACTGGACGTCATGGGAGGCCACTTCTAATGTGTTCGCGAGCTGCCTCGTTCCCGCAAGATCAAGCGTACCCCCTTCCAGTAGGCGCTTGCGGACGTACGCAGACCTCATGCCCGTAACGAAGGTGTCGCGGATTAAACGTTCTGTGTGCTGGACTGCCGAAACTGCCTGGCAGTCACAGCTCCTCCCCAGGATGTGCAGGGCACGCCAGAAATCATCCAGAGACTCACCGGGGAGTTGCTGTCTCGTGGACAGGAGGTGCCTAGTGTATAGTTGGTTGACTGGCTGAACGTAATGTCCCTTCAGGAGCTCCATCGCTTCGGAGTAAGTGGGCGCATCCCGGATGAGAGGAAAAATGTCAGGGCTCACCCGCGAATAAAGGACTTGGAGCTTCTGCGTGTCCGAGGGTCCCTCAGCGGATGTTCGGAGGTAGCTTTCAAAGCAGGCTAGCCAGTGGTCAAAAGCGGACATAGCTTTAGCTGTTTGAAAGCTCAGCTGCAGGAGATCAGGGTTGATGCGAAGATCCATCGTTTAAAAAATCTTTGCTCAATAAATTGATGCACTACCAATTACCACAAAGACGAGATTAGTGGAGTAATCGAATCTTTATTGAGCAAAGATGTTGTGCCTCCTGTAGCTGCCACCAGAATGGCTGCAGCACCGGTGAACACACACACTTGTACGCTGCCTCTGGGCGGAGCCAGCAGGCAGGGATTTACCCATGTACCTCTATTATTCGTGTCATACCGTAATACACATAATACTGCTATTGGTGACTACCACAGTTAGTCAGGTGTTTCACTCTGGATTTGACGGAAGGGCTCGAGGGGTAGCGGTAATGGTCAGCAAAAGAGTACGCTTCCAGATGGAGAAGGTGGTGGCAGATCAGGGGGGTAGATATGTGATTGTGACAGGGGCGCTGGAGGGGAGGTTAGTGGCGCTGTTAAGTGTATACGGTCCCAATTGGGACGATGTGGGATCCGCAAAGAGGGTGTTTGGGGCCATCCCCGACTTGGACACACACAAACTGATAGTGGGGGGGGACTGGAACTTGGCGCAGGAGCCAAGGTTGGACAGGTCACGGCCGCGCTCGCTGGTCCCATCAGGAAGGGTGAAGGCGTTGGCTGGGCTAATGGTGGAAATGGGAGGGGTGGACCCTTGGAGGTTTCTGCACCCGAGGGAACGGGAGTACACATTTTTCTCAGCAGTCCATAAGGTATACTCGCGGATCAACTTTTTTGTGGTGGGGAAGGCTTTGCTGGCTGGGGTTAAGGGGTCGGAATACTTGGCAATTGCAGTGTCAGATCATGCTCCGCATTGGGTGGATATGGTACTGGAGAAGTGGGTAGTGCAGAGGCCAGGGTGGAAATTCGATGTTGGACCTTTGAGGGACTAAGTGTTCTGTGACAAAATTGAAACGGTAATTAAGGAATATGTAGGTTTCAACTGTATGGGTGAGGTGTCGAAGGCAATTGTCTGGGAGGCGGTGAAGGCGGTGGTGAGGTGATTTTGTTTAAGGCCAGGGTGGGTGGACAAAGAAGAGAGGTTGGAGCGGCAGAGGGTAATAGATGAGATGTTGGAGGTAGATAGCTGTTATGCAGAAGATGGGGACCCAGCGAAGCTGGAAAAGAGGAAGGAACTACAGGTGAGCTTTGACTGGCTATCTACCAGGAAGGCGGTGCACAGTTTATGAACATGGAGATAAGGTTAGCAGGTCAGCTCCAGAGGGAAGCAGCGGCAAGGGAAATTGTTCAGGTGAGGGATAGGGCAGAGAAGTTGGTGGTGGCTCCGTATCTGATTAACAAGGTTTTTGAGGAATTTTATGAGAGGTTGTACAGGTCAGAGCCACCTGGGGGAGACCGCGAGATGCAGTATTTTCTAGATGGGTTGGAGTACCTGAGATTAGGGGAGGGGGACAGGGCTACATTAGAAGAAGCGATAGTGGAGCAGGAGATAAAGGATGCAATTGGGAGGATGCAGTCGGGGAAGGTGGCGGGGCCGGATGGGTTTCCAGTGGAATATTATAAAAAGTTCAAGGATAAGCTGGCACCCCTAATGGTGGGGATGTTTGAAGAGGCAATAGGGAAGGGGGTGTTGCCACAAACCTTGGGACAGGCATCGATTTCCCTGTTGCTAAAAAAAGATAAGGATCCGACGGAGTGTGGGTCGTATAGGCCCATATCGCTTCTGAATGTGGACGCAAAAGTATTGGTAGGTAGGCCGGAGGAGTGCCTCCCAAAGGTGATAGTTGAAGATCAGACGGGTTCGTGAGAGGGAGGCAGCTCTTTTCAAACGTTAGAAGGGTATTGAACGTCGTTATGGCACCAGCAGAGGGGAAGGAAACAGGTGGTTGTGGCACTGGACGCTGAGAAGGCGTTTGACCGGGTAGAATGGGGGTACTTGATGGCAGTTCTGGAGGGGTTTGGGATTGGATCAAGATTTGTGAACTGGGTAAAGCTACTATATAAGGAGCCGAGGGCGAGTGTCCGCACAAACAACATTAGCTCGAGATACTTTTCTCTCCACCGTGGGTAGGGAAAGGAATAGTGCGGGGGATACAGCACAGGGTGTTGTCATGTGAGGGTACCTTTAAGACATGGATGTTTAAGCAATGTACCTTTAAGAAAAGTGATGTCAGAGAGTGGGTGGGGCTGAGTTCAGTTCAGCCATTTTGCAGTTGGGTTTTGCAATTTAAAAAGTGCCTGGCTGGTTTTGTTGAGAGCAGTTTAAAAGTAGAAAGCCAGTTTGAGACAGCAGGTTGTGTGTGTTTCCAGAGAGTTTGCAGGAACAAAGCAAGGTGCTGGAGCTGAAGTCACCCAAGCTAATATATCTCTGCCATTCTACAGAAAATATATATATCCTTTAACCTGATGTGATTTTGTTTAAAGATGTTAAGTCTCTTGGAAGTTTGAAGGAACATTTTAAGGAATTATTTATTGTTGCAATATTTTCTGAGTTATCTTTGAAGTAAGGGGTGTTAAGAGATCCAATGTTAAGATGTTAAGTTGAGTTCATGGAATAAACAGTGTTTTATGTTTAAAAACCCATGTGTCCATAATTATAATATCACACCTGGGGAAAAAGTTGTGTGCTAGGAAAAGCAACAAATACATTAAAGGGTGAGGTTGGTTGAATTCCATGATACATTTTGGGGTTCTGAAAACCCCTCGCCCATAACAGTGTCCTTACATGCCGATGATTTCCTGTTATACGTGTCAGAATCGAGTGTGTCGATAGGGCAAATATTGGAGCTGCTTAAGAATGTTTGGGTCTTCTTCGGGGTACAAACTAAATCTAGACAAGAGTGAGTATTTTGTGGTATCTCGGTTGGGGGTGGGGGCAGGGGTGGGGGGGCTGCCGTTCCGTAGGGCAGGGACTCACTTTAGGTTTCTGGGGGTGCAGGTTGCCCGGGGGGGGGGGGGGTCTCCGCAGGGACAGCATTTCTAGTTTGGTGGGGAGAGTGAAAGCTGATCTGGCAAGGTGGGATGGTCTCCCTCTGTCACTGGCGGGTCGGGTACAGGCGGCTAAAATGAACGTGCTGCCGTGATTTCTGTTTATTTGTCAATGCCTGTCGATTTTCCTGCCAAAGTCTTTTTTCAGAGAGATTGAGGGAAGGATTACTTTGTTCATATGGGGAGGGAAGGTGGCCAGAGTTAGAAATGTGCTGCTACAGAGGGGAAAGCAGGCAGGGGGTTTGGGTCTTCCAACCTGATGTATTACTACTGGGCGGTGAATGTGGAGAAGGTGCGGAGCTGGGTCAGAGGGGTTGATTCCCAGTGGGTCAGAATGGAGGAGAGTTTGTGCAGGGGGTCGGGATTGAAAGCACTAGCAACAGCGCCGCTCCCGATAGCCCCGGGGAAGTACTCAGGTTGTCCGGTAATAATAGCTTCATTGAGAATTTGGAGGCAGTTTCGCCAACACTTCGGGTTGGGGGCAGGGTCAAGAGAAATGCCGATTCGGGGGAACCACAGATTTGAACCAGGGAGGTGGGATGGAAATGGGAGGAGAAGGGGATTAAGACACTAAAAGATTTGTTTCTTAGGAGTCTGTTTTTAGGGCTGAAGGAGCTGGAAGCGAAGTATGGGCTGGAGCAGGGGGAAATGTTCAGATACATGCAGGTTCGAGATATTGCCAGAAAGGAGATACAGAGCTTCCCGGTGGAGCCGTCCTCCACATTGCTGGAGGAGGTGCTGACGACAGGGGGACTGGAGAAGGGGGTAGTGTCAGCGGTTTACGGAGCTATTTTGGAAGAGGAGAAGGCACCACAAGAGAAGAGATAAAAGCAAAGTGGGAGGAAGTGTTGGGAGAGGATATGTAGGAAGGGTTCTGGTATGAGGTGCTCCGGAGAGTGAATGCCTCCACCTCGTGCGCGAGGTTGGGCCTGATACAGCTGAAGGTGGTGTACAGAGCACACGAGGGCGAGGATGAGCCGATTCTTTGAAGGTTTAGAAGATGCGTGTGAACGTTGCGGGGAGGGCCTCGCTAATCACATTCATATGTTTTGGTCCTGTCCAAAGCTAGAGGATTACTGGAAGGAGATTTTTAGGGTAATTTCTAAAGTGGTGCACGTGAAACTGGACCCAGGCCCCCGGGTGGCTGTAGCACCGTCAATATGACGCGAGGCAGGTTGAGGTAATGTCAATTGAAGGCTTTATTAAGCAGAACTTTATCCCCAGCAGCGTGGTTACAGAATACAACTGCTGAGGGAAATGGAGGGAAAAACTGGGTTCTCATACCGGCATTTCTGGGTGGAGTCCAGTAGGTGGCAGATCCTATCAGGACCTGGCATCCCTCCACCAATAGCCTGTCGACACGTGGTGTACCGTATTACCCCTAATACATACCACCACAGTGGCCATATTCGGGGTGTTGGACCAGCCAGGGTTGGAAACGGGCGCGGAGGCAGATGTTGTAGCCTTCGCCTCGTTGATCGCCCGAAGGCGATCCTGATGGGATGAAGAGCAACCTCTCCACCCTGTGCCCTGGCGTGGCGGGGGACTTGTTGGAATTCTTGACTCTTGAGAAGGTTAAGTTTGAACTGAGGGGAAGGATGGAGGGGTTCGACAATTCATGGGCATTATTCATCATGCACTTTCAAGAACTGGATAACATCGAACATTAGTTGGGGGGGGGGTGGGAGAGTTGGGGGGAGGGGGGCGGTGTGTGTTGATGGTGACTATAGGTGATTCCTGATTCCTTTTTGTCATTTGTTTATGTGAACTTGCGGGCTAATGTTTGGGGTTTGGTGGGAGGATGGGATCATTGTTATTGATATGGGGATTGACATATTTGTTACTGATTATTGTTTGTTGTTGGTGGGTGTAAATTTGGGAGAAAATGTGAAAAAGGAGGAGAATAAACAATATTTTTTTTACAATAGTTCAGAAATGTCAGCATTATAGTTGCTAAGCCAGTATGAAGTCCATCAATGCTTGTATTATGTAAAGTAAATTTAACACCTTTACCTATTTGTTAAAAAGTAGTTCTTATAAACAATTGTGTGCATCAGTTACTGATTTTGTTTGTCAGTCACAGTGGATGTTTTTGTTGATTGTTTCATTTTTAATATTAAAAAATAATAGCATACCTGTGTCAAATGAGCCTGAGGACCACTTAATGCATATTTTATCCTAGCCATCAAAGCCATAATGATATTTTGATAGCTACGTTACTTTATTATCATTGCATAGCTACCAAAGCTCCATTCCCTTCAGAACTATTTATTAAAACTTCATTTGTTTTGTGGAATGTTTTATGTTAGCAGGATTAATGCTGTACATTTTAAATACAGAAAGCAAGGTCAAACAAACTATGTGACAAAATCATGAGATGACTGGATGGTCGAATGGCAATAAGCTGGGCCTTGGTCTTCTCATCTTACAATTTCCACATTTTCACTTTCCTAAAATATGCCTTGCACATAAATGGACTTTGCTATATTGGCTGTAGAATGAGAAGCTCTTCTTTTTTGCTCACTTAAACCTTCATACTCAACTCAGTTGAATTTGCTGCAGAATCTATGACTAGGACTCTAACCTGAAATTGATTGCAAACTTCAGAAAATAGACTGTATTTTTGGAGATAAAATGGAGCAAGTACTTATAAAAATGTAATGAAGAAATTAAGTCAATGTAGAGACAGATATTAAGTATTTTATAATGAGAAGCAATATTTTCTATTGAACTGCAAAAAGAATTCCACAGTTTCATGTGAACCAGTAGAGAAAGATTAATCTTCAGAAGTTGCTAGTTTCATTTTAACAGGAGTGATTTAGTTAGTTACATGATAAATAAATGGTAACATTGGAATTTAACAGAATAAAATTTCACTATATTCTTAAAGTTTAAAAAAAAGTGCAGATACTGGAAATTTGAACAGAACAAATAAAATGCTGGAAATTTGTGCGAGGTCAGGCAACAGGAAAGAACAGACAAGTTAAAGTTCTATAAAAGGGTCATTTAGATCTGTAACGTTGGACTTCCGGTGGCTTCTGCTAGAGTTTTTGATTTTTGGACTTTTATGCTCGGTCTCGGGAGTAGTTTAATGCCTGGCCTCGGGAAGTTTGGATGAGTTAGTATGGGAAGTCATAAGGAGTTTGGGGAATGCCGAAGTCCCAGAAGAAAGGTCTTGGAAAGAAGGCGGCGAGTGAAAGTCCACCAGCGAGTGTTGCTGTGAGTCCAGCAGAAGGAAAGATGGCGGGGGCTGGTTCCATCACTTAACAACAGAAGAAACTCTGACCGAGGTAGTATTGGTGGAGTTTGAAAGGCTGTTTGCTAAATATTTGTAAGTGCTGCGTTGGGAGAAGACGGCTTCACTTAAAGAGTGGGTTGGCGAAGCGATTTCCCCGATAAAGGTGGCACTAACGAAGATATCAATCGAGGTACGGGAGCCAGGAGAGAAGTTCAAGGGGGAGGAGAAGGTATTGTTGCAACATAGCGACCAATTCCATAGACCTCGATGAGTGAAGAGCTGCGGAGGGTGATGGAGGTCAATAAAGGGGTTAGAGTCTAGGTGGAGGAGGTAAATCTGAGGATATGGGGTCTGCCCGAGGAGATGGAGGGCCCGAGGTCGACCGAGTACTTTGCAAAGGTGTTTGCCGAGTTGAAGGGAGTGTTTGAGGAGCTTTATAAGGGCTTGTACAAGTCCGAGCCACCAGAGGATGGGTGGGAGACGAACGAGCCTCTGGAGGAGGAGGTGTGGTGGTGGGGGGGGGGGGAGTTAGAATGCCTGAGGTTGGGTGAGGGGGAGCGGACAGGGCTGGAGGAGCCGATGGGGCTAGAGGAAGTGAAGGTAGCAATTGGGAAGATGCAGGCAGGGAAGGTGGCGGGCCGGAGGAATTCCTGGTTGAATTTTATAGAAGATTTAAGGATAAACTGGCGCTTCTGTTGGCGGAAATGTTTGGGGATGCAATGGATAGGGGAGTCTATCCAAAAACGATGGGGCATGCCTCTACTGCTTAAGAAGGGTAAGGACCTGGTGGAGTGTGGGCAGTATATCTCTGCTGAATGTGGACGCCAAGAGATTGACAAAGGTGCTAGCATTAAGGTTGGAGGTATGCCTAGCATTAAGGTTGGAGGTATGCCTTCCGAGGGTGATTGGGGAGGATCAGTCGGGGTTCGTCAAGGGCAGACAGTTGTCATCGAATGTGAGGAGGCTGTTGAATGTGGTGCTTTCTCCAGCAGAGGGAAGAATCTCAGAGGTGGTGGTGGCGCTAGATGCGAAGAAGGCGTTTGACCGGGTGGAGTGGAGGTATTTGATGGCGGTGCTGGAGAAATTTGGGATTAGGCTGAAGTTTGTGGCATGGGTGTAGTTCCTGGATAAGGAGTTGATGACGAGCGTGCGTACATAATATGAATTCAAGGTACTTTGCACTGCATTGGGGAACTGAGCAGGAGTGCCCTATATATCCCGCCCCCGTTCTGTTTGCATTGGCTATAGAGCCATTGCCCATTGCGCTGAGGAGCTCAGGGTTGTGAGGCGTGTGTGGAGAATAGGATGACTTGTTACATATTTCAGAGCCAGATTCTTTGGTGGAGGACATAATGAGCTTGCTACAGAGATTTGGGGCATTTTCTGGGTATAAGTTTAACTAGGGGAAAAGTGAGTACATTGTGATTTCTTCTCCAGGAGCAGGAGCTGGGGTGGGGGGCTGTCA
Organism: Scyliorhinus torazame; assembly: GCF_047496885.1. NCBI lineage: Eukaryota > Metazoa > Chordata > Chondrichthyes > Carcharhiniformes > Scyliorhinidae > Scyliorhinus > Scyliorhinus torazame. Next base: position 91,605,663 of record NC_092709.1, read on the forward strand.
TTCTGTCTGGCAGCGTCTCACTTTAGGTATCTGGGGGTACAGGTGGCCCGAGATTGGGCAGGTCTGCGGAAGTTCAATTTCACTAGTTTGGTGGGGAGGGTGAAGGCTGATTTATTGAGGAGGGATAATCTTCCTTTGTTGTCAGCGGGCCGTAAAGATAAATATTTTGCCATGGTTCTTCGGCTGGGTACAGGCCGCAAAGATGAATATTTTACCGTGGTTCTTGTTTTTGTTTCAGTGCCTGCCGATATTCTTGCCTAAGGCATTTTTCAAGAGGGTAGATAGGCTGATCTCTTCATTTGTCTGGGCAGGGAAGTTGGTTGAAATTGCAGCGGGAGTGGCGGGGAGGGGGTTATGCGGTTAGGCCTCCCGAATTTAATGTACCATTACTAGGTGATGAATGCAGAGAAGGTTCAGGGATGGAATAGGGATGTGGGGGCTTTGTGGGAAAGGATGGAGGCAGATTCATGTAGGGGCTCTGGGTTGTGCGGACTGGCAACGCGCTGCTCCCAATGGCCCCAGGGAAGTACTCGTTGAGTCCGGTGGTGGTGCCCACTCTGAAGATTTGTAGGCAGTTTCAGCAGCATTTTAGGTTGGGAGCGGGGTCTTGGGGGAAATGCCGAACTGGGGAAATCATGGTTTTGAGCCAGGAAGGATAGATTCGAGGTTCTGGGAATGGAGGGCAGTTTTTCAGCACCATTTTGGGGCATGTTGATGTGGAGCCCAGTCCCCTAGAAGCCATATTGGATTGGATTGGATTTGTTTATTGTCACGTGTACCAAGGTACAGTGAAAAGTACTTCTCTGCGAGCAGCTCATCAGATCATTAAGTACATGGGAAGAAAAGGGAAAAAAAGAAAGTACATAATAGGGCAACACAAGGTACACAATGTAACTACATAAGAATCGACATTGGATGAAGCATACAGGGTGTAGTGTTAATGAGGTCAGAGGGTCATGTAGGAGTCTGGTAACAGGGGGAAGAAGCTGTTTTTGAGTCTGTTCGTGTTCTCAGACTTTTGTATCACCTGCCCGATGGAAGAAGTTGGAAGAGTGAGTAAGCTGGGTGGGCGGGGTCTTTGATTATGCTGCCCGCTTTCCCCAAGCAGCAGGAGGTGTAGATGAAGTCAATGGATGGGAGGCAGGTTTGTGTCATGGAGTGGGCGGTGTTCATCACTCTCTGAAGTTGCTTGCGGTCCTGGGCCGAGCAGTTGCCATACCAGGCTGCGATGCAACCAGATAGGATGCTTTGCTTTCTATGGTGCATCTGTAAAAGTTGGTAAGGGTTAATGTGGACATGCCAAATTTCCTGAGGAAGTATAGGTGCTGTTGTGCTTTCTTGGTGATAGCATTGACGTGGGTGGACCAGGACAGACTTTTGGAGATGTACTGTGGTGATATACATCACTGTAAGTACACAAAAGGTTAATGTACGTACACTACACCTAGCTAGACACTAGAGGGAGCACCAGAGACATGACACACAGGCAGTCAACCAATAGGTCAGTAAGATGGGACACGACCAATGGGCATTCAAGATACACACAGAGGTGACACTGCCACAGGAGTGCATTGCACCAATCCATATAAAAGGACACAGCCCACATGATCTTCCTCTTTCCAGTGGAGACACTCAGTGAGTATAGATACAGGGTTGATTGAACATCACACCCACCACGTGGATTGTAGCAGACTGGTTCATCAGTCTGAGTAGCTATAGCAGGATTAACAGTAGAATTGACTCCAAGTAGGAGAATCGTTAACAGTAATAAATGTGTTAAACCTATCTCCAAGTCTGAACCTTCCTTTGTCAGAGTGCACATCAAGGAAGCAGCTTATGCTACGTCAAGAGCATAACAAAACATTGTACCAGTGAGTAACTGTTTAAATCCATATAGTTACAACTCAGCAAACAGTGACAACCAGCAACAACACCCAGGCAAGATGATCGAGATTCCGGTTCCACAGCAGCTCAGGTGCCACGGCAATCTCAGTGCAAACTGGCGTGCATTCAGGCAAAGGTTTGTGATCTTCCTGGTAGCAGCCGACCTACAAGATGTGGCCAATGCTGAAAAGACAGAGCTTCTGCTCACCATCGCAGGTGCCAGAACAGAAGAAATCTTCAAAACATTCATGTTCTCCAAAGGGCAAAACAGGAGCGACTTCCAGGCAGTCCTGGACAAATTCAAACAATACAGCGAGGAAAACACGAACAAACCAACAGAAAACGGTAAGAGAGGCACCAATACTCACCACGAGGCCAAGGTACCGGAGCAACGAACGACAATTTTGATTGGTGGCCATCTTGGAAAAGGTACCGCACATGCGCAGTTGAGAGAAATGCGCAAAGTAAAGGAACAGCGATCTGCGCATGCGCAATCCATTCCTATGCTGTACGTCACAAGCGTCATGATGTCAAGAGGCCCCGGACCACGCCCACTTAAAGGGGAATTGTTCCCAAACAAGGGGGAAAAAATTTAAAGCCTCAAAACTAGATTCTTTCACCTGGAACGACAGCGCCATGCCTGAACTTCGACCAGTAGCTGAAAGTAACCTCGGCAGAACCCTGCAACAAGCAGTTATCACCGCCCAAAGAGATGATACAGTCCTTGAAGACTATGACTCAGACCTTGAATTCTTCTTTGGACATCGCGAGCCCAATGCCAGCTCCGACACAAAAGGTGATGATATGGTCCTAGAAGACTACGACTCAGACGAAAATGTCATCATTGGAGATGGCAATCCCAGGACCAAATCCGAACCGCAATGAGATGTGTTCTACAGTGAAGGATCCGATACAGCCGCGGATGTGTTATTTGGATTTGAGGATCTTCAGCCCAGCACATATGACATCCCGACTCGTGAGTGCAGGATTATGCTGCGGCCTGACGCCAAGAGATAGAGAGCGGTACAAGCCCACAGAGAGCGGCCTGCTGCCACACAGAGTGGTCCACGCACCGCGAAGAGTTCCCAACTCCACACAGAGAGTGGTCCATGCACCACAAAGGGTCCCAGCCTCCACTCAGAAAGTGATTAAAGACTCCACAGCGAGACAACTGCATGTCTCCACACAAGAAGTGACTCCAGTGACACAAGTCTCCACAGCGAGCTTGTGGACAGGCTCCACGACAGAAGCAATGCAAGACTCCACAGTGCAGTCCTTGCATGAACAAGATGTGACTCGAGTGACACAAGCTTCCACAGCGAGCTCGTGGACAGCCTCCATGATAGAAGCAACACAAGACTCCAAAGCGCAGTCCTTGCATGAATAAGACCAAGAGTGACTAGCGACCTCCTCTGAGCAACCAGCAGCAGACGATGCAAGTCTGCCACACTCGAGTGAACAACAGAAAGACTATGACAGTCTGCCATGCTCAAGTGTACAGCACACAGACTATGACAGTCTACCACGCTCCAGTGAACAAGAAGAAGACTCTGACAGTCTACCCAGCTCGTGTGAACGACAAGAACACACTGAGGCTCTGTATAGGTGACAAGTGACGACGGCATCCCACTTCCCATACCAGATGTGAAACGTGACAGACCTCAGCTAGAATGTACAGAGGCACTCGACAATCACAGTGAGACTACTGATGACTCGGGTGACACCACGTTACGTCAAACCTCATTCGCTCGAGCCTCTCCACAAGCAAATGCATTCCTGACTGTTTTGACTCCGGACGGGGATTATCAAGAAGCCAAAACTGACTCCGGTGAAACAGACCAGACTCCAGATGGGGAGCATCCACAAGCCAAAGCTGATTCAAGTAAGCCGGACATGACTCCAGACGGGGAGCGCCGCGAACTCACTGACGGCACACTCAAGAAAACAGCAGATGCCACAAAGCACGCTGACACGAGTCACTGTGTGAAGGACTCATATTATCCACAGAGTGTGGTCCTTGCGCGCAGCAAACACGACAACAAAACCAACCAACACAACAACAACATCAAAGACAATAACAAGAAGCGTACCAAAGGCAACAACGTCAACAACAAGCACAACAAAAACAATACCTATGGAACTACGACTGGTACGACATGGTACAACCATGCAAATAAGGGATGGTGTTACTGCTCAGCTCAGTACAATGTCATACCATGGCAGGACGATGCACCTTACCAAATCAGTCAATTAAGTGATTTGAACACTTGAACACCTCCTGATGACCAAACACCAGGACACTGACGGCGTTCACAAGGAAATGGCAACGTCACCATTGACACTTCTATACCAGACCATATATATTCATGAACTTTGGGCTCATAACTTTTATTTTGTATTGTCTTATCCTCAAAGTCATCACAACTATGATTTGGTCTTGTATAATATTGGATAGTCATCACAGTTATCATAACTTGTACATAGCATCACTTATCTACCTAGTTTGTTCAATTTTCTTTAACACTGTACAGAAAATATGTAACACTAAAAAAGGGGGGATGTAAGAACATAAGAACTAGGAGCAGGAGTAGGCCATCTGGCCCCTCGAGCCTGCTCCGCCATTCAATGAGATCATGGCTGATCTTTTTTGGACTCAGCTCCACTTTCCGGCCCGAACACCATAACCTTTAATCCCTTTATTCTTCAAAAATCTATCTATCTTTATCTTAAAAACATTTAATGAAGGAGCCTCTACTGCTTCACTGGGCAAGGAATTCCATAGATTCACAACCCTTTGGATGAAGAAGTTCCTCCTAAACTGAGTCCTAAATCTACTTCCCCTTATTTTGAGGCTCTGCCCCCTAGTTCTGCTTTCACCCACCAATGGAAACAACCTGCCCGCATCTATCCTATCTATTTCCTTCATAATTTTATATGTTTCTATAAGATCCCCCCCCCCCCCTCATCCTTCTAAATTCCAACGCGTACAGTCCCAGTCTACTCAACCTCTCATCGTAATCGAACCCCGTCAGCTCTGGGAATAACCTAGTGAATCTCCTCTGCACACCCCCCAGTGCCAGTACATCCTTTCTCAAGTAAGGAGACCAAAACTGAACACAATACTCCAGGTACGGCCTCATTAACACCTTATACAATTGCAGCATAACCTCCCTAGTCTTAAACTCCATCCCTCTAGCAATGAAGGACAAAATTCCATTCGCCTTCTTAATCACCTGTTGCACCTGTAGACCAACTTTTTGCGACTCATGCACTAGCACACCCAGGTCTCTGCACAGCAGCATGTTTTAATATTTTATCATTTAAATAATCCCTTTTGCTGTTATTCCTACCAAAATGGATAACCTCACATTTGTCAACATTGTATTCCATCTGCCAGACCCTAGCCCATTCACTTAGCCTATCCAAATCGCTCTGCAGACTTCCAGTATACTCTGCACTTTTTGCTTTACCACTCATCTTAGTGTTGTCTGCAAACTTGGACACATTGCCCTTGGTCATCAACTCCAAATCATCTATGTAAATTGTGAACAATTGTGGGCCCAACACTGATCCCTGAGGGACACCACTAGCTACTGATTGCAAACCAGAGAAACACCCATTAATCCCCACTCTTTGCTTTCTATTAATTAACCAATCCTCTATCCATGCTACTACTTTCCCCTTAATGCCAGGCATCTTTATCTTACGCAGCAACCTTTTGTGTGGCACCTTGTCAAAGGTTTTCTGGAAATCCAGATATACCACATCCATTGGCTCCCTGTTATCTACCGCACTGGTAATGTCCTCAAAAAATTCCACTAAATTAGTTAGGCACGACCTGCCCTTTATGAACCCATGCTGCGTCTGCCCAATGGGACAATTTCCAACCAGATGCCTTGCTATTTCTTCCTTGATGATAGATTCCAGCAATTACCCTTGGTTCAGAGTTAGCAAAAGAGGAGGAGTTTGAGATTCTTCGAATCTCACTCAGGGGTGCAATGACAGAAGGAGGCTTAACAGGCTTTAATTGTATGAAGGACATAAAGGATAAGGAAAATAAACCAGTTTTTAAAAAAAAGTAAAGAAATGATAGCAAACGAAATCCGGACATCCTGGAGAGGGCATTTTTGGAGTGTTCAAATGAAGATAGAAAGTACAAATTAAAGAATAGGGCCCTTGACCTGTTCATTTAATTTTTCAGATGGAAAAAATAAATAACAGACAAACCAGTTCACAAGAAGGAAGAGAACTACACTCGAGAAAATAATGTTTTAGACAGGATTGGGGGGAAACTAATGATACAATTGGCTACATATTTGAGGGAATTAAATGACAGAGCCCGGAGGAAAACTTTACGGGTTAGAAACAAATCAAAATGTCAAATTATTACTGAACAGTGAAACCTCCGGTCAGACATCTCTAATTGGACATCAGCTGATGGCTGATCTGAGGTTTACATGGGGTATGTACTATGTGGTGGAGTTATTAAGGGTCTCGGCAGACAGCAGCGACTGATGAGGAACCCCAATATGATAAATGATAGTTTAAGAATTTTTGTAGCTTGATGCCACGGTGGGAAAATTATTACCAATGCAGCAAACAATATTGCATTGAAGAGCTGTTATAGTTATTAAGGAAGAAATGTCATGTAAATTGTAGGGACTGTTATGTATGATAATGGGGGTAGGTGTGCCGTTCAAGAACTTGATCAGCATTTCTAAACTGTGTGAATGTTTTAACAGAGAGGGGGAATAGTGGTAGTTTAGTGTGTTTTCTTGATTTAACTGCATAGAACATCACAAATAATATTGATGTTGTTTACATGCCATATTTAGTATGTAATGACTATTGTCCCAAAACCATGAAGGGATGTGTCGATATTGTACTTTATATTTAGTATTGAAATTGTGATAACAGTTGCAAATATGTAAAGTTGTAACACACGGTCAATTTGTGTGGTTAGGTAATGAGTAATGTATTAAGATAATACTTAATTTTGTTTAACTGTGTATTTAACAATAAGGAGAATTTATTTGGAAAAAGTGACAGCTCGATGTGGTTTTGTGAAAACTGTGGGTATATTATATTGCAAATGTTGTAATGGAAAATATACACTTTCATGTTGTAAGGGAAATGATAACAGACGAAAGGGATTTGAAGGAAGTTTGTCAGAAAGATATTCTCTCATGTACACCAAGGGTTGGCAGACATACATGGTTCAGGACAATGTTAGACATTAATGTGAGGAAGTCAGGGATAGAGGCAGGATCAATTGAACCGTTTAAATTAATGAAGTAAGGGGTGGTACATGATATCATAATTTACCATTCCGATGAGAAACTAAAAGCAATTTGGATGACGGAAAAATGGGGCACTAGACCGCCAGTGATGGACAAAATACCTTTTTGGTTACTGATGGACTGAGTTGTGTGCTGTATCTAAGGTACATGAGGAAGCTTCTACGGTGCTGCTACCCCAAGGATGTAAAATGCTTTGGAGGTAGTGGAACACTGATATAGCTATTGTGTTACCTTCCTGAGCGGCTGCGGCAATGGTTCACAGTAATTGGACTCGAGGAAAGAACAACAAAAGACACTGGTCTGTGATATGGATACATTTACGAATTGATTTCGGTGCACAATTTAAAATTACAAAACATGTACATACAAATGAGAAAGATTGGGGATAAATGTTAGTCAGTACAATTAGATGGGGGGATAATTGACCAAAAGATATAGTTATGTTTCAAATGTCAAGACGGGGTGTAATTGAAAATATGGAAATATGTGTCATTTGAACCATGAAGGTCTGGCAATATCCGGTCTGAGAGAAACATTAGAGGATACAGGAAAAGACCCCACAAAGGGTTAACAGCAGCTGCCAGAGCAGGATTGTAAAATGCAGATAGCCTTGGTCAAGCAGGCTTAGCAAACAAGACAAACAGGATTTTGAATGAAGCCAAAAACAATGGCTCACACCTTCATTGAAAGTAACTATCTTAGTAAGCATCTGGAAAAGAAAGGATAAGGTTCAGTTGAATTTGGTGACAATTCTAGGTGTGAAAATTTGCTAATACCAGGTAAATTAAACAAAACTGGAGACTATCAGTCTACGAGAAACATAATTCAAAGCCAAAATCAAAGTCAAAATTATGAGCTGAGGACACAATTGGAAAATAAAACTATTGAAATGACAGGAACCAAACCAAAATTCACACCTCTATTGAAGTCAAAGCATTTTTGAATATCACAAAGGATACAATGTAATCAGACCTATGAAGTGAAGTCATGTTAAAATGGCTAACTCCCGATTTAGAATGGCTAACTCCCGATTTAAAATGGCGAACGGCAAAGGCTGATGGGAAAGTCAGCCAACCAGACACAAACGAGCAGCTGCAGGTTGAGTGTGTATTTACCTGTGGAAAGGCCAGACAAGATCGATACCGGCAACCAGCAGCATAACAAAACACCAGCCACCTGCATATTAATGAGCAACCCCGGGAACAATGAGCAACATTTAGAAACATAATGCCAAACCAGACTCTTTGGCGCCAGCAGAAGCCTACACAATGGGAGGTGAACGACCACCTCAGGACCACCCATCGATCAGGGAACCGCTCCAGCATTGGAGAAAATCGAACCAAGTGATTGGGACAAAGTCCAATCACTTGGAACCAGGTACAGGGTCCGCCCCGAAAGGCGGGAAGCCCCTGGGGACTATAAGAATCAAGCCCAAGTTCAAATCGGCCCTCTGCCCTCTGCCCTCTGCTTCTCTGCTTGACCGGGTCACTCAGCAACATGAACCAACCCTTGACAGTGACCGGTCCAGCCATCGCTGAAATCTAGTAAGTCTTACTTCAATGCTCGCTACAATGTACCAACTTCGAATCCCGCAGGCTCAGAACCCGAACGAAAGGCCATTCGTTTCCTGCTCTGGCCAGTTCCAAGTTAAGTGTTGGCCTGTTAGTCGTAGAAGTAGCTTAGACGTAGAATTTATACATGAGTAGTGATTGCTGTGTATAATAAATGTGCTTTGATTTAAATCTTACTAAGCGGTGTACTGGATTATTGATCATTACTCAGACTTGAACCACGTGGCGGTATCAGAAAGACACCTGACGACTCAACAGCAAAGGTGATAAAACAGAGCAATTAAACAAAGGCAAAAGTTAGCAACAAAAATGAATACTTAGTTGGATTAGAAAGTTTGAATCAAAGATACTTTTTACAATCAAAGTTAAATAAGAATTACTTTACAATAATGTCATAAAAACTTAATAACTGTTAGAAAAATATATAAACCCGAAGGGAACAGCAGCCAGAACCAGAACTCAGAGGGAGAGAGAGAGAAGCAGAGAAGGAGAAGCAGTTTAGAGTCAGATTACAGTCAGCTCAGCCATGGGAAAGAGACCGGGCAAAGCAGCCGAGCTAAAATAGCTAATACATCTAAGGAAGACTAGAATTTAAAGAGTAGGCAAATTCAGCTCAGAGACAGCCAGCAGAGTCAGCTCTCATAGCTCGGTACATGGGAAAGACAGGACACAGCAACCGAGCTAACCAGCAAATACATCTAAAGAAGACCAGACTTTAAAGTAGATTGATTGTCAAGTTGGGCCTGAAGGTCCCTTCAACCAACCAGAAGGATCCAGAAGCAAGATCTTTTTACTTTTCTGGAAATAAACTATTTGCAGCTTTTAAAAGAAAAAATACAATAATAAAATAACTTAATTTAACCTGAAATAGTGGTTATTCAAAGTCTACTTTACTTACTTAGCAATGCGGGACCCAGGATCGATGCTACTAAGTTGTAAGTAGATGAAATCTTTGGTGAAGGTATGGGTTATACCGGGGGATGACTTGAAAACATAGTTTCACCTGAATAGCACCCACTGAAGCTTGCATCGGAGTCGGGGAGTGAGAATCCCTGATCACCATTTAGAATGTCGGCCCTTTTTGGTATAGGGGGAATTCTAAGAATAGTGGTGAGTTTTCAAAAACAGACCCAAACCTTCTCAAAACATTGAAGTCCCGCCACTCTACCCGATCAAATGCCTTCTGCGCATCCATGGACACCACCGCCTCCGGTACCAGAGCTCTCGGCAGATTCATCACTACATTCATCATCCGTCTTATATTACTCGCGAGCTGCCTGCCCTTCACGAAGCCTGTTTGACCTTCTGCAACCACCCCCAGGGACTCAATCCTCCATCCTCCCCGCCAACAACTTAGCCAATACTTTCACATCCGTGTTCCATGGTGATATGGGTCTATACGAACCACATTCCACCGGATCCTTCCCTTTTTTGGGGATTAGTGTGATTACTGCCTGCGTTATCGTCTTTCCGGCAACTCCCTCTTCTCCAGTGCTTCATTAAACCCCCCAACAGATGTGGTGCCAGGTCCGCCGCAAATTCCTCACAAAATTACACCAGGTACCCATCCGGCCCAGGTGCCTTCCCCGACCTCATACCCCTGATACAATCCAGCACCTCCCTCAGCCCCAGGGGCTCCTCCAACGCCTGCCTCTTTGCTTCCTCCATCTGGGGAAATTCCAGCTCATCCAGAAACTGCCCCATGTCCCCCTCCTCTCCTCCTGGGTCGGCCTCATAAAATCCCTGGTAATACTCTCTAAATGCCTCATTTATCTTCCCTGGCGCCGCCATCACATCCCCAGCCACAGTCCATACCTTCAATATTTCCCTGGACGCAGCCTGCCTCCGCAGCTGGTGCATCAGCCTGCAGCTCGTCTTCCCCCCCATACTCGTTTTGCACCCCTCTTGCCCTACGCAGTTGCCTCACCACCGTCCCCGTTGTCAGCTGGTCAAATTGCCCCTGCAACTTTTTCCTCCTCGCCAATCCTTCCACGGAGGGCACCCTCGAATAATCCCTGTACACCTCCACTATCTCGCTCACTAGATGGTCATGTTCCGCCCTCCTTTCGTTATTTGCACGAACCGTAAACAAAATAATTTCTCCCCGGACCACTGCCTTCAGTGCTTCCAAAATAATGCACGCCGACACCTCCCCATTCTGATTCAACTCCACATACTCCTTAATCGGCGCCCGCACCTTATCACAAAAACCTCCATCCGCCAACAACCTCGAATCAAATCTCGACCCCGGCCTCTGCTCTCGTCCCACTCTAAACTGAATCTCCAGCCAGTTGGGCGCATGGTCCGAGATAACTATCCCCGCATACTCTGACCCCTCCACCCCAACCAAAATCTCCCAACTCACTACAAAGTAGTCAATCCTCGAATACACCTTCTAGATGTGAAAAGAAGTAATACTCCCTTCCCCCTGGGTTCTGAAAATGTCATGGCTCCACTATACCCATGCGCTCCATAAAAACCCCCAGCTCCCTTGCCATTTGTACCCGACCCATCGACCTGGGGCTCGATCAATCCACCCTCGGCTCCAGGACACAGTTAAAATCTCCTCCCGTGATCAACTGGTACGTGCCCAAATCCGGGATTGCTGCCAGCAACCTCCTCATAAGACCAACATCATCCCAATTTGGGGCATGCACATTTACCAACACTACCGGTGCCCCTTCCAATACCCCACTCACAATCACATACCTCCCTTAATTTCACATCAAACCCCGAGTGAAAAACCTGCCCGACCCACCCCTTCCTGAACCTAACCTGGGCCTTCACACGGAGGTGCGTCTCCCACAGAAAGACCGCCCCCGCTTTCAAGCTCCTGAGGTGCGTGAAATCCCGTGACATTTTAATCGGCACATTCAGTCCCGGGACGTTCCACGTTACCAACCTTACCGGAGGCTTGCCCCTCCAATCCCCTCTACCGTCCGAGATTTTCCCCGCTGAACTCCCGCCCCTTTAATTCCACTCCGTACCTAGCCCATTTCAGAAGGCCCCTTTCTCCGCCCTTGACCATGTCATCTCTCACCCCCTGCCACGTAGCAGAAACCTCCCCCCACTTTTACCCTTCCCCTTCTTGCCCCCTCACTTCCACTTCTTGCCCCCTCACTTCCACTTTCCCCCCCCCCACCCGGACTTCCATCTTGGCCTTCTCCCCCACCAGCCCACTTCCGTTCAGCAGCATAACCTGCTAGCAGGGCTGCCCCTGGCCAAAGGCACTTCCTGGTGACCTCCCCCACCCACTCCTCAGCTCAAGAAAGAAGGCTTCCTGCTGGCCTTACCTTCCCCCACCCAAACAAGGACTTCTCCTGAACTCCAGGCAGCCATCTCCAGAAGCAAACAAAGAAAGCTGTGATCTGATTGGTTGATAGCAAATCTGCCCCAAACTTTAAAAAAACACAGCTAAACTCGTAAACTTAAATTAAACGAATTAATTAATTAGAATGGCTGGTCAGGTGATGTGCTTGAGCTGCTTAATTTGGGAGCTGGCAGATCCCATTCCGAGCTGCAGTGACCACATCTGCAGTAAGTGTTGGCTGCTCGAAGAGCTCCGGCTCAGATTTGATGAGCTGGAGTCTGAGCTTCAAACACTGAGGCACACTGAGGGAGAGACTTACCTGGACACTGTGCTTCAGGAGGCAGTCACACCTGTCAGACTAAGTAGTTTAAATCCTGCCAGTGGCCAGGGACAGCAGGGTGTGACTGCAAGTCAGGCAGGTAAAGGGAACCAGCAGTCAGGAACTCGGGAGCCTCAGCCCTTGACCCTGTCCAACAGGTACGAAGCACTAGCTCCCTGTGTGGATGGCGAACAGGGCTGCAGGAAGGATGAGTCAGCTGACCAAGGCACCATGGTTCAGCAGGCCATTCAAGGGGAGGGAGTAAATAGGCAAGTTGTAGGGGATTCTATTATCAGGGGGATAGATAGTATCCTTTGTGAGCAGGATAAAGAGTCCCGCATGGTATGTTGCCTGCCCGGTGCTAGGATACGGAACATCTCTGACCGGCTTGAAAGGATACTGGAGAGGGAGGGGGAGGATCCAGTTGTTGTGGTCCATGTCGGTACCAACAACATAGGCAAGACTAGGAAAGAGGATCTGTTTAGAGATTATAAAGAGCTAGGATTCAAATTAAAAAACAGGTCCTCAAGGGTCATTATCTCTGGATTACTGCCCAAGCCACGTGCAAATTGGCATAGGGAGGCAAGAATAAGAGAAGTTAACACGTGGCTGAAAGAGTGGTGTGGGAAAGAGGGGTTCCTTTTCATGGGACACTGGCATCAGTTTTGGGACAGGGGGGACCTATACCGTTGGGACGGTCTCCATCTGAACCAAGCTGGGACCAGTGTTCTGGCGAAAAGAGCAAATATGGTGGTCAACAGGATTTTAAACTAGAGATGGGGGGGTGTAAGGGAAAGTCAGGGAACCAAGAGGTGAAGTAGTCAGTGGGAAGCGTAGCTGTTTAGGAATACAAAAAAGCACGAAAAGACAGAACTCAGGAGAGGTTACGATAGTCCCCCATCTCACAAAATGTGACACAGTGTATGGAAAGGCTCAGTAAACCAAGGTCCACCACACTAAGAAAACAAAAAGGGACGGTCAATAGAGAATTAAAGGTGCTATATTTAAATGCGCGCAGTGTACGGAACAAGGTAGATGAGCTTGTGGCCCAGATTGTGACTGGCAGGTATGATGTGGTAGGCATCACAGAGACGTGGTTGCAGGGGGTTCAGGACTGGCATTTAAACATCCAGGGATTCACAACCTATCGAAAAGACAGAGAGGTGGACAGAGGGGGCGGGGTTGCCTTGTTAATTAGGAATGAAATTAAATCAATAGCACTAAACGACATAGGGTCAGATGATGTGGAGTCTGTGTGGGTAGAGTTGAGGAACCACAAAGGCAAAAAAACCATAATGGGAGTTATGTACAGGCCTCCTAACAGTGGCCAGGACCAGGGGCACAAAATGCACCACAAAATAGAAAGGGCATGTCAGAAGGGCAAGGTCACAGTGATCATGGGGGACTTCAATATGCAGGTGGACTGGGTAAATAATGTTGCCATTGGACCCAAAGAATGGGAATTCATTGAATGTTTACAGGAGGGCTTTTTGGAACAGCTTGTGATGGAGCCCACGAGGGAACAGGCCATTCTGGACTTAGTGTTATGTAATGAGCCAGACTTGATAAAAGATCTTAAAGTAAGGGAATACTTAGGAGGCAGTGATCTTAATATGGTAGAATGCAGTCTGTAATTTGAAAGAAAGAAGGTAGAATCAGATGTAAAGGTGTTACAGTTAAATAAAGGTAACTACAGGGTCATGAGCGAGGATCTGACGAAAATCGACTGGGAGCAGAGCCTAGTGGGAAAGACAGTAGAACAGCAATGGCAGGAGTTTCTGGGAGTAATTGAGGACACAGTACAGAGGTTCATCCCAAAGAAAAGAAAGGTTATCAGAGGGGGGATTAGGCAGCCATGGCTGACAAAGGAAGTCAGGGAATGCATCAAAGCAAAAGAGAAAGCCTATAATGTGGCAAAGAGTAGTGGGAAGTCAGAAGATTGGGAAGGCTACAAAAACAAACAGAGGATAACAAAGAGAGAAATAAGGAAAGAGAGGATCAAATATGAAGGTAGGCTAGCCAGTAACATTAGGAATGATAGTAAAAGTTTCTTTAAATACATTAAAAACAAACAGGAGGCAAAAGTAGACATTGGGCCGCTCCAAAATGACGCTGGTAATCTAGTGATGGGAGACAAGGAAATAGCTGAGGAACTAAATAAGTACTTTGCGTCAGTCTTCACAGTAGAAGACATGAGTAATATCCCAACAATTCAGGAGAGTCAGGGGGCAGAGTTGAATATGGTAGCTATCACAAAGGAGAAAGTGCTAGAGAAAGTAAGAGGTCTAAAAATTGATAAATCTCCGGGCCCAGATGGGCTACATCCTAGAATTCTAAAGGAGATAGCTGAAGAAATAGTGGAGGCGTTAGTTATGATCTTTCAAAAGTCACTGGAGTCAGGGAAAGTCCCAGAGGATTGGAAAATCGCTGTTGTAACCCCCCTTTTGAAGAAGGGAACAAGAAAACAGATGGAAAATTATAGGCCAATTAGCCTAACCTCGGTTGTTGGCAAGATTCTAGAATCCATCGTTAAGGATGAGATTTCTAAATTCTTGGAAGTGCAGGGTCAGATTAGGACAAGTCAACATGGATTTAGTAAGGGGAGGTCGTGCCTGACAAACCTGTTAGAGTTCTTTGAAGAGATAACAAATAGGTTAGACCAAGGAGAGACAATGGATGTTATCTATCTTGACTTCCAAAAGGCCTTTGATAAGATGCCTCACCGGAGACTGCTGAGTAAAATAAGGGCCCATGGTATTCGAGGCAAGGTACTAACATGGATTGACGATTGGCTGTCAGGCAGAAGACAGAGAGTTGGGATAAAAGGTTCTTTTTCGGAATGGCAACCGGTGACGAGTGGTGTCCCGCAGGGTTCAGTGTTGGGGCCACAGCTGTTCTCTTTATATATTCACGATCTAGATGACGGGACTGGGGGCATTCTGGCTAAGTTTGCCGATGATACAAAGATAGGTGGAGGGGCAGGTAATATTGAGGAGGTGAGGAGGCTGCAGAACGATTTAGACAGTTTAGGAGAGTGGTCCAAGAAATGGCTGATGAAATTCAACGTGGGCAAGTGCGAGGTCTTGCACTTTGGAAAAAAGAATAGAGGCATGGACTATTTTCTAAACGGTGACAAAACTCATAATGCTGAAGTGCAAAGGGACTTGGGAGTCCTAGTCGAGGATTCTCTAAAGGTAAACTTGCAGGTTGAGTCCGTAATTAAGGAAGCAAATGCAATGTTGTCATTTATCTCAAGAGGCTTGGAATATAAAAGCAGGGATGTACTTCTAAAGCTTTATAAACCACTAGTTAGGCCCCATTTAGAATACTGTGAGCAATTTTGGGCCCCACACCTCAGGAAGGACATACTGGCACTGGAGCGGGTCCAGCGGAGATTCACACGGATGATCCCAGGAATGGTAGGCCTAACATATGATGAACGTCTGAGGATCCTGGGATTATATTCATTGGAGTTTAGGAGGTTGATGCGAGATCTAATAGAAACTTACAAGATAATGAATGGCTTAGATAGGGTGGACGTAGGGAAGTTGTTTCCATTAGCAGGGGAGACTAGGACCCAGGGGCACAGCCTTAGAATAAAAGGGAGTCACTTTAGAACAGAGATG
This sequence comes from Scyliorhinus torazame, assembly GCF_047496885.1. Classification (NCBI taxonomy): domain Eukaryota; kingdom Metazoa; phylum Chordata; class Chondrichthyes; order Carcharhiniformes; family Scyliorhinidae; genus Scyliorhinus; species Scyliorhinus torazame. Next base: position 91,621,673 of record NC_092709.1, read on the forward strand.
AGGAGAAATTTCTTCAGCCAGAGAGTGGTGGGTCTGTGGAATTCATTGCCACAGAGGGTGGTGGAGGCCAGGACGTTGAGTGTCTTTAAGACAAAAGTTGATAAATTCTTGACTTCTCGAGGAATTAAGGGCTATGGAGAGAGAGCGGGTAAATAGAGTTGAAATCAGCCATGATTGAATGGTGAAGTGGACTCGATGGGTCGAATGGCCCTCCGCTCCTATGTCTTATGGTCTTAAATGTTAAACACATACAGTCCCATCAAACAGGAGGGGGGATGGGAACATCCATCTCCACAAACGTTTCGCCCCTCCAACTCCTCACATCTCAACATTGAACAGAACCCCTCCCCAAATAAAAAGGCGAAAATCCCCCAATCCCTACCCCCAGTTCAAATAATCTCCCGACCATTACAAAGTGCCAGCACCCCGGTTCCCAAGCATCGTCCGCTCAGTTCTCCCCCAGTTTATGCTCCATAATGAAGTCTTCGGCCACTTCTGGGGTCTCGGAATAATACTCGCAGCCTACGAATGTCACCCAGAATTTCACCGGGTAGAGCACCCCAAACCTGATCTTCTGCCGTTACAGCACCGCCTTGGCCTTTTTGAAACCTGTCCGCCGTTTTGCTAACTTGGCTCCGATGTCCTGATAAGTTTGGACGTTATTCCCCTCCCAGTCGCAGGTACGCTTCTCCCTGGCCCATCGCAGAATTTTCTCTTTCTCCACAAATTTGTGGAGTCTCATAATCACTGCCCGCGGCGGCTCCCCAGCTCTAGGCTTCTGCCTCAGGGACCTATGCGCGCGGTCCACTTCAGGCACCTTATCTCGCACCCATTCTGCCACCAGCCCCGCCAGCATCTTCAAGACGTACCTCGGGGCACTCACACCTTCCACTCCTTCAGGCAGGCCCACTAGTCGCAGGTTCTGCCTTCTCAAGGTATTCGCCTGATCCTCCACCTCTGCCCTCAATGTTTTGCACAGGTCCCCTAGGAGCCCCACCTCTGCCTCAAGCGTCACCACACGATCACTGTGGTCTGCGATCACTCCTTCGATCTCACAAATCTGTGACCCCTGCACCTCCAAACACCTCTCCACCCATTCTAGAGAACTCTTCAGGGGTACCACAGCTTCTGCAATGGCCTTTGCATGATCCTCACGCATTTCTTTCCTATGTTGATGGAATTCCTCCTTGATAAAAGCCATCAGTTCCTGTATCTGGGCCTTTCTAGCTTGCCCCTCCACCCGCCTGCATGTTGGACGAGACTGCGGCACAAGATTCTTTCAACTATCCAGCCTATTTTTCACTGTTTTCTGCCGGGTCTGGTGATCAGAAGACATACCACTCCAGGGGTAAACTACTCCTCTAACATTCACCTACGCCTTTTCATCAAAATTCCACCCGGTTCTGTGCGAAAAGAGCTCTTTTCTGTAACTTTAAGCAGGAGCAGCCCTGTATGTGACCATTCACTCCATGGTCACAACCGGATGTTGTGCCATCACCTTCTGGATTTGTGCTACATCAGCCAGTGACTGCGCCTCTGGGCTGGGCTACCTCCCCCTGTGTCTGTGCGACATCGGACATTGTTTAGGGCAATGCCGCCGGTGCCCCCAGACATGGCCCTCTGTGACTGGGTCACGCCCTGTTGTGCCACTGCAATGTCTAGGTGGCTCTGGTACATGGCTGCCTGTGACAGGACAGACCTGCCCAGGGCATCGGCCACCGCCTGCACAGGTTGCCCCAGGCCGTGGACAACTTGACCCATAGTCGAAACCTTTGCCTCCAAGCCACCAATGCAGACGCCACCCTTGCAGTGTTGGCCAGGGTGGCATACCTGTTTGGCATACCTGTTCGGCACCACCTCCTGCTCCTGCAGGCAGTTGGACTCCTCCAACTGCACCTGCTGGCACTGGATGGTTGCTGACAACCCGCCATGTAGCCCATGGCTCTGTGACTGCATCTCCACTATCGATGGGGCCGTCTGTTCCAAGAGCCTGAAACCCATCCGGACGGCAACTAATCCCTCAGGCCGGCCTGAGTTCCAACCATCCGCCCCCTCGGGGGTTCCTACCTCCGCCTGTACTACCGCAACATGTGTGGTGTGCACCAGATAGTGCCCCAGGAACCTCTTCATTAAAGTGCGCAACCGAGGTGAGTGTCTCTGGGATGGTGGAGGGTGTTGGAGACAGCTGTGTTGGAAAGTCGGTGTCTTCCCTGGAATCGAGCTCCGGATATGGGTCGAGGTCTCCTGTCGCTGTCCGTTTCCTCGTCCTCGCTGCTCTCTGTGGTAAACCACTGTTGTACCTCTATTAGATGATGTATGGTAGGACCTATAGTACATGTTCGTTAGTAGTCCCTGTCTGCTGGCTCCGCCCAGTCGGCGGAGGATAAATATGAGTGTGCTCCATGCTGCAACCATTTCGCCAGCTGCTGTGGGAGGCCACACATCTTAGAGCAATAAAGTCTCAGTTGTATCCAACTCAAGTCTTTGTGCAATTGATCGTGCATCAATTTATTGCTCTAGGATTTTCAAAAGATGGACCCCCGTATCAAACTGGATCGCCTGCAGCTGGATCTGCATTCAAGCAACGCCAAAAAGGACTTTCAACACTGGTTAGCTTGTTTCGAGGCATACATCAACTTGGCATCCACCCCTATCTCGGAGGCTCAGAAGATACAGATCCTGTACTCAAGGTTGAGCTCCAGCATCTTTCCGCTAATCCAGGACGCGCCGAACTATGCCGAAGCCATGACGCTTCTCAAGGAGAATTACGCTCAGAAGACGAACACACTGTTCGCCAGGCACGTACTCGCCACTCGATCTCATCTCCCTGGCGAGTCCATAGAAGACTTCTGGCGGGCCCTAATCCCACTCGTCCGGGACTGTGACTGTCAGGCCGTTACAGCCACTGAACACGTGTTTGTTCGGACCTCATATGCCAGCGTCTGTTAGAAGGGGCCACGCTTGACCTAGCAGAGACAAAGAAACTAGCGGTCTCCATGAAGGTCGCCTCGCGCAACGTTCAGGCCAACACCCGCAGCCGCGCGGCCCACCCCTCCGATGCATCGTGGACCCCACAGACTGCCGCCCCAGCGGGGGCCATACCCAGCCAGTACGCCTGCGCCACGCGCCAGCCAGCGAACCCCGGATGTCCCCGATGTTATTTTTGCGGCCAGCAGAAACTCCCCCGTCAATGCTGCCCGGGCCGCGCTGTCCTTTGTAAGGCTTGTGGCAAGAAGGGGCCAGGCCCGTGCAGTCACCGCTTTCGCCCCTGTTATAACCTGCCTACTTGCCATTGGCTGTGGACTAATGACTATCCCACAATCCTGTGGGAGTATGAGCTTCCCCAATGAGGGGGGCGGAGAAACCACTAGTAAACTCCTAGTATAAATAAAGCTGGCCAGTTCAGGAACCAGCAGGAAGGAGTATGTAGCAAGGGAAGTTACTGCTACTGTTATGTATATATGTTATAGTAAATAAATGTTATTACTTTGTATCCTTAAAACTCGTGCTGGATTCTTCGTGGCCCTTACAAAACTGGAGATGAAGATGGGATTCTTTTGTGGGGGACGCGTGTGATTGTCCCGGAAAAAGGCCAGGAACTGATACTAACAGACTTGCACAATGGGAATCCAGGCGTGACCAAAATGAAAATGTTGGCCCGGAGTTATGTCTGATGGCCAGGCCTCGACACCGACATTGAGAAGGTGGCCCAAAACTGCCTCATTTGCCAGGAGCATCAGAAGCTTCCGCCGGCCACGCCCCTACATCACTGGGAATGGCCAGGGCGGCCTTGGACACGCTTGCATGCAGATTTCGCAGGCCCTTTTCAAGGATCCATGTTCCTTCTACTAATTGACGCCCAGTCCAAATGGCTAGAGGTGCATAAGATGCAGGGGACAACCTCCTGCGCAACAATTGAAAAGATGCGTTTATCGTTTAGTACGCATGGCCTCCCCGAGGTGCTGGTCACGGATAACGGCACTCCATTCACGAGTGAGGAGTTTGCGAGGTTCACAAAGATGAACGGCATCCGCCATATCCGCACTGCCCCTTACCACCCGGCTTCAAATGGGTTGGCAGAAGCGCAGTGCAGACATTCAAAAGAGGCCTAAAGAAGCAGTCTTCCGGATCAATGGACACGAGACTGGCTCGCTTTTTGTTTACATACAGGACCACCCCCCATGCAGTGACTGGGGTAGCTCCTGCAGAACTCCTAATGGGCCGGAGACTTCGCACCCGCCTTCGTATGGTTTTCCCGGACATTGGCGCAAAAGTACGCCGCACACAAGAACGGCAGGGACAGGGATTTTCTCGGCATCGGCCGATTCGGCAGTTTGCGCCCAGTGTTCGTTCGGAATTGTGCTGGTGGTGCCCAATGGGTTCCTGGTGTAATCTTTCGCCAAACGGGCCCTATATCTTACCAAGTGCAAGCCCAGGGTCGTCTCCAGCGAAAACATGTAGACCACGTTCGGTCCAGAAGATCATCCCCTCAAAAGATTCCCCGCCCCCGGAGCTCATTTCAACAGCCGCAGAGACCAGAGACAAGGGAAGGTAGTCCTCACAATCTTCCACTGGTGCCTCACTCGAAGCCTGCGCAGGTCGTTACGGGACCGAATGGAGATAGAGACGCTGACATGACGGAGGCAGCAGACTCTGACTCCGAGATGGAGACACAGGATGCATCAGAGGGGGATTCATCGGGTCCACGGGCCGTGGATGTACAACCGTTGCGCCGTTCATCATGGAAGCGCCGGTCTCCGTCTCATTACACACCGCCTGATCCAGCGCCGCGTGCAAATGATGTCCGGCCTGCGGCCAAACGAGTCCGACGCCCTCCTTCGCCAGGGTCTTCGGTGGATTACTTGGACTTTGTGGGGGAGGGATGTTATAACCTGCCTACTTACCATTGGCTGGGGACTAATGACAATCCCACAATCCTGTGGGAGTATGAGCTTCCCCAATGAGGGGGGCAGAGAAACCACTAGTAAACTCCTAGTATAAATAAAGCTGGCCAGTTCAGGAACCAGCAGGAAGGAGTATGTAGCAAGGGAAGTTACTGCTACTGTTATGTATATACGTTATAGTAAATAAATGTTATTACTTTGTATCCTTAAAACTCGTGCTGGATTCTTCGTGGCCCTTACAAAAGCCCCCACCCCCTCGATTATGGACAATGGGCGCCACCATCTTCTCCCCCTCAGACCACGCGCGGCCAGTGGGCACCGCCATCTTCTCCCTCAGACCAAGCGCGGCCAGTGGGCGCCGCTATCTTCCCCTCCGAGCAACACGTGCGGCCCATGGGCGCTGTCATCTTGTTCACCCCCGCCACGTGCGGCCCATGGGCGCCGCCATTTTGTCCTCAAGATCTTCAATTGCCGCCATCTTGTCTCCCCCACGGCACATGGGCACCATCAGCGTCCAGGACCAGGGCCCCCTGGGCTCCCCATCATCCAACACCAGCGACGACCGACCACGACTCGCCTCAATGACCATCGACCAGTCTCGTACGCACAACCTGGCCATCGCATCGACCAGCGTTAAAGTCAACGGACACGTGACCTCTTGCCTGCTGGACTCCGGAAGCACCGAGAGCTTCATCCACCCGGATACGGTAAGGCATTGCTCCCTCGCGGTACACTACGCCAATCAAAAATCTCCCTGGCCTCCGGATCCCATTCCGTGGTGATCCGGGGGTACTGTACGGTCATTCCCACGGTCCAGGGAGTAGAATTCAGCAGCTTCCGCCTCTACGTCCTTTCTAACCTCTGCATTACCCTACTGCTAGGCCTGGAATTCCAGTGCAACCTCCAGAGCCTAACCCTGAAATTCGGCGGGACCCTACCACCCCTCACTGTGTGCGGCCTCGCAACCCTAAAGGTCAATCCGCCTCCCCTCTTCGCAAATCTAACCTCTGGTTGCAAACCCGTCGCCATCAGGAGCAGACGGTACAGCACCCAGGACAGGACCTTCATCAGGTCCGAGGTCCAGCGGCTGATTCGGGAAGGCATCATCGAGGCCAGTAACAGCCCCTGGAGAACCCAAGTGGTAGTAGTTAAAACTGGGGCGAAACACAGAATGGTCGTGGACTACAGCCAGACCATCAATCGGTATACACAGCTCGACGCGTACCCCCTCCCACGCATATCTGATATGGTCAATCAGATTGCACAGTACCGGGTCTTCTCAACTGTAGACCTCAAATCCGCTTACCACCAGCTCCCCATTTGTATATCGGACCGTCCATATACTGCCTTCGAGGCAGACGACCATCTCTATCACTTCCTCAGGGTTCCCTTCGGCGACACCAACGGGTCTCGGTCTTCCAAAGGGAGATGCCCGAATGGTCGACCAGTACTGTTTGCGGGCCACCTTTCTGTGCCTAGACAATATCACCATCTGATGCCATGATCAGCAGGACCACGATGCCAACCTTGCCAAATTTCTCCACACCGCCACTCTCCTAAACCTCACCTACAACAAGGAGAAGTGCGTGTTTAGCACGACCCGCTTAGCCAACCTCGGCTATTTGGTCCAGAACGGAGTTCTGGGGCCCGATCCCGACCACATGTGCCCCCTCATGGAGCTCCCCCTCCCCCACTGCCCCAAGGCCCTCAAACGCTGCCTGGTGTTCTTTTCGTACTATGCTCAGTGGCTCCCAAACTATGCGGACAAAGCCCGCGCACTCATACAGTCAACACATTTTCCCCTGACGGCTGAGGCCCAACAGGCCTTTGCCCGAATCAGAGCCGATATCGCCAAGGCCGGGATGCACGCAGTAGATGAGTCACTGCCCTTTCAAGTAGAGAGCGGCGCATCAGACGTCACCCGAGCCGCCACCCGCAATCAGGCAGGCAGACCCGTGACATTTTTTTCCCGCACTCTTCATGCCTCAGAAATGCGGCACTCGTCCGTCGAAAAAGAGGCCCAAGCTGTCGTTGAAGCTGTGCGGCATTGGAGGCATTACCTGGCCGGCACGAGATTCACTCTCCTCACTGACCAACAGTCAATAGCCTTCATTTCAATAACACACAGCGGGGCAAGGTCAAGAATGATAAGATCTTGAGGTGGAGGATCGAGCTCTCCACCTACAATTACGAGATTTTGTATCGCCCCGGTAAGCTCAACGAGCCCCCAGACGCCCTCTCCCAAGGGACTGCCAGGTCTGTGCGGAGTGCAAGCCGCACTGCCTCCCGCCCCTTTGAATGCCTCGGGGTGGATTTCAAAGGGCCCCTCCCCTCCACCGACCGTAACACGTATTTTCTCAGTGTGGTCAATGAGTACTCCAGATTCCCCTTCGCCATCCCATGCCCAGATACGATGTCTGCCACTGTCAACAAAGGCCCTCAACACAATCTTGGCTCTGTTCGGTTTCCCCGCCTACATCCACAGTGACAGGGGATCCTCTTTCATGAGTGATGAGCTGCATCAATTCCTGTTCATCAGGGGTATCGCCTCCAGCAGATCGACTAGAACCCCCGGGGAAATGGACAGAGAGGGAGAACGGGACGGTATGGAGGGCCGTCCAACTGGCCCTACGGTCATGGAGCCTCCCGGCCTCCCGCTGGCAGGGGTGTACCGTGAGGGAGCAGCGCCTTACCATATCGGGATGGATGAAGCTCTCAGTGCTCCCGGAGTCCAGAAGGCAGGATATCTTGTGCCCATCGACCTTCACTGTCGTCGACGCGGTCGCGAGGTTGTGCGGTCGGGATTGGTCGATTGTGATGGACGCCGGTCGCGGCTGGTTGGCGGCGGTCGCAGGCGATGAGCGGCCCGATAAGATGCCCGACGAGCAGGGGTCCTGAGGCGGGAAGATGGCGGCGCCCCCGGTCTGCACGTGTCCTGAGGCAGGCAATATGGCGGCGCCCACCTGCCGCACGTGTTGTGAAGTGAGCACAATGGAGAACAAGATGGCGGCGAACAAGATGGCGGCACCCACAGGCCGCACGTGGTGTGAGGGGAGCAAGATGGCGGCGACCGCGGATCGCACATGGGGGGTGCCGGAACAATAGTGGCAACCGAGCGGGTCTGGCACACCGCAGCAAAATGTCCTTTCTTGCCGCAGGCCTTGCACAGTGCGCTCCGTGCTGGGCAGCACTGCTGGGGGTGTTTTGCTTGTCCGCTGAAGTAGCAGCTGGGCCCCCGGGGTTGGTTGGCTGCCGCGCGGTGCAGGCCTGGGGCTGGCTGGGGAAGGTCGTTATTGGGGTCCACGGTGGGGTGTTCGCCGGCGGGGTCCATGATGCACAGGACGGGTGGGCCGTCTGGTCGGGGGCACACGCCTGTATATTGCGTGAGGCGACTGTGAGCAAGATCACTAGTTTCGGTCGAGGGTAGCCCCTTCTACGAGGCGCTGGCGGATGTAGGCCGACCCAATGCCCGTAACGAATGCGTCGCTAAGTAGCAGGTCAGAATGTTCAGCGGCTGAAATGGCCTGGCAATCGCAGTCTCTCACCAGGACGTGCAGGGCACGCCAGAAATCTTCCACAAACTCACCGGGGAGTTGATGCCGTGTAGACAGGAGAAGCCTGCCGTAGATTTTGTTGGTCTGTTGAGTGTAGTCCTCCTTCAGTATTTCCATGGCGTCAGCGTAGGTCGGTGCGTCCTGGATGAGGGGAAGGACTCATCCCCTCAGCCGCGTGTAAAGGATCTGGAGCCTCTGTGCCTCCGGGGTTGGGTCTGGTGCAGATCCAATGTATGCTTCAAAGCAAGCTAGCCAATGTGCGAAGGCCGACTTGGCATTGTCTGCTTGAGGGAGCAGCTGCAGGCGATCAGGCTTGATGCGGAGATCCATCGTTTTAAAATCTCTGCGTAATATATTGATGCACTATCAATTATGACGAGACGAGAGGAGAGAGTGATCGAGGCTTTATTACGCAGAGATGTGGATCCTCCCGCAGCTGCCGCCGAAATGGCAGCAGCTCGGAGAGCCCATACATTTATACTCTGCCCACTGGGCAGAGCCAGCAGGCAGGGATCTACCCCCGTACCTGTAGTACAGGGGCCTTACCATAATGCCCTCGTATCCAGTATACACAATACAACAGTGCTGACTACCACAGGGCTCGAACATTCGGAGCCACCCCATTGTTCGACTCCTTTCCCACCTGGCTGTCATGATGATCCTGTTTACCTTGATCTACCTCATCATCCTCATGGTCCAATTCCGTAGGTGGACAGCAGAGATCGCGGGGCGCCAGGACATTGGATTCATGTTTACTGCACGGCCACATTAATCCAGCCATACCAACGATCCCCGAGAACTGGTACTTGCTTTGCACTGAGTATCCAGGTTGTAGAACTGTAAATTCCTAAGGCGAGCCTGTTTACATTGATCTGCACCGTCTGTATGTCTGCAGTTTGTACCGTGTGGTGATATGCATCACTGTAAAGACACAAGGGGTTAATGTAAATACATGTAGACTAGCTAGACACTAGAGGGAGCACCAGAGACATGACACACAGACACTCAACCAGTTAGATAGGACACGACCAATGGGCATTCACGATACACACAGAGGTGACACAACCACAGGAGGGCATTACACCAACCCATATATAAAGGACACAACACACATGATCTTCCTCTTTCCAGTGGAGACAGTCAGTGAGTAGAGACACAGGGTTGATTAATATTACACCCACCACGTGGATTGCAGCAACTGGTTTGTCAGTCTGAGTAGCTTTAGAATGATTAACAGCAGTGACAAACCCGAGTAGGAGAAGTGTAAATAGTTTAATAAATGTGTTGAAGTTATCTCCATGTCTGAACCTTCCTTTGTCAAGTGCACCACAAGGAAGCTGCTTATACTACGACTAGAGCATAACAAGACAAGCGCCTCGAGCATACTCGTCACATATGCACCCACATCCAATCCCTCGCAGCCCTTGGGGAGGCCAACGATCCTCAAATCTGCCTCCTTGCTCTGTTCCCCAGCTCTTCAAACTGCTCCTGCATCCTCCTCTGGCGGGCGTTCAGCTCCTCCACCTCGTGCACCAGCTCCGTTACCGTGTCCGCCTAGCTGGAGGGCTTCACCTCGACCTCCCTGAGCGCCTTCTCTTGGACCACCTGTGTCTCTACCATTCGGTCCATTACCGATCTCATCGGGTCCAACATGTCCCTCTTCAGTTCGGCGAAGCAATTCCTTAAGAACTCCATCTGTTGCTCCCTTGGCCAATGAGCCTCCACTCCCTCGTCCCTGCCGTCCGCCATGCTTCGCTGCCCGGTCTGGGGTCCCCGCTGCTCCCGCTTCCATCCTTGCCGCTCCACTCGACCACTTGTGGTCCAGCTGTCCATACCCCGGGGGGGGGAAGCCTCTTCCCTATCGTCTCCTCCATCGATTCAGGTCGTCAGGTCCCAAAAAAGTCAGTTGATAAAGGTCCGTTTGCCCATCGCGGGCGGGAGCGATCCGACCCGCGACCTGCTTCCTCGAGGGCGCCACTGGAAGTCTCTTTTTCTCACAGATTTACTTATGTACATTACACCTGCACCTTAGGTTCTTTTTAAACTTGTTCTCAAGGCAAATTTTTAGGAAGAAGATATGGGGTTATACTTCACATGGAAACATTTCCCTGCTCCCCTCCCCCAAACTAAAAACTTAGCTGCCCTGCAGCAATAATACACGAGGAGCAGCCTTAGTTGATTTTTTATTTTTATAAATTTAGAATACTCAATTATTTTTTTCCAATTAAGGGCAATTTAGTGTGGCCTATTCACCTAACCTGCACATCTTTTGGGTTGTGGGGGTGAAACCCACACAGACACGGGAGGGAATGTGCAAACTCCACACAGACAGTGACCCGGGACCGAACCCGGGTCCTCAGTGCCGTAGGCAGCAGTGCTAACCACTGTGCCACCGTGCTTCCCAGCCTTAGTTGATTTAGAGTGGGACTTCCACGCCACATCTTGGAGGAAGTCCCACCATGAGATCTGTTGCCGGCAGCTCTGTAGTCCCAGAAGCACCAAGATCAAGTTATGGCTACTACTGGGAAATAGCCAGTCCTCAAGGGTGAGGAATCATGAACACTGCCTCAGAGGTAAGTCTGGTATTTGCATAAGCCTGTCAGGGAGACCCTAGCAAGGAGGTGAGAGTGGTGGATGCTGGGTTAGAGAGGTTGGGGGATTTTTAAAAGGGAGGGTCTGATCATGGGGTGGGGTCTGGCTCCATTGGGCACAGGAGGGCGCTAAGGGACAACCACCCCCTCCCCTTGCCTGAGTAGTGATTGATGCCAGGGCCAGGCTGTTTTGTTATGTTTCCTTTGTAACATAAGCGGCTTCCTTGTGTTGCATTTGTCAAGGAAGGTTGAGACGTGTAAATAACTTCAACTCATTTATTTACACTATGTACACTTTTATAACTTGAGTTCAACGCTACTGCTAATCCTATTGTAGCTACCTAAACTGACTAACCAGTTGCTGTCTTCCACGTGGTGGGTGTGATAATTAATCAACCCTGTGCCTCTCCTCACTGACTGTCTCCACTGGCCGAAGGGGCTGATCATGTGTGTGGTGTCCTTTATGTATGGGTCGGTGTAATGCCCCCCTGTGGTCGTGTCACCTCCTTGTGTATCGTGAATGTCCATTGGTCGCCTCCCATCTAAATTATCTATTGGTTGAGTGTGTGTGTGTGTGTGATGTTTCTGGTGCTCCCTCTAGTGTCTGTCTAGCTTACATGTATTTACAGTGATGCACATCACCACATCCTCCCCTTTTTATATGTTCATATTTTCTGTACATTTTAAGAAAAACTGAACAAAGAACAGGTAGAGAAGGTAAGGTATATGCAAGTCATGGGACCGGTGATTAAACAATAAGTCCAAATCATTCATGTGAGTCCATAAACCATCAAACATCATGGTCAAATGTCTCTCTTGGTTATGAACGCCATCAACAGGAACCAAGAAGTGGTCGAATCACTGCGCTGTCCGATTTGGAGTCTTTTTCTTTTTTTCTTTTTATGTTTGTGGTGGTGCTGTCGGATGGCATCTTGTAGCTGATAGGTCGTTGACATTGAAGAGGTACCATCAACAGTATCATTCGAGGTAATGGATGTGCCAGATGTTGAAGTCGGATGACACTGCATACTGGTTCTGGCCACATGCTGTGCTGGAAGGGTGATTCTGCTGAGAAGCGTTGAAGCATGTCGATTTGGAGACAGAATTGCTGCTCGCATCAATGTCTGGTGATGGTGTGAAACTAGAACCTTGCATCTGATAGGAATATGCTGTCTGGCCAGGCTGTGGTGCAGCAAATCCTGGGCAGTAACTAAGGCATCCAGTCTGTAGTGCAGATTGCGCTGGCGGTAGTCCTCCTTCGGTCTCAATTCCATTAGTGGGCAATCCGTAGTGCTGGCCTGTTTGAGAATATGCTGCATAGACTGCTGGCTGCTGCAGGCTTGACTACTGGGTTTGTCCAACATGAGCTGTCATTGGCCGCACTGTTGGTGTGGAACAAATGTGTGGACATAGGTGTGGTGAAAATTGGTGTATTCCTCTTGGACTGTAGCTGCTGCTTGTTATTGCTGACCCAGTGTGATTGTCACGTGATCCATCTCCTGTTGTTGTGGCATCTGCTGTCACCCTGAGCGTGCCATCACTGAGGTTGCGGCACTGCCTGTCTGGAGTAAAGTCTGGCTTACGTGAATCAGAGTCGGCGTTTGGTTGCTCCGCATCTGGAGTCTGGTCTGTTTTTTGTTGATGCTCCCCGTCTGGAGTCTTAGCAGGTTCACTGGAGTCAGCTGAGATTTCTTGAAGCTGCACGTCTGGAGTCGGAACATGCAGGAATGCATTGACTAGTGGAGAGGTTCGAGCAATTGAGGGTGGAAGTAGTGTGGTGTCACCGGAGTCACCAGTGGTCTCACAGTGATCGTCGAGTGCCTCTGTACGCACTAGCTGAGGTCTGTTACTTTGCACCTTTTGCATGGGAAGTGGGATGCTGTCGTCACTCGTTTCACATACCGTGGGTAGATCCTCAGTAGCTGCTTGCTGTTCACTAGGGTTGGGTAAGTTGTCAGAGTTTTCATCTGGTGGTGCAAACAATGTGGGTGGACTGTCATTGTCTTGCCGTTGTCCTTCATTTGGGCTTTTCTTCTTTGGAATTTTAAATCTTCCCCCAGACATTACAGAACCTTGTTCATTTCCCTCAATTTCTCCCATATGTAGGGCATCAAATGTTAGATCCAATGTTTCTTTCGTCATTGTACTAGTTTCCAAAGAACAGTCCGTTTCAATTTTCTTCTCAGTTACTTCATATGCATCCTTTTCTAATTTACATGCCTTCATAGTCTCTGGCTCTGATTTTGCTGGGACTGGCACAGTCACAGTCTCTCTTTTACTGTTCTCAATTGCCCACATTCTACTCCCCAGACATAAATGCTTAATCTCTGGAGTTAATGTGGTACAATGGATAATCGGGTCGACCTTATCTGCATCTTCACCATCACTGGAAAGCACAATTGGTTCACTTGAAACTGCTGCGGTTTTAAGTGCTTTATCTGGCTACTCGATGTCGGTGTCCTCAGGATTCTTGCTCCAATGTTCTGCTCATTTATCAGTGGAGTGTGCAGAGGTTCAATGCGATTAATATTCCCATCAGGGGTTGAAGAGTCATTACTGACTAACTGCTGGTCTCTGTAGTTGGGACTTTGCGGTTTTGTGTTGAAGGGAGACAGTTGTCCCTGCTGTAGATATGATTCAGGTTGTGTTATTTCCATTAAATGAGGATTAATGTCTTGTCCATTTTTTCGATCCGTACTAAAACAGTGGCAATTTCCAGTCTGCTCCTTGCAAGTTAGACATACAAGCAATTACTTTAGCAAGTCCTCAGCATCCTTCTGTGACTGTGCAGCATTATTAATATCTCTTCGGCTAGAATGATCCTGAAGGTCAGCGCATAATCCTTTTTTCTTCGGGCTTGGAAGAGGCGATTCCTTTGGCTTGTCTTCATTTGGGCTTGAACAGTCCAAAGTGCTGTGCCCTTCATTGTAGTATGATAGACCGTTATGGTCGTCCTGCTGTGCAGTGGAGCGTGGTAGACTGTTATAGCCTTCTTGCTGTTTACGTGAGCATGGCAGACTTGCATCGTCTGCCGCTAGTTGGTCAGAGGAGGTTGCTAGACCCTCATGGTCTTGTTCCTGCAAGGACTGCGCATCGGAGTCATGCGTTTCTGCAATTGTGGAGTCTGTCCACGAGCTTGCTGTGGAGTCTTGTGACACTGGAGTCATGTCTTGTTCCTGCAAGGACTGCGGTGTGGAGTCTTGCATGTCTTCTTTCGTAGAGTCGGGAACCCTGAGCGGGGGGTGGACCACGCTCTGTGTGGCAGCAGGCCGCTCTCTGTGGGTTTGTACCGCTTTCTGTCTCTTAATTTCAGGCTGCAGCATCGTCCTGCACTGATGAGTTGGGACGTAATATCTGCTGGGTTGAAGATCCTCAAATCCAAAAAATGAATCCGCATCTGCGTCTGATTCAATGCGGGGGTTGCCAATGTGCAACACGAAAGGTTCGTCCGGGTCGTAGTCGTCTAGGACCATGGAACTGTCATTGGGCTTGCGAGGTCCAGAAAAAATGTAAAGACCGGTATCGAAGTATTCGAGATCGGAATCATCAGTTTGTGCTTGTTGCAGGGTTCTTCGGAGGTTAAATTCATTTCCTGGTTCAATTTGAGGCATTGTGCTGTCATTCCAGGTGAAGGAAGGTTGTTTTACAGCTTTAAAAGATTTTTTCTTTGATTTGGGAAGTTTCCCCTTTAAATTGGATTTGGGACGTTTCCCCTTTAAATTGGTGCGGTCTGGGGCCTCTGACGTCATGACGCGCGTGACGTAGCACGTAGGAAGCGATTGCACATGCGCAGATCGCTGTTCCTTTACCGATGGCCGTTTTCTTGATTGCGCCTGCACGGCGTCTCGCGCATGCGCAAACGAACCTTCCGATTCTGCGCACTTCTCGTGCAACTGCGCTAGTGTAATCCCTTTAGCAAGAAGGCCGCCGACCTCGCCCCAACAAATCGCTCTCTGGTCCGGGATTTCGACCTCGGGGTGAGTACTAGCGCTTTTCTTACCTTTCCTTGCTGATTGGAGTGTGTTTTCCTCACAGTATTTGGCGAATTTGTCTAGGACTGCCTGGAAGTGGTACCTGTTTTGCCCCTTGGAGAACTTGAATTTTTAAAAGATTTCTTCTGCTCTTGCACCGGCGATGGTGAGGAGAAACTCTATTTTTTCATCATCGGCCAGGTCTTTAAGTTCGGCTGCCACCAGGACGAGTTCAAATGTTTGCCGGAATCGCTGTTTTTTCGCGGAGATCGCCGTGGCACTGGAGCGGCTGCGGAACCAGGAGGTTGTACATCTTGCCTGGGTATTGCTGGTTGTCACTGTACGCTGAGGTATGGCTATCTGGATTTAAGCAGTTCACTACTGGTACCATGTTTTGTTATGTTTCCTTTGTAACATAAGCGGCTTCCTTGTGTTGCATTTGTCAAGGAAGGTCGAGACGTGTAAATAACTTCAACTCATTTATTTACACTATGTACTTTTATAACTTGAGTTCGACACTACTGCTAATCCTATTGTAGCTACCTAAACTGACTAACCAGTTGCTGTCTTCCACGTGGTGGGTGTGATAATGAATCAACCCTGTGCCTCTCCTCACTGACTGTCTCCACTGGCCGAAGGGGCTGATCATGTGTGTGGTGTCCTTTATGTATGGGTTGGTGTAATGCCCCCCTGTGGTCGTGTCACCTCCTTGTGTATCGTGAATGTCCATTGGTCGCCTCCCATCTAACTTATCTATTGGTTGAGTGTGTGTGTGGGATGTTTCTGGTGCTCCCTCTAGTGTCTGTCTAGCTTACATGTATTTACAGTGATGCACATCACCACACAGGCTACCAGCCTTGCGTCTGTCTCTCCCTGCCACATATAAAATAGCAACAGAGTCAAAATGAGGCCCTTAAGTTGTGGTTAATTCGCCATTAAGTGGGCATTAATATTTTACAAATCCTCACCTTCAAATAGACTGGCCAGGGACCATAAAATAGCCTTTGCAGCTGTGATGGAGAAATAATTATGTTAAAAGTGTGAAAAAATATGAAATTAAAAATGCCTCAAATAGCACAGATTAATGAAAAAGCAGCTGAACATCATTTGAGAACCAACAGATTGCTTATGGTTTGTAGCCTAGCAAAGCTAACTCCTAATTCAAAGGATAACTTGGACAGCAATTTCATTGCGTCATCAGTACTCAACCCAAATGCCAGTATGTTTCATCCAGTTGCAGTATTTATCTGTCACGTTGTCTGCAATTATAAGTATTTATAAATAAATATGAATGGTCCGAATTTAATATTTCTTTGTCTCCCATATTTTAATTTTTTTAATTGACTATTAACTGAAATGCCACACAAGGTGTGATATTCATACAATTCTTGAATAAAATATCACTGAGATGTATAATTATGTATGTACATTAATATACTGCATAAATATCCATTCATAAATATCCATATATCATTTTTATGCTGAAAGTTTTCCTTTCATCTTTCTATATACACTTTTGCAGTAAAATCAGGTGAATTATTGTACCTTTTGAATTTTTAATAAAACATTTTCTACTGTAAACAATAACAATGTACAGTAAACAGTCTGCTTCATTAGCTATTGGCAGCCGAGTTAGGCAGCAGGGAGAAAGACCAATACATTGCTCTGAGGTTGCTGCCTTTTCTAAGATACAAGGTGCCACGTGTCACATTGAAGATGAACTGGGGACACCCTCCCACATATGTGAATAAGAAGAGATTCATGAATATGCAGATTGTTCTTGACACTGCTCATTGGATCATTCATGTCACTAACCAAGTATACAGGGAGCTCTCATGATGTCTCCATCCTCCAGCATTTGGCATGTCTTCCTCTCTTCAGGGAAGAAAAACTATTAAACAGATCACAACTGGGCTACAAGGCATGATCCTACTTCCATGACTGATCAGCCCATTCTAACTAACCTGAGCCCAAGCTCAGGAGCATGAGACCCATGCAGCTAATTGAGAGAATTACTGGTCTGCTGAGAGTGCTCTTTCAATGCCTGGACAGATCCGGTGGGTTTCTACAGTACACATCAGAGAGTGTGCCCAGATTTTTCATCTTTTGCTGTGCCTTTCAAAATGTTTTCATCAGAGCATACATATTGGCAATCACACACGGTGCAGGTGCCACTTCCTCCCAGGTGGCATAGTTCATATTCTTTGGCCAGAGTGATGAATTACAAGCCCAGAGGTCTTTGCCTGCCAGCTACAATTTTGTCTGCAAGGTCCTGGGCTCTTCTCTTATCTGGAACGCTTCTCTGCAGCCCTCTGCACACAGATGGCAATTCACTAATCATATTGCTGCCAAAATATAGTCATGATACTGATGAGAACTGCAGTGAGGTAATTTGAGAAAGAGAGGAAAAAACAAAGTAGTGATTGTAATACGAACATACACATTAGGCGCAGGAGAAAACCATTTGGCCCTTCGCATCTGCTCCGCCATTCAATAGGGTTGTGGCTGATCTGATTGTAACCTCAACCCTACCCCCTGCCCCCCCCCCCAAAAAAAAAAAACCCTTTCACCCCCATGTTAATCAAGAATCTATCTGGATGGCACAGCGGCTCAGTGGTAAGCACTGCTGCCTCACGGCGCCGAGTTCCGGGTTCGATCCCGGCCCCGGGTCACTGTCCTTGTGGAGGTTGCACGTTTTTCTCATGTCTGCGTGGGTCTCACCCCCATAACCCAAAGATGTGCAGCGTAGGTGGATTGGCCATGTTAAATTGCCCCTTAATTGGAAAAAAAAAGAATTCGGTACTCTAAATTTATTTTAAAAATCAGCTCTGCTTTGAAAATATGTAAAGGCTTTGCTTCCACCACCTTTTGAGGAAGAGAGTTCCCACTGAAAGATAGAAATTCTCCTCATATCAGTCTTAAATGAGACTCCTTGGGCAGGATTCTCTGAGACTCCGCGGCGAAATCGCGTTTGGCGCAGGAGGCGGAGAATGGCCGTCAACCCGGAAATTCGGACAGGCACCGCTCCCGCAATTCTCTGGTCCCCGGAGAATCGCTCGCGAACAGCGGGCCATTGACCGAGGGCGCCCCCCGCGATTCTCCGCGCGCAACTGCCTGAGTACCCGACAGCGCGGTTCTAACCAGCTATCAGCCTCGGGAAGGCCGGGTGGCGGCTGCGGACTCAGTCCACGGACGCCCTGGTGAGGCGGTGTTCACCGGTGGACGCCTCTTGGAAAGCGATCGGGCGGCACCGATCCGCGGGCGCCCGCGGTCTCAGGGGACCTACTTCGTCCATCACGGTGCGAGTCCGCCATGTCGCACGGGGCGACCGCTGCCGTGCGCATGCGCGGATCCCCGACCGGAAATGTTGGGCCCCGTATGCACAGCCAGAGCTGCGAGAACCACTCTGGGGCCATGCCAGCCCACTACAGGTAGGATAATCACTCAGGACTTTCTTAAGGATAGTCCAGAGTGAAATGCCAGCGTTTTTACGCTGGCGTGAGGACATAGCCCCATTATTGGAGAATCTAGCCCCTTATTTTTAAACTGTGACCCCTAGTTTTGAATTCTTCTTCAAGAGGAAATATCCTCTTCACATCCACCCTGTCAAGACCACTCAGGATCTTTTTGTTTTGGAAACTATTTTATTAATGCATTTTTATATTTAACAACAGTTTTCAAGAGGAACAAACAGAAAAAATAACACCCATCCAACCAACAACCAAATCCAGCCAACGTGGCTCATATACACAGTTCCCCTGTCCCCCTTCCCCACTGAGTGTTTCCCACCTCAACCATTCCCCCATGCCTCCCTCTGTCCCTTTACCCCCTCCCCCCCCTCCTTTATATCTGCTGACAGCTTAATCTTCCCCAAAGAAGTCGATAAACGGCTGCCACCTCCAGGCAAACCATAGCATTGATGCTCTCAGGGCGAACTTGATCTTCTCAAGCCTGAGAAACCCGACCATGTCACTGACCCATACCCCCATTTTGGGGGTTCCGAGTCCCTCCATGCCAATAAGCTGAGTCTCCGGACTACCAGGGAGGCAAAGGCCAAAACGTCAGCCTCTCACGCCCCCTGGACTCCCAGATCTTCCAACACACCAAAAATCATCACCTCTGGACTCTGAACGACCCATACCTTCAATACCATGGATATGACATCGGCAAATCCTTGCCAAAATCCCCAAAGCCTTCGGATATGCCCAAAACATATGGACATGATTTGCAGGCCTACCCACACCTATCCTCTACGCCTTCAGAGAATCTGCTCACATGGGCCACAGTCATATGAGCCCTGTGGACCCACCTTGAATTGTATCAGGCTAAGCCTGGCACATGACAAGAACGCGTTAACCCTACTCAGGGCACTTTCCCACAGTCATGCCTCTAATGGCTTGCCCGATTCTTCCTCCCAATTTCGTTTCACCTCCCCTATCGGGGTTCCCTCCTGTACCATGCGTTCTTTATAAATTCTCCTCCCCCACTCCCATTTTCAACACTATCTTGTCCTGTATCCCCTGGGACGGTAGGTGCAGAAAGGTCGAGACCTGCCTCCATACAAAGTCCCTCACCTTCAGGTAGCGGAACCCATTGCCCCCAAGCACGGAAAGCTGCCATCAATAAACAGGTCCCCAAACTGCTCCATACCCGCTCGCTTTCTGACATTCGGTAGGGCCAGCCCCCACTCCACTCCCGCGCCACCTGGATACCCAAATACCTAAAGCTCCCTCCCACCACCTTGAACGGCATCCAAGCTGCTGGTCAAGATCTTGCCTCCGAGTACCTCCTGTTCACCTGGAGAATCTCCCTCACTAATCTATCCATCTCTGCTCACTCCGCCTTCTCCCTGTATGCGCGTAACGGGGCAAACTCCCCTCCCACCACTGCCTTCAGCGCCTCTCATACTGTAGTTGCCGAGACCTCCCTCGTACCGTTTATCTCCACATACCTCCGAATGGCCTCCCTCACCCGCACACACACCCCCTCCTCCGCTATTAGTCCTACATCTAACCTCCAGTGCGGGCGCTGGCCCTCCTCCTTACTCACCCTTAAGTCCACCCAGTGTGGGGCATGGTCCAACACCACTATCACCGAGATTTCAACGTTCACCAGCCCTGCCAACAACGTCCTGTCTATAATGAAAAAGTCAGTTCGGGTGTACATGGGAAAAAAATAGGTACTCTTTCGCTCTCGGCCGCCATAACCGCCGACACCCTCCCTGTCCTCGAACTCGACCGATCCAACCTTGGATCCATAACCGTATTAAAGTCATCCCCCCACACCACCCCCCCCAACCCCCAGAATCAGCAGATTCAAGTCCAGATCCGGGATCTTTCCCAACACCCGCCTCATGAACTCTACATTATTCCAGTTTGGTGCATAAATGTTCACCAGCACCACCGGCATCCCCTCCAGCTTCCCACTCACCATAACGTAACTGCCCCTCCAAATCCGCCACTATACTTACCACTTGGAACGCCACCCGCTTATTAATCAAAATCGCCACCCCCCTTGTTTTGGAATCTAGCCCCGAATTTAATACCGCCCTACCCACCCATTCCTCAGCCTCGTCTGAATCATTGCCACGTCTGCCTTTAAGCTTTTCAGATGTGCGAACACACGGGTGCTCTTGACTAGCCCATTCAGCCCTCTTACATTCCATGTGATCAGCCTGGTCAGGGGGCACTCCCCACCCCCTCCCCCTCCCCCCTTTGCCAATAAACCATAGCCCTTCCTGGGCCAGTCTCCAGCCTGCGCCCACACCTCTTCAGGCCCGCACTCGGGCGCCAACCGTCATCGACCCTCACCATATCACCCTTCAGCAGTCCCTCCCCTGTCAACAGACATCTCCCCCCACCTTCCTCTCCCCCCACACCCCATAACAAAATAACAATCCTACCCCCATCCACACACTTACTACCTGCTAACCCCCCACTGCACTTCTGTGAGCTAGCCCACCCAGCTAGCCTGGTAGCCCCCATCCATGGTGCCCAGCATCCTATCCCCCCCCACTGCGTTGATCCCCCCCCCCCCCCCCCCCCCCCCCCCCCCCGCCTGACCATCCTCCCAGTGCAAACTTTATAATCACCACCAAACACAAAGAAAAGACCAACCCACCAGCCCCCATCAAAAACAAACCCAAAACAAATTAATGGCCCCAAGTACAGTGCAAAATTGGTTCATATGAACCGGAAGAAAAACAAAATACAAGATAGGAACATCCCATCCCGGGTTCAATGGCCTCAATCTCCTGCCAGTCCATTGTCTCTAATAAATTCCATCACCTCCTCTGGCGACCCAAAGTAGAGTTCCCGGCCTTCATACGTTACCCACAGATACACTGGGTATAACAAGCCGAGCTTCATCCCCTTCTTAAAGAGGGCCGTCTTCACCTTATTGAATCTCGCCCACCTTTTGGTCAGCTCTGCACCCAGGTCCTAATAGACACGCAGCTCGCTGACTTCCCAAGTACAGCGCCTCGCCTGCCTAGTCCACCTCAATATCTGTTCCTTATCCAGGAACCGGTGCAGTGGCACCACCATCGCCCTCGGCGGCCCATTTCCTTGCGGCTTCCTCAGAATGTCCCTGTGCGCCAGTCCACCTCCAAGGGCTGAGCAAACGCACCTTCACCCAGCAGCTTCTCAAACATTTGTGCGATCTATTGTCTGTGGTGGTATGTATTAGGGGTAATACAGTACACCATGAATGCCGAGGAGCTATTGGAGGACGGATGCTGGGTCCCGATTGGATCTGCCGTCTACTGGGCTCCACCCAGATAGGCGGGGTAGAAGAACCCGGTTTACTCCCCGCAGCTGCATTCTGTGACTGAGCTGCTGGGGAACAAGTCTGCTCAATAAAGCCTCGATTGAAGTTCTCTACGTCTCGCCTCGTGTGTGATCCATGGTGCTACATTGTCCAAGTCCTCCACCTTGTCCTGCAGCCTCCTCTATTGATCTCTCATCAACCACATATCCACAGCTATCTAGGAAAGCTGCTCCTCCTGCTCCACCACCGCCTCCTCCACCTTCTGGATCGCCTGGCCCTGGGCCTCTAACCTCATTTCCATGCGGTCGATCCCCGCCTTTATCGGGTCCACCACCCTGGCCAGGTCCTCAAAGTTCTTTTTCCTCTGCTGGGCAAACTTCCCATGGAGGAAGTTCACTAACTGATCTGTCGACCACTGGGGAGGCAGGCTTGGACTCTGACCCTCAGCCATCTCCCCAGGCAGGCTCCATACCAACTTCCGACCGCTGTTCTCTCCTTTTTTGATCACTTCTGGTCCACAAATCCATACACCGGTGGGATACTCTCTTCTTCCACTCCTCCTGTACTTTTTACAAACACTCAGCTCCGCCGTTAGCCGGGGAAAAGGTCCAAAAAGTCCACCACAAGGGGGAGGCACCAAATGTGCGAACACTCGCACCATGTCCACCACCAGAAGTCCACTCAGGATCTTAAAGGTTTCAATCAAGTCACCTCTTACAATGAATACAAGCTTAATCTGACCAACCTTCCCTCATAAAAACAACACACCCATTCCAGGTATTAGTCAGCAAACCTCTGAATTGTTTCTAATGCATTCACATATTTTGTAAATAAGGAGACCAATGCTGCATACAAAATTCCTGGTATGATCTTTTCAGTGCCCTGTATAACTGAAGCACATCCCTCTTTTTGTAATCAATTACCCTCACAAGAATCTATAACATTCTATTAGCTTTCCTAATTACTCTGTGTCTGCATATTAGCCTTTTATGATTCATGCACTCGGACACCCAAATCCCCCTGAATCTCAGAACTCTGCAATCTCTCACCATTTAGATAATGTTTATTTCTTATTCTTTCTGCCTAAATGGACAATTTCATGTTGTCCCACATTATATTCCATTTGCCAGATGTTTGCCCACTCACTTAATGTAATTATGTCCCTTTGTAGCCTCCTTTTATCCTCTTCACAACTTACTTTCCCACCTATCTTTGTGTCATTAATACCTTCAGTCCCTTCATTCCAGTCATTTATATAAACTAGAAAAAATTGAGGCCCCAGCACTGGCACACGATCTTTTACATTGTGTGAACCAGAACAAGACCCATTTATGCAAACTCTATTTTCTGTTAGGTAGCCAATCATCTTCTATTCATGTCAATATATTAGCCCTTACACCATGAGCTTTTGTTTTCCATCATAATCTTTGATGTGGCACCTTATTTAATGCCACCTGGAAATCTAAGTACAGTACATGCACTGGTCTCCCTTTACCCACAGAATGTGACTCCTTCAAAGAAGTGTTAGAGAGCTTTCTGTCAGCAATCGTCTCTGGATTGTCTCATTTCTCAGTTCTGGGCACCACACAAGAAGAATGTGAAGACATTAGAGAGGATACAGAAAAGATTCACAAGAATGGTTCTATTGGTGAGGAACTTCAGTTACATCATGGTTTCCTGAACTGTGTTCCATGGAACTCTACAGTTCGGTTGGGCCTCTCCAGGGGTTCCAAAGTTGGTTCGGCCATTTTAAATTCCAGCTTGACCAATCAAAGGTGGTTTTGTTTTTCTTTGTTGGCTACTGATAGGCGCACTCATTAGCCTATCAGCAGCCAATGAACTGAGAAGCTGACCTCTGATAGGACAAATTGAAAATACTAGCAAAGTCAGTAAAACTTTAATTTAAACTCACAGGCAAAGCTGATAGGTTGCATCCAAGGGGTGGGATAGGCCGGTGCCGCGAGAGTGAGGGAGGAGGGGGCCAGGCCGAGAAGGGTCACGGGGGCTGAACGAGATGGGGATCGAGGCTGGGACCATGGAAGGCAGAGGTAGGGGGACTTGGAAGTATCTATAGAATAAAATAACTTTTTAATTATGATAAATGTATACATATAAGACATAGAACTATCATTGTCTATATGGACTTCAGTAAGGCCTTTGACAAGGTCCCTCATGGTAGACTAGTACAAAAGGTGAAGTCACACGGGATCAGGGGTGAACTGGCAAGGTGGATACAGAACTGGCTAGGCCATAGAAGGCAGAGGGTAGCAATGGAGGGATGCTTTTCTAATTGGAGGGCTGTGACCAGTGGTGTTCCACAGGGATCAGTGCTGGGACCTTTGTAGTATATATAAATGATTTGGAGGAAAATGTAACTGGTCTGATTAGTAAGTTTGCAGACGACACAAAGGTTGGTGGAATTGCGGATAGCGATGAGGACTGTCTGAGGATACAGCAGGATTTAGATTGTCTGGAGACTTGAGCGGAGAGATGGCAGATGGAGTTTAATCCGGACAAATGTGACGTAATGCATTTTGGAAGGGCTAATGCAGGTAGGGAATATACAGTGAATGGTAGAACCCTCAAGAGTATTGAAAGTCAAAGAGATCTAGGAGTACAGGTCCACAGGTCATTGAAAGGGGCAACACAGGTGGAGAAGGTAGTCAAGAAGGCATACGGCATGCTTGCCTTCATTGGCCGGGGCATTGAGTATAAGAATTGGCAAGTCATGTTGCAGCTGTATAGAACCTTAGTTAGGCCACACTTGGAGTATAGTGTTCAATTCTGGTCGCCATACTACCAGAAGGATGTGGAGGCTTTAGAGAGGGTGCAGAAGAGATTTACCAGAATGTTGCCTGGTATGGAGGGCATAAGCTATGAGGAGCGATTGAATAAACTCGGTTTGTTCTCACTGGAACGAAGGAGGCTGAGGGGCGACCTGATAGAGGTATACAAAATTATGAGGGGCATAGACAGAGTGGATAGTCAGAGGCTTTTCCCCAGGGTAGAGGGGTCAATTACTAGGGGGCATAGGTTTAAGGTGAGAGGGGCAAGGTTTAGAGTAGATGTACGAGGCAAGTTTTTTACGCAGAGGGTAGTGGGTGCCTGGAACTCACTACCGGAGGAGGTAGTGGAAGCAGGGACGATAGGGACATTTAAGGGGCATCTTGACAAATATATGAATAGGATGGGAATAGAAGGATACGGACCCAGGAAGTGTAGAAGATTGTAGTTTAGTCGGGCAGTATGGTCGGCACGGGCTTGGAGGGCCGAAGGGCCTGTTCCTGTGCTGTACATTTCTTTGTTCTTTGTTTACGATTGTTTTTGTATGTTTGTACCGATTGCGCAATAATATTTTTTTGCGGTTTAATTCTTCAATATAATAAGAATGTTTGTTCGGGGTTCCTTCAGTATTCTTGGGAGGTCAAAAGGATTCCATAGCTGGAAAAGCTTGGGAAACCAAGAGTTATATGAATAGATTAGAGGAGCTAATGTTCTTTTTTGAAGAAAAGATTAAGAGGAGATTTGATAGAGGTATTCAAAATCTTGAGGAGTTGGGCCAAAGTAGGTAGTGAGAAATTGTTCTCTTTGGTGGAAGAATCGAGAACCAGAGGACATCAATTTAAGGTGATTAGCAAAAAAAAAAGGTAATTAAGGTGATTGGTAAAAGAAGCAACAGAGAAATTAGGAAATGTCCTAAAAGGGCAAACCCTAATCCTTAGGTTCGGACTCACCCACAAGAGGATATCCACCCACTGGATAATTAAGATAATGAGAGAGACTTCCGGTTGCGGCCATGCCTGAATAGGTCGCACGTTCGGCAGATCCCGCCGGGAACGGACTTTAGGGCTCTCTAGAGGGGCCCCAACGGCACTTGTTCAACGGCTTCCAGTGTGGGAAGGTGGCAGCAGGGTCCCCCCAACAGTATATGGATTGGACCAGGAGTGGAGCGGTGAAAAAAGAGATCTTGGAGCAGCGAAAAGTGAGAGGGAGAAAAAGCAAGATGGCGGCGGGTGGAGACCAAACAGCATGGGCACAGTGGTCGCAGGAGCAGCAGGAGTTTCTTAAACGCTGCTTTGAGGAGCTGAAGACAGAAATACTGGCCCCAATGAAAGCGGCGATTGATAAGCTAGTGGAGACCCAGAGGGCCCAGGGGGCGGCGATCCACGAGGTGCGGCAGAAAGCCTCGGAGAACGAGGATGAGATCTTGGGCCTGGTGGTGAAGGTGGAGGAACACGAGGCGCTGCATAAGAGGTGGGCGGAAAGATTTGAGGACCTGGAGAATAGGTCGAGAAGGAAGAATCTTCGGATTCTGGGTCTCCCTGAAGTTTTGAGGGGCCCGATACCGGGGCATATGTGAGCACGATGCTCAATTCGCTGATGGGCGCGGGAGCTTTCCCGAGGCCCCTGGAGCTAGATGGGGCTCATCGGTTCCTGGCAAGGAGACCCAAGGCCAACGAGCCGCCAAGGGCTGTAGTGGTGAGGTTTCACCGCTTTATGGATAGAGAGTGTGTCCTGAGATGGGCCAAGAAAGAGCGGAGCAGCAGGTGGGAGAACACGGCGATCCGAATCTACCAGGACTGGAGTGCAGAGGTGGCCAAGAAGAGAGCTGGCTTTTATCGGGCCAAGGCGGTGCTCCCTCGGAAGGGGGTGAAGCTCGGTATGCTGCAGCCAGCACGATTGTGGGTCACATTCCAAGATCGGCACCACTATTTCAAAACGCCTGATGAGGCTTGGAGCTTTATACAGACTGAAAAGTTGGACTCAAATTGAGGGTTTGTTGTTGTGGGGGGGATGTTTGCTGTATATATGGTTTTAACTACGTGGAGGGAATGTTCCCTTGGTTGGATGCTGGATGGAGATGGATGAAGGGATTCGATGGGGAGAGTGTGGGCGCCGGTGTTGGAGGGAGGGGAGGCACGGGGTTGGGGGAATTGAGATAAGGCCGCAAATGGAGCTGTGCCAGAGGGGGTGGGGCCGGCTCAGGAAAGCGCGGGCTTTTTCCCGCGCTAGGGAAGGATGGTGGTGGGGGTCGGAGGAGCGCAAACTGACTGTTAGGGAGGAGGGGGGATTCCCACACTGGGGGGTCGATGGGAATGCGGGAGAGGCCGGGGTCAGCAGGAGTCAGCTGACTTACGGGAGTGTTATGGGGGGAGAAAAAGAGCTAGATATGGATCTAGCGGAGGGAGGGGGGGTATAGGGTAGCTGCTGCATTGGCCAATGGGGAACTGAAAATAGGAAAGGTGGTCGGGGCGGGGGTCCGCCGTCTGGGGGACTGGAGGGTGCGGGAGGCGCGGGCACGTGACTGGCCTAGAAAAGGAGATGGCTAGTCGGCAGTGGGGGGGGGGGGGGGGAAGAGTGAGAAGCCCCCCAATCCGGCTGATAACTTGGAATGTGAGGGGCCTGGATGGGCCGTTTAAGAGGGCCCAAGTGTTCGCGCACTTAAATGGACTGAAGGCAGACGTGGTCATGCTTCAGGAGACACATTTGAAGGTGGCAGACCAGGTCAGGTTGAGAAAGGGATGGGTAGAACAGGTATTCCATTCGGGGCTGGATGCGAAGAACAGAGGGGTTGCAATACTGGTGGGGAAGCAGGTGTCGTTTGAGGCCAAGAATATTGTAGTGGATAATGGGGGTCGATATATGATGGTGAGTGGTAGGTTGCAGGGTGTGTGGGTGGTACTGGTAAACGTATACGCCCCGAACTGGGATGATGCCGGATTTATGAAGTGCATGCTGGGTCGGATTGCGGACCTGGAGGCAGGAAGCTTGATAATGGGGGGGGATTTCAACACGGTGCTGGATCCAGCATTAGATCGCTCCAGATCCAAGACGGGGAAGATGCCGGCTGCGGCCAAGGTGCTTAGGGGGTTTATGGACCAGATGGGAGGAGTGGATCCGTGGAGGTTTGCTAGGCCCCGGCCAGGGAATTCTCATTCTTTTCCCATGTACATAGAGCCTACTCCCGGATAGATTTTTTTGTTTTGAGTAGGGCGCTAATCCCGAAAGTGGAAGGAACGGAGTATTCGGCCATAGCCATCCCAGACCACGCCCCGCACTGGGTGGAGCTGGAGTTAGGAGAGGAGAGGGACCAGCGCTCGCTGTGGCGTCTTAATGTGGGATTACTGGTGGATGAGGGGGTGTGCGGGAGGGTGCGAGGGTGCATTGAGAGATACTTGGAGGCCAATGACAACGGAGAGGTGCAGGTGGGGGTAGTCTGGGAGGTGTTGAAGGCGGTGATCAGGGGAGAGTTAATCTCCATTAGGGCCCACAGGGAGAAGAGAGAGGGCAGGGAGAGGGAGAGGTTGGTGGGGGAGATCTTAAGGGTGGACAGGAGATATGCAGAGGCCCCCGAGGAGGGACTACTTAGGGAGCGGCGAAGCCTCCAGACAGAGTTCGACCTGTTGACCACAGGGAAAGCAAAGGCACATTGGAGGAAAGCGCAGGGGGCGATGTATGAGTATGGGGAAAAGGCGAGTCAGATGCTAGCACACCAGCTTCGTAAGAGGGAGGCAGCGAGAGAGATAGGTGGAGTTAACGATAGCGGGGGAACACGGTGCGGAGTGCGGTGAGAGAAAATGAGGTATTTAAGGACTTCTATGAGGAGCTGTACAGATCTGATCCCCCAGCGGAGGAAGAGGGGATGCGACGATTTTTGGATCAACTGAGGTTCCCGAGGGTGGAGGAGCAGGAGGTGACTGGTTTAGGGGCGCCAATTGGGTTGGAGGAGCTGGTTAAAGGATTGGGGAACATGCAGGCGGGGAAGGCCCTGGGGCCAGATGGGTTCCCGGTCGAGTTTTATAGGAAATATGTGGACCTGCTAGGCCCGTTGTTAGTGAGAACTTTCAATGAGGCAAGGGAGAGGGGGACCCTGCCCCCGACAATGTCCGGGGCGCTGATTTCGCTGATTCTGAAGCGGGAGAAGGACCCACTGCATTGTGGGTCGTATAGACCGATCTCGCTCCTCAATGTGGATGCTAAGTTGCTGGCAAAAGTGCTGGCTACATGAATTGAGGACTGTGTCCCTGGGGTGATTCATGAGGACCAGACGGGATTTGTAAAGGGCAGGCAGCTAAACACTAATGTGCGAAGGCTCCTCAACATGATTATGATGCCATCGGTGGAGGGAGAGGCGGAGGTAGTGACAGCTATGGACGCGGAGAAGGCCTTCGACCGGGTGGAGTGGGAGTATCTTTGGGAAGTGCTGCGGAGGTTTGGGCTCGGGGAGGGGTTTATCAGTTGGGCCAGGCTCCTATATAGAGCCCCGGTGGCGAGTGTGGCTACGAATTGGCGGAGGTCGGAGCACTTTCGGCTCTACCGAGTTTCGAGGCAGGGGTGCCCCCTGTCCCCCTTGTTGTTTGCATTGGCAATTGAGCCTTTGGCCATGGCACTAAGGGAGTCCAGGACATGGAGTGGGTTGGTCCGAGGGGGAGAGGAACATCGGGTGTCGCTGTATGCGGACGACCTGTTGCTGTATGTGGCAGATTCAGTGGAGGGGATGGTGGAGGTCATGCGGATCCTAAGGGAGTTTGGGGACTTCTCGGGCTATAAGCTCAACGTAGGGAAAAGTGAGCTCTTTATGGTGCATCCAGGGGACCAGGGAAGGGGGATCGACGACCTACCATTGAAGAGGGCGGACAGGAACTTTCGGTACTTGGGGATCCAGGTGGCTGGGAGCTGGGGGGCCCTGCAGAAGCTCAATTTGACGTGGCTGGTGGAGCAGATGGAGGAGAATTTCAAAAGATGAGATGTGCTGCCACTCTCGATAGCGGGCAGGGTACAGTCGGTTAAAATGATGGTACTCCCGTGGTTTCTCTTTGTGTTCCAGTGCCTTCCCATTGTGATTACCAAGGCCTTTTTTAAACGGATAGGTAGGAGCATCATGGGTTTTGTGTGGGCAAATAAGACCCCGAGGGTAAAGAGGGTGTTTCTGGAGCGTAGCAGGGTCAGGGGAGGGCTGGCGCTGCCACATCTGTGCGGCTACTATTGGGCAGCCAATGTGGCGATGATCCGTCAGTGGGTAATAGAGGGAGAGGGGGCGGCGTGGAAGAGGTTGGAGATGGCGTCCTGCAGGGGCACGAGCATGAGGGCGCTGGCGACGGCACCGCTGCCGCTCTCGCCGACAAGGTACACCACGAGGTGGTGGCGGCAACGTTGAAGATCTGGGGGCAGTGGAGACAGCATAGGGGCGAGATGGGAGCCTCGGTTTGGTCCCCGATTCAGGAGAACCATCGGTTCGTCCCGGGAAGGATGGATGGGGGGTTTCGGAGCTGGAATCGGGCAGGGCTCAGAAGAATGGGGGACCTGTTTATAGATAGGACGTTTGCGAGCCTAGGGGCGCTGGAGGAGAAGTTTGGATTATCCCTGGGAAATGCGTTCAGGTATATGCAAGTGAGGGCATTTGTGAGGCGGAAGGTGAGGGAATTCCCGTTGCTCCCGGCACAGAGGATTCAGGACAGGGTGATTTTGGGTGTAATGGGTCGGAGAAGGCAAGGTTTCGGCGATCTATCAAGAGATAAAAGAAGAGGAGGTTTCGGTAGAGGAGCTAAAGGGCAAGTGGGAGGAGGAGCTTGGGGAGGAGATTGATGAGGGTCTGTGGGCTGATGCCCTGAGTAGGGTTAATTGTTCCTCCTCATGCGCCAGACTCAGCCTAATACAATTCAAGGTTGTTCACAGAGCGCATATGACAGGGGCGAGGATGAGTAGGTTCTTTGGGGTGGAGGACAGGTGTGGGTGGTGCTCGGGAAGTCCAGCATATCAGGTCCACATGTTCTGGTCGTGCCCGGCACTGGAGGGGTTTTGGAGGGGTCTTGCGAGAACTATGTCCAAGGTGGTGAAAGTCCAGGTCAAGCCGAGTTGGGGGTTGGCATTATTTGGGGTAACGGACGAGCCGGGAGTGCAGGAGGTGAAAGAGGCCGGTATCCTGGCCTTTGCGTCCCTGGTAGCCCGGCGGAGGATCTTGTTATTATGGAAGGTCGCAAAACCCCCCAGTGTGGAAGCCTGGATAAATGACATGGCAGAGTTCATTAAGCTGGAGAGGATAAAGTTTGCCTTACGAGGGTCTGTGCAGGGGTTCTTCAGGCGGTGGCAACCGTTCCTAGACTATCTCGTGGAGCGCTAGGAGGAGGTCAGCAGCAGCAGCAACCCAGCGGGGGGGGGGGGGCTCTTTCGGGGGGGTATTTGGGCGGGTTGGGGGGGGGTTCCCAAAGGGTACTCTTGAATGTCATATGAGGGGGGTTAATATATGCGGGAGAAACCCAATGTATAAGTAGTTTATTATTTTTGATTGTGGTGTTTGTGTTCTTCTTTTTGTTCTGGGGGGGGGGCTTGTTTGTTAAAAAATTTTGTTGGAAAAATTTGAATAAACATTTTTTAAAAAAAATAAGAGAAAAAGCTTGGAGGACCATGTGGATAAGCCAAAGAAGTGGGACTAGATGAACTGCTCTGCAGAGAGCTGACATGAACATGATTTACGTGAATTGCATTTCATTCACGGCAGCGTCTCTGCAATCTACACTAATTGAACAACACTTATAATTGAACGACAATAATGAATTGGATAATACCTATGAACAGAGGGCAATGAGTAGGTCATGTAGAGATGAGAAAGCTGGCAACGGTCTAGAGAAGAGCCCCACCTTAATGAGCAAACATAGACAGACTCTGGTAATGTAATATTACCAAGGAATATTTTATGCCCCAATAATTAACAATCACTGGGATTTCATGCCCAGCTACTCACTTGCAAAATATTTCTTGCAATATTCAAAAAAATTCACAATTGTGCGTGAATTTGGCTTGCATATTTTCTGACCTTTGGAACATGATTTAGAAAAATCAACCAGCCAAATCCATATTTAGCCAGCAAAAACTTGGAATTTTTGTTCATGTGTATCCCTTCAGTACATAGATATTTATGAAATAACCACTGCCTCACAGCAGATGTGCAGAGAAATTTTGAGTTTTAATAAATTTGAAAACTATGACACTGTCTATTTACTACATTACAAATAAGAAAATGCAAGTTTTTGATTATTGATGTAGAACATATGTTCATGCCAGCAGCATAGATTCTTATCCTGGGCAGAGGCAACAGGTGCAATAGCCACAGGGGTAGGTGGTTAATAATAATTGAGCCTGAATGCATTCAGTTAGGACATTTCTGGAGGTAAATGCTTGCTATTGCATTATCCTCTATGCTGTCTTAAAATACAGACTTTAAGGTTCTTACATTTAATTTTTAAAAATCAGTAACATCAAAGTTGCCAACCACTCACATAGGTAGAAAGTGCTTCCAAAACCGAAGTAAAATATTATTAAGGTAAATTGTATTGTAGCAAGATAGCAGTCGAGTACGAGTAGATTTAAAATATCAAGTGCTGACTGCTAAAGCAAGTTTACTTGAAATCTAGAAGTGCTGCCAGGATGCAAGGCCCATTTTGAGACTTGGGCCTCATTACCAAGCCACCTCATGCTGGTCACTGGCTAGTGCAATTTTGGACCAACCACTGGTACAGAGGTAGGTTTCAGGCAGGTGAGGATGAGTTTGAGGCAAAACAAACCACATTATTCCTTTTGGGACTTGCTATCCCCGGCTCCACTAAAACAAATTTTAACTTTGCTAATATGAATAATAGCATATCAAGCCGTATTAAGTCTTTGAAAATATATTTTTAGTAAAGGCATTTTACATATTTACATGAAAATATCAGAAGACAAAACATCAACAAGAACAGAAAGCACAGCCCCCAAACATCCCCCAATACCAATAACCCAACTGACCCGGCCTTCCTAATTTTTCCCCCCCTGCCCCACCCCTCAATTCACCTTGAAAAAAAAATCAATGAACGGTTTCCATCTCCGGGTGAACGGTTTCCATCTCCAACCCCCACAAGACAAAACATGGCCTCCAAACGCAGGGATTCTACCAGGTCACTCACCCCATCCCCTCCTTCGGCGGCACTGAGTCCCACCAGCATAACAAGATCCATCTCTGAGCTATCAAGAAAGCAAAGGCCAATATGTCGGCCTCTCCCTCCAGCTGGACTCACGCATATTCCGACACACCGAATATCGCCACCTC
Source organism: Scyliorhinus torazame (assembly GCF_047496885.1). Classification (NCBI taxonomy): domain Eukaryota; kingdom Metazoa; phylum Chordata; class Chondrichthyes; order Carcharhiniformes; family Scyliorhinidae; genus Scyliorhinus; species Scyliorhinus torazame. The sequence goes on from NC_092709.1 coordinate 91,654,544, forward strand.
CAGACTCAAGGCCACCCCCACACCCAGAATCTCGGGCATCACACCTGCCAGAACTCCCTCAACCACGGACAAGCCCAGAACATGTGAACATGATTCATGAGCCACCACCTATGCCTATTCTCCATCCCTGCAAAGAACTGCCTTATCCTCGCAACCGTCATGTGTGTCCTATGCATCACCTTAAACTGGATGAGGCTTAACCTCGCACACGACGAGGATGCATTCACCCTCCACAGGGGCTCTTTCCGACCCGCACCTCCCCACACAAATCCTCCTTCCACTTCCACTTAATCTCCTCCACCAGAGTGCCCCCCCTCTCCATTAACTCACTGTAGATGAATGACACCCTCCCCTCCCCAATATCTTCCTCCAACAACAGCTTGTCCTGCAACACCGGAGGCGGCAGCCCTGGGAAAGACGGCACCTCTCTCCCCATATAATCCCTCACCTGCAAGTACCTGAAACCATTCCCTTTGGGCAACTCATACATTTCCTCCAACTCCTCCAGACCTGCAAAAATGCCCCCTATAAACAAGTTCCTGAAATACTCTATCCCCACCTGCTGACACCCTCGGAACCTCGCATCCAGCCCCATCGGCACAAACTTGTGATTATCACATGCCCTCTAACCCGAAATGTTGCCTGCATTGGCTCTACACCCGGAATGCCGAAACCACCACTGGGCTCATGGAATACCGGACCAGCAAGAAGGGGCGCCAACAACAGTGCCCTCAGACTCGTCCCACTACACAACGCCACCTCCATCCACACCAAAACCCACCTCCACAGCCCATTTCCTCACCATTGTGATGTTCGCTGCCCAGTAATAATTCATCAAACTTGGTAAAGTCAGCCCCCCACTCCCCCTTTACTCCCTCTCAGAAAACACCCTCCTCACCCACAGGGTCTTTCCTGCCCACACAAACCCCGAAATTATCCCCTTTACCTTCTGATGCACGATCAATAACTACTACAACAAGGTTGTAGTACAACTGAAGGCTTTAATAAGCTAGAACTGTTCCCCAGCAGCTCAGGTACAGAATGAGGGCTACTGGGACGGCACGGGTTCTTATACCCCGCCTATCAGGGCGGAGTTACTATACTATACAGCCAATGGTAAACCCCTAGGTTTAACCAATGGTACTTCAGCCTCTCAGGTACCGTAATACCTGATAACACCACATTCACCCCCTGTTAAAAAGAGTCCGGCGGGGGTGGTGGCCAGTAACAACAAAATGTAACAACATGGTATGATCAGATATGAAGGTACCGGGGTACCTCCTTACAGCGAATATTTACAAGCATGGCGGGTATATACGTTCATTAAAATGAAGCAATCAGTCGGTTTGGTGCCCTGGTCGTCCTCTGGGATCGTCTGAGCCTCGGTGGTAATTCCGGTGGGGGCCCGGGCGTCTGAGACTCCGGGAGCGTGGTTTCGGCCTCCATGGCAGCTTAGTCACCCCTAGACGACGCTGGTGGGAAAAAGGGCTGACCTGGGAAGGGGGCGCCTGTCGGGGGCGTTGGTGGGTGGGGGGGCCTAGGCAGGGGCGGTGGGAGGACTGATCTTCCTGTAAGGTGCTGCGATGAAGGGGAGGGTGGGACTGGTGGCTGGGATGTATGTGGGATTCCGGCAGGCGCCAGGTCCTGTAGGGAGACCATATCTTGTCAGCCGTCAGGAAACGCCACGTAGATGTACTGGGGGTTAGCGTGCAGCAGATGGACTCTCTCGACCAACGGGTCTGACTTGTGCGCCCGCACGTGTTTTCGGAGCAGGATGGGTCCAGGTGCTGCCAGCCACGCTGGGAGCGAGGTCCCGGAGGAGGACTTCCTGGGGAAGACAAGGAGACATTCGTGAGGTGTCTGATTGGTGGTCATACAAAGCAGTGACCGGATGGCGTGGAGGGCCTCCGGGAGGACTTCCTGCCAGCGGGAGACTGGGAGGTTCCTGGACCATAGGGCCAGTAGAGCGGTCTTCCAGACCGTTTCGTTCTCCCTCTCTACCTGTCCGTTTCCCCGGGGGTTGTAACTGGTCGTCCTGCTCAAGGCGATGCCCTTGCTGAGCATGAATTGATGCAGTTCATCGCTCGTAAAGGAGCCCCAATTGTTCTCTCTTCGTTGTGGCACCTCGTCCGATGAGCCAAACGCCAATCCCACCAGAGTAGTATTCATGCACCTTTTGCCCTCAAACACCACACAATTCGAGGGGGGGAAGTATCCAAAAATTCTACCTCGAGCGGGAGCCACCAAATGTGCGACCACTCACTGCATGGCCACCACTGGAATTCAAAGCCATATAAAGTTGACCGTTGTTGCTGAAATGCAGTTTTAAATCCTTTGGAGGACTTCGCTTTGGTCACTCGACAAATGCAGTGTGTGATGCACAAGTACTGCAGAAGCTACATGAGTAAACTGCAAAGAAAGAAAATCAGTGTTGCGAAACTTCTTCATCACTTGACCTTTCTGTTAAAGGGTAGAATGTTTAACTTAGATTGTTCTAATTGTATTGGTTCTAGTACATGAACAGTACTTCCTGTGACTAAATTAAGCGCCATATTATATTGATTCTATGCTAGTGACCTTTCATTTTTAACTTATGCATATTTTCTAGAAATTCATAATTTATTACCCAACAGACCTCTTTTTGTTAAAAGGGAGGATGAACATGTCTGACGACTTACTTGGCTATCTTGTGCTTAGTTAATAGGCAGTATTTCTGACAGGTAAAATGTGGAAAGGATTATTATCCTTACAATGTTTGACACAGCTATCATGGGCTTGTAGTTTAAAATAGTTTGTGATAGCGTTATTTATTATTACAAGACTTCTCCCTGTTAGCTTGGCACGCAGTTTGAGAAAAGACTGGAGAAATCCAGAATGTTTATATAGATTGGGCTTGTTTCCACTGGAGTTTAGAAGTGTGAGGTGTGATTTAATTAAATTTTTTGAGAACTTGAATGGTCTTGACAAGGTGAATGATGAAAGGATGTTTCCTTTTATGGGTAAGTCCAGAACTAAGAAGCACGGTTTTAAAATTAGGGACCCCCTTTTAGGACAGGGATGAGAAGTTTTTCCTCTCAGAAGGTTGTGTGACTTTGGAACTCTATGCCTCAGACGTCCCTCAGAAGACAACCCGCGCATTCCAGGTATCAACCTAGTAAACTTCCTCTGAACCGCCTACAATGCTTCCTTAAGTAAGGAGACTAAAACTATACACAGTATTCAAGATGTGGTCTTACCAATGCCCTGTATAACTGAAGCATAACATCCTTACTTTTATGTTTTATTCCTCTTGTAATAAAGCACACATTCCAAAAGCCTCCAGGGCAGCACGGTAGCACATGTGACTAGCACTGTGGCTTCACAGCGCCAGAGTCCCAGGTTCGGTTCCCCGCTGGGTCACTGTTTGTGCGGAGTCTGCACGTTCTCCCCGCGTATACATGTGTTTTTCCTCCGGGTGCTCCGGTTTCCTCCCACAGTCCAAAGATGTGCAGGTTAGGTGGATTGACCATGCTAAATTGCCGTTAGTGTACAAAAAGGTTAGGAGGGGTTATTGGGTTACGGGGATCGGGTGGAAATTAGGGCTTAAGTGGGTCGGTACAGAATCGATGGGCCGAATGGCCTTCTTCTGCACTGTATGTTCGATTTAATTACTTTCTGTACCTGCATACTAACCTTTTGTGACTTATGCACAAGACACCTAGATCCCTCTGCACCTCGGAATTCTGCCATTGTTCTCTGTTTAAGTAACACTCTGCCTGCCGAAGTGAACAGCTTCATTATCCCACATTATCCTCCAGCTGCCAGAAGTTTTGCCCACTCACTCAACGTATCCATCTGTAACCTCCTTACATCCTCTTCACAACATACTTTCCTTCTTGTCTTTGCGTTATCTTCAAATTTGGCACCATGCCTTTATTTCCCTCATGCAAATCATTGATGTAAATTGTAAAACATTGAGGTGCCAGTACAGACCGCTGCATGACTCCATCTTGCTAATCAGAAAAAGAACCATTTTTGTATACTCTCTGTTTTCTGCCAGCCAACCAAACTTCTATCCATGTTAATATGTTACACCTGCACTCACCAATGTGACTTGGAAATATATCATCATTCTTTCACTGTCATTGGATCAAAATCATGAAACTCCTTCCCTAACAGCGCTATGGGTGTACCTACACCACATGGACTGCAGTGGTTCAGGAAGGTAGATCACTACCACCTTCTCAAGGGCAATTAGGGATGGGCAATAAATAATGGCCTAGCCGGTGAAGCCCATATCTCTTGAATGAATAATAAAAAAACATCATGAGCTTTCATTTTCCACATGAACCTTTGAAGGAATCATGAAAGGAAGCTCCAGACAAGACATTGTACTCAATTATATGAAATATTAAAGACAAATTTAGAACACTGCTTCCAATGAAACTGTGATTGAAGGAGAAAAAACAGATCCAACTATAGGAAACTTACACACTTTGGGCAGAATCTTGTGAATCTTGCCTTGCCTGCCAGCTGGAGAGATGGTGAGAGGTCTACTTTGGGAAAAGCCCACCAACCACAAGCAATCAGACAGTTGAGAGACCAGCAGCAGAGCTTTGTCTGGGGTCAGGATTCTAGGGGCAGATGTCCTGATTACCGAGTGCTGCTGACCAACCAGAGGCCAACAGCTCTTCAGAACAGCAATGTTACCGGGAAGGTGGTGGCTTCTGCCGGAACAACAGCCATCAGAAGCCCAGTTATGCAGAGTGACCCAGGCCACAGTGAAGTAATGGTTTCATGGGATGAGGTTCACAGGGTGCAGAAGTGTAGGGATGGTTGGCAGCAAGGACAGTGAGGTTGCTCACAATGGGACCCCATTTCCTGATGTTGGGTCCCTTGATCAGGCACTGATTGACTTTGAAAGGGGTACATCCCAACCTCTTGCCCCACCAGAAGATAACAAAGTACTCGCACAGGTTTACTTGTCAGGTTTGCAATGATGTCCGGCGATGGGGTCACCCTCCCACCCAATTACATGCCCTCCCCTTCTCCAAACCCACTATTAGAGAGAGCAGAACATTCTGCCCTTTCATATCTTTTGCACAAATCAGTGTTTCTTAACAGTTCTCTTGAATGGCAAGGCTCAGAACATACTGTTATATTTCCTTGTGCTGGATTCTGTCCAGTTTCTATTGATCCACCCTAATTTACCTTTTCAAATTTCTAACAATGCTCAATAAAATAACCCCTTAAGCTTCTATATTTCAGGAAATACAAGACTAGGTTATGCAATGAATCCACTTAACATAGAGCCTTGGAGCCCTGGTAACATTCTGGTGGCTCTGCACAGCAGTACTTTAAAAGGTCAATATGTGCATATAAAATGTTGGGCCCCAAACTATTCCACATGAATCCTGAATATGTTAAATTTCATCTAATTACCTTTGTGCAATGCCTCAAAAAATGATTGATTTTTATACAGGAGTGGAAAATTGTCATGTGGATTATCTTGGAGCTAGGGTCTAATAAAGTTTTCAAGTTTAGTTCAGCAATGGTTCTGTGAGTCTACACATTTGCTATCAATACGGTTAAACCTTGAGAAGGCAATGGAGCCAGAAATAATGTAGAACAACAGGAAGCTTAGTCTGGCTAGAGCTATAATATCCTGCTTTAATTGACTGAAAGAAAAAAACCCAGCCTGTGAACTAAAGAAGCACTGGAAAAAGAAAATGTATATCAAAGTAAACTGTTCCTCTTGGTACACTTTAAATTTTTGTTTCATATTTAATGCATACATACATAAGGGTATGTGATATTTTAAAACTCACAGTACTGTCAAGTACTTTAATTATGAAACTAGGTTGCCATCTACTGTGTCAGAGGAAAATGACAGTGCAGTGCTTTCTCAATGTATCGTCAGCATATGTGCCAACTTACAAAACTCAGATGTTGGTGAATGGCTTCAAAAAAACTGACTGTCCCCAAAAAAAGGTGATAAATCAAAACCCCCAGACCGCTGAAAAACATCCGAACAAAGACCAATAACAACTGTTTCATATCAACTGAATAAGTTAAATTATTTTTTCGGATCGGATTTCAGAATATTTATACGTGTTGCGCAATCACATTCTGAAATTCAGTTTGCTTTGTGAAAACTGAAATCTGTTGATCTGAAGTCTAGCATTCAAGAAGAAATAATTACAATGGGAGTGCAGTGAAACGTGAACTTGTCATGACTGAACCCACAGCTATTTTCAATATTTCGCAAGTTGTACAAAATTGGGAAAACAACAGCTAATGTAATTTTTGCAGTGATAGATCTAGAAATCTTTCATGTCAAAATTAACTCTGGTGGTGCCAAATATAATTTCACATGGAATTTGGGGATTTGTCCTTCTGAATTTGAAGTTCACTTTCTAGTTTTTGTTGTGTTCTGTGATTCATTCCTCGCCTGCTTTCAGGATCTGATGGGAACCATTTGCTCCACTCTCTTGTGCACTCATGACAACTGTGAACATGTATACAAGTGACATGGCTGCATTCACCGAACCTGGTAAAACCTTCTCCCAGGACAATATAACATAAGATGGTCAGCAAGAGAGCTAGAAGTGAGATGAGGAGAAACATCTTTACTCAGCGAGTTGTTGGGATTTGGATTGCACTGCCTGGGAGAGTGGGGGAGGTGGATTCCATCGAAGGTTTCAAAAGAGAACTGGATATATATTTGAAAATGATTAATTTAAAGGGCTACAGAGACAGGGCTTGAGACTGGGCCCAGCTGTATAGCTCTTTAAATGAAAAGAAAATTGCTTATTGTCACAAGTAGGCTTCAATGAAGTTACTGTGAAAAGCCCCTAGTCGCCACATTCCGGTGCCTGTTCGGGGAGGCTGGTACGGGAATTGAACCGTGCTGTTGGCCTGCTTGGTCTGCTTTCAAAGCCAGCGATTTAGCCCAGTGTGCTAAACCAGCCCCTTTTAGTAATGATAATAATTGCTTATTGACACAAGTAGGCTTCAATTAAGTTACTGTGAAAAGCCTCTTTTGGGTGCTAATGTGGATATGATGGGCCGAATGGCTTCCTTCTATGCTGTAAATAACAAAAATATTCAGCATCCTGCCGAGCCTCTCCATACAGAAAGCCAATGGTCAGAAGGTTTCAGATGACCAGGTAGTGGATCCCACAAAAAAGGAGTTATAATGAAGGTGTTGAAGGGAGTTAGGGGAATTGGAGTTTTGTCAATACATAAATATATCAAGTGTTTGACTCAATAGTTCAGCATTTCCTGTTGGTGATTTCAGCACTTCAGTGCTTTATGCATTAATAACATTACTCTGTCTTCGAGTTTATTGGTAGCTGGTAGATTTTATTTAATACATTGATGCTTTTTAAAATTTAATTTAATAATCTTTACCGGCACAAGTAGGCTTACATTAACACTGCAATGAAGTTACTTTGAAAAGCCCCGAGTCACCTCATTCCTGTTCGGGTACACAGAGGAAGAATTCAGAATATCCATGTTACCTAACTGCTAAACTAATAGATTAAGAGATGTCATATAAATTTGTTCAACTTTTGATTTAAAAAATAAACTTCATAACTGGGCCCAAGGATTCGGACAGGGACAAATTTTGGGAGTTACCATTATGCGTGCATAATTGAGGGAAGAATCGGTCGTGGTGCCAATGCCATGCTCCAGTGCCTCGAAAGCAGCATCAGTGCATTCTACTCCGCTGGACGGTAAATATCATTAGCAGGCCTGACCTGGTATTCTTTAGATGCTCGGCCTCTGCTGGGGTGAATTACCGATGACGAGATTCACTTGTGGTTTTACAAATCGGGTGCCGTGGCCAATGAGGGAGAAAGAGGAGGTAGGATATGCAGAGGCACGACCATGGGCTGCTGAACTGGCCAGCGGCTGGGGGGAGGAGAGCCTCTACCAAGCCCGGGGTGGGGGACGGGGGCGGTGACCAGGGGATGGGGCGTGGGGTCGATGTGACCCCCCACGGGACCGGGGTGTCCAGGCATTGACTGCCATTGCTGCGAGCTGCAAGGTAGCCATCTTGCTGCGCACCCCACTGATTGTCCATCATGGCACGTGGTTGTGCAGAGTGACACCAGTCTTATTGGTGCCCACATCTCACCGCCCCATGTCCCACCCTCCACCCCACCAACTCTTCCACAACTCCTCAAACGGCCGCCATCCACCGACGAGGAAGCACACGGCCCACTCAAGGACAATGTCTACAGTAGCCCCTGCAGGAAAGCGCTGGATGGGGGCCACGGGGTGTACCACTGGCATAATGGGCCAGCCACTGGTACCCTTGGCAGCAGGGCCGGGCACCAGGGTCCGAGCACCGATGGGGCCAGGGGTGTAAAGCGCAGAATGCCAGAGGTAACTGCCGGGGATGGGTGTGAGGATGGGGCAGAGGGGACATAAGGGGGCAGGTGGGCCTGGTTGGGCACGGGGTTATGCACCATGCTAACATGTCTGCCTTTCACCCCCTGCAGACAATGGACTTCGGATTTCAACCAGGAATGATGGCCTTCATCCTAGTCGCCGGAGCCCTGGGGGATGTACTGAGACTGTACGAGTCAGAGCTGCTCAAGGGAGACTCTGCAGCAGCGAAGCCTGCCCCAGGGGAACACGAGGCAGCTGGTAAGGATGGAGAGCCAGCCACCCAACAGGCTGAGGAGGTGGGAAGCAAGTGCCGCATGAGGCACCGTGTATACCGGCAGTGCCTGTCATTCGAGGACCTGCTGGACCGGACATGCCTTCAGAGGCTCCAGCTCAGCAGGGGGACAGTGCAACATATCTGCTAGATCATGGTGCACCTGGCACCATGGGGGTATGGGGGAGGACACCCGCTCGCAGTAGCCGCCAAGGTTGCGTTCACCCTGAACCTTTATGCCATGGGATCCTTCCAGGCACCAAGTGGGTGATGAATGTGATATAAAATAGTTACTTTAAAGATATTAGTTACTGTAATGTAGATATAGGCCGGTCTAATTCATGTTAGTTCACAGACAAAGGATTTCAGAGAGCATGGCAAAGGAGGGGGGGATGGGGTGTTTATAGTATGAGGAGAAAAGGATGCTGGGTAATAAGAGGCCAGGGGAAGGGATGAGAAGTGAGCCAATTATGATGCATGGCCAGGTCAGGAGGGGTATAGGATAACCTATGGGAATCGTGTATGTGAAGCTTGATGTCATTTGAATGTGTTGGTAGAGATTTCTTTGTTCTACAGAATCACTCGATTCTGGAGAGCCAGGAGGCAGCTTGCGTTCTGGGTTTTTGTGAAACGAGTCAGACTTGCAAGTCAAATAAAAATAACTAATGCTATGCCTACAAATCCATCTCGAGTTTTATTGAGGCCAGACTGAAGGGTAAAGAATTTATTATTTCTCATGGGGACCTATCAGGGATCTCACATTCTTCAGTGCACTGGTGCATCCGCGCCATCACGGAGGCCCTATAGGCCTGAATGGCACAATATATCAAATTCAATGTTGGCCAAGCCCACCAGGAGGCCTGGGCAGCGGGGTTCACCATCATCGCCGATGTGCCCTGGTCCAGGGGGTGATCGACGAGATGCACGTCGCCCTACGAGCATCAGCCCGTGACAGGCCGGTCTTCACAAACTAAAACGGGTTCCACTTGATGAATGTGCAGCTGGTATGTGACCATCAAATGCACATCATGCACGTTTGTGCCCGATACTCGGGCAGTGTGCACGATGCCTTCATCCTTGCACACTTGACAGTTCCTGACCACTTCAAGGCACATCCGCAGCTGAGGGGTTGGTTCCTGGGCGACAGTGGCTATCCACGGCGGTCGTGGCACATGAAGCCTAGCCGGAGGCCACAGACCAATCGGGAAACGTGCTACAATGGCGCCAATGCCGCGACCAGGGGCATGATCGAGCGGTGCTTTGGCATCCTGAAGATGAGGTTCAAATGCCTGGACCGTTCTGGATAGCGCTAGAAGAGTTTCCCACATTGTAGTGACCTACTGCGTCCTCCACAATATTACGCAGCAGAGGGGCGACATGCTGGAGGACACGGGGGAGAGCAACGAAAGGCAGGACATGGGGCCCAAGCAGGTATGGGATGCCGCGTTGGGCCGATGCGCATGCAACTCTCTAATCGCCACCAGGTTTACTGACTAGGGGGTGCCATGATATCCACATCAGCATATCATGGTGCAATCACACACACACTGATGGACAGGCAGTTGAACCAACCAGCACACACACAACATCGCAGCCAATCACCAGTGAGAGCACACGCACTATAAAACAGGGAACACCACAGTTCCCGCTCATTCTACCAGGAGATAGCTCAGAGCACAGAGCTCACAGCGTGCCACTCAGACATAGATCATGTGCTGAGTGCCTCACTAAGATAGTGATAGGGCTGGGTCCACAGGTTAGCTGGTGAAGCACGTACAAAAGCCAGCAGTTAGTTGTTACCGTTGTCAAGACAATAATACAGAGTTGTACCATCCACAGCTGTGTTGGATCATTTGTGCATCACAACACCCAACACGACATACCAGTAGTGGAAGCTAACCAGCGACTGTGAGACCTACCTGCACCCTTTCAGAAATCCGCCATCCTGCTCCATGGAAAACATCAGCCCACCGCAGCCGCTCCGAATCTCTGGTAATCTTGGCGTTAACTGGAAGCTGTTTAAACAGCGCTTCCAGCTCTTCCTAGAAGCCACAGACAGGGAGAATGCATCGGACACCAGGAAGATCGCCCTCCTCCTCTCCACGACGGGGCAACACGCCATCCACATCTATAACTCCCTGGCATTCGCGGAAGGCGAGGAAAAAACAAAATATAAGATGGTGCTTCTGAAGTTCGAGGAACACTTCTGCGTGGAAGTCAATGAGAGCTTCGAGAGGTACCTATTCCAGCAGCGCCTGCAGGGTAAGGATGAGCCTTCCAATCTTACTTGACACACCTCCGTATCCTCGCAGTCCTGCGGCTATGAGGCCACCTCCGACTCCATGATACGGGATCAGATAGTTTTTGGGGTCATCTCGGACACCCTACGCCAGCAGCTCCTTAAAATAAAGCGCCTCACCCTAGCGACTGCCATCGAGACCCGCGTCCTCCATGAGAACGCAACCAGCCGGTACTCCCAAATCCAGGCGGCCGAACCGGCACGCCACGGGTCCTACGAGGCGGAGCGGGTCCAGTCGATCGAATTCCTCCCGGCCCGCGGCCCGGACGAGGGTGGCCATTTTGTGCGCTGTACGAGGCCTTCCGCGCTTGTATGCGCCAAAAGAGGGGACGTTGACGCAGAGGGACGTGATGTGCAGGCACGCTCTACGCAGGACCGCACCGCGCATGCGCGGTGGCGCAACGAACGCCATGACGTCACGACGTGCGGCAACTGTGGCTCCGCCCACTTAAAGCGGCAATGTCCGGCCAAAGCACGACAGTGCCTCCGCTGTGGCAGGATGGGCCACTATGCTGCCTGCTGTCGAGCAGCTCAACCTGCCAACTCCCAACAATTCCGCCAGCCTTGCAGGGACGTGCGGGCGATTCAGCCTCCCTACACTGAGTCATATCCAGATAGCATGCAGACCAGCGATACCGAACACAGGGAGCCCTTCCGCGTTGCGGTAATCCACAAGAACCGGATGTCCCCAAGTCGGAACCACCAGCCGCTGCCAGTGCACAGCATTGATCCGGGCGATGAGTGGTGTGCCACCCTAACGGTCAACCGATCACATTCCGCCTGGACACTGGTGCCTCCGCAAATCTCCGAGCATGGTCAGCCTTCCAGACCTTGAAGGTTAAACCACCGATTCTGCCATCTCACTGTCAGCTGGTTGACTATAACGGAAACGTCATCCCGGCCACGGGGTCCTGCCAGCTTGATGTTACACACAACTCACACAAAGCCACATTATCATTTTAAATCGTAGGATCCTCGAAGGACTCTCTGTTAGGCGCACAGGCGTGCAAGATCCTCCACCTCGTTCAGCGGTACAAACTCTGTCTCCAGAAGGCACGTCCGATTTCCCGGATGCAGACTTTAGGGTGCAGCTCCACTCACTCCTCGCGCACAACCAGGAGGTTTTCGAGGGCATGGGCACACTGCCCTACACGTACAAAATATGGCTCAAACCGGACGCCACGCCGGTCATTCACGCACCTCGTAGGGTTCCAGCACCACTCAAGGACCGCCTCAAGCAGCAGCTGTAGGACCTGCAGGACCAAGGAGTGCTTTCCCGGGTCACGGAGCCAACGCCATGGGTCAGCTCCATGGTGTGCGTCAAGAAGCCCTCCGGCGAGCTCCGGATCTGTATCGACCCAAAAGATTTGAATCACAACATTATGAGGGAACACTGCCCCATACCCAAACGAGAAGAAATCACGAGCGACATGGCTCGGGCAAAAATATTCACCAAGCTTGATGCCTCAAAGGGCTTTTGGCAGATTCAATTGGATCAGCCCAGCAGGAAGCTGTGCACGTTCAATACTCCATTTGGCAGATACTGCTACAATTGGATTCCATTCGGCATCATCTCGGCCTCCGAGGTGTTCCATCGCATCATGGAACAGATGATGGAGGGCATCGAAGGGGTACACGTCTACGTAGACGACGTTATCATCTGGTCCACCACACCACAGGAGCACATCAGTCATCTCCAGCGTGTCTTTGCACGAATACGGGATCAGGGCCTGTGCCTCAACCGAGTTAAGTGCTCTTTTGGCCAGACTGAGCTAAAGTTTTTGGGGGACCAAATCTCCCGGTCGGGTGTGCGGCCGGATGCTGACAAAGTGGCAGCCATCGCAGCTATGCAGCAGCCAGCAGACAAGAAGGCAGTGCTGCGCTTTCTCGGGGTGGTCAACTTCCTGGGGAAGTTCATTCGTAACCTTGCTTCGCAGACAACTGCTCTTCGCCACCTGAATTCCAGAGGCTGCCCGCACACCAGAGTGAATGGGAGGAGCTCAAGGTAAAGCTCACCACCGCCCCGGAACTGGCGTTTTTCGATACCACACAGGAAACAAAGATCTCAACTGACGCCAGCCAGTCCGGCATTGGGGCGCTCCTGCAACGTGACGACGCCGCATCATGGGCCCCGGTCGCCTATGCGTCGCGGGCCATGACCCCCACAGAACAGCGCTATGCGCAGATTGAGAAGGAGTGCCTAGGCCTGTTGACTGGCATCGACAAGTTTCACGACTATGTATGTGGTCTTCGGCAGTTCACTGTGGAGACCGACCATCGCCCCCTGGTCAGCGTCCCCAGGTCAGCATCATTCAGAAGGACCTCAATGATATGACCCCTCGCCTCCAGCGCATTCTGCTCAAGCTCCGAAGGTACGACTTCCAACTTCTATACACCCCGGGGAAGGATATCATCATCGCAGATGCTCTGTCCAGGGCGGTCAACACACCGCCCGACTCGGCGGGGTTCGTTTGTCAGGTCGACACACAAGTAGCCTTCACATCGGTCAATCTGCCGGCTACTGATGCACTTCTGGCCCACATTCGCCGTGAGACTGCGGCTGACCCCCTTCTACAGCGTGTGATGCGCCACATGACGGAAGGGTGGCTCAAGGGGCAGTGCCCACAATTTTACAACGTCCGGGTCGACTTGGCCATCATTGATGGTGTCCTCTTGAAGTTGGACTGGATCGTGATCCCACACAGCATGCACCGGCTTGTCCTCGAACAACTGCACGAAGACCATCTTGGAGTTAAAAAGAGCAGGCGGAGGGCCCAAGAGGCTGTGTACTGGCCGGGCATCAGCGACGACATCGCCAACATGGTGCGTTGAGCACCATGCCCCACCTGCCAAAGGTTTCAGCCGGCGCAACCCCCTGAGACCCTTCAGCCCCATGAGTTGGTCACGTCCCCCTGGGCGAAGGTGGGCGTGGACCTCTTTCATGCACTCGGCAGGGACTACATTATACTGACTGACTACTTCTCAAGTTATCCAGAGGTCATACGCCTACACGACACGACGTCATCAGCTGTCATCCGGGCATGCAAAGAAACCTTTGCTCGCCATGGAATTCCGCTCACCGTCATGTCTGACAACGGGCCTTGCTTTGCGAGCCAAGAATGGTCTTCCTTTGCCACTTCATACAACTTCACACACGTGACGTCCAGTCCCTTGCATCCTCAGTCGAATGGCAAGGTGGAAAAGGGCGTCCACATTGTGAAGCAGCTCCTGTTGATGGGTCGCACCCTCAGGACCACTGTGCCATCCATTCATGTTCCTGACCTCGACCATGCTCCAGTATTGTGAAGGATGCAACAACAGCGTGCTCAGCAGAAGGTGGCACATAACGCTCGGGTGACTGATCTTCCTGCCCTGGCGCCTGGAGACAACGTCCGCATACACCTACCGGAGGGTGGCTGGTCGGCAACCGCCGAGGTTCTCCGCCACGTGGCTCCCCGCTCATTTCTGGTTCGTATGCCTGATGACTCCATTCGCCGCCGTAATCGGCAGGCCCTTCGTCTGGTTCCGCGCTCGCTACGAGATCATGCACCGGTGCCACGCCCTCCTGTTGTCCCTGATGTCGACTTTGTTGAGCTTCCTGCCACTCTGCCTCTTCCTCTCTCGACCGTGGCCAGATCCATTCCTCAGCCGGTGGATCCTGACCCACCCTTGAGGCGGTCAACCCGAATTTGTCGCCCACCTGAGAGACTTGACTTATGAGCCTGTTAGCGCATTGGCCTCACTGAATTGTTTTACAGTACTGTTAACGAGTTTCTTTTCTTGTCGTTCACTGTTCCAGAAGTTTTCTCTCGTCGTTTGCTGATTGCATTTGTTCTGTTATTGGTACAACCTCGTTCTGTTGCACCTGACACCTTCCTATGTATATAGTTCAGCCTCATGTACATGTTGTAAATATTGCACACACATACTCAGATGCACTCAGTACACATTTCTATTTATTAGCATGTAGGCACATATCCTTTGTGAAAGGGGGGATGTTGGATCATTTGTGCATTAGAACATCCAACACGACAGGGGGCCTGGTCATTGACACGGATATCACATCCCACTCCACCACTCCAACCCTCCTGGCCAGCCACCCCCTCCCATGAACACCCTCTCTGCACCCCACACCTTGTAACTCCCTCTGTGATCCGTACCTGCGGCAGGGAGGAAGGGGGGATGGAGGGGAAGTATGTGCGGGTCGGGGTGAGTGCCAGTGCTGCCTACTCACCCTGGCCACCCTGAGGAGGTTGTGCAGTTTCTTGCAGCACTAGAGTCTCGGCGTCTGACTGGAACCCTACTGAGTCCTGGGATCCAGTAGACCACCCACTGCTGTCTTCCTTGGATGTTCCTGCCTCCATCTGATGTGCATCAGCAACAGTGTGGTGCTCACCAAATTGTGTCCCAGAAGCCTGAC